>NW_027045452.1:0-1200000 GCF_025399875.1 Dalotia coriaria
TTTTTCTCCTGTTTTTCACACAATTCTACGAGTTGCGAATTTTCCTCTTCATCACTTTCTTCAATCTCGATTGGAATGGTTGAACTGTCGATCGTTGCTTTTTTCAATCTCAGTTTCTTTGCTGGTCGGAGTGGGTTTTGTACAGATGATGATGATGATGATTCTTCTTGCATTGTTTCAGCACAATGTAGCAACTGGACACTATCATCGTCATCACTATCTTCAAAAATTAACCTCTTCCTTGATTTCATCACTTTATTAAGAGGTGTTTTTTCACTAACTTGCTGGGACGAACTCATTTTGAAGTGCGTATGGTTCGAGCTCTGAACAATGAATGAATGAAAATGCTAAGTTGGAAACACTTTATGCGAATTTATTCACTAATTAGAGGAAGTCTTGGTTTTGATAAGACTTAATAAAAGTACTGAGAATTTGATGCTTTAACGTGATCTACCTTTCATCGTCTGAGCTTTGTGGTTGTACGCTCGATCCGTCAAGGATGTTTAGTCTACTACATTCTCGTACTGCCATTGTATTTCATTTGTAAAATATATTTATTAATATAATTTGTAATTTTCTCGGATTTTACAGTTTTGTTTGTTACCATGGAATACGTATTCAACTTAGGAAAAAAAAAATAAAAAAATAACATTGTATTTCAATACATTTGTTTAGTCTGAACGAAACAGAGTAACCCTTTGTAGTCTGGGTACGAATCCCTTAACTCAAAGAATTAATTGCTGATAAGAAGTAATTTTTTATTAATTTATTGTGAATAATTACATTGTATGTATGCACACATTGGATTTAATTTTGCATGTTCTACAATTGGTATTTCATAATCATTCCATTCTGATAATTTTAATCCGCACTGGTGACAAGTTACCATATCAGAAAATCCATCATAATAAAATCCCGCTTGCGCTAATGCTTTTGGAGTTGGTTTGTGATGATATGATGCATTTAAATATGGCCAGTTTGCTAAATAAAAAGTACCCACTCGCGTTTCAACAAATTTGTAGAATGCAGTTGCAAATGACCCTTGTAGTTGCTGTTGGTGATGAGGTTCTTGTTCTTGTGTTTGAGAGTGTTCCTTATATATGCCACATTCATCCAATCCATTTTTAGACGCTTGTCTTTGCATCTTTACACGGTGAATGTAGCGTTAGTCGATGTATTCGTTATTACTGTTGTAAACGAACTGATTTAGTATGCAAATAACTTTCGAATTAATCGGTTGTTGTGCAAAAAATGTCTGAAACAAACGTTGCAATGTCAAGTAGTGCATCTGCAGTTAACGCGGTGACTTATATTATTAGTTCTAAAACAAACATTTCACTTGGATTTATTACAACTATTGGTTTTTACCCTGGAATTATAATTAAATGTGGTAAAAAGAAACTGATGCTTCAAGCAGTGGAATGGGACGCATTTTTGAAGTATAAAGAAGATATTATAAATTATTTTAAAAAGCGACGAATAAACGTCGTTAATCATGTAAGAATAACAAAGAAATGCAAATATTGCAATTGTATTGAAAGCAAGGAAATCATAAACGGAAATGATAAAACTGAAAAGAAAGTCAAAGTTCCAGAAAATCACATCATTGAAGTTGGTATGGATCTCAAAATAATTTTTACGAAGCAATTATCACCATCTACTACAATCAAGATGATTATACTGGAAAAGGATGGAATCAGAATGCAATTTGATAAGCATGACATACTTACTTTATTAAACTTAAACCCACTGATTTCCTATCGTTTGGAAAGATTGGCACAACTGAAATTCTATCAGTTTTATAACAGTTGCATTGAATTTATTAAGGAACAATTAATACATCGACCGACTGAGGATCCAATAAAGGATATTTTATTACCAGCATTAGAACCAGAGCAGATAAATATTACAGATGAAACTACTAAGGAACTGTCTACAATTAATTATTATTATGAGACAACGGAAATAATGCATGAAATTAGTATTTTTAAAAGTGACTTATTATTGGAACATATAAAAACTTGATGTTACTAGCTTTTATAATGATAGAAATAAAAATCATTTAAATGTAATTCATTGCTTTATTTTACTAACTTTTATGCACACGATAATAAAATATCAAAATGCAAAATAATAGTATTGCAATGCATAATAAACTTATAAAAATATATTGTCCCACAAGAACATGTTTACAATTTATCGCTGTAGTTGTATTGATGGTTGTTTGGTTGTTTGCTGAGTTGGTTGTTGTTTCTTCCGTTGTATTGATGGTTGTTTGGTTGTTGTTTCTTCCGTTGTATTGATGGTTGTTTGGTTGTTTGCTGAGTTGGTTGTTGTTTCTTCCGTTGTATTGATGGTTGTTTCTACAGTTGTATTGTTGTTGTTGTTGTTATCATCTTCATACGTTGACCATACAACATCTTCATACGTTGACCATACAATGTTTATTTATCCAACTATTATGTGAATGATCTAATCCTAACCACTTAACTAATACTTTTGACCCCTTTTGACGAATAACTCTTTCAACGAGATATATATCTTGATGTTTTACTTTTTGTAACTCTGGCTCATAAAAAGCGCCAAGAATTGGTTGTTTTCTATAATCCTCCAATGTATAAGTGACTGGATTTGTGATTTTAACTTGTTTTATTGTAAACAATTCAGTACTCCAATTTCTTGTATACCCTTTCTCAAAGAGAGCTTTCTGCTTACTGATTCTAACAACGTCTCCAACCTTATATTTAGCAAAACCGGCAATTTTCACATTTGAATATACAGTCTTCAACAATTGTTTCTCTATAATTTTTCCTTTAACATCACATGGTCTCATTTTAATTGTTCGATGTACTCGATTATTATACTTTGCAGTTATTTTATCCAAAATTGTCACCCATTTTGAATTTCCATTTCGTGTAAATTCTTTAGATAGAAATGATTTTATCGTTCTTATTACACGCTCAACAATACTTGCTTTAAGTATGGTATAAGTGGAATAATGATTAATCTCATATGTTTTCATAATTTTATCAAATTGCTTATTGTAAAATTCTTTTCCATTGTCCGTTTGTAAATTATTAGGTCGACGTTTAGTTTCATATGTAAATAAATGATTAAATGCATTTGCAATACTTATTGCTGATTTATCTTTTAAAGCAACTGTCCATACATACTTTGAAAAGCAATCAATAATCACTAATAAAAATTTATATCCTTTATTTTGACTGCTAAACTTTTGGTACTCTGCTAAATCTGCTTGCCACAAATCATCAATACCAAGTAAAATAGTTCTTCGCCGTTTATAATTCTTTCGTGCCGGTTTATGTAATTCCTGTATTACATCTTCACGAGAATTTGTTTTTTTATCACTTTCCATTGTACTTTACTATGTTTAAAGTGTAAGTTTCCGATTTTGTTGCACTATTATTGTATTATTAGTAGTATAACCAACTGACTATTATACTGAATACGCGTTGATATTAATAGTATTTAAGTTAATATTTGGATCTAAGAGTGAATGTTGTGGTAATTTATTTAATGAAACTGTACTTGGAAAATAAGGAATTTCTTCAAGTTTAAGTTTTTTAAAATGTTTGTTTAAATGATTTTGAAAGTCGTTCATTTGTTCAACTGCTGCGTTGAGTTGATCAAATGTATTTTTATTTTGTGCTTCTACCATACGATGTATATAATTATCTAAACTTTTAATTATAACATAAAAATATTGAAAATCTTTATATGCGTTTCTTTCGGCCACTTCCATAAGTTTTTTCAACTGACCCGCAATATTTTGAAATGATTTCATAACTGTAGTACTCTTAAGTTTTTCATTTAACACATTAACACTTAACTCTCCTGTTATTTTTTTCGTTAATTCAGTTATTAATAAATTAGTTTCTGATTTAAATGTTTGAATATCCATATTAATTTTGTTATCGACATATTGTTTTGAAATGGCATCGTTTGCTTCTTTTGGAGTAGAGTTTAAATTAATAATACGCTTATGTTCCAAATCAAAATCACCATTTTCGCTTAATTTAAAACCCACACCAGGAGGACCACGTTGAAGGTTAAGCGATTTAGTTTTTTCACCCAATGTTGTTTGTCCAAATTTATTAACACTCATCTTGCAGCTTATTTCCTTCAACTTTCGAATTAAGACTGGCTCCAAAATATATTTTAGTTTATTTATACGATTTTGAAATCTAACACGATCAACTATCATTTGTGAGCAATCAATTATTTGATTTAAATCAACGCGTTCATAATAATAAATTGAAACATTTTTATTAAATCTAATTTTTTTCTTATCATTTGTCATATTTATAATTACTTAATAATTTTTGCTTCCCTAAGTTCTTCTTCAATGACAATTATTTCATTTTGAACTGAAGTGTTTCCAGCATTTTTAGAAGCATGTAATAGAAACAAACGATGTACTAATTCATTCACGTCATCCCAATATATTGCTTTATATGGCTTATTTTCTACTTTTAATAATTGCATGCCTTTACCAACCTTATCAGAAAAAAAAGGTTTAATAACATCCATATACTTTTTTGATGCATTACCCTTTATACGTTGAGTTGGATCGTTATTTAAGTATATAACTTTACTTAATTTTAACAATGAAATGTAATGTACATTGTCATTTTTAGTAAAATGTTTTGGATCTTTAAGAAATAGTAAATTATACAAGCCTGAAGTACCATTAAAACTTTTTCCGTTTATAATTATGTCTTTTCCTTGAATTTTAATTTCTTCTGCTCCTAATTTTAGTTTATTGTCATTAGAATCGTATTTAATACCAAATACATGATCATATTTATTGCTAAAATGTTGATCTTTAGTGTTTCTTATATGCTTTTTCAAGTCTTCCAAAGTATTAAAATGAGCAGATTCGTCGTATGCATCTTTAAATTCTTGATCATCATCAGATTTTGCTTCTTCTTTATCGTCTTGTTTATTTTCAATTTTATAATTCTCTTCTTTTAACTCCTGTTTGATTTTTTTTTTATTTTTGTTTCTTTAACATGTTCTACGATTGAATTGATCGGATCAATCAACTGTTGATATGATTCTTTAAACTCACGATCACTCTCTGATTTTCCTATTTTAAGAGCCAATAGTTTCTCTCTAATGTTTTTTCTAAGTTTTATTATTTCTTTTTTCTGCTTAATTAACTCATGAGACATGTTGTTTTTTCAATGCTTCTTACACAAATGAAGTTGATATTAAAATTTCTCAATTATATTGTCAAAATTTTTTCGGTATCTACCGCAGCTAATATTGCTCTCTTTATCTATTACCAAAAAATCATAGTTACATTGCCAGCAGAAACAACATATTTTTTTAAACTGTTCAAACGTCATATCACTACCTACATGATCGTTATATACATGTCTTAAGTTTAAGTCATCTTGCTTAAACAATATTATTAAATTTGCATTATCTCTAATCAAATGTTTAGGAATACGTGTATAAGTTTGACATAAATAGAAAGAATCAATGCCATTATGCCTACCCATACTAAAATATTCTCGAATTTTCTCTTGATTGCTGCAAGCAATATCGTCGAATATAAAGAGTGAATTTTTTTGTGCTTTATCCACACTTATCACCTCATCATTTTCCTTAAAAGAGTAATAATTAATTCCTTTTATTTTTTAAGACGCTTTCTAAATAAATATATTTAGGTTGATATAAAGACTTGGAATAAATGTAGAGGTTTTCAAACTTAAGTCCATTTTTATCGAATATTAACGAAAGCATTACATTCGATTTACCACAGTTAGAAGGGCCGCATATTAGACATCGAATAGTATTAGGAAATAATAATCCATGTTTTCTTACTAATTCTTTAGAATTTGTCACTGTTTTATCTAGATTAATAATAGGCAATTTTAACTTATGTTTAACAACCTTCATTTTATAGATCTAATTGCAATCACATCTTTATTAAGACTAACATCCAATCAACTTTTTAGTAATATATAAGAACTCGTAATGAAAGCAACGATAAAAAGAAAAAATAAACAAATTTTATCTAAAAGACGAGGTGGTGGAATTGTTAATTCAGTTATTAATAATCTTCCATTTGAAGCACATATTCCTGGTGGTTATCAGTATTGTGGACCTGGTACTTTATAAAAGCAATGTTTTTTCATTATAATAAAAACATTGTTTCCCTATAATTGTAGGTACTAAATTAAAAAAGCGGTTACAACGTAGAGATACGGGTATTAATGGCTTAGATTCGGCTTGTAAAGCACATGATATTGCTTATTCAACACATAAATCTCTAGAAGATAGACATAAGGCTGATAAATTACTCGAAGAAGCAGCTTGGGCACGTGTAAAAGCTAAAGATTCAAAGTTTGGTGAAAAAGCAGCTGCTTGGGCAGTTACAACGGCAATGAAAATTAAACGTAAATTAGGTATGGGAATTCAGAAGAAAAAAAGTAAGAATAACGTAAAAAAGAGAAAAACTGTTAGTTTAAACCAGGCGCTTCTAAGTAAAGTGAAATCAAAACTTAAAAATAATAAAGCAAAAACAAGTATTTCGGAAGGAAGTAAAATTGGCTTGACTGCAGCAAGAGTCGCTCTAAAAAATGTTGGTGGAAAACAAAACGTAGAACAACCTCGCGTAATACCCATTCCAAAATATGGTGGAATATTACCATTAATACCAATATTTGCGGGGCTCAGTGCATTAGGTGCACTTACAGGGGGAGCGGCAGGAGTTGCAAAAGCAGTTAGCGATGCAAAAAATGCAAGAAAAACATTGGAAGAAACAAATCGACACAACAAAACAATGGAAGCCGTTGCTATTGGAAAAAGTGGTTCTGGTTTGTATCTAAAACCGTTCAAGAAAGGTTTAGGATTATACCTCTCAAAAAAATCAATCAAAAAACTACTAGATAAGCTACCTAAAAACAAACCATTAAGTAATATAGATATAAATAGCTTTGGTCAGAAAAATATTCCACAGTTTAGAGGAGTTTTTATGCGTGATACATTGCCAAATCGAGCATATAAACTCGTCTTCGACGACATCAACGCAACTCGTCTTCGACGACATCAACGCAGCTCGTCTTCGACGACATCAACGCAGCACGTCTTCGACGACATCAACGCAGCTCGTCTTCGACGACATCAACGCAGCTCGTCTTCGACGACATCAACGCAGCTCGTCTACGACGACACCAACCAGCAAAAGAGTGAGTCAACTCATTTTATCCTTTTCGTTATACCTCCTTCAATTGCCGATATACACGTATCAAAATGGCAGAAAGAGATAATTTAAAAATGCTTACAACACAAAAAAATCGCAAGCATTGTTGGCAATTATTAGAAATAAATATTGGCCGCTATCTGGGAGAAGCTTATGTCGCATAATTGTAAGAAATTGCATTACGTGCTTTAAATGCAATCCAACCAAATCACAACAATTGATGGGTGATTTCCCTGAGACACGCATCAGTCCTGGTAGTCCGTTCTAGCGGAATTGACTACGCAGGACCCTTTATTGTTAAGGGCAGGAAGGGTCGCGGCGCCAAAAATCATAAGGCTTATTTATGCATATTTGTCTGTTTCGCCACAAAGGCAATACATTTAGAGCTTGTTTCGGATCTAACGACTGCCGCATTCATTGCATGCTTGCGTCGGTTTTGTAGCAGGCGTGGAAAACCATCACAAATTTTTTCTGACAATGGCAAGAATTTTGTAGGAGCACAAAGAGAGTTAAATGAGCTCGGAAAATTTATATCTGATATTGCAAATCAAAACTCTATAAGAGAAAACTCGAACGAATTCGATATTGAATGGCATTTTATTCCCCCGCGTTCTCCTCATTTTGGGGGGCTCTGGGAAGCGGGTGTAAAATCAGTCAAATCAGCATTAAAACGCGTTGTTGGTAACGCATCGCTTACTTTCGAAGAGCTAAATACGCATTTGATACAAGTAGAAGGTATCCTAAACTCAAGACCATTAACACCGCTTTCAAATGATCCTAATGACCTGAATCCTTTGACTCCGGCTCATTTTTTAATTGGTCGACCAATAAGCGGACCTCCGGATGAAGACCTCACCGACCTACCAGAAACAAGGCTATGCAGATTTCAACGAGTGCAGCAGCTTACCCAGCACTTCTGGCGAAGGTGGTCAAGAGAGTACTTGTGTGAGTTACAGCAACGCACCAAGTGGAAACGCAGTTCCAAAAACAATATTTGTGTCGGTGATTTAGTGCTTCTAAAGGACGAAAACATTGTAACATGTTCATGGGTGCTTGGCCGTGTGCAAGCGGTGCATCCTGGTGCCGATGGTATTGTGCGCGTCGCAACAATCAAGACGTCGACGGCATTGCTAAAACGCCCCGTGACAAGTATGTGTGCTTTGCCAATAGACTGCGCCAAGTGAATTTTTATTGTTGCGTTATTTACCTATGTAAACATATTATCACTTACTTGTTTCTATATTTTAGACATTAAGGTATCTTTACTATTAGTGCATGTTCTATACTTTGAATTGTTTCAACTTTATTTGTTTATGTACAATCTATGTAACTCATTTCCACATGCGCAATATCATTGAAGGATTTCAACCCTTCAAGGCGGGCGGCATGTTCGGGCCAAGTCCGACAAACGTATTGATAACGCGGTGAATTGTTATCATACATTTGGCTAACACCTGCCAGGGGACAGCTGCAATTATATGCTTTGTTCTCCCGGTCAGTCCAGACAGCAGCTGCATCATTCTTGCAACGTTAGCAGGAATGTCCCCAAGATCTGCATTTACTTGATTTATAAATTCATTCGCTCTTGAGCTCTTGTGCAAGTAACACGGTAAATGAACGGTTAAAATCATCAAGAGTTTTCTTCACTGCATACCTCATCCACCACATCACTATCATATCTTGGAGCGCGATGTTAGACCGGCTAAACTCAGCCAGAGTCGCTTGAGCATCGCAAATAAAAATCGGGCAAACCGTCTTCAGAACCAGGAAGACAAGCTACGCAGGTTTCGCCCCAACAGTATCAATCATTTAACTCGGTTAACTGTGGTCATTTATGTTTAGAGTTTTTAATGTTATAAACATCATGTCGATTACATTTACACTACATGGAACTAGCAATATACTACAAACTAATTTTTATCCACCAATTGATATTTCAAATGAGTCATATGAAATTGCTCTAATCGGCTTGTATATTGGGAACAACTAAATTTTACTATGATAATGATAAGGTTATAACAATTCCAACAGGAGCTTATGAAATTAGTGACCTTGAAAAGTATCTAAAACTAAAACTGAGAGAAACTCACGCTTTAAAGAAAGAAAACGAGATAATAACACTTAGAGCAAACAATAATACCATTAAATCGGAATTACATTGTGAGTACAATGTTGATTTTTCACCCTCTGATTCAATTGATAAAATACTAGGTTTTTCGGGTAATGAAATATTATCAGCAAAGAAATGGCATTTTTCTGATTTACCAGTTAATATTATAAAAGTTACTAGTATTAGAGTTGAATGTAATATTGTAAAAGGTTCATATTATGGTAGTGAAGAATCACATACATTGTATGAATTGTCACCACAAGTTGATCCAGGTTATGCAATAAATATAGAGCCAAGAAATCATATTTATTTAGCTGTTAACACAAGAACTATTAGTAACATTACACTAAAACTCATTGATCAAGACGGTCATCCAGTTAATTTGCGAGGTGAAAAAATTGTAATTCGATTAGAATTAAGGAACAGTGCAAGAACATGGGACTAATTTACAACAATAGCAACAAAGTGAACCATTATATTGCAGAGTCTACCTCAGATAGTATAAAACGTAAACGTAAACCCAATTTAACCGTTAGTCGTAAAAAAGTCGCTAAAGCGTGTAGTAATATACATAAATCATTAAATAGTGAGAGCAGAAAGATTTTGTTATCATTAGGTTATACTTTAATTTAATATTCCATCATGAACATCAATAACGATTTAAACATTATGGAAAAAATAAACTCTGATGATACAGTTACTAGAGAACAATATCATACATATCAACCGCGAACCAATAACTTCAAAAAGAACGATGAAATACGTATTTTAATTCAACAACAAGATCAATATACCAAACCTTATAAAAGTTACCTATTAGTTGAAGGAGAGATAGTGTTACCAGCTGCGGTTCAAGGAAACGATCCTCCTAGCGCCCAGTTAACTAGAAATGCATTTTGCTACTTATTTCAAGAAGCTAGATATGAAATAAATGGCATAGAAATTGATCGAAATTACGATGTTGGGATGACAACAACAATTAAGAACTACTTATCATGTAAAGCAAATGATTATAACAACATATTATTTGGTGCAAATTCCACTATGCAAATTGTTTGGTTTTGCTGAAGACTATTGTAAAGTTATCATTAACGCAAGGCAAGAGTTAATATTGTTAAGGTCAGCAACTGATAAAAATTGTTATGTAGGAGTTGATAATGTAAGCATAAACCTAACGAAAGTTGAATGGCACGTTCCACATATCGAGTTGAATGATTCAGCTCGCGTTCATTTTCTCAATCTTCTTAAAGCGGATAAACCATTATTATGTCCGTTTCGTAAATGGGAATTGCATGAATTACCTGCTCTAAAAAACACTAGTAATGATATTTGGTCGGTTAAAACCTCTACATCTCTTGAAAGACCACGTTATGTAATTGTATGTTTTCAAACTAATAAGAAAAATAATCACGAGGAAGATGTAACAGTTTTTAGTCATTGTAATATTAGAAACATTAAAGTATTTTTAAATTCTACTTCTTATCCGTATGACAGTATGAATTTAGATTTTGAAAATAATAACTACATTACGGCATACAATCAATTCATTAATTTTCAATCTAGTTACTATGGTTCGGAATATCAAACATCAACGCCTGATTTATCATATCTTGATTTTAAAACTCATGCGTTTTATGTTTTCGATGTAACAAAGCAAAATGAAAGCGTTAAATCTTCAACAATTGATTTGCGTATAGAAATGGAATCAACTCAAATATTCCCAGCAAATACAAAAGCTTATTGCCTCATTCTGTTCGACTCCGTTGTTGAGTACACACCATTAACGGGTATTGTTCGTAAATTAATTTAGTTGTTATGTTAAAAATGCTTCAAAAGTTTCGCGAAAGAAATGCTATCAGTTTACCCGCGTGTGACGTTATCAGCGCGTGTGTGAATAAACCGCAACGTATTTTATACATTGATATGCAAGGTTTCAACATACCATCATTCACACCAAAAGAAATATCGTTTACCTATGATGGAATCAACATCTACAACTACTTAATTCTACCCAAAGAAAATTATCACTCTTTAGATGGAAGAATTAAACAAACCATCCGTTGGACAGAAAACAATCATCATGGCATATCCTACAACAGCGGATATATTAAATATGACGATTTACCAAACATATTTAAATTGTATGAAACTAATTTAGTTGTAGTAAAAGGAGCACAAAAAATTGATTTTTTAAAAACATATTATAACAATATTATTAATATAGAATTTATGGTAAACTGTGTTAAGTTTGAAAAGCAATTAAATACTACTTGCTTTTTTCATAATAAACTTAAGATTCCATATGTAATGTGCTCTAAACATAATGTAAAAATGATATATAATTATATTCAAGAAAATAAACACATGTTTAATTTTTAATTTTTGAATGTATATTTTATTACTAAATCCTGATTAATAATTTAGTATTTAGCATCATGTCGTCCAATACGAAACAGTGTTGGAGCTCCAAAGCTCAATTCATTGATGGTTGTCCATTTTGTGGTGAAAAGTTCATTAAAACGATAACTGAACCTAAGATTTCAATTAAAACGCATTTACTTGCTCTTTTAATGTGTATAGTATTTTTTCCATGCGCATGTATACCATACATCTTTAACTCTTGTAAAACAGTAAATCATTATTGTTCAAAATGTAATGCCTACATAGGAACTTGCGATAATTAAAACACGTATTGTCTATATAATGTTGTTGTTGCTTATTTATTTAATACACAATTGTCCGTGTGCGCAGTTATGACTGTGGGCAGTACAGACCCGCCGTAACCGGGCGTGCAAAGCGTGCACCGCACGCGGGCGGCACGCCCAGGGGGGCGGCAAATTGAGCGACTTCTTACGTACCTAATTCAAGTTTTTGACAAAACACTTATAGTAGGGCGGCATAATCGGTATTGCACACGAGCGACGAAACAGTTGCACACGGGCGACGAAACAGCTAGCGGCGGGTCTGATACACCATAAGTCAAAAAAATGTTTCCGTGCGATAAGTGTGGTAAAACGTTTGCTAGGAAAGACATTTTAACTCGGCATAAGAAAAGTAGTGTTAGCAAAATTATATGCAATATTTGCAATAAGGAATTTACGCGTAATGATAATTTAAAGCGACATATTAAATTACATTCTTCGCATATAAAGCAATCGGCAACGCTACTACAAAAGAACATCAAGCACCGTAACGACAACAACGTCGAGGATAATGAAGAAAGCAAGATGTCGCAGCATAGATCACCTAAGAAGAAAATCCGACTACAAAATGAAAGTGCGATTGAGTGTAATGTGTGTAAACTAATTTTTAAATCAAACTTTGACTATATTTCACATATCAAAACTAAAAAGCATATTGAACAACAAGGAAAACTATGTTTGAACTCAGTGCAATTAATAGACACGGCATACAAGAATCGAATTCTGACGTATAGAATTTCTTGTGCATCTGATGTGATTATTGATATTACATCGTTCCTCAATAATCATAAACAGACAGTTATGCATCTTGTTGAGGATACATTTAAGAACTTACCTTCATGTAAAGTAAACATGGAATTATTTGCTTACTTTACGAAAATGTGTCAAAACAACGATAATGATGATGATTGCAATGAAAACGTTATCGACTTAAAATCGTTTATTACAAAGTTTAAAATTATGTCAAAAACATCAGATTTAAATCAATTGTGTGAAGAATTTTTTAATGAACTATTAAAAAAAAGTGAAGAGTTTCAAGAAAGGGATAGCGGCTGGGCCTTGTTTGCTATCTCACATCTTATCGTAAACATTAATAAATATCAACCGATTCGAGGTGGTAGCTACATTCCTCTACCAAAGAACATTGAGCTGAAGAAGGCCTGCGTTAACATCCTCAACAACGATGACAACTGTATTGGATGGTGCATCGCCGCCGCTATGTACCCTATTGAAGAACATTGCAATCGTCCTCAAAAGTACCAGCAGCATATCGATAAAATTAACTTAAAAAACGTTTCTCTCACGTGCAGTATCAGTGACATTCACATTGTTGAGAAAAATAATAATGTAAGCATTAATGTTTATGGTTTATATTTTGATAATGAGTCTAATTTGCATATGATAGAGGGGCCGCTTTACTATTCAAAAAACAAAAAAGAACTTCATATAAATTTATTACTGCTGCAAAATAATGAAAAATTTCACTATGTACTAATTAAACACTTATCACGATTAGTAGGTAGTCAAATTAATTCACACAATGGTAGACTCTATTTATGTGATGGATGCTTACAATATTTTAATAATTCATTTAAATTAGACGATCATTTAATGTATGGTTGTACAGGAGTTTGCTTACGATTACCGGATAGTTCAAAATTCATAACTACATATACAGGGGAGCAAGTACAAGAGAGCATAATGAAATTTACAAATTTTCAGAAAAAGATAAAAATGCCTTTCATTGTAGTTGCTGATTTTGAGTCGCTACAAATTCCTATTAGTACATGTGCACCTGATTCAAATAGATCATTTACGCAAAAAACACATAAACATGTCCCATATTCTTTTGCATACTATATAATTTGCGATTTTGATGAGGAGAAGAATAAATTTGTTACATACACAGGACCTGATTGTTCAACAGTATTTGTCGAAAAATTAACTCAAGACGTTAAACATATCTATAATACATATTTTAAATCTATTACTCCCATTATTCAACCTACAGGATTTGAGGCGTTAAAATATATGTTTGAAGATAAATGTCACATTTGTGAGAAAGAATTTTCCATTGATAACTATAAAGTAATGGATCACTGCCATTTAACAGGTATAGTACGTGGCGCTGCACATCTTAAATGTAATTTAAATTATAAACTTCCGAAAATAATACCAGTATATTTTCACAATTTAACGGGGTACGATTCACATCTCTTTGTTAAAGATTTAGCATGCGATGGGCAAGATATTGAAGTAATACCGCGCAATAAAGAAAAATACATTTCATTTAGCAAATCTATATTAGTTGACGTATGTGATAATAAATCAGTTTTCATGAAAATTAGATTTTTAGACTCGTTTCAATTCATGCCATGTAGTCTTAATAATCTAGCACAAAATATAACTTCATATAATCACGTTGCCAAATTTTTCCCAAATTTGGAAATGCAAAGATTGATGACTAGAAAAGGAGTATTTCCATATGAATATTTGGACGATTGGCAAAAGTTGAATGAAACTCAATTACCGGATAAAGACAAATTTTACAGTCGTCTTAATAATTCAGAAATATCTTTAGCTGAGTATGAACACGCTAAAAATGTATGGACTTTCTTCCAATGTAAAAATATTCAAGAATACTCTGACCTATATTTAAAAGTAGACGTACTTTTATTAGCTGATATATTTACAAATTTTCGCGACACCTGCTATAAAACATATAATTTAGATCCAGCTCACTATTTTACAGCACCAGGTTTAAGTTTTGATGCCATGTTAAAATCAACTAAAGTAGAAATTGAACTATTAACCGATCACACTATGCTGAATTTTTTACAAAATAACATGCGTGGAGGTATTAGTCAATGTTCCCATCGGTATGCGAATGCTAACAATGAATATACTATACCATACGATGTTTCAAAACCGCGTAGTTACTTATGTTATTTAGATGCAGTTAATTTATATGGTTGGGCTCAAAGTCAGTATTTACCCATTGGCAAATTTGAATGGCTTGAAAATTTTCAAAATCTGGATGTTTCTCAAGTTGCTGATGATTCGGAGATCGGGTATATTTTGGATGTTGATATTGACTATCCAGACACATTGCATAATGAACATAATGACTTTCCACTTTTACCTGAAACTATGAAACCACCTGGTTCAAAAACTAAAAAATTATTAACAACATTACAAAACAAACAAAATTATGTTATACATTACAGAAATTTAAAGCAAGCCCTAGCGTTTGGTCTAAAATTGCGTAGGATCAATAGAGTTTTAAAGTTTAAACAATCAGATTGGTTGAAACCATATATAACACTTAATACAAAATTACGTCAAACAGCAGCCAATGAATTTGAAAAAGCATTTTATAAGCTAATGATAAACGCAATCTTTGGGAAAACCATGGAAAATGTATTTAAGCGAATGCTTGTTAAATTTGTAAAAAATTGGGAAAATGAGATGAAAAGACAGGGTGCACGTTCACTAATCAGTAAACCTAACTTTCATAGCTGTAAAATCTTTAATGAAAATCTTTGTGCAGTCCAATTAAATCCTACTAAAGTATATTGCAATAAACCATTGTTCGTTGGTTTTGCAATTCTTGAAATATCAAAAACATTAATTTATGATTTTTATTATAATTTTATTAAAACGATATATCCAAATAATGCAAGCAAACTCCTATACATTGATACAGACAGCCTAACTATTCATTGTTATGACAAAAGCATCTATGATGTTATATTAAACAATCCAACACTCTTCGATACATCAAACTTTGAGAAAGGAAATGTTTACAACATAAAACAACAAAATAAAGCACAGCTAGGTTTATTTAAGGATGAATATGGAGGTAGAGTTATGCAAAAATTTATTGGCCTTAAATCGAAATGCTATAGTCATATGTTAACATTCAATGTAATAGGTGCTAAAAAAGCAAAAGGAACAAAAAATGTGTTGTAAAAAATAATATCACATTCAATGACTATGAAGATTGTTTACTAAATCAAACGTCAAAATATGTTAAGCAAGTAGTATTCCAAACGGAATTACACAATATTCACACTTCAGAGCAATATAAGAAATGTTTAAGTTTTGAAGATGATAAACGGTGTATTTTAGAAGATGGTATTTCCAGTCTTGCTTGGGGGCATTTTAATTTATAAAAGGAGAACTATAATGTAAAACTATAATGTATAAAATATTACTCAACGGATCAATTTGTATACTTGTTTATTTTTATTTTGTTATTTATAACACCCTATATATGCTATTTGTAACACGCAGTATCTCCGATGGTTCAAGTTTCAAAATTCCCACCAAGAAAATATTACTCAACAGGTCAATTTGGCTGATACTAACAAAAAAAAAGGGCCTGGACTGGCTGATAAAAACGAAAAATGGGGCCTTCACTGGCTGATACTAACAGAAAAGGAGCCTTAACTGACTAAAAAAACTAAAAAAAAAAAAATTAAAAAAAACTTGGGGCGTCCCACCTTAAACAGTAAAATATGAAAACTTATTGTGATTGCGAGTGTTTCAGAAAACAAAGATGAGCGTATAACAGATCTGGTCAACAAACTACTCTAGACTGAGTGAGTTAGAGTAGATGGTTGGAAACAAAAGATGGTCCGAGGACGAACCAAGGGCAGGAAGGCCGTGTAAGGTTGCGTATATGACCATGCACCAACAACATGCAGAACACCCGGTGGACATGCAGTCACATCACTGATGGGGGGTTTTTCTGTTCATGTCAGCGACTTGCGTCGCTTGGCATGCGTCTCCTAAGAAATAACACGGACTCGTGCTCCGGCATTCGTTGTAAACTGTTCACAATTAAGATCCGACCGCTCTGTATTTCTGAATAAAACTAGTAAAACCGAAACAACATTTCGTAATTCTAACATAAATATGATTTCTGGGCTCTATATGAATCGCATAACCTGGATAACTTGCTATTGTAGTAGGTATGCTCCACTAATATTATTGCACTCTACTCTAACACTTTAATAATAAAAACTGGAAGATCAGATGAGTGTAATTTATTTGCTGTTAAGATCTTGCTCCCCGAAAATCCCAACAATTTTCCAATAGAATCATGATTTTTAAAATTCACTTAATATTTACACATTAATTCAGCTTTAATAGTAATCCTCCTTTTTAATTGTTCACGTAGATAATCTTCAATATCACTGATTTCATATGATCCCGTTGGAATGGTTATTACTTTATTTTCATCATAATAAAATTTATTGCATCCATCCTCAATATTTGGAATTGTGTTGTATGTGTAAAATCCAATTAGGGCTAAACAGTAATGATCATTTTGCAGATGTATTGGAGGATAATATTTCCCCTCTAATACAGATGATGAACCATTTATCGTAAATGTGTATGACATATTGGTACAACTTGATGCGTCTAATAGGAATGTGATACAAAGGTTGCCACAATTTACCAAATTGTATGATTGATATTGGTGATAATTGTAATTAATTTCACAATTGCTTAAGTATTTTACTAATTCTTTCGGTGGTAGTAGATTTCCAAATGAAACAAAATATCGTACGTTTTTATCGTGTTTAATATATGCTACCCAATGCGTCCCTGCTGACTTCACACTGTCTAAATTCACAACAGCACATTCCCGTTTCTTTGCTCTCTTTGGACGAGTGTGTCGCATGAAAACACTTCTGAAGTCTTTTATGTACTTTGTTGCAAATTTATTTATATCAAGATCAGTCAATGGTCGATTTTTGGGTAACGTTTTCATAAGTTTTTTGGATTTTGTTTTAAATACAATCCATAACCTTTTCGAAATGGTTTAAGATGCAATCCTGAACCACTTTTTCCCAGCGCGACTGCTTCCATCATTCTATTGTGTCGAGCTGCTTCGGCAAAATTTGCTCGAGCGCTATTTGCATCAGTAACGGCTTTAGCTATTCCTGCAGCACCTCCTGATAGTGCGCCCAAAGCGCTAAGTCCAGCAAAAATTGGAATTAATGGAAGAATTCCTCATTGTTTTGGAATGGGTATTACCCGAGGTGCGCTTATGATTGTATTCTTGCGTATATTTTTCTTAGCTGATTTTGCTACCGCTAAAGCAATATTGCTTCCTTTTAAAATATCAGTTGGTTGCTGTTTTAATCGCATTCGATTCCTAACTTTATTTAAAACACCAGTTTGAAAGGAAACGACTTTATTTAACTTATTCTTTCTTTTATTTTTCTTTAGGCCCATACCTAATTTACGCTTGATTTTCATATCAGCAGTCACAATTAATGCTCTCACCCAACTTAGCGTCTGATGATTTAACACGTTTCCACGCTGCTTGCTGAAGAACTTTATCTGCTTGGTGTCTTTTTTCTAATGAATTATGTGTTGAATATGCAATGTCGTGATTTCTACACGCTGCGTCTAATCCATTAATACCTTTATCGTTCCTTTCTAAACGCTTTGCTAATTTAGTGCCAGGGCCGCAAAATTGATAACAAGGAATATGTGCTTCAAACGGAAGCCTGTTGATTACTGAATCTATTATACCATCATGTTTCTTTCGTATGCAAGACATCTTTATATAAACTAATATAAAAAAAACAGCAGTTTATATACCTGTTTGAGGTGGGTTTGTGTATGTATGTGTGTTTCAATCTCTTTATAAAAAAATATGAAAACAATTAAACATAAAGTGCAGCTGCCTATAACAAATATGTATCAACGTTGTTGGGAAAAAAGAAGTTGTTTTGCAAAACATGGAGATTTATTTCCAACAACGTTAAGAACTCTAATTTGTGGCCCATCAAATTGTTGCAAATCAAACGTTATGTTATCGTTATTACTTGATATTAATAGATTACGATTTGAAAATGTATACATTTACTCAAGATCATTGTATCAACCAAAATATCAATTTTTAGAAAAAATATTTAAGAATATTGTAATCTATTTTCCAAATAAGGATAATGAGGAAATTCAAAACCCTGAGGATGCGAGAGAAAACTCAATTTTTTTTTCGATAATGTTGCTTACTGCAATCAAGACAAAATTCGAGAATATACCGAAGCAACTCATACGTAATAACGTAAATTTTATTATTTTACTCAAACAAGATGATTTGAATTTAAAGCATGTATATCATGATCATGTGGGAAGTGATATGTCATTTGGGTGTTTTAAAGAAATGTGTGGTAAATGTTGGATTAATAAATACTCATTCATCTGCATTGATAAAGATAAAAATTTTGACGAAATTATACAATTGAACAAGTACCTAACAATATGGATCTTAAACAATCTAATAGTGAAATCAATGCAAAAAAAGAATTGATAAAACTTCGAAAGAATATAAAACGAAAGGTATTAGCTCTTAAATTAAATGAAACTGAAAATGATCAAACATTTATGAAAACATATGATGCAATCATAAATCCCTTACAAACAATTGCAAAACTTAAACCAATTAAAAGTGAGAACAGGGATAAATTAAAAATTAAAGCAGATCCTCGTTCAAATATTAATAATGAAGATACAAAGGAAAGCAAAAGTAAATAGTGTGTTGAAGAAGGAAAGTGACCGGGATGGGGAAGATAGGAGTATGAAGATGCGGAAGATGTGGAGTATGAAGATGAGGATGAATTAAAAATAGTTGATATAAAACCTATTACAAATAATGAAATGATCAATCAACACCTTAACGGATTTATTACCAATGCAAAGAAGTATGATATGAAACTTGGTTTGAACTATAATCCACACACAAAGCAACTGTATATTGGTAATCAAATAGCGCAAATTGATAATAATTCTATAATTATAAAGCAAATTCGATTTCCCTTAACAACTGGTCTTTGTGAGTTACTGTTTTTTAAAAAAACCTATGAATTATACGGAAGATGATGTTTTCAATTATATACAAATTTTAAAAATAAGTAGGGTAGACTGGGTACGGTAGTACCAGGGGGGCGGTAGTACCAAAGCAAATATCTCGTGAACAGTTGAGCACAGCCCTATGCGTTCAAGGAGTGATAGTAGCCGCATACAAGTTGAAGTATGTAAGTTGTAAGTTGAGTCACACAAAGCCAGTTACACGCGTGTAGGACGTGTTTTTGATTTTTTGAGATCAAAAGTAAATATTTGATGATGAATTGTTTTTAGTTTTTAAATCTTGTCTTGCGTGTTATATTATACGTGTGTGTTTATTGAAAATAAATGGTTTTTGAAGAATAAAGGTATGTTAATCAAATTCTTGTATCTCTATTATTTTTTTTATTATTAAATATAATTTGGAAAATTTCCACATGGGGACGGTTGTACCAAATAATATGGGGACAGTTGTACCGGTATAAACGACCCCATGCCTTGTATTATTTTAAAGTAAAATTTCTTTTTCTTTCTAATCGTAAAACGTTTGCTTTATATTAGATGCCACGAGTACGTATTCGCAAAACAGGAAAAGGCCAACATGATGATAGCGCTTATATCAATGCCTATGAGTGTATATTGAGTGTAAGAACTGGGCTCATGAGCAATGCACTGACGGAGAACCCAGCTACGTATGCAATAATTGTGATTCCAACTAATTTTATTGTTGCACACATAGCAGGACATTTAAGTATAATTTTAAAAGTGTTTTCTTTATTGTAATAAATACGTTTATTGTAATAAATAAGTTTTATTTCTGGATGGTACAATCGACCCCACCCCCTGGTACAACCGTCCTGAGGTCTGAGGTCGGTTGTACCATTTCTCACCCACAACAAAATTTAGATTTATGAAGGTACTTGTAACCTTGAGGGATTAAAAATATGGGCAAAACGTAGCCAGATGATTAGGCATTAAACTATGACAAGTACCATTGGGCTAAGTAAAATCCTATCAAGCCTACAGGCAAAAATCTAAAAAATGGTACAACCGTACCCAGTCTACCCTAAAGTAATTTACTTAAATAATGACTCTACGAAAAAAGTTAAAGGCAACTCGTCAGAAAAATACAAGGAAATAATTAAACCTCATTTTGCACATAGCAATGAGTTGTTAAAAGAAGGGTGAGGTTATTTTGATAATAAACTAAAATATGAAAATAAATCATATAGAATATAGACACATATATTGGGATGATCCCAATGAATTAGTTGAGCGATTGATGTTATTGTTAGCGGCAAAAGAAGCAAGAAATAATTCAACAAATAATGAAATCATAACTATTGAAGAAGAACTGAGAGAAGCAAAATATATTTATTAGATTAACGTTTTTTTCCTTATTGCACAAACAAGATGAATAGTAATCACACAATCAATAATAATCACAATAACGCTTCTAATAAAATACATAGTCCATACAAAGAAGTGTATTTATCAACATTTAACCAACAGAAACGTTTACAGTTATTTTGCCGTACCGGTCATTTTTTAGCAATTGATTCTAACGGAAAAGTTTATGGAACTCGAGATAAAAATAATGTTTACAGTAAGTAGTTTTTTTTTCTTATCTTTTCAAAAACTAAGATACATTATTGTTATTATGCAGCAAATTTGCAAATGTACTCAACTAGATTTCCTGGACATGTTATAATAAAAGGAATACAAAGCAATATTTTTCTAGCTATGAACAATAAAGGGAAAATCTATATGCAGGTTCTTTCATTTCAACAACACAAATAATATATAGTTGTAAAATTTAGAATGAAAATCAAGATGCTGAAAGATCAGTTTTTATCGAAGGCCACCATGGACTTTTCGGAATATAATATCACTAAGTAACAATTGTAGTTGCTCAAGTAATGGTTTTGTGGGGCAATTTAGGTTAAATATTAGACTATTCCTAGGTTTGGTCGTCTTAATTGTCTTTAAAAATTCATTATAAATGTATACAATTTCATCATGTATAAAATATAAATTACCATCAATATACCTATAAGCTACTTCAATTCCGTTTGGAATTCCAGGAAAAACACTATCGATTAGACCAATTTTTCGCACGCTATTATTATTCAAATCAATTTCAGCAACGAACATATTATTATATATAACTAGTTAACCGGGCAAACGTTGTTTTGCCATATAAATTATTTCAAGTTTCTAGATAAATTTTAGTGTAGACAAAAAGTAACTTACTTATTATAAAAAATAGGGGTTGGTGATAAGAAACCAAAAATTTAGGGTTGTATGTATATTTTAATGCCACATTAAAAAAAATAAAAACAAAAAATTTTGACCAAAATTTAAAAAAAATTAAGGGTGAACAACCCTTATCACTTAGAGATATGAAGTTACCGATTCTCAGACCTACTGAATACGCATATAAGAATTTTCTTTGAGCGGGATGAAAAATGATTAAATTACTAAAATGGCTATAAAGAAATAGGGGTTGGTGATAAAAAACTAAAAATTTAGGGTTGTATGTATTTTTTAATTCCACATTATAAAAAAAATAAAAACAAAAGAATTTGTCCAAAAATTTAAAAAAAAGTTAAGGGTGAACAACCCTTATCACTTAGGGGTATGAAAAATAGATGTTAGCCGATTCTCAGACCTACTGAATACGCATATAAAATTTGGTAAAAATCGGTAAAGCCGTTTCGGAGGAGTATGGAAACAAACACTGTGACACGCAAATTTTATATATATAGATAAATACATTTCGTTGGTAAGAGTTAAAAATAGCGTTAATTTTATTTATTTGTGGCAAATCAGTGAAAAACGTGATAAGAGGAATTGGGCCTTCTTTTAAACTTAAGCTTGGTATTTTGATAACATATACCAATGCATCAATAATAATCACCATCTCATTATTTGTTTGTTTATAAATGTGAGAAATTTGATATGAAAATTTTTGCAGTAGAAAAGTTAACCAATCATTAACTTTTTCAGCGTCAGTTAGTAAATCGTTTTTTGGATTTAACATCCAAACCCAATTTTTATAAAAAATACTAGTCAACCCGACAAACGCTGTTTTGTAAGGTAAGCTACCTTGTTTGGTATTATTTGTGGGGCGGTCGGGGGGTTGGGGTGGTCGGGGGGTTGGGACCGGCTAAGAGTACGGCACGTACTTAATACTGCAAGTTTTATAAGTGCAAAGTATTAATTTCATAGTGGAAAGCATTTTTCAAAGTGCAAATATTTATTTTTAAGTTCAGTTCTGTATTCTTAAGTGCAAACAATAATTATAAGTGCATTTAATGAATTGACAAGTTAAAAATCGAAAAAATAAAGTTCGTTTAATTACATGCCATTTTATTATTATCAATAAAATAGTATTAATTAATAGTTATTATGAGAGTTACACTGAGATAGCAATATGATAATTGTAAACGTTACTACTACACTTGATACATATACCATAATGATGTCCGAAAATTGTGTAGGGGGTGGGAGAAGTCTTATTGTGTGAGTGAAACAGGAGACCGGCTTCAGTCTCATTCCCTCGAACGGGATGAAAAATTATTAAATTACTAAAATGGCTATGAACAATAGGAATTGGTGATAAAAAAGTAAAAATTTAGGGTTGTATGTATTTTTTAATGCCACATTATAAAAAAATAACAAAAAAATTTATCCAAAATAAAAAAAATAAGGGTGAAGAACTCTTATCATTTAGGGCTGTGAAAAATTGATAGTAGTCGATTCTCAGACCTACTGCATACGCATTTAAAATTTTCTTTCGAGCGGGATAAAAAATGATTAAATTACTAAAATGGCTATAAAGAAATAAGGGTTGGTGATAAAAAAGTAAAAATTTAGGGATAAAATTTACCATCAATAAAGGAAAATGCCGTTAAATTCTTTTGCGCTTCTCATATATTAGGTTTTAGATGATTTGGTAGTTCAATTGTCTTCTTCTGTGTTGTAGTTTCTTCCTCATCAATTTCATAATCATCAGAAGTAGTGACTTTTTTGGGTACTCCGTATAGGGCTTGAATTGCAAATACATCATCTTTTGATAGTGTGTCAACTGTTGAACTATAGTACGGATACATTATTGAACGGTTCACACCATAATGTGATAGCCCTAACCCATGACCAATTTCATGAATCATAACTAGAGAAAAATTTCCATTGCTTGAGTAAACCCATGTTTCACTTGCATCCATATGAATTTCAACTATGTCATCAATTCCGGGGAAGTCTGCATGTGTTAATACATTGCCAGGTCCATCAAACGGACTGCACACATGTTTTCTACAACATCTTCGTTTTCGATGAGAAAATTTTTCATTTGATATAATAATATCGATATTTGATCCTGAAATTTGATCATTCACAAATGATAAGTTCGCAACTTTTGACCAAGTATTAAAAGCAATGTAAGCTAACGCTATTTCATGCTCATTTCCTGATAAGTATTTTCATTTGATGCCTATGTTTTTTTAAGTTTTTCCACTCAGTTTATAATTATTTGTTTCATTAAAGATATAGTGTCATAATTTAATCTACCATCGTTTGGTAAAATATTATAAAAATTTTGGAATGATATAAAAGCATCTTGATATTCTTCGGTTTCTTCTTTTTATCATTAAGTGAAGAAATTAGAGTTGATGTATTTACATCCAAATAATTATACAACATCAAAAAATTAACAGCATCATCATCATTATACGTTTTATTATTATCAAATCTTTGTTCAGATGAAAGTATATTGGCAAAAAGATTGATATATATACTCATGTTAAATATAATTTCATTTTTCTTTTATTCACTATTATTCACTTTTATTCACTTTCTTTATAACTGTATCTGCATTAATCCAACTGTTTTGGCTATTATCAAATCAACTTAACAATTTTTTTTCCTTTTTGTCGTATTTTCCTTTCTATTAAATAAATTTCACTGTATTTAACTTTTTGTAGCTCTTTTTCGTAGAACAGCCCTTTTATTGGTCTATTTTGAGAATCTTTTATTAAATATGTAGCAGAATTTGAAATTTTTACTTTGTCAATTACAAATATTTCATAAAATGTATTTATTAAAATAATTTTGTGATTTCAGAAACTGTTTCTGATGATGCCCACAGGGCGAAACATGTAAAACTCGCATACAAAATTGTAAAATCCAAGAAAATCACAAAATTATTTTAATAAATACATTTTATAAACCATGGATTACGTATTCAACTTAGAAAATAATACAAATATTTCAGTGCTCCAGTTGGGTGTGTAACCTTTTTCAAAAGCAGCCTTTTGCCGACTAATTCTAACTGAGTCGCCTCGTTTATATTTAGCAAAACCTGCAATTTTTGGGTTAGTGTAAACTCTTTGCAATAATTGCTTTTCAATTTTATTTCCTTTTACTTCAGTTGATTTCATATTAATTGTTGTATGTTTACGATGATTGTACTCATGTGTGATATCTTTGAAACGATTAATCCATATCGAATTGCTATTTCTAGTCATTTCTTTTGCCATCATCATTTTTATTGTTCTAATAACGTGCTCAACCATGCTAGCTTTCATTACGCTATATGTGGAATAATGATTTATCTCATAATTTTTCATTAACTTTTTGAAGTGGTTATTATAGAATTCATTACCATTATCTGTTTGAAAATTCTTAGGTTGACGATTTCCTTTGAGTATCAACTCCATTCCATTTTTCACAGCAACTGAAGATTTATTTTTTAAAGGTACAGTCCATAGAAATTTGGAAAAGCAATCAATCACGACAAGTAGGTACATATTTAAAACTTTTGTTATATTTAGCAAGAGGTTGATAATGAATTAAATCTGCTTGCCATAAATCATCGATCCCATACACAATTGTTCTTCTACGAGAATAATTTCTTCGCGCTGGCTTGTGTAATTCATTAATTACTTCATCTCTTGGATTCAACATTGTGAATACTATTTACTTTTTCGCGAATAATTAAATATATATAGATGTAGCAGGATTTGAAATTTTTACTTTGTCAATTACAAATATTTCAAAACTTCATTTGCTCTGATTGGCGTAACATTAATATTTTCGATTCGTCTCTTTTCTACATCGTAATTGCCGTCAGTTGTTAACATTAGATTTGCACCCAACAATGCATTCCTACGAATATTTGTACTTGTACTATTTCCACCATTTGAGTAATGACCAAACTTGTCAACGCTCATTTTGCTTATTAACATTCAGCATCATAAACATTGGTATATATATATAAGTTTCTTCATAGCAATATGTAGATCAAATACATACCTCGCCTATTGAGCAGGTGAGTCTAATTTAATTCCTATGCAAATATGTGCAAAATATGTTTTTATTATTTCCTTTGTTTAGATTCACAGTGTGCAATCTCAAACTGATACAAAAATGAGTTCTATTGAATCGCATCTTAAAGAGATTTAAGATGTAACTCGATTAAATGAGATCTTAAAGAACACGGATGTTATTGCATTACTTCTAACGCGGTCTAAAGCATGTGTCTCCGATTTGATACGAATTAAAAATAACATCCAACAAATCCAATACAATACATACACAGATCTGAAAAAGATATATAATATGCTAAAAGATTATATTAATAATCTATGCATTATGATACAATCTTTCGGCACGCATATGAATAGTCAGGCAAAAAACATTGCTGAAGTAGTAAATACTAGCATGAGAGTTGCAGATGACAGTAATGATGAAAAACGAGCGTGCGTCGGCTTTGCTGAGGTTGATTTAAGTGTGCTAGCTTCACATTAACAACTGAAATCAATCTAGCAACTGGAAGTAAATTAACTCCACTAGCCAATTGAAATGAAAAACCTACAACAAATGCAACCTAAAATATAATTTAGAAATAAATAAATAAATAAATAAAAACACAATTTTTTTTCTTCTTTGAACAAGTATTTATTTTCGTTACGATGAAAAAAAGTTATTTCCATAAAAACAATTTGTAATAATTTTTAGATGCTTCGCTAAAATTTCAACCATTGTGCAATCGTTTGAATCTATATGTAATTTAAAAATCTTTAGAGGTTCCTGTTCCAAACTTAAAATATATTTCATACTAGCGGACGCGACAGACTTCGTCCTGTCAGATTTGGAATGTGGCAGTTTCTTGTTCCTACCTATTTTTTACTCGGCGCAAATAATAACAAATATCAGTTTTAATTTCATTCTAGTGCTTTGTAATATACGATGTTTTTCAATTGACAACTTGTAGAGTGGTTCTACACAACACCGACACTTTACATCAAATGTTTTAAACCGTTCATTACCTAAAACGTCACTTATGAGGAACCATGTATTGATTACATTCATTACACCGTCACTATCATGTTGGTCGTACAGCGATTTGTCACAATCTTCACAAACTAAGTGATCACTGTACTCAGGTATTATTTCACCCGTCTCTGACCAGTTATGACCTTCTTGATTATTATATTATTTGCTGAATATAACGAATGGATCTCTGCTGATAGAAAAACATACGACACCACTCTTGCCCGCCTTTAGTAACTATATTTGACTGCATTTCGAATAAAAAAGGAAGGGATTGATTGTAGAGGAGGGGGGTATGAATCATACATATTTTGCACAATTGTCATTTCCGTTAAATTCAATATAAATATTTTACAAAAATCTCAAAATATTTCAGTAGAAATTAGATATTTGTTCAATATGTTTATGTGTAATGATTGTGACAAAACATTTACAAGAAAAGATACTAATCTAACACGTCATATTCGAGTATCTCATTCTGCTGACTTTATTTATAAATGCGATTATTGTGAACTTACCTATACGAGGCTGGACAATTTAACACGACATTTGCTCACCAACCACAAAGGAAAAATTGTGATGGAACGAAAATTGCCTACGACACCATCATCATCATCATTATCATCGTCATCAATAGCAACGAAACAAATTAAATGAAACGATAAGTGTGTTCTTAATAATGTTGAAGTAGTTCAAAGTGCATATAAAAAACGTCTAATTTCATACAGAATTAACGGCACGGATGGCAATGACAACATTCTTGATGTAAATAATTTTTTAACAACAAATATAGGGAAATGAGTGGATCTCATTGCAAACTATCTATTGAAATGGCCAGCTATTAAAGTAAACATGGAACTTTTTGCATATTATATTAAACAAATACCTGCAGAAAGAGAAAATGAAAAGGACGACGGGGTTCCTTTGAAATCAACTCCAAACTCCAAACTCCAAATTTGTAGTAATAACAAAAGGTTCAAATATTGGAGAATACTGTGACAATGTATTCGCAATTCTAAAGAAGAAAAGTGAAGAATTTAGTGAAATGAGCTCAGGCTGGGCGCTATATGGAATAAAACATCTGAAGATAAATATTAATAAATATAATCCTCTACGAGGTACGTCATACATTCCACTACCATCTTCAATTCAACAAAAGAGTGCATGTTTAAATATTATTAACGACGACAATGCCTGTTTTGCATGGGCGATTACAGCTGCATTATATCCAGCAGTGAAAACGAGAAATACGAGTAGAACATCCAGCTATCCACATTACTCAACTGTGCTAAACTTGAACAATATTAATTTCTCTTTCGAAATTTGTAATACGCAAAAAGTGGAAAAAAATAATAATATAAGCATAAATATTTATGGACTGCAGTTTGATCAAAATGTGAAGGATTATGTGTTAATTGGACCGTATTATTTAACTTCCAACAAAAAACCACAACATATCAATCTGTTGCTATATAAATACAAAAACAAAAAACAATTTATACTTATTACCAACTTGTCAGGACTGATTAACAACAAATTCTCGAAACATAATGGTAAAATGTTTATATGTGATAGTTGTTTACAATTCTTTCGCAGTGAATCCAAACTCAATACTCATTTTACATATGGATGTAATAAAGTAAGAGTATACATGCTTTGGTGTGCGTTAATATTGTACACCAAACGAACTCGAAGAATTCACTTCATTCAAGATTGTTGACACATTTGTAATAAACATCTGGTTGACAGTGACAAAGTTAAAGACAATTGCCATCTAACTGGAGCGTATCGAGGACCAGCACATTCCGTGTGCAACTTAAACTACAAAATTCCACAATTCATTCCAGTGTTTTTTCATAATTTATCTGGGTATGATGCGCATATATTTATTCGTGACATTGATTGTACTGAACATGAGTCAATTGAATTACTTCCGATAAATACGGAACGCTACATTTCATTCCCGAAAACAATTAAAGTGGAAGAAGGTACAAATATTTCCTTGAGATTCTTAGATTCATTTGAATTTATGCCTTCCAGTTTAGAGAAGCTAGCACAAAATTTACTACGTTCTAAATTTAACCACTTGAAACAATATTTTCAAAATACGGAGCAACAAAACCTTTTATTTCGCAAGGGTGTGTTTCCATATGAATATATCAAATCATTTGCTACCCTAACAGAACAACAACTTCCATCTAAAGAGAAATTTTACAGTCAATTGAATGATTCACACATTAGCAACGAAAATTATGAACACGCTCAGAATATTTGGAAAGTGTTCAATTGTGAAACAATTCAAGACTACTCAGATATCTATTTAAAAACCGATGTATTTCTCCTTGCTGATTATTCTTGATAGTTTTCGTGATACATGTTACCAAACTTATGGTTTAGATTCTGCACATTATTATACATCACCCGGATTAAGTTGGGATGCTATGCATAAATCAACATGTGTTGAATTAGAGTTATTCACTGATTATGATATGTTAAACATGATACAAAATAGCATTCAAGGTGGGATAAGTGTTGCGATTAGACGTTATGCGAAGGCAAACAATCATTTAATTCCAAACATTTTTGATATCACACAACCCGAAACATATCTTACATATTTTGATGAAAATAATCTCTATGGATTAAGTCAATCAGAATACTTAACAATATCAAATTTTCAATGGTGTGATAATTATGAGTTGGACGTTACACAAATATCAGATACCAATGATATCGGCTACATTCTTGACTTGGTTATTGATTACCCAATTGAGCTGCATGATATGCATAATGATTTGCCATTTTTGCCTATAAATGAAATACCACCATTTTCATCAAGCAAACAAAAAACTAATGTGCACGCTCACAGACAAAGAAACTACATACTTCACTATAGAACTTTAAAGTTAGCTCTAAAGAATAATCTCAAACTTAGGAAAATCAATAAAATTTTACAATTTAAACAATCACCTTGGTTAAAAAAAATATATTGATATAAATACAGAGCTTAGACAAAAAGCAATTAATGATTTTGATAAAGATTTTAAAAACTCATGAATAACTCTGATTTTGGCAAAACCATGGGAAACCTCTTTAATCGTTAAATTATTTTCACATTTCGAAAATCGAGGCAGAAAGAAAGAGGCAAGTGATTACATTTCCAAACCAAACTTTCATAGTTCAACAAATTTTACCGAAAATTTAGTAGCTGTTCAATTAAACCAAACTAAACTATTTTACAATAAACCAATAAAACCAATATGTTGGCTTTACAATTTTAGAACTGTCCAAAATTGTTATGTATGATTTCTTTTATGATTTTATCAAAAAGCATTTTCTTGGCGATAAGTCAAAATTATGCTATATGGATACCGACAGTTTTACACTCTTGCTTCAGTCACCCAACATACTCGTATATTCATTTATTCACGAACACCTTGATATGTTTGACACATCAAACTATCCTCCTAACAATCAACATAACATGCATTGGTAAATAAGGCAGTGTTAGGAAAAATGAAGGATGAATACGGAGGCAAGCTTCTCAGTGTAAAAGGAAACAAACATAATCGCTTATGGTTTAGCCTACGGGAAAAAAAGAGCACACACATATAATGTTTTTTATCTCCGTCTCACCTTCGTGCAATTCGTAGCTTCTCCCTAAGCATAGACGTGCAATTTGTAGCGTCCCCCTAAGCATAGACGTGCGTGAAACGTTACATTTTTAAAGGAAACCGCAACCCAAATCAGTGTAAAAGGAAACAAACATAATCGCTTATATGGTTTAGCCTACGGGAAAAAAAGAGCACACAAATATAATGTTTTTTTTATCTCCGTCTCCCTTCTGTGCAATTCGTAGCTTCCCCCTAGACATAGACGTGCGATTCGTAGCGTCCCCTAAGCATAGACGTGCGTGAAACGTTACATTTTTAAAGGAAACCGCATTCCAAATCAGTGTTAGAACGAAACTTTAATTGTGACTTATTTAGTAATCTGTGATAATTTGTGACATACCCGCCGCGCAAATAATAAGGTTATTAAAGTTTTTGACAAAGGTTTTAGATAAAGTCTTCCCCAAGCATAGACGTGTGTATGTGTGTACGTGTGGGTTGAAGTTGACCGGTTGATGTTTTTGTTTGGAAAAGGAAAGTCGCTTTCTCTGTCTGTCCCTTTGTATGCTTAAATCTTTGAAACTACGCAACGGATTTTGATGCGGTTTTTTACTTCCGTGCGAAGCCGGGGCGGGTCGCTAGTTATAGTATATTAAGTAGGTAACAAGTGGCTAAACGAAGGCATTACAGACAAGAATTGATTGGGAGCGAGCGTAGCGACATCACAGGTTGGCTCGATATTGCAGTACCTCCGAGATCGGCCCACATTTAATATCAATCAAAAATAATTACATTTTTCTACTTCCACCTATAAAACGCCAGCTTATCCACGATATTTAGACCCAAAACATAGTACTTTATAGGGGAAAGTAGCCATATTTGGACCATTTTTATATTTTTTGATTTATGGAGCCACTATAATCTATAAACTATAAACTATCAATAAAAATTAAGTAGCGGAAAAGTAACTCACAAGGCTTACCAACAAATTTTAATTTAAAAAAATTGTGTCTTTGGTCCAAATTAAGAAACTGGTTTCCTAAATTGGACCGCGCGGTTTCCTAAATTGGACCATGCTTTTTTAACGGCAATTGACGCAATAGTAAATTTTAGTTTTAGCAGTAACACAAGCACATTTTGTATAAACCAAAGTGCGGCATTTCATACAGTGGATCATTTCGAAGATTTGTGCTCGTCCACAAGCTTTTCTAGGAGGTCGAAAAAATGATATACGTTTTCCCTGTTAAAACCCCGGTGCCTGTCTTTGGTCCAACTTGGGCAACTAGAAGAATTTATATTTAATGATCAACAACAATCTTAATACCTAACATAACCTCTCAAAATTAATACTATAAATTGTAGATAAATAAAGAAGCTTTCTGATGATAAAATAATAATCGGCAAAACTAACGTTTAAACGGCTTGACAGCTTTTGCACTTACGTCGTTATAATAGATTTGATAATCAATGATTTTCGAAGTTGTTGTCACGACGAAAGCACGCGGCAAGTTTTAACCCAAATAGTTGCATTAATTGTTTATAAATACGAGTAAAACAAGGAGCCAGTCTATTTTTGCACAAACCTCAACAGTCCGCGGATATCGTGGTGGTCCAATTTAGGCGCTGGTCCAACTTAGGCTACCTTCCCCTATATGGGCGGCCAAGCCGTACACAATAATCATAATGTACTTGCATTATGCCCGGGACGCAGCAGCCGCCTGCGTATTTGCTTACGGAGCAGCACAAGGAGGTTAGATCTATATATCTCGAGTTGCAGGGGTGGCAATCGTACCTATGCTGGAGTTAAACATTTGGAAGGCTCTATTGTTGTTGAATTATTTTTTTTTTAATTTGGAGGTTTCTTTTTGTGCGGGATAAAAATTGAGTTTTCTAAGATGGTTGAAGAATTTCATGTTGCCTGGCGAAAACGGGGAAGAGAAGTAACGGGGATTTGTTTCCTTATAGAGCAAGAGCCCGTGACGGCCAGACTTTCTTCATTTTAGGAAAGATGAATTCGTTATTATAGCAAACTCCATTTTTACATATTTTCTTCGTAACATTATTACAACATACGCTGCTCATTGCCAGACACCTGGTATGGTTCTAACCCTAGCCAGACACCCCTAAACTATAATATTTTGTAACTTTTTTACTTTCGTTATATTGGGAAAGCTGATTTTGATACACATTATGAAGAAAGCTATGAAATTGTGTTTTCTTTCACGCCAGACAGTTTGGTCGGTTCTATCATCCTGCTAGATGCATTGAAAGTGTATAAGAGTTGCAAAAATTAAATTGTTTAAACATGAAATTTTCAGAGAGTAGTAATTTTATTTTGACAAATATTTAATAATAATCATCACTGTCATCGATATCTTTGCGATTCGTTCCTTTTTATCTCCTTTAGTTTACGAGATATTAGCAATTGAAATAAAACGTAAAAAATTGAAAAATTGCACTTTTGAGCACTTTCAGTCGAGGTTTCAGTCGCTAAATATTCTTTTGTTTTATAAATAATGTTATCTACAAAATTAGGGGATATTTATTATTGAAAGCAAATTACTTCAGTGTATTTCTTTCCTAGTTAAAATTGTGTTCGGATAGGGGGAGGCTGAAGGCACGGAATATCGTTTCAAATGTAGACACTTTATGTTGACGGGCATTAGGAATCAAACGGGATGATATTATCAGAGAGTGTGCCTTTCCTATAGATATCGACGATAGATATAATGATGTCCTCAACGGTGAAACAATTGTTGCTTCATCAATAAACTCAGTGCACATAAACTAAAAAATTCTCTCAGTTAAAATCTTAATACAGTGGAATCCCGGTAATCCGGACCCGGCTTGATCGCTTGATCCGGCACCTTTTGTAATCCGACATAGTCATATGCCATATGTTTGTACTTTAGGATTTGTAATTTGTTGGATTACAAGGTACTTTTTTGTAAAACAATTCCGAACTGTAAGGGGTCTTAGACAGTTTCCTATAATCCGACAAATTCGCTCATTCGACACTATATTTTGTATTAACATAGGTTGTCTTCACTATCACTACATAGTATAAAACAAAGTCGCTTTCTCTGTCCCTATGTCCTTTTGTATGCTTTAATCTTTGCAACTACGCAACTGATTTTGATGCGGTTTTTTTTAATAGATAGAGTGTTTCAAGAAGAAGGTTTATATGTATAATAACATCCATTAAATAGTGGAGAAGTACTGTTATTTTTGAGGTTTCTAATGTGATGCCGTAAATAATTACATTTTATCCGCTTACATTGCAAACGCAGGCTGAACCCCACGAGTTTTATCAAAATAATGTACTAAGTCTTGTACACATTGAAAAGGTCTACAGAAAAGTCCGTGATGGTATATGTCTATCTCTTACGGATAACCCACAATAACTTTTTTTTGGCATTTACTTTTTACGACAAATAATGGCTAATTTTCGAAGCTATTTTAACCAATACAGTATTAATCTTTAACCAATTAAATACTTTGAATATATTGTTCATTTAATATAGACTATATGACCCTTTACACCGTATGATTTAAGTGAATATTTTCGAAGATATTACAGATTTAAAAATTGCGGGACGGCAAGAGCGTGCCTATAAATAGCGCGTCTGAGGCCGCGGTTTTCCCATAGCACTTTGAATTTAGCAGCGTGCAAAAACCGGTGCGGGTCGCTAGTTGCAAATAAATTTCAAACACTCACACATTAACACAAGTGCCACGTTCAACAAAAAAAAAACGCGACCCTATAGTGTAATCCTTATTATATAATGAAAATCATAAAAAATCATATGTGAAGAATATTATGCAGAGTAACATAGAATATTGTAGTATTAATATCCTTGAGAAAAGAAATTGTACATACTTTCTGAGGGGAACTTTACGTGTGTTAGCATAAGTTTATACTTGCGTAGTTTGTTCATAGAGGGCGGTAAATTATTTCTAATGTTGAAAAATGACTAGTTTTGTATTTAGATGTGCAGAAATCCAAATTTAGTTATCGCTTCTCGGCTCCGGCTAAGATCAAAGTGTAGTATCTGTTCTTATCAGCTTAATATCTGATACGACCCGCATGCGGGTCCAGTATATTAAACTGATTTTTGGACATGGATGAGAGTTAGGGGCTTGCTCCACTCACATCACGGGTTGGCTCGGTATTGCAGTACCTCCGAGATCGGCCCACATTTAATAATAATTAAAGATAATTGCATCTTTTCCTTTTACCTATAAAGCGCCAGTTTAACACACAGTTTGACCTGAAACAATCATTACTACTACAGCGCAAACTCCAACAATCTTTTACGGGAACAAAACAAAAATATTCGCGAAATCGGGCAACGACTACAAGAAACTCATTCATTTATTCGACCATCAACAACTGGAGTATTTTTCCTATCACAAACAGACGGAAGCTACAAAATCTCTAGTCATTAAAACAGTTCCATTTTTGGAAGAAGACGAACTAACGAAGTTTTACAAACAGCAACATCCGGACGTGCTATACGTGCGGAAAATGAAAAGCAAGAAGGATGACTCGGAAAGTCGATCATATCTCATCAAACTCACGTCGGAACCAACATAAATGACTTTAAAAAAATCAAAAACACAGACGCTGCATTCATCTATTATGAGCGCTACATGAAACCTACGAAAATAACAATGTGTCGAAGATGTCAGGAGTTCGGCCATGGAACAGAAAATTGCCGGAGCGCCCCAAGATGCGTTAAATGTCCAAAAAATCATCTCACTGAGGACTGCGATAAGGAGGCAGATGCACCACCGATATGCACAAATTGTACCGGACCTCACCCAGCAAACTTCACCGGATGCCCTGCTTACAACAGGTATGTACAACAAAGCACATTAAAGTAGCTGAGGTCAGAATTCCAAACCTCACAATCGACGACAAGACATTCCCGCTTCCAAAGCCATATTACAAACCAACACCTTCTACTGCGCAAAACTCCTCGCCAAAAAATACATACACAAATAACACTAACACCACTCCTAATACTCATCATCCCATGCAATCATATATAAACATCCTACAAAAATTCCAAAAAATCAAACCTGAAATTGACAACGCTCCAACGGAGGTGGAGAAACTAATAGTTATTCTTAAACATTATGGATCCTAAATCCTTAAATCATTTAAAAATCATTACATGGAACGCATGCTCCCTACAAAACAAAATCCTTCAATTTCGGCATTTCCTAGAACAAAATAAAATTCATGTTGCATGTATACAAGAAGCCTCCAAATCCAAAAAACCTCAAAAATTGTGAATTACAATCTTATTTCCAACAAAAAATTGCAATATACATTAAAAAAGAACTTCACTATGATCAACTCCTCGAAACCGAAAACTCAATTAGCATCCTAGTAAATAAAATTCGCATTACCAACTTCTATAATTATCCGAAATTTGCATCTGACCTTAACGAATTAAAATATATCACAAAATTTCCAAATACCATAATCTTTGGCGATTTTAACGCGAAACACCCGAAATGGAAAAATCCTAAACGATTTCCTTAATTGTCATCCACAACTTAACTTACTTTACCCACAAAATTCTTACACCCATTATCCGACAAATGGCAATAATCCTTCCACAATAGACCTAATTGACACAAACTTAAAATTTTATGTTGAACCTCCTTCAACGGTCAATGACCTGGATTCCGATCATCTACCTGTCGCCACGCGAATCCACTTAAAAGTCCCCATAAAATTAAATACCAAAATTTCCCGAATTACAAAATGGAACAATTATAAAAACTACCTGAAAAATCAAAATCCCAATTTTTTATTACACAGTACTAACAGCATTGACAAAGCCCTGCACCGACTAACAAATGCCACTTTGCATGCATATCACAAAAACACACAAATTATAAACACTCCCTCACATAAATTACAGCTTCCCCGTGACATCCTAAACTTAATTAACACCAAAAACAAACTACGTAAAATTTCCCAAAAATATAATATATTTCAAATCCTTAAACCCCAAATTAATAAATTATCCCAAGAAATTAATGAATAAATTGCCTCCTACACCAACCAGCAATAGAATCATAAACTATCCAATACCAAGAATCTCCTATCCCCAAAATTATATATATATGTCGGATTCGAATACGAACAAGGACGCCATCTAGACATAAGAAGATGAATCAGCTAATGGAGGTGCAGTCTTGCATCGATGTGGTCTGGGTGTGTGTCTCGAGTAAGAGCGACAAGCGCAGAAGGGATTCGAAGGTTTCGAGGGAAAGGAGAATCATGTATGAAGACACTCACTCTGAGAGCACCGTTGAGCGCGCACCCAGAACTCATCCCGTTACGCCGATTCAATTCGTATTGTTTAAGCTAAGACATACTTTGTTTTGTAATAAATGGCGCGTAATTTAAATTGGAATGTTGTTAATGTAGTTGAGGAGGAGGTGTATCCGACATCAGAAGTGGGATCTGGATCCAATTTGCGATCTAATTTGCGATCTAGTGAAAAGTGCGATAGAGAAAGTGACAATGATAAAGAAAAGTGGAGTCAGTTATTACAAGTGCAAAATAACAATATGCGTAATCTTATTGAAGCGTTGATAAAACCCCAGGTGACCGAACAATTTAATTTGTCGGAATTTAATCCGGATGATCGTGATGCTGACGCGCGTGCTTGGTGTTCCATGGCAGAGTTATGTATTGGTGACAAGAATCTGACGGGTGCCAAACTAATTATGACGTTAAGCAGAACAATGAAGGGTGCTGCATCATCGTGGTTGTCGCAGATCTCTTACCCGGATATTTCGTGGGAAGATTTTAAATCACAGTTTACTGCATGATTTATTCAATCAGAGACGATGACTGCGTCTCTAATAAATCTACAGAATGGAAGGCCACGAGGTGATGAAAATTTGAGTACTTACGCGGGGCGACTTTTCAATTCGCTGATGACTAACTGGAAAGATGCGTCCATCGAGCAAATCGCTACTGCGACAATATTATCGCATATTGCTCAATTCGATAATCGAGTACAGCGTATGTCATTCACCAACGAAATTCAGACGAGACAGCAATTACAAAAGGAGTTACAAGCACTCTCTTTTAAACGACCAGCCGCAGTAGACAATGCTTCGCAACGCCCGGAGAAGATGCGAAGAACTTCATCATTCCAACCCAAGATGACGAAGTGTTTCAACTGCAATAAATTTGGACATCGACAGGCTGACTGCCCCGAGAAGCGGAGACAAGACCAGAAATTCACCCCTCAGCGGTCCACATCGGGAGCGTCAAACAGCGGGAGATGCTTCAAATGCGGTGAGACCGGACACTTCGCCAACCGCTGCAGGAAGAATGAGGGCTTTGTCAAGATGGTCAACATCTGTGCAGTTGATTTACCTGGAGGTACTTTTAAACATAACGGTGAGTCGTAACCCTTTTATTTGGATTCTGGAGAGAATGGAGAGAATTAGTAAAAGAGAGTATTGCACGAAATTTCTGCGGGAAGAAATTTTATAATTCAATTACGATGGTTGGAATTGGTACGAGTAAAGTAAATTCGTTTGAACAAATATTATGTCAAGTTGAAATTCAAAGTCACTATGCTGAGATCTTGTTTCACGTCTTGCCTGATTTGTATTTGATTCATGACGTATTGCTGGGTCGTGAGATTTTGAATCAAAATTTTACTGCGATAATAACTAAAAGTTCATTTCAACTTAAAAAAAGAGCTTTTGAAAAACATCCACTCGTGTGTTCCAGACAACACAACTTTTAAATTAGAGAATCTAGACACACATATTTCAGCTTGTCAAAAAGCAAAACTCGAAAGCGTGATAAGTAGTTTCTCTGAATACTTTGTGACCAAAATGCCATTAACGCGCGTAAACACGGGCACACTTGAGATCAGACTTATAGACTCAACAAAAACAGTACAAAGACGCCCTTATCGTCTCTCATTCGAAGAAAGAGAATCAATGCGTGGGAAAGTTAAAGAACTTTTGGACGCCAAGATAATTAGACCAAGTTATTCCCCATTTGCTAGTCCTGCACTTCTCGTAAAAAAAAGTGACGGCACTGATAGAATGTGCATTGATTACCGAGAACTAAACGACAATACAATTCCGGATAGATATCCATTGCCATTAATCTCTGATCAAATTGACCGAATGACGAATATAAAGTACTTTACCGCATTGGATTGTGCGAGCGGATTTCATTTGATTCCGGTGCATGAAAATTCTATCGAGAAAACGGCCTTTGTTACCCCCGACGGTTCATATGAATATCTTTCGATGCCATTTGGTCTGCGAAACGCAGTCTCTGTTTTTCAGAGAGCAATAATAAAAGCTTTGGGAGAATTAGCATTTAGTTACGTAATCGTTTATGTCGACGATGTGATGATTGTATCACAAACGGTCGACGAGGGAATAGAAAGGTTGAGAATTGTTTTAGATGTTTTATCGAAAGCAGGATTTTCATTTAATTTAAAGAAATGCTCATTCCTGAAAACAAAAGTACAATTTCTTGGGTATGAAATAGAAAATGGCACAATCCGACCCAATCAGAGAAAAATTGAAGCACTAAAAAATCTTGCACCGCCTACTTCAGTCACACAAGTCAGACAATTTATAGGACTCGCATCTTACTTTCGTCGATTCATAGAAAAATTTTCAAGGAAAATGTCACCTCTCCACAAACTTACAACGCGTGAACAGCAGTTTTCATGGGAAATAGAACATGAACAAATACGTCAACAAATTATTTCAATTCTAACTGGGCACCCTGTTTTAATTATTTTTGACCCGAACCTTCCGATTGAATTACATACGGACGCTAGTGCAGATGGTTATGGAGGAATTTTAATGCAGATAAAGGAACAGAAGAAACATGTAGTTGCGTATTATAGCAAGCGAACAACACCGACAGAATTTAAGTACCATTCGTATGAATTAGAGACACTTGCGATAGTGAACGCCATTAAACATTTTCGTCAATATCTAAGCGGACGCAAATTTACAATTTTTACGGATTGTAATTCCATAAAAGCTGCACAAAAGAAATGTGATTTAACACCACGAGTACATCGATGGTGGGCGTATTTGCAAGCGTTTGAATTTAACATAGAGTATAGGGAGGGAAAGCGAATGGCACATGTAGATTTTCTATCACGTAACCACCTAGGCGAAAATAAAAACCCACCGCGCATGGAAAATAGAAAAGAACTGAAAATTGTTAACTTAGCAGAACTACAAGACAATTGGCTACTTGCAGAACAGTTGAAAGATGAAGAGATTTCGAAATTAAAATTAGACTTAGCGAATAACACATTAGACGAAAACATAGCGGCGACATACGAGTTAAGATCGGGCATTCTTCACCGACATATCCAAAGAAACGGAAAGTCTCTATGCCTACCAATAATTCCTCACTCGATGAAATGGTCGGTCATAAATAATATTCATGAGTCAATAATGCATTTAGGATCGGATAAGACGCTCGAAAAGATTTACGAACACTATTGGTTTCAAGGAATGTCACGACTTGTCAAGCGTTTTGTAGATAACTTGTAAACTCAGTAAACCACATTCAGGCAAAATTCAGGCAGAATTACACCCTATTCCAAAGACTACTACCCCATGGAATACGATACATATTGACGCAACAGGCAAGCTAAGTGGAAAGAATGATACCAAAGAATATGTTTTCGTATTAATAGACTCTTTCACAAAATTTGTTTTTCTACATCACTCAAAAAATATCAATAGTCACAGCTGTATCGACGCATTAAATAAGGCTGTCTGTTTGTTTGGTGCTCCAACAAGAGTAATAGCCGACCAAGGTAGATGTTTTACCAGTAATGATTTTAAAACTTATTGTAATTCAAAAAATATTAACCTACATCTTATTGCGACGGGAGCATCGCGCGCAAACGGCCAAGTGGAAAGAGTGATGAGCGTTTTAAAAGCAATGTTAACGGCAATCGAAATTACACCAGATAAGTCATGGCAGAATGAGTTAGGAAATATTCAATTAGCAATTAATTGCACAATTAATAAAACTACAAAGACGTCCCCCTTAGAACTCTTAATAGGGAAAGTAGCGAGACCGTTGGCAATGATGGTAGATAACGCGGAACATGACGTAGATCTTAACTTAATTCGACAAGTGGCAATAGATCGAATTCAAAAATCGGCAAAGTACGAGAAGGCAAGATTTGACAAGACAAAAGCAAAAATAAAGCGTTTCTCAGTAGGAGAATTTGTGCTCATACAAAACGAAGAGCGTAATCAAACTAAGCTAGAAGCCAAGTATAAAGGGCCTTATGAAATAATAGAGGTATTAGAAAATGATAGATACAAATTAAAGTCGTTAAGTTCGAAGAGAACGTACAAGTACGCTCACGATCGACTAAGAAAGATGCCGGACGCACAAGTCGCGGCAGAGGAATTGTTAGGCAATACTACGTAGGAGTATTGGAAAGGTTGCACGGGGAGTGTAATAGCTGTAGTACTTGTAACGGTATGTAAGTTTTTCTTGAGCATGAGACGGTTTGTAGTTTGATGGATAATTATAATGTGTACCATTTATGACTAAATTGTTTTTCTTTTTGTTTAGTTGTGAACTGCTGGTCATTGTAGTGATCATGCAGGGTTGCCAACCATTGGTGTGGTTGTGTAACGTGTGACCTAATCATTGGTGTGATTAGTTGTGAACTGCCAACCATTGTAGTGGTTGAGTAGGTTGCCAACCATTGGTGTGGTTGTGTGACATGAGACCTAATCATTGGTGTGATTAGTTGTGAACTGCCAACCATTGTAGTGGTTGAGTAGGTTGCCAACCATTGGTGTGGTTGTGTGACATGAGACCTAATCATTGGTGTGATTAGTTGTGAACTGCCAACCATTGTAGTGGTTGAGTAGGTTGCCAACCATTGGTGTGGTTGTGTGACATGAGACCTAATCATTGGTGTGATTAGTTGTGAACTGCCAACCATTGTAGTGGTTGAGTAGGTTGCCAACCATTGGTGTGGTTGTGTAACGTGTGACCTAATCATTGGTGTGATTAGTTGTGAACTGCCAGCCATCATTCTAGTGATTGTGCTTGATGTTGCAAATCATTGTAGTGATTGTGCAGGGTTGAAAACCATTGTAGTGGTTTTGTAACATGTTATTTTTGTGATTTTGTGAAATGTAATATTGCTGCATATGAGAGAGATATGACAGAGATGTGGTCAGAGATGACCGAGTGATTAAAATTTTCGAACAAGATTCTGAGATTTACTTTGTTTTACAGAATAAGCCACACGAGGACGTGTGTGCGCAGGATGGCCGTGTCGGATTCGAATACGAACAAGGACGCCATCTAGACATAAGAAGATGAATCAGCTAATGGAGGTGCAGTCTTGCATCGATGTGGTCTGGGTGTGTGTCTCGAGTAAGAGCGACAAGCGCAGAAGGGATTCGAAGGTTTCGAGGGAAAGGAGAATCATGTATGAAGACACTCACTCTGAGAGCACCGTTGAGCGCGCACCCAGAACTCATCCCGTTACGCCGATTCAATTCGTATTGTTTAAGCTAAGACATACTTTGTTTTGTAATAAATGGCGCGTAATTTAAATTGGAATGTTGTTAATGTAGTTGAGGAGGAGGTGTATCCGACATATATATATATATATATACATATATATATATATATAATGACGAAAGTCTGGCCGTCACGGGCTCTTAGTCTATAAGGTACGTTAGGTTATCGGATTCCAAAATTTCGTTAACCTCGCTAGAAATGCCTTTAAAGTTAAGCAATTGTTGTTATCTTTTTTTGGAAATATATTTGTAACGTACAGTAGAGTCCGGTTATAATGACATCGAAGGGAATTGACAAACACGTCATAATAAGCGGACGTCATACAAAGCGTTTTGTGAAATGAAATCCCTTTTTTATGTAAATATGTACATATACATACATATTAAATCAAAATCAAAATTGCACATAATCAGCACATTATAACACATACAAGTGTATTTTTTACTTCAAGTAATCTGTAATTTTTGTCTGCTTTTGTTTTTTCATTTAATTAATTTTCTTGTGATTTTCGAAGCCTCTTCGGTTTCAAAACATTTGAATTGAACGATTGCTTAATGCGGTTCTTGTTTTTTAAAAAGCATTGAGATTGTCGAATGACCCACGCCAAATTCGGATTAATGGAAAATACGGATTAAGTCGTGGTCAAGGTACTGCTGCCCGAATGCTTATATTTATTATTTAAGCATTTGGTCTTTCCGATAGTAAATACATAAAAGTAATTTGACAATCATAAAAGAAATGTAGCAATATATATAAAAAGTTCGCCACGTGTCGAACGTCGTCGGGTATCAACGAACATTACCGGAGGTGTAAAGAATCATGTTGGTCAATATAACCGGACATAATCTGTTAAAAATGGGTCATAATAAGCGACATGTCACTGTAAGCGAAGTCATTATATCCGACTTTTTTTATACAGAATTTTATATGAAAACCAAACTTGGTAGTGTAGGTACGTCATAATAACCGGTTGGTCAATATAAGCGGAGTCATAATAAACGGATTCTACTGTATTTACTTGTTTTCCCTTTTTTACATTTATTGTAATAATAATAGAGTTCTTATGTCTGAGCCTAAATATCTACTACATGCTATTACCATATCTTGCCGTCTTGAATCTCTCGAATCATTGCTCGTTTAAAGTTTTCTTGTTTTGTTGCTAGTTAAAAGTATCTTATGGAGTGCTGTCCGGCAGAATACGTGATGTACCCTGTATGTTCTGAGTGTCACTTAGTGATATTTTCCATTATCCAGTAGCGCGATCAATACTAGTTCCAACTGTGTCCTAGTTAATAAAGTTTAAGCCATGACTTAAGGAATTGATGTACCACATCACAACCGAATACGCAAACCTGAAAATCTAAAAAACATCCATCAGAACAAATTGCAATATATAGAAATTGTCTGTCAATTAAATACATCCAACGCTAAAGCATTCGAATATGTTGCATAATTGTTTCCTATTTCAACGCCAAATACGTTCAACGAATTTAAGTGCATAAACATGAGAAATTTAACACTCTGTACATCTCCGTCCCAGGGACAAGCGTAAAAAATTGCGTGTGTTAGAGCCACGTTCTAAAACCAATTAAAATCATTTATATTTTAAAATATTTTCGTACTAAGAATACTCACAACTTCAAGAACTCGTTCACCAATCACTCCCATGGTTATTGTTCCAATCATATAAGTTAAAACGTGAGCAAATGATATTAAATTAAATTTCTATGAAATAAAAATAAAATATTCTTATATCGGCCATCTATAATTACCTTACACATATTTACAATTAACTGCGCTATAAAAATTATGGCCATTATAAAACCACTAATTACGAATTGCACGAGCAACGGCCATTTGAACATAAGATTTAAAAGCTCCCAAAATCTGTTAACCAAATATATTAAAATTAACCCAAATAATATCTTGGTTTTTTGATAAATATTATTAACACAATGAAAAGGATAGATTATATTACCTTAACATAAATATATGCTGCTCGTAGGCTAACATCAGTTTCTGTTTCCGCATTTTTTTGTCTGTTGTTTGTATTGCGTCCTCCAAAGTATTTTTAAATACATCCAGAAAAAGCACCAAGTAACAACTTGTGAAGTGCATCATAATTGCACCTGTTATTACTCCAAATGCTAAATAAATGAAGAGACATACTATAGTAACATTGTAAAATAACCGCAGAGCTGGCTTCACGTCATCAATAAAAAAATACTGCAACATTTCAAAATTTTTACAAAATGTTTATTTTATTATAAATATATTTGCGTACGCTTGGCAAAATATATCCGCATGAAAAACGTTGGGAAGGTACATCACAAGTCTGTAATTCAACACGAAGTACCGCAGTCACTCCGACGATAACATAAGCAACTCCAAATATCGCAAAAATTATATTATGTATTCTTGTTATTCGACAAACTCTTTTATCTAGTACGCTGAGATATGGATTATTGTCGACCATGTTGCACAATTGAAGACCTGTTTTAGTTCTTATTTTGATTGCGAATTGAATAAAGTAACCGAATGTGCTAGATAGCAAAACCGAGACATTAAATGATATATCTGCAAACGTCCCACCATTTTGATACTGATAGTACAAATGGCCTAAATTTCCAAACAGATATATAACGCTGCAGAGTACCAGCAAAATGTCTTTGATGGTACTTTTAATTAAGCCGTACAAAATTAATAGTACATATCCACACAACAATGAATTTAATATACCAGGATCTGAATTTGCGTACATTTTGAAACTAAGCCAGTTTTATTCAGTTCTACGTGCGCAATGATCACAAACTGCTAGAACTATCGTATTCTTTGATTATTGTATCAAATATTTAAACACCTTCTAATGATATGCTTTTTGGGAAAAATGTTTTTAGTACAATTTAATAATGTTGGAAATATAAATAATGTAATGTTATTATTAATTTATTTATGTTGAATGTTTACCAAATATCTAATTGCATTAAAATATAATACAATACAGTAGAGTCCGGTTATAATGACATCGAAGGGAATTGACAAACACGTCATAATAAGCGGACGTCATACAAAGCGTTTTGTGAAATGAAAAGCCTTTTTTGTGTAAATATGTACATATACATACATATTAAATCAAAATCAAAATTGCACGTAATCAGCACATTATAACACATACAAGTGTATTTTTTACTGCAAGTAATCTGTAATTTTTGTCTGCTTTTGTTTTTTCATTTAATTAATTTTCTTGTGATTTTCGAAGCCTCTTCGGTTTCAAAACATTTGAATTGAACGATTGCTTAATGCGGTTCTTGTTTTTTAAAAAGCATTGAGATTGTCGAATGACCCACGCCAAATTCGGATTAATGGAAAATACGGATTAAGTCGTGGTCAAGGTGCTGCTGCCCGAATGCTTATATTTATTATTTAAGCATTTGGTCTTTCCGATAGTAAATACATAAAAGTAATTTGACAATCATAAAAGAAATGTAGCAATATATATAAAAAGTTCGCCACGTGTCGAACGTCGTCGGGTATCAACGAACATTACCGGAGGTGTAAAGAATCATGTTGGTCATTATAACCGGACATAATCTGTTAAAAATGGGTCATAATAAGCGACATGTCACTGTAAGCGAAGTCATTAGGTATATCCGATTTTTTTATACAGAATTTCATATGAAAACCAAACTTGGTAGTGTAGGTACGTCATAATAACCGGTTGGTCAATATAAGCGGAGTCATAATAAACGGATTCTACTGTACATGCAATAAAGTTTTAAATTTTCGATGGAATGCTAGATGGCGTTAAAGTAGTCAATTAGCCAGATGCAGAGGTATTATTGGCTAAACAATTTCATTATTTTATTTTTAAAATATTTTTTTTATTAAATAAAAAAGTAGCCTATAACCATTTGGGGACCATCGGGGACCACCAAGAATATGTGTACGGATTTGATGTTGACGTAGTAATACAGTGTGATTCTACTATAGTACTTATGTGTGAGCTTCATTGCTGGAATGCTAGATGGCGTTAAAGTAGTCAAATAACCAGATGCAGAGGTATTAGTGACTAAACAATTTCTTTATTTTATTGAAAAAAATAATTATTTTTATTAAATAAAAAGTAGCCTATAACCTATCGGGGACCACTAAGAATATGTGTACAAATTTTCATGGTGATCTGTTAAGTAGTTTTTGCGTGAAAGCACGATAAACTTCAGGACATACACATTTATAATATTAGTAAGGATATATATATATATAGAGCTTGTTGCTCTACAATACTGTGGAATGAGAGAGCATGAAGGCTATAAAGACGTTGTTGTTAATTTTGTGAAATTGTAATTTTTTTTTTCTTTTTAACAAGTGAAATAAAATGTATTAACTTTAAATCGTTGACTTTTATTGTCATTCAAAATTACAGATTGTGTTCTCAGTAAAAGTGAGCATTTGGAATCCGCCACCAACAATACCACCACCACTACCACCACAGTAAAAAAAGTGCAATTTTCAAATGTTCTTGAAACGCGCATTTATTATCATCAGACATCTTTGAATGGTAATATTGATTGGTTAAGAGAAGCAAATGATCGTAGTCGTTTTCAAAGAAGAATAGAACAATTTAAAAAATTATTTGATTGTATTCCAATAAGGAAATAAAATAGGTATATATATCAATATTAATATACGAATATCTGTGTTTTCTCTCTCATTTTTCTTTCCTAACCTCCATTTTGTTTTTTTCTCACATCACCCATTTTGCGGTCACAAAGTGTATGTGGACCAATCACCACAACAAAAGTAAACCGCCATTTTCCACCCATTCCCTTTTTGCAGACGCCCCTTTAGATGATAAGCGTTATGTAAATGAAGACAATATTACAACACTCGCTTGGGGTCATTATAAACTATGTAAATAAATATATGTAGTACTTTATAAAAACTATATCTATTTGTTTCTCTCATTTTCTTTCCTAACCTCCATTTTGTTTTTTTTCTCACACCACCCATTCTGCGGTCACAAACCAATTAACCAATTACAACATAAGCCGCCATTTTTCTTTCAATATTTCCAAGCGCCATTTTGTTTTTTGCACAACACCCATTTTGCGGTCACAAACCACACCCATACCCACTACCACAAGGTGGGGGCCTCAAGACCATCCAATCACAACAAGCACCAATAGGCGGTGGCCTGAGGAGGAACCAATCACTTACTTGAGGAGGAAGGAGTGGGGGAACACTACCAACCAATCACAACACTCCTTTTATCCCCACCACACACTTTCAACCAATCACAGAGCTCCATTTTCACACCCACTCTTGGGGCGGGGCTTGAGGAGGTCACAGAACTCTCATTTTTATACTACTAACGCATCAAATTCACCTTCGAAATTGAAATCAACTAATCCATTAACTTACTCAACTTTACTATAACAAATGTAAACAATCAACATGCGCTTAAAAAAAATTATCACAAACCTACCCATACAGACACAACAATTAATTTTCATTATTTTCAGCCTAGAATCCATAAATTAGCAGCATTTAGATCAATGATCCATTGGTGATTACACACTCCTCTCTAAAAAGAAAATTTTAATGTAGAACTCGCGCACATCTACACCATTTCTTACAGTACCAATTTCCCAAAATTATATATATATGTCGGAAACCTCCTCCGCAACTACATCAACAACACTCCAATTCAAATTACGCGTCATTTATTACAAAGTATTTGATTATACAAAACGAATTGAATCGGCGTAACGGAATGAGTTCTGGGTGAGCGCTCAACGGTGTCCTTCACCCATGCTTCTCCTTTCCCGCGATACCTTTGAATCCCCACTGCGCCTGTCCGTCTTTTCTCGAGACACACACACACAGACCACATCGATACAAAACTGCACCTCCATTATGCTAATTCGTTTTCTTATGTCTAGATGGCGCCCTTGTTCGTATTCTGTGGCGGTCTCGCCGCCTCGGTCACGCCGCCACCGGCCACCAGCAGAAGCAAAGGGACTGAAGCGCCAGCCAACGCAGCGACAAGATCCCGAAAAACGATAAAATACTGACACATACTGACGAGAAGTTAGCTACCATAAGCGAATAAACAATCTAATTTTACTTATTTACTACCAGGAGTGAATATATTGTAGTTTAGAACCCTCGCAACTACATATTGGTGACCCCGACGTGATTCCTGCAAAAATAAGTAAAAAAAGGCCTCGCCTCGCTACCGACGCCGCGGCGATAACCAAGAAAGTAAATTGGCGGAAAAGACATCACGAAAAATTACACATGCTGAGGACCCCTAAAAAAAAGAACAACAACACCATGTCAACGAACACCACTCAGGATCCTCTGAACAACAATCTGCTTGGCGATTTCGGCGTCGAGTCATCGGACAGACCACCGGGTGTCGAACAAACACCACAGCAAAATAACAACGCCCACTCGAGCGGCCCACCAGTCCTCCAGCTGCCTGCACATCTGAATACAAATCCACAACAAGTCTTCGCAGTCAACCTCAACCTGCCGCAGTGTGCCGCGGATTCACCGGAGATGTGGTTCGCCATCGCTGAAGCTGACTTCACAGCCAACCGCATTACCAGTGACAACCAAAAGTACAGCCAGACCCTGAAGGCTCTTCCACTCAGCAAATCCAAGCAACTCTGGGACGTAATCAGCAACCCGCCAATTCAAGATAAGTATCCAACCCTAAAAACGGCAATATTAAGCCGATTCTCGGATTCCAGACAAACACAACTGCACAAACTCCTCAGAGACATGACACTCGGCGACAAACGACCCTCGCAACTCCTGCGGGAGATGCGCGAGCTAGCAAAGGGCTCCATGGAAGATGAGGCGCTGCACCAACTCTGGAAAGAGCGTCTCCCTGCCTGGGTACGCCCATACCTCCTGGTCTCAACCAACCTAAACGATCTCAACAGCCTGGCGGAAATAGCGGACCGCCTCGTGCTCAACATGGGCAGCAGCTCGGTCTACGCAGTACACAACAGAGACCATATACAAACAGCGGGACCTTCACAACTTGAGCAGCAAATCCTGGAACTCAAGATGACCCTGAAAAGCTGCCAGCAAGAGATCAATAACCTACAGCTAAGTCAACAACAAATCACGAAACAACTGACCGAGGTACAATATCAGCAGCAGCAACATCAACTGGCAATCAACAACCTGACACAACGCAGCTCAAGGTCCGACTCCGGCTACAGAGGTCATCAACCCAGGGGAAGATCAGTAACACCCAACCGCAACGGTTACTGCACGACAGTGCGTCCAATCATGCAAATTCACCCCCATCACAACTAACAACCAGCTGCTCAAACTTACAACGTCTCAACCATAAACTCAAAACTCCCGGCTCTCTACGCAGATCTACTTCAAAAATTCATAGAAATCACGAAGCCGATCAGCAGGCCGAACCTAGCAAACATCCAGTATGCTCACCGCATCAGCACCAAAGGACCGCCCGTCACAGCTCGCGCGCGAAAGCTGGGGGGCGAAAAGGCAGAAGCAGCAAAAGCCCAAATAGCAGACATGCTCGACAAAGGTATCCTCAGAGCGTCATACAGCCCCTATGCAAGCCCAATTCACATGGCAAAGAAGAAAAATGATACCTGGACTCTGCGGCGATTATCGTGGGCTAAACCCAAACACTGAAAAAGACATGTACCCACCACCGTTCATACAGGACTTATTTCAACGACTCCCTGGGAAACGCGTATTCACCAAGCTCGACCTCGACAGAGCCTACTACCAAATACCGATGCATCCAGACGACATACAAAAAATGGCAATCATCACCCCTTGGGGGCTCTTCGAGTATGTCGTCATGCCTTTCGGACTCAAAAATGCTACCCAGTCATTTCAAAGATTCATGGACTCAGTATTCCGCGATCTAGACTTCGTCTTTGTATACATAGATGACATCCTCATCATGTCAAAGAATGAGGCGGAACACCTCCAACACCTGGAGATCGTCTTCGAGCGACTTAAAGCTCACTCTCTCAGTATAAACAACGACAAGTGCGTCTTCGGCCAAACCGAGGTCAACTTCCTCGGACACACAATCAACGCACAAGGCTATGCTCCAGTTCAAGAACGCGTCTCAGCAATACTTAATTACAAAAAACCAGAAACCGTCGAGGAACTCAGACGCTTCCTTGGAATGATCAATTATTACAGACGCTGTGTTCCGCAAGCTGCGCACGCTCAACAACCGCTCAACAACTTCCTGAAACGGTCAATCAAGAGAGACAAATCGAAGGTACCATGGACACCTGAAGCCAACCAAGCATTTGAAGACTGCAAGACGAAACTGGCAGAAGTCACATTACTCTCCTACCCGTCACCCGACGCCCGTCTAGCACTAACAACCGACGCTTCCTCAACCGCAATCGGCGCCAAGCTCGAACAACTCGTCAACAACAACTGGGAACCACTCGGATTTTTCTCTAGAAAACTCACACCGACGGAGCAGCGCTACAGCACTTACGACCGCGAGCTACTCGCCGTGTTCGCCTCAATCAAATTCTTCCAGCAACTTCTGGACTGCCGGCACTTCACAGTCAAAACAGACCATAGACCGCTCACCTTCGCTCTAAAACAAAAACACGACAAGGCATCAGAACGCCATCTGAGACAGCTAGACTATATCTCTCAATACTCAACTGACATTCAATACCTGAAAGGAGAGGAGAACACAGTCGCTGATGCCCTCTCTCGCATCTACACAATCGACATGCCGACAGTACTAAACCCACAAGAAATCTCCAACCAACAGCTCTTGGACCAAGAATTAAGAGAATTGCTTCGAAATTCCACGTCTCTGCAGCTGCAAGAACTTGAAATCGAGGACGGCATCAAAATCTTCTGCAACGTCGCCAACGGACGGGTAAAACCATACATTCCAGTGTCCTTACGCAGAACAGCCTTCAACGTCATCCACGAGCCAGCTCATCCAAGCACAAGAACAACTTCAAGGCTACTCAGAGAAAAGTTCACATGGCCCGGCATTGGAAAAGACGCCACACAGTGGTCACGCGAATGCGTCGCATGCCAACGCTCCAAAACTCACCGGCACACCCGTCTGGAACCAAACCACATCGACGTACCGGACTCGAGATTCAACCAAGTACACATCGACATAATCACCCTACCAAACGTACAGGGATTCCAATACTGCCTCACGGTGATCGACCGCTTCTCAAGATGGCCGGAAGCCGTGCCTATGAAAGACATGACCACTGACACGGTGGCAACCGAATTCTTTAACCACTGGGTGACTCGCTTCGGATCTCCAATCACAATTACCTCCGACCAGGGAACACAATTTGAATCGGCGCTCTTTCAAGCCCTCACAATACTAGTAGGAGCAAACAAGAACCGGACAACGGCATACCATCCTCAGTCAAACGGGATAGTCGAGCGCATGCACCGAACTCTAAAAGCTGCACTCATGTGCTCCCCAAAACCTTGGCTCGACATCCTACCAACTGTCCTCCTGGGACTCAGGACATCCTTCAAAGAAGACATACAGGCCACCCCGGCAGAGATGCTATATGGCACATGCCTAAGAATACCTGGAGAATTCTTCGTCTCCGCAGACTTGCCACCGAATCCTCAGATATTTGTCGAGAAGCACAGGGAATACATGCGCGGCATCCGCCCGACTCAAACGGCTCATCACACAAAATCCAGAGTCTTCGTACTAAAAGACCTGGATAAATGTTCACACGTCTGGCTACGCAGTGATCATGTAAAGGCTCCACTAGAGCCGCCGTACCAAAGCCCGTACAAAGTCGTCAAACGGATCACTGACAGACTGTACACTCTGGACATCGACGGGGAAAATAAAAACGTGTCAGTCGAAAGACTGAAACCCCACTACTGCAACAAGACTGACAATGATCTCACGAAGGAAGAAGGCGCCCCTTCAACTTCCAACCAATCCAATTCACACCACTGGGGATCAACAATGGACCCTCCGAAGAGGACATACTCTCGCACCGTGACTTTCAAACGTCCCGCCGAAAGTCACTCGGGGGGGAGTGGTTGTGGCGGTCTCGCCGCCTCGGTCACGCCGCCACCGGCCACCAGCAGAAGCAAAGGGACTGAAGCGCCAGCCAACGCAGCGACAAGATCCCGAAAAACGATAAAATACTAACACACACTGACGACAAGTTAGCTACCATAAGCGAATAAACAATCTAATTTTACTTATTTACTACCAGGAGTGAATATATTGTAGTTTAGAACCCTCGCAACTACAATTCGAATATATATATATATATATAGAACTTACAGAACTTAGTTACTTCTCTTATTTTTTCCAGAATCTCGAATATTAAATCGAAAATTTATTCTTCTCAAACTTATGATGGAAAACCTTCCGATGCCTTTACTAAATTCTTAAGAATATCCGATCTGACAATTTCATTCAAAACATACAATTCCATAGGTAAATTTATTAAAAACTGTACAGACCAAATAGATCCTAAAACTGCTCTAAGGTATAGGTCAAACGTTGGTCAAACAGAGAAGTCTTTTAATGCCCAGAGTAAAGAACACGCGCACAGTTTTAAAATCAAGTCAAAACATTCAACATATGCAAAACATTTAATAAACCTTAATCATAAATTCGATCCAAATTTCAAAATTTTACATAGGTGTAATAAAAGCACAAAATTGAATTTACTTGAATCTCTGAAAATCAACCCCTATAACCAGAAGAGATTATTGTCAAACGATCAGGTAGAAGTTAACAAATCCACTTTGTTCAATTTACACCTTTTAAATTAGTTTCCGCCACCACTTTTTAACATTTATTTCTCTATAAATAGTTTAATTTTGCACTCTTTATTTTTACATTCATGTGCCTGATGATGAAACACGTGGCGAAACATGAAGCAGACGGTTAATTGTTTTTTGTGAAACCCTTAAGGTATATCCTTTCATTTTACGATAATAATGAAATTTCCTCATGTAAGTGCCGCAAGAATTTAATACCTACCTACCTACAATAACTACCTAAATAGTCGTATGTATAATCCATCGAACACTAAAGCACAATGTAAGATTTGTTTGCAAATCAGAGGAATAGAACATTCAACACACTTTTAAAGTAAAAACCGCTTGACACGCATCGCGAATATAATTTGTAGGTTACTTATCTAGGCGCTAATGCTTACATGCTAGAGAATCAACGCGAATCAAAATCGTCGTTACAATTACATGAAATCAAAGAACAAACGACCATCCGCTGTCATCCGAGCAGACAGCGATAACACACCATAACACGCTATAAAACCGTAGTCGAAAACATGCAGCCTCCAAGAAAACGCGATTATTTTCTGAATTGCAATTTGAACTTCAACAAAAACATAGCTCTTTTATACCTTCAGCGCGCCTGTAATTATTAAGGAACCTTTACAAACGTTAATTATAACTAAGGTTTGGACGGTGTAGGTCAAGGTGTTAGCACGTGTTTGAAAGAGCTCCGCAAACTCAATCTTGAGCCCTAACGACAGTTTTAAATACATAGCAAGTAAGCAATACATAAAGTAAGTCAAAGAAGTGAAGGGAGTTAGTATGCCAGAAGAGAATAAACAAATAGAAAAGTAATTACTAGTTATAACGCAAGCAAAAAAATTACGGTTAGGACACGACTGTCGGTAGCACGATACGAAAAAGGAAAATACAGTACAAAGAAGTGACCATGGAGAAATTAGAAAAGATGATTGAAGAATTGACAAAGAAAGTTGTGCACAGTAACAAGGAATTGATAGAGATAAGGAAAGAATGTAGACAGCGAGAAGATCAATGGAATGAAGAAAGGATGGCGATGAAGACGAAGATCGATTACCTGGAAACGTGACTGGAAACGATGGATAGGGAGAAGCGGAAGAAGAAATTAATAATAAAATGCCAAGATGTGACGGAAGGAAAAAAACAGGAGCCAGAAGTTCAGCAGCTACTGCAAGACTAGTTCGAGGTGCAAACCGAAGTAACAAAAGCAGTGGTAGGGGGTAGAAAGAGGAAGATAATAGTAGTAGAAATTGCCACATTAGAGGAAACAATTAAAATAATGAAGAACAAGAAAAATTGAAAGGACATAAAGTGCATATACTCGTAGAAAATGACATGACCAAAAAAGAAAGAGACTTCTATCTATATATATACAAGAAAGTCGTGTTGGTTACCTTGATTATAACTAAAGAACGGATAATCAAATTTAGCAAAAAATTGGTGGAGAGGTGGCTTAGGGGAGAAGGTAATGGGATACTTTTTGAAATGAAAACTTTTCTAAAAAGGCACTAAACGACACTAAAAAGAGACAAACATATTTGCGTATATGGATTATCTTGCGGGAGCATAAGAGAACGCAAATACAAAGTTTTCTATTATCCCCGTCTCCTCTTTGTGCGATGCTTCGTAGCTTCCCCCTAAGCATAGACGTGCGAGTGTTTGTACGTGTTGGTTGAAGTTGCCCGGTTAATGTGTTTGTTTGAATAAGACTTAGTAATTGTTGGATACTTTTTTTAATACTTTTGACGTGATAACGTCGGGTGACATGTTCAGAAACTTGTGTCACACCAAAACCTCACGAGCGCGGTCGCAGGTATAACGAGAGAGAGACGGACCGATCTCCCGTCTCATCTCGAGCGCTGCCAGTTATTCCGTGAAACTTGTCACGCGGAATCCTCACGAGCGGGGGCAGGCATAGCGTTCGAGTGAGTGGACCGATCTTCCGTCTCTCTCACTCTAGCGGCATACAAACGAATGGAGATTTTCTCGTGCGGTTAAGTTTTCGTTGAATGTTTAACAGTGAAACAAAATGTGAAGTGTAAGTGAAGTGTTACAACAATTGCAACAATAAAAGGAATTAAAATATTTTGTGTTCCATAGAAATCACCACGCTCAACTTGATGGATCCCTGTGCGCACATTCCTTCAACATCCAGTACACCGATGGAGACCGAGGATGCTTTGCCGTCAACGTCTGCAATACCCACCACTGCCGAAAAGTATGCCCTGCGAAATCGTGAGTACAGAAAACGTGTAGCAGCTATTAGAACACCAGAACAGGCCGCAGCGTTTGCAAGAAAAGCCGCTGAAAGGCAACGCAAAGCGTACCATCTACGTAGAGCTGCAAATTTAGCTCTCGCCAGCGGCATGGTGGAGACAACTACAATTGTACAAACCAGCGCTCAGCGAAAACGTGCATCTCGACAGCGTCAAGCCGAACGAGTTAGGAGTGCTGCACAACCCAGTACTTCATCGAATCAAGCCGGTTACAGAAAACGTAACTCGACGAATGTTAGAAGACCCAGAATTTCTTAAAGAATTTGTTATACAAAACCTTGCCTTTATGAAATCAGTGCCTAACTCCGTCCAGTACTGGGCCTCTCGCAAACGGGATCTCTTTGCTATGCTCCGTCAACTTGGGAAGCCGACCATCTTTCTCACTCTAAGTGCAAATGAAGTACGCTGGTTGACATTACTGAACTTACTCCTCAAATTGAGTAACAAATATCCTGGCAAAGTTGCTGAAGATCTAAACACATCAGAGCGGTGCAGCTTAGTGAGTGACGATCCAGTTACGTGCTGCATATATTTTCACAAACTTGTTGGTACATTGATGATTTCCTATCATCGTCCTATCCTGAACAGAATTACCCAGATTGGAAACAGATAAATTTACGAGAAGATTGTAACTGATCGTATTGTATGTTATGTATGTATGTATGCATGCATAAATGTTTGTATGAATGTATGTATGAAAAATGTATATCATAGTTGGATAAGTAAACTTGTCATTTTACACCCGAAATTTATCATCAAAAGTGTGAATAAAACGATAGATGTAATTTAAAATTTGAAAAAATTGTTATCTTCATTAATTCCTTACTTCCCAAAAACTTATATCACCAATAAGACGTTATCACGTAAACATCTCGATCGTAAACCTACTTTACAAACAACCATTCTGTTTTTTTTAACAACCCATTTTAATTTTTGACTGAAAAAAGGCGAATAAATTGTAAAATATAAATAATTATTGGTATTAATTATTCTTTACAAGTAACAATTAAATTTCATTTTTGAAGTGAAAACTTGTTTGGTAGATACTAAACGAGTTTTCTCCGTCTCTTCTTTTTGTGCGATGCTTCGTAGCTTCCCCATTCAACATGCCGCGACCAAAACGATCAAATCTTACCCAACAAAACCGTAAAGCAACTAGGATTCGAAGGATTGCGAATGAAAGGACTGAAGAAGAACAAAAAATTGCACGTGAAAAGCGCCGTGATAGTATGACTCGACTTCGTGCTTCTCAATCACAAGAGCAAAGCGAGGCGGAATAAAGTTTGCCGGGTCAGCTTGTACAATATAAAATAAGACAAGTTGTAACAGAAGAAAGGAGAGCTGGAAAGAAATGTGAAGTATGGATACAAAAAAAATAATGATAGATGGACAACAGTACAGATGGTGTGACAAAGAAGGGAAACTAATCTGGACAAGGAACTAAAAGCGTCGATTCTCGTTTTCTTCATCCAACTGATAAACGAAACAAGTTCCGCAGCCTTCTTTGATTTATTTATTTTTGTTTCATTGTTTTATATGGTGTTTTGCTCAAAGTGTTTTCTACTGAGTGTTCTTTTGTCATCTGATAAACAAAACAAATTCCATAGCTTTCTTCGGTTCATTTTTGTTTGATTGTTTCATTTCGGGATTTGAGAAAAGTGTTTAATTGGGAATTTGAAAAAAAAAATTATTTATTTTTTTTTATGTATTTTAAAACTTAATTATTAATTTTATTGATATGCAATGTAAAAAACGAAAAAAAATTTTTTTCAATTAATTATAAACGATTAAAAATTGATAAAATTCAAAAAAATCATGTGACTGTGAACGCACCACGATTGGCTACCATACTTGTGACGTCATAATGTTAAAGCAATTATATTACAGTGCAGCGCTTACGGCTATTAAAGATTTGTTAAAGTTAATTTCGTTCAGCTATGTGTGATACAGGATTTATAAAAGCAAATTCTGATAACATTCCTGATGTTGATATATTTATGATCACCAATTTTTTAAAAAATGACCTTCTAGTTCTAGTTATTTACTTTGAACACTTACATAAAAATAATTAATAACAATATGATTACGAAATACTTACATCAAAGTGATCTTCACAACAAAAAAAATCGATTTTGTTTTAGGATTATCTCGGAGCACTGCTTGAAACCATTTTTTTCGACTTTTCTCGTCTTGAGGAACATTTAAAAACATTTTTTCAGGAGTTGTCTTTGTTGTATTTGTACATAATGGTACAAAACAAGAGCGATAACTTTTGAGATTTGACATTTTTTATATATTTTTGAGTATTTAACAATTACAGAATGAAATTAATCAAAACTCAAAGCACTGTGCTTATTATCTCTGTCTCTGTATACTACTATGAGTGAAAACTAACATTATGACGTCACACGCGCTCGGATTTGTTCGGGAGTTGTCGGCGCGTCTTCGGTACTGGATTCAAAAATTAATTTATATTTTTATATAACTTTTTAATTATTGCGAAAAATAAAAAAAATAAAATTGTTTTGTTATAAAACTTATATATGATCTTTCCATTTAAAAACAAAAAAAAAAATAATTCAAAAACCCAATTACCACCGGGGTGACGGTTTAGTTCAAAAGAATTTTTTGCACCGACTATAAAATAATTAGGAACAAAAAAATGCCACATTCCAAATCTTTTTGACAGAACGATGACTGTTGGGTCCTCTAGTTGACCATAAAATTGACAGGGGCACAAAAACAGACCGTAATTACTGTGTATGTATTACTGGTATTACCGAATGAAGATGAAGTAGCAAGCAAAAAGGATGAATTTTGGAACGAGCTAACAAACGCAGTAGAAAAATCGGAAGGCGCATTTTATATACTGGATGATTTTAATAGCAGAAATGGTAAAACATGATGAAGAAAATAAAAATATAATGGGAGGACACGGGGAAGATGTAAGAAATAATAACGGTAAACGTATGCTAGAATTTTGTAGATTACACAATCTGATTATAACTAACACTCTGTTCAAGCACAAACAAATACATCAATATACACGTGAGATTATAAGTAGAAATTAAAAATCATTAATTGATTATATATTGATAGAGTAAGATAGAAGCAACGATATATTAGATACCAAAGTCTAAAAAGTTATGAAATAGAGGAGCGATCACTACATGGTAATTGCAAAAGTCAAGAGAAGGAAAGAAGAAGTAAATAGCATACAGTATAGCAAAAACAAGAACACATATAGAAAAATAAAGACATACAAGTTAAAAATGAAGCGGAATGCTACAAATATAAAGAGAGACTGGACCAGAAACTAGAATAACTTCAAGATACACAACCGGCAACAGACCTATGGAAACAGATGAAAGAAGCAGTGCTCGAGACAGCAATAGAAGAATGCGATCTCTACACTGTAATGAAGACGCATCAAACCAAATGGTAGACTGAAGAAGTAAAGGAAGCGATAAAGGAAAAGAAGAAGACTTGGAAACCATATTTACAAAAAGACGACATAAGGAATACAAGGAATACCTGGAGAGAAGGGCAAAAGCCAAGAAGATAGTATTAGAAGCAAAAAGAAAAAAATGGGAGGAATTTGGAAATATAACAGAAAATAATAGTTAACATAACCAAAAATTATTTTACAACGTAATAAAAGAATTCAGAAGTGGCAAACAGTACCAAGCCAAACAAATAATAGACAAAAAAGGAACTATATTAACAAACAAAGACCAAATTATCAGAAGATGGAAAGAGTATTTTGAAGAATTACTCAACACAACTAACCTAGAACGTGACCGGACATTTGCCCATAAGACGATCGCTCACACGACAACTGCTCATAGACAACTGCCCACAGTCATAACTACGCACACGGACAATTGCTCACAGGGCTTTTGCTCACAGGGAATACTCCCTACAGTGACTTTTGCTCACATTGACAATTGCCCACAAAGACAATTGCGCACATGGACAATTGCTCACAATTTAATTTTTTTATATTTATTAAAAAACAATGAATAATAATTATGAAATAATTTATATACAAATATATAACAATTAAGAGGCCTCGCTTGCACGCTAATAGTGTTTGATTTTTCAAATAAACTATTTGTTCATTCTATCTTAATTTATTAGCAATAAATATAACTCTTTGAAGTTTCACTTCTAGTATACTCGCACATAATTTTTAATAATTACGTAATTAAATAACTAATACTCGTATATGAATAATTGTAAATTTGCCAATCTCCTTAAATATTGCATTATTATTCATTGTTTTATAATAAATATAAAAAAATTAAATTGTGAACTATTGTCCATGTGCGCAATTGTCCGTGTGAGCAAAAGTCACTCTGGGCAATTGTAAATGTTTGCAATTGTGCAATTGTCCGTGTGCGCAGTTATGACTGTGGGCAGTTGTCTTGTGAGTAGTTGTCGTGTGAGCGATCGTCTTATGGGCAAATGTCCGGGAACCGACATAGAAATACCAGAAAAAGGTGAATTTACAGAACAACTAGAACAAGAAGAAGATAACGTCTCAGTTCTCTTAATACTATTTTAATATCCTCCTCTGTAATGTAATTTTCTGCTTGTTCTAGGTGATGCCAAAATGGTGAAGATCATAAGACAAGTAGGATACGAAACAACTATATTCAATAATGCAAAAAATATGGAATGGAAAAGATATACCTAAGGGATTGGCTAACATCACTAATAACACATATTTCCAAGAAAGGAGACAGGAAGAACTGCGCAAATTATAGAGGAATCACCATCATCAACACTGCCATGAAGATACTGGATAAAAATATTAGATAAGAAGGTTCATAAGAAAATAAATTAAACGTTAGATGAATGCCAAAGCGGATTCAGATCAGGAAGGACAACACATGACCATATTTTCACAATAAATCAGTTAATAGAGAAATTATATCAAAGACAATAAAATATATATATATACCTAGGATTCATAAATGTAGATAAAGCTTTTGATACAGTGAATAGAGGAAAATTATGGACAATATTAAAAAATAGAGGTATTAGTGACAAAATAATCAAAATAGCGCGTCAAATCTAATTTAGCTAAAAATTGGTGGAGAGGTAGCTTAGGGCCAGGAGAAGGTAATGGCATACTTTTTGAAATGAAAACTTTTCTAAAAAGGCACTAAACGACACTAAAAAGAGACAAACATATTTGCGTATATGGATTATCTTGCGGGAGAATAACAGAACGCAAATACAAAGTTTTCTATTATCCCCGTCTCCTCTTTGTGCGATGCTTCGTAGCATAGACGTGTGTATGTGTGTACGTGTGGGTTGAAGTTGACCGGTTGATGTTTTTGTTTGGAGAAGGTTACTAGGATACTTTTTGAAGTGAAAATATGGTTTATAGCCTACGGGAGAAAAAGAGCACACAAATATAATGTTTTCTATTATCTCCGTCTCCTCTTTGTGCGATGCTTCGTAGCTTCCCCACTCAACATGCAACGACCAAAACGATCAAATCTTATCCGACAAAACCGTAATGCAACTAGGATTCGAAGGATTGCAAATGAAAGGACTGAAGAAGAACAAAAAATTGCACGTGAAAAGCGCCGTGTTAGTATGACTCGACTTCGTGCTTCTCAATCACAAGAGCAAAGCGAGGCGGAACAAAGTTTGCCGGGTCAGCTAGTATACAATAAAAATGAATAAAAATAGATAATTAAAAATGGAAATCAGAAATGCAAACAAATTACAATAGGATATAATAACAAGGCACCAGTTAGAATTAGTCAAGCAGCATTTGCAGCTGATATTATGTAAATAGCCAAAACTGAGGAAAACTTGCAAAATAATATGACAATATAGAATAATACGAAAAACAATTTTCACTTACAATAAATAAAACTAAGACAAAAGTTATGATCATGAGGCGAAGAATAAATATTGACAATTAAAATAGACAATAATATTATAGAACAAGTCAATAGCTGCTGTTATTTAGGAATAAATATTTTCAAAAAACGGGAAAAACAAACTAGAAGTAAGTTCTACAATTGAGAAAACTGTTAAATTATATTACCAAAGAAGTAGTTCAAAACAAAGTTCAAAACAATATAAAGACCAAGTCTAGCATACGGGTGTGAAACATAGATTCTAAATGAAAATTGCAAGAGTAGAATACAGGCGATGAAAATCAAATATCTAAGAAGAGTAGCAAAAAAGACTAGGCTTGACAAAGTGAGAAATGAAATAATAAGGCAGGAAGTAGAGGTAGAAGATATTAAAGTGTACATAGAGAGAAGAACGCTAAGTTGGTGCGGACGCATGAACAGAATGAATGATTCATCACATGCAAAAAGAGTGTGGATGGCAAAACCGAACGGAAGTAGAAAGAGAGGTAGATCAAGGAATGAATGTGATAGTCTTGTAAAGCAAATTCTGAATAACAGAAAATTAAGTATAATAGAGGCGAAAAGGCTATGCAGAATGCTTAAAGTAAATTTAATGAAAGAAATGTAACTGTAAGGGAAAAACCCGACACCGAGAGGTAAACTGGGTATGACAAAATAAAAAATATTATGGAACGATCTCAAAAAGATCTGGTGATTACACCTGGAAAGTTTCTGATATTATCTTTACCTACCTTAATTTTCAAAGCAAACATTCAATATTAGATAGTAAAAATGTGATTTTTTTAGATAATGAAAACGGCCTATTGGTACTTTGCAGTTTTACAACAATACTATAAAGATAAGGAATTAATATTTGTTAAATTGTAATACTTTGCAATGCGCAAAGCAATATGTCACTTATTAATGTCAATTATAATGTAAGTGAAATATAAATACAGTGGAACCTTGATAACTTAAACCTTACTAAGTTCAAAACCTTTGTAACTAAAAAATTTCTGATTCCCTTGCCTTGACAGCGTAAAACCTCTTTTACTTAAAATAAAAAACCTCGTTAACTCAAAGAAATATTTTGAACATTGCCCTTGATAACTTCAAAAAAATATTTTTCTGACCTAGCAGGGTCGATAAGAAGGGAGGGGGTCAACTGGGGTAAATTCCTCGGGGCCCGGCCGAACAATCATAAAACGCAAATACAAATAAATTAGCATGGCAAAGAACGCCGTCGCCGAGCGATTTACTTTGTTGGTCAACAATATTTGCTAATCCGCAGCAAGTCATCGTATTAAGTATGAATACAAACAAAAAATCCAAAATTTCCAATCTATCTTCAATTTTTGCTTTACTGCTGTTGTAAATAGATTTAGTGTTCCATTCCATATTTCTGAAAATTCCTAAAATCGGTCATCAATCGTTACTCAATCAGCTATTTTGTCCCTTTGATAATAAATATCGCATCATCTCACTACAAATTGATAAACAATTATTTACACCCAGCTTTAAGGAACACAACCCCTCAATTGAATTAAACAAACAGATCAATCAACATTCCTTTTTCACTCACATTCCCGAAATCCATACACCTCATTATGATAAAAATTATTTTCCAGTAACCTCTCTAACTTCAACCCTCAATAACTTAAAACCTTGATAACTTAAATTTTTAACCGCGTCCCTTCAACTTTAACTTATCGAGGTTCTACTGTATATAGTATTGTGGGAATCTACGACCTAAATTTATTCCGCGCTATCCAAAAAAATTCCGTTTACCTTCAATTACTTCACATTACTGCTTAATTTTGTTGTAAATCGTTTTAATTGCATCTTTTCTTCAATCTAGAAATTCACAAAATTTAAGTTCCAAATAGCGCTGTTTCTAAATAACTATTGATCGGTCAGAGCGCTAAGCCACCCTTCTCATTACTCTACCAATCAGCAAACTAGAATGAGTGAAGTTGGTAAGGAGAGAAAGGTCGAGATCAACAAGACATTATGTTCACAGTTAGTTTAGAGTTCGTTTTTCAACTGCTACTGAAATGAGTTGCTTCTACACATCGTTGCTTTGATCACCTATTATTGTGCCTTATCTGGTATTAATACAAGTGCCACGTTCAACTATAAATACGTGACCCCACCGTGCAATCCTTATTATATAAAATAAAACATTAAAATATCATCTGAGAAGAATATTATACAGGGTATTTGCTTATTATGTTCAGAGAGGGCGCTAAATTATTTCTAATGCTAAAAACTTTGTGGTTTTGTATTTAGACGTGCAGAAATCCAATTTTTGTTATCGCTTCTCGGCTCCGGCTAAGATCAAAGTGTAGTATCTGTTCTTATCAGCTTAATATCTGATACGACCCGCATGCGGGTCCAGTATATTAAACTGATTTTTGGACATGGATGAGAGTTAGGGGCTTGCTCCACTCACATCGCGGGTTGGCTCGGTATTGCAGTACCTCCGAGATCGGCCCACATTTAATGACAATCAAAAATAATCACTTTCCGTAAATTTTCAGCCCTCAGTAGAAGTTGTAGCCGATGACCAGGCAAGAAACATTATTTAAGACGTAATCTCGATATTTATTTCCAGCGCAATACCTATTTATTTAAAACGTAATTACTAATTTCTCTAGAAATCATTGTCTTAAAATCATCTTATTGCGCATTTCCTGTTTCGTTGCACATCGTATCTTTATATTTATTTGCAACGCAGATTCAAGCCATAGGTATAAATAGAGCACAGACCTAGACCTAAGCGATTATTGTATTATCCAAGTTCGTTAAATAAACAAGTAAAAGTTAATTAGTTCTTCTGAATCAATCATCAAGAACGTACTTAACAAAATCCTAAAAACCAACAGAAGTTAATCGAAGTCTAAATCAATTCGCGATCGCGATTCGAACAAACAATTTTTTTACTTTTGAGTACTAGTTTACGCGCAGTTGATAGGTACCTGGAAAGATATTACTAACCACTCTTAACATATTTATAGGTACATTTAGATTTTTTCCGAAAACCATAGTTTAAGTTTAATGTCTATTAAGTGTTTTTCTTCTTTTATGTCAATTTAGAATGGAATAAAAACGTAAATTATAAAATAATGCAACGGCACGTACCTTCACACAATTAGAATATCAGAAATAATCGAATTTACAAAAAAATTATCTCACTTAAAAGAACCACTGGCACCAGAGCCAGTGGTTCTACAACACAAAACAATTGTGATGGTCGCTCCCTTTCCTGACTATTTTCTTCTTAAGTGTCAGGTTAAAACTTATGTTTTAAATTTATGTTGTAGTTAGGCAACCAAAACTACTTTTAACAACTGTAGACACAAATTTCTAACCGCTGAATAAAGCTATTTAAGCATTTATTTACAAATCATTTGCTGATTCAATATTATCATGTTATCCGGAAGCTGAACAAATTTTGAAAGAGGACAGAATGTGCCAAAATCTGTAATATTTAACAATCTAGGCTCATTGTAATCATTTTACAATAGCACCTACAAAACAAATTATTATAATAATTATTTTCATTCAATTCATTAATAGTTTTATTTTAAATCCGTAAGTTCCTCGAGTATAATACACTTCAAAAATTATATAGGTAATCTCCGTACAGCGTTTCTTCGCCTTCCGAAACATTGAAAGCTTGCAGCAAATAATAGACGTTTAAATCATGACCAGCTTAGAGAAACATTTTCCTTCCCGACGATTCTAAAGTGTTGCTAGCTTTAGCTACAGCATTATCAGTAATAAACTTTACCAATAGACCAATTAATCCCACGATTTACGAAGTAAACATTTAACGGTTCAGAATAGATATTTTTAAAATAATCTGGTATTTTTAATCTTTGTTCTGACTGGAAAAGATTTTTAAAAAATCGAAATATTAAAGAAAAAACGGAAATATTTTAATTACAGAAGTTTTTAGGTAATCATAAAAAAATGCTTGTCGGTATCCAACATTCTCAAATCCTGCGCATTGCTTTAAAGTTTGAAAAAACGACATTATTTCCTCATCCAATTGGTTCAAATCGGGATATTTAATGTTGTCCTTCATAGATGGACAAATTAATTGTACAGATAGAATATTATCCTGCTCTGGTGGTATAATAAAATAAGGTGCTTGCTATGAAATGTTTTTGATCGGAACAGCTTCTAAGCCTCCAAACAATCCGGTATGCAAAGCTTGCAACGACATCTGACATCGGCAATAACTCGAAGTGACAGATTCTACTTAATCTCTCTACTATACCTATCTCTCCTAGAAAGTCATTGTAACGTTTGCGAAGTTTAAGTCCTTTGTTGTACAATATTTTTTGACCATCTTGTGTATTAATTTAATTTGAAACGTTTTTAATGTCATGTATGTGTTGTTAAAGTAACCAGTGTCAAATCACCATAATTGTATTGAAAAATTGTCTCATTCTGTATAAATTGTATTTAGAAAGTTGCTATGAATTTAATTTACAGTGCGAGTGTGTAGTTATCAAAAAAATGTAATGGAGAGGTTGCGGTATTTGTGTTATCTGGTCCCGGTGTAAAGGTAAATGAGGCTGCTGAAGTGAATACGTTGGCTGGTCTCGTCTCCTTCTTATGAATGGCCTCTCGTCTGCTCGTTCAAAATATATGTACCTTGGGAGCGAAATAAACATTGTAGATTACTGGTTGTATGCTTTGTATACGGAATAAGGGCGTTATCTGTTAATTATCTCATTGATCACAAGTAGTTGGTTTAACACCAGGGGCGGATCAGCACGATGGGCTAAACGTACCAAGAATATTATCGGCTTAACCCGAGGGCGATTCAGTACGAGGATTTGAACGAAAACTGTCGTACCAAGAATGTTATCGGCTTAACCCGGGGGCGGTTCAGTACGAGGGTTTGAACGAAAACCTTACCGAACAGTTAAGCCGAAGACTCCCCAGGAGGCAGCTCAGTACGAGGGGCTGAACTACCCGAACAGTGGAGGCCTAACCCCGGGGGCGGTTCAGAACGAGGGTCTGAACGAAAACCGGACCTGACGGTTAAGCACTCGCAAAAAGAAAGAAGAAAAATGTACACAGCGTTAATGAGCCAACCTTAGTCGATTGAGGTTATTTATGAGTCGCATGATGGCTGTTAGTATCAAGTGGAGTTCGTAATGTAATGTGTTTACTCATACCTTGTAGCAGTAGTTTTGGGTGAACGAAAAAATTACAATTTTACTCAAAAAAAACGGGATTATTTCATAGTTCTAATTATTTAAAAAAAAATTGTCTACTTCTTCAAAAAATTCATTCAAAAGCAAAAATATTCAAGAAAAAAACGTATCAATAGGTCAATTTTGGAAAGAGTTATGGTTATTTGAAAATTAAATTGTCAATTTTTTGAAAAATTCATAACTTTTTTGAGGTTAGAAAAAAAAATTTGAAAAAATTCTAATAAACGTTTTTCAAATGGTAGAAAAGAATGAAAAAGTTTTAGCTAAATCAAAAAGGGTCGGGTTCAAAAGTGGTCGATTTGGCATGGAATACCCCATATATAATATATATGGCCAAATCTTCCTAGGGGCGTCTGAAACTTGCCAATGGGAGCAGATACATGTCGAGAAATTTTTGCTTGCTGGCACTCTAGGCAAGCCTTTGCCCACTCCCGACAGTCACTCTTCACTCCTGGCCACACAAATCTCTCCGCCACTGCACGAGCTGTCGGTTTGGGTCCAATATATGCAATATTATGAACTGAAGCAAAAGCTGCTCGACGAAACTCGGGCGTGACGTAGGGTCTAGCTTTCGATGTGGATATGTCGCACACCAACGATACCTCAACTCCAGGGATCTGAAGGAGCTTCAAATTCAGACCACTGCTGTCATCCTTGAATTTTGTCACATCTTGGTCTTTCTTTTGTGATTCAGCCAGGGCGACAAAATCGATGGCGATGCTTATCTCGTCGACACGAGACAAGGCATCGGCCACCACGTTTTCTTCGCCGGCGACGTGACGAATGTCTGTGCAAAATTGCCCAATCTATTCGAAATGTTTCACCTGGCGTGGTGTTGACGGCTGGGTCTTCTGTTTGAAAGCGAACGTCAAGGGCTTATAGTTAGCGAAAATGTGGAAATCCCGTGCTTCCACCATGTACCGGAAATGCTTGACAGTAGCATGCATGGCTAACAGCTCGCGATCGTACGCAGCATATTTGGTCCCCACCGGCGATAATTTCTTTGAAAAGAATTCCAAAGGTTGCCACTCTTTATCCACCCTTTGTTGCAATACCGCACCTACGACAAAGTCAGACGCGTCGCAAAATATTGCGAGTGGCGCTGTAGGATCTGAATGGCTCAGCAACGTTGCTTTGGCAAGCGCTTCCTTGCAAACCCGGAACGCTGCACATGCCACCTCATTCCAACTGATTGGTTTATTTTCCTTAATATTGCCGTGAAGTAGCTCATTTGGTGGGGCCTGAAGAGAAGCAGCTCGAGGGATAAACCTCCTGTAAAAGTTGATCATCCCGAGAAAACGCCGAAGTTGCTTAGCTGTCTCAGGTTGCGCAAAATCCATGATCGCTTTGACCTTTGTTGGGAGCGGGCTGGTGCCTTGACTGGACACCAGATATTCTGGCCAAACACACACTTCGCAGCATTGATTACAACGCCGTAGTCGCTCAGGCGATGGAATAGCTGATGTCACATGTTCCTCCTCAGTGGTCGATGCGACCAAAATGTCGTCAATATAAGCGAATGCAAAATCCAACCCCTGAAGAACCTCATCAATGAAACGTTGAAACGTCAGCGCAGCATTACGCAGCCCGAACGTCATCACGAATTATAATAGCACAGATGGTGAGATGGTAGTCCCCTTAGATATATAGTATTTTGAGTATCTTCGACCAAAATTTATTCCCAACTATCCAAAAAAATTCCGTCTACCTTCAATTACTTCACATTATTGCTTAATAGTGTTGTAAATAATTTTTATTGCATCTTTTCTTAAATCTTGAAATTCACAAAACATAAGTTCCAAATAGCGCTGTTGTCAAATAACCATTGATTGGCCTGGGTGCCAAGCCACCCTTCTCAATACTCTACCAATCAGCAAACTACAATGAATGAAGTTGGTGAGGAGAGAAAGGTCGAGATCAACAAGACAATAGGTTCACAATTAGTTTAGAGTTCGTTTTACAACTGCTACAGAAATGAGTTGCTTCTACGAGTACACATCGTTGCTTTGATCACCTATTATTGTGCCAAATCTTGTATTAATACAAGTGTCACGTTCAACTATAAATACGCGACCCCACAGTGTAATTGTATTATTAGTATCCTTTAAGAAAAAATAATTGTACCCAAATTGTGAGTGGAGGTTTACATGTGTAAGCACAAGTTTATAGTTGCGTAGTTTGTTCATAGAGGGCGGTAAAGTACTTCCAATGTTGAAAAATTAGTGGTTTTGTATTTAGATGTGCAGAAATCCAAATTTTGTTATCTTGGATTTTCTTCGATTGCCGAAGTAGGTAATTGTGGATTTTTCCGGGTTTGGGAGGAGTTTCCACTTTTGGTAATACATTTGGAGTTTGTTTAGGTGTTGTTGGGTGTATTTGTTAGCTTGAGCGGTTTGAGATGATGTAGTGATGATTGCGGTATCATCAGCAAACAAGGCAATATCGGTATTTGGATCGGTAGGAATGTCGTGGGTATAAATGTTGTAAAGTTGGGGAGAAAGTACGCCGCCTTGTGGGACCCCTGTGGTTAATTTTTGCGAGTTGGAAAAAGTGTTTTGAAGTTTTACTTGGAAAGAGCGATTGCTCAGGTAGTTGCGTATTAGCAGGATTAGATTTTTGGGATATTTTAAGAGAATAAGTTTATAAATTAACGCGTCATGCCAAATAGTGTCGAATGCTTTTGTTAAGTCTATTGTAGTTAAAGAGGTAGTTTTGTTCAGATTAGTGTTAATGGTGATTTTGTTAATAATTCTAGCTATTTGCATGTTAGTAGAATGATGTTTTCGGAAGCCAAATTGGGAGTCAGGTATAACTTTAAGTAATTGGGTGTGTTTTGTTAGCTCTACATTAATAATTTTTTCGTTAAGTTTACCGAGCATAGAAATTAAGCTAATAGGACGATAATTTTGTGGAAGTGTCTACTCCTTCTTTAAACAATTTAAACATCCCAGAAACACCCGACCCTAAATATTTAGGCGTAATTATTGACAAAAAATTAACTTTCAAAAAACACATCTCTTCAGCCTTATGCAAAGCCAGAATTACCAAAACAAAATTATACCCTCTTCTTGGACCCCATTCAAAATTAAATACACATCTGAAAACCCAAATCTACAAATCTTACATTCTTCCAATTTTAACGTACGGATCACAAGTAACTGAACTTGCTGCGAAAACAACTAAATCCAAAATGCAAATTTTCCAAAACGCGATTCTCCGGAACATACTCAAAATCACGCGACAATCTCGAATTCGCACCAAAATTATTCATGAACGTACGCGCTGCGAAACAATTTCAAATTACATTAAAAAATTAAATACCAATTTTTATAAACATCACATTTTAGCGTCCAACTTAACAGAAAACATACTAAATCATCCCCTTAAAAATCATTATAGAAATAACCAAAAAACTCTCACAAATATTCCTCTAAATTAATTACACCCCTTTTTCCCCCTCTCTTCCCTATTATTAACGTCTCTACTTTGTGTTTTTTTTTACTACCTACGTATCAGGGCACAAGTGACATAATAATAAAACTCTCGTCGTAAAATCATCAATGATGTCAATCATATGTAAATTTTAAAAATTAGCAGGTAATTTGTTCGTCAAAAGGTACTGTATAAAAATTATTATTAAATCGTAAACAATAAGAAATATGTACTGTGTAAGTTATTTTCTATTTAATTGTTTTTGTTTATACTTAATTTATTAAATGTTTTCCAAAAAAAAAAAAGTGTTTTTTTTTACTACCTACGTAATTTTGTTATCGCTTCTCGGCTCCGGCTAAGATCAAAGTGTATCGGTAAGTAATCGGTTCTTATCAGCTTAATATCTGATACGACCCGCATGCGGGTCCAGTATATTAAACTGATTTTTGGACATGGATGAGAGTTAGGGGCTTGCTCCACTCACATCATGATGTAGAGTTTAGTTGCCTAATTCAATTCTAGTCTAATTCCAAATTTTTCGCCGTTAAATAACGCCATTGAGCGCCATACTACACATCACAAATTCTTCAATAAAAATTGAACGGACATAACATTCAAACTTTGTTCGCCAAATTAGTTAAATTTTTACATTTTATTTTTTAACACCCCGTATATACAATTTGCAACATCCAGTATAAACACTGCCCACTGTTACTTCGCAGCCGAACACGTCAAATGTCAACTACCATACTCCCACACACAAAGTATCTCCCACTCTCCCCATTCCACATACAAACATTGCCGAATATTCTCGAACGATTTCAGAACGGCCCGAACGTTCCCGAAATTAACAAACCGGATGTCCATAGGAATAAAATGGGACCTTGAAGTCTGGGTTCCCTTATTTTGATTACTAACATGCAACATCGAGTGGTGCTTTTTTTGGCAGATCTTCCAGACATGATTGCTTTTACATTGCCTCTGCATAGACCGCTACCCAAGCAGTTGGTACAGACTTAGATCTCTGGTCTTCGCAAGTTTTTCGGTTGATGGCAAAGCATTGAATTGGAATCATAAACGAATAAAATGGTTTTTATTGCATAGTTTGCAGGTGCCGAACATGAGTACTAGCGTTATTAGAAGTATGCTTTGGTTTCGATGAATTTTGTTTACATAATGGTTTTGGCCCTTGAAAGCGTAAGGTGTCGAAAAGGTTGCATTGTTGGTCAGCGTCCATTTCTACGAAATTTACCCAGTCTACCAGCATCGTGTGCAGCATCTCGTCCCCGACAACATCAACCACTAAAGAGTGAGTCAATTCATTATATGCTTTTTATTTTACCTCCTTCAATTGCCGATCTGCTTGTATCAGAATGGTTGAAAGAGACAACTTAAGAGGCTATATACAATTAGAAGGCCGAAAAAAGTGAATTTTCCTGATTTTTTTTCTGAGAAAACTTTTAAACTGATTGATCCAAAAATTTATACACATATTATAATATCTTTTAACTATATTTTAAGATTTAGTACTAGTACAAATATTTATTTGGAAAAGAGCTACAGCTGATCTATGGGGGCTCCTCTCAAAAAAGACGTTTTGCGGTGACCACTATATCTTTGAACTGAATCATATGAAATTAAGAAACCAAACAGATTTCGTTAAAGTAATGTTAAATTTAGTAATTAATCAAAGGAATTATAATAGCAAATTTTTTATTTGGCAAAATGACAATTTCAAAAAAAAAATCGTTTTTCCCCAAAATTTTTGCCTTAAATTGTTTATAAAATTAAAAATATTTATTGGAGCAAAAAAATCTTTGAATAATTACTGAAAAATATATTTAAGAAGCTCATGTTGAAATTTGAGACTAATCGGATTAGCCTTTTTCGTGTAATGTTAGTCACCGACTTTGAAAACACCATTCTGAGAAGAACGAAACGCCTTTTCGAATTCGCGTGTAACTTCAAAAATATTCATCGGAACGATATGAAATTGTCTGTACGAGTATGTATTCTTCAATATATGGACATTAAGAAATTAAATTTAAAAAAAAATCAATTTTTTGAAAATTCTAACTGTAAATACTGCAAATACCTTATATAATAATTGCAATTTAGAAGTAATTGACCGCACCAACTTTCAAGTGCGACTTGACACAATTTTGCTATTGCTTGATAAATTTAATGATATCATGGATCAAATAGAGTTCAATGATGACGAAAACCCAGATATGCACAACAATGGGCATGAGACTTTCAAAAATTCATATTTTGTTATAATTGCCAAATACAAAAATCTGCTTAAGGATTCTGCATTAGATGCTAAACTAACGTCAAATGTAACTGAATCCAGTGCAACTTCATTTCAGGTAAAATTACCGACTTTAGTCTTGCCTAAATTCAACGGTCAATATAACGCATAAACGTCATTTTCAGAGACGTTTCAATCGTCAATTCACAACCATCCTGATCTATAGACAACGTCTAGAAAACTCAATATTTGCGCTCTTGCCTAACTGGAGAAGCAGCAAATACTATTTCATCTCTCACACCAACATCTGATAATTACGAGATTGCCTGGAATTTATTAATTGAAAGATTCCAAAACAAAAGATTAATTGTTGACAAGCTATAGCACGCAATATGGGATATGACTTTAGACAGTAATGCGTCAACCTTCTCGATACTGCGAAGTGCAACATAAGAACCTGTAGGAACATTGTGCCTGTCAAAGATATGTGGGATATCACAATGTGTTTCCTAATTAAAAACAAATTTGATTTTAAAACCAGAAGCGTCTCGGTCTCGTATCGCTTTTCCGAGACGATACCGAGACCGAGACGATACCTTTGATAGTCTCGTCCAGTCTCGTCTCGTGTGAAGCCCTAGACCAACCTCGGCGGATGCCTCTTGCAAATAGACGGTTAGCCCAATTTTTATTTGCGATGATAAAAGGACTCTGATTGAGGTTAGCCGGTCTAGCATCGCGCTCCAAAATAAAATAGTTCAACGGTGGCGGATGAGGTTTACAATGAACCAAATGTCTTGCTACTTTTAAGATTTATTTAAGTGTAACTTTCACAAGAGCTCAAGTGCGAATGAATCAAAGACTGACGCGAATGAGGCTGAGCAAATATTCCTCCTAGCTTCGCAAGAGTGATGCAGCTGCAGGTTAAGAGTGAATTTTGGGAACAAAGCAGGTAGTTTTAGCTGTATCCTTGCAGGTGGTTGCACCTGCTAACACTTTGACGTATTATCGACAGGTTTTGACTTGTCTGATTTTCGCTCAAACATTGCCATAAATCTAACATTCTGATTGTGCCTAGAAGTAGGAATCTGAGATCCAAAACAAAGACTCCGGAACAAAGAAGCTTACTTACAAAAGATTGCCGAACAAAGCAAGAACTAAAAGTACTCCCACAGGAAAACGACCCATACAAAAAATACAAAAATACCCAAACAGCTGAAGAACGCGATAGATTTAAGGTGATTAGAAATGATATCAACGCTTAAAGTTTTAAAATAAAACAGTATTGAGAGAACTTCTCCATAGACATTGAACATGATATCTATAGTGCGCAAAAAGAACATGGACATTGTTCAGGAAGTATGAAAAATCAGTAGATGAAGAGATTCAAACAGAAAATATAAATCAGAAGAAAATCAACAACCGCATAACAACAAATGATGAGCAGCAGGAATTTCGATCAAACCGCTCCAACTGAACAAAACTGGACACAATGTTTGTACTTTGGCAAATAGCAGAAAAGGCAATAAAATATGCAAAAGCCGCGTACTTGTACTTTATTGCTCTAACCAAAGCATTTGACAAAATCCGAATAACCGATGTGGAACACACTTTAGAAGAAGAAGCATTGGAAATTAATTTACCAACTTTAATAATCGACCCAAAAATCCATAACTGAACTCAAGTAAGAACAAACTCAAGCACTATAGGCTACATTCCAGAACAAGACGAAATTAGATAAAAGAATATCACGTTATATCACGGCATTATCAAGAACAATATCATAAAGAAAGTAAAGAAATTTAAAATAGGATATTGAATAGGGCAAAGACGTTTCAACGTATTGTACTATGCAAGGGATGCGGTCCTGATGGCTGAAGATAAAGACCCAACTGAAAAATCTCTCTCGACAAAAATACGAGCAAGGTTGTAAGTTAAACACAAGGATGTGGAGCGATTGGACGCTTCGCGTATCGTCCACTGGGCAATAACAAGCAAATCTTATAAAACCAGATCAATGTGCAGACCACTAAAAAGATGAGCCGACTCCAGGGTCTCGGTATCCCAAGAAAAAGGAGGATAACGCTCACGCACGCGAGATTAATTATCATTGTGTAATCAAAGAGGAGGAGTATATATGAACATGCAGAGATCACAAAAATATCAGAAACTATTCACGAATTAAAAGAGTTTCGGTTACTCCCCACCCGTTCTACGATCGCAATAAGAACTACCTGTTTCACAAACTCGTGTTAGGTAGGCGCATTCTTGCGATAAATCTGATTTAAATATATACTTACCTATCGTAAAATGTGTGTAAAACAAATTTGTGACATTAAATGAAATTAATTTTGAATTATTTGAGATTCTAATATAAAAATTCTTATGAGCTCGTAAATAAAATTAAACATATTAGAATCCCAAATAATTTGAAATAAATTTCTTTACCAGTATACCTCCCTCTGAGGTGGTCAATATTATGTACAAAAATCTTTGCCTTCGAAATTGTAATCAACAAATCAATTAACTTTTTCGGCTTTACTATTTCAAATGTAAACAATCAACACGCGTTCAAAAAAAATTATCACAAATTTACCCATACAGATACAACAATTAATTTTCATTATTTTCTTCCTGTGGAAGGCCACGAGGTGATGAAAATTTGAGTTCTTACGCGGGGCGACTTTTCAATTCGCTGATGACTAACTGGAAAGATGCGTCCATCGAGCAAATCGCTATTGCGACAATATTATCGCATATTGCTCAATTCGATAATCGAGTACAGGGTATGTCATTCACCAACGAAATTCAGACGAGACAGCAATTACAAAAGGAGTTACAAGCACTCTCTTTTAAACGACCAGCCGCAGTAGACAATGCTTCGCAACGCCCGGAGAAGATGCGAAGAACTTCATCATTTCAACCCAAGATGACGAAATGTTTCAACTGCAATAAATTTGGACATCGACAGGCTGACTGCCCCGAGAAGCGGAGACAAGACCAGAAATTCACCCCTCAGCGGTCCACATCGGGAGCGTCAAACAGCGGGAGATGCTTCAAATGCGGTGAGACCGGACACTTCGCCAACCGCTGCAGGAAGAATGAGGGTTCTGTCAAGACGGTCAACGTCTGTGCAGTTGATTTACCTGGGGGTACTTTTAAGCATAACGGTGAGTCGTAACCCTTTCATTTGAATTCTGGAGAGAATGGAAAGAATTAGTAAAAGAAAGTATTGCACAAAATTTCTGCGGGAAGAAATTTTATAATTCAGTTACGATGGTTGGAATTGGAACGAGTAAAGTAAATTCGTTTGAACAAATATTATGTCAAGTTGAAATTCAAAGTTACTATGCTGAGATCTTGTTTCACGTCTTGCCTGATTTGTATTTGATTCATGACGTATTGCTGGGTCGTGAGGTTTTGAATCAAAATTTTACTGCGATAATAACTAAAAGTTCATTTCAACTTAAAAAAGAGCTTTTGAAAAACATCCACTCGTGTGTTCCAGACAACACAACTTTTAAATTAGAGAATCTAGACACACATATTTCAGCTTGTCAAAAAGCAAAACTCGAAAGCGTGATAAGTAGTTTCTGTGAATACTTTGTGACCAAAATGCCATTAACGCGCGTAAACACGGGCACACTTGAGATCAGACTTATAGACTCAACAAAAACAGTACAAAGACGCCCTTATCGTCTCTCATTCGAAGAAAGAGAATCAATGCGTGGGAAAGTCAAAGAACTTTTAGACGCAAGTCTAGACGGTTATGGAGGAATTTTAATGCAGATAAAGGAACAGAAGAAACATGTAGTTGCGTATTATAGCAAGCGAACAACACCGACAGAATTTAAGTACCATTCGTATGAATTAGAGACACTTGCGATAGTGAACGCCATTAAACATTTTCGTCAATATCTAAGCGGACGCAAATTTACAATTTTTACGGATTGTAATTCCATAAAAGCTGCACAAAAGAAATGTGATTTAACACCACGAGTACATCGATGGTGGGCGTATTTGCAAGCGTTTGAATTTAACATAGAGTATAGGGAGGGAAAGCGAATGGCACATGTAGATTTTCTATCACGTAACCACCTAGGCGAAAATAAAAAACCCACCGCGCATGGAAAATAGAAAAGAACTGAAAATTGTTAACTTAGCAGAACTACAAGACAATTGGCTACTTGCAGAACAGTTGAAAGATGAAGAGATTTCGAAATTAAAATTAGACTTAGCGAATAACACATTAGACGAAAACATAGCGGCGACATACGAGTTAAGATCGGGCATTCTTCACCGGCATATCCAAAGAAACGGAAAGTCTCTATGCCTACCAATAATTCCTCACTCGATGAAATGGTCGGTCATAAATAATATTCATGAGTCAATAATGCATTTAGGATCGGATAAGACGCTCGAAAAGATTTACGAACACTATTGGTTTCAAGGAATGTCACGACTTGTCAAGCGTTTTGTAGATAACTGCATCACTTGTAAACTCAGTAAACCACATTCAGGCAAAATTCAGGCAGAATTACACCCTATTCCAAAGACTACTACCCCATGGAATACGATACATATTGACGCAACAGGCAAGCTAAGTGGAAAGAATGATACCAAAGAATATGTTTTCGTATTAATAGACTCTTTCACAAAATTTGTTTTTCTACATCACTCAAAAAATATCAATAGTCACAGCTGTATCGACGCATTAAATAAGGCTGTCTGTTTGTTTGGTGCCCCAACAAGAGTAATAGCCGACCAAGGTAGATGTTTTACCAGTAATGATTTTAAAACTTATTGTAATTCAAAAAATATTAACCTACATCTTATTGCGACGGGAGCATCGCGCGCAAACGGCCAAGTGGAAAGAGTGATGAGCGTTTTAAAAGCAATGTTAACGGCAATCGAAATTACACCAGATAAGTCATGGCAGAATGAGTTAGGAAATATTCAATTAGCAATTAATTGCACAATTAATAAAACTACAAAGACGTCCCCCTTAGAACTCTTAATAGGGAAAGTAGCGAGACCGTTGGCAATGATGGTAGATAACGCGGAACATGACGTAGATCTTAATTTAATTCGACAAGTGGCAATTGATCGAATTCAAAAATCGGCAAAGTACGAGAAGGCAAGATTTGACAAGACAAAAGCAAAAATAAAGCGTTTTTCAGTAGGAGAATTTGTGCTCATACAAAATGAGGAGCGTAACCAAACTAAGCTAGAAGCCAAGTATAAAGGGCCTTATGAAATAATAGAGGTATTAGAAAATGATAGATACAAATTAAAGTCGTTAAGTTCGAAGAGAACGTACAAGTACGCTCACGATCGACTAAGAAAGATGCCGGACGCACAAGTCGCGGCAGAGGAATTGTTAGGCAATACTACGTAGGAGTATTGGAAGGGTTGCACGGGGAGTGTAATAGCTGTAGTACTTGTAACGGTATGTATGTTTTTCTTGAGCATGAGACGGTTTGTAGTTTGATGGATAATTATAATGTGTACCATTTATGACTAAATTGTTTTTCTTTTTGATTAGTTGTGAACTGCCAACCATTGTAGTGGTTGAGTAGGTTGCCAACCATTGGTGTGGTTGTGTAACATGGGACCTAATCATTGGTGTGATTAGTTGTGAACTGCCAACCATTGTAGTGGTTGAGTAGGTTGCCAACCATTGGTGTGGTTGTGTAACATGGGACCTAATCATTGGTGTGATTAGTTGTGAACTGCCAGCCATTGTAGTGGTTGAGTAGGTTGCCAACCATTGGTGTGGTTGTGTAACGTGTGACCTAATCATTGGTGTGATTAGTTGTGAACATTGGTGTGATTAGTTGTGAACTGCCAACCATTGTAGTGGTTGAGTAGGTTGCCAACCATTGGTGTGGTTGTGTAACGTGTGACCTAATCATTGGTGTGATTAGTTGTGAACTGCCAACCATTGTAGTGGTTGAGTAGGTTGCCAACCATTGGTGTGGTTGTGTGACATGAGACCTAATCATTGGTGTGATTAGTTGTGAACTGCCAGCCATGGTAGTGGCTGAGTAGAATTTCCAACCATTGTAGTGGTTGTGAAATTGTTAGAAGTCAATCATTGTAGTGATTGTGCTTGATGTTGCAAATCATTGTAGTGATTGTGCAGGGTTGAAAACCATTGTAGTGGTTTTGTAACATGTTATTTTTGTGATTTTGTGAAATGTAATATTGCTGCATATGAGAGAGATATGACAGAGATGTGGTCAGAGATGACCGAGTGATTAAAATTTTCGAACAAGATTCTGAGATTTACTTTGTTTTACAGAATAAGCCACACGAGGACGTGTGTGCGCAGGATGGCCGTGTCGGATTCGAATACGAACAAGGACGCCATCTAGACATAATGATGAATCAGCTAATGGAGGTGCAGTCTTGCATCGATGTGGTCTGGGTGTGTGTCTCGAGTAAGAGCGACAAGCGCAGAAGGGATTCGAAGGTTTCGAGGGAAAGGCGAATCATGTATGAAGACACTCACTCTGAGAGCACCGTTGGGCGCGCACCCAGAACTCATCCCGTTACGCCGATTCAATTCGTATTGTTTAAGCTAAGACATACTTTGTTTTGTAATAAATGGCGCGTAATTTAAATTGGAATGTTGTTAATGTAGTTGAGGAGGAGGTGTATCCGACATATATATATATATATATATATATAAAATACTTAAATCTAAACTTAGTTACTTCTCTTATTTTTCCAGAATCTCGAACATTAAATCGAAAATTTATTCTTCTCTAACTTATGATGGAAAACCTTCCGAAACCATTACTAAATTCTTAAGAACATCCGATCTAACAGTTTCATTTAAAACATTCAATTGCATAGGTAAATTTATTAAAAACTGTACAGACCAAGTAAATCCCAAAACAGATTCTGGTGTTTATTTATAATCATGTGGGAATTGCCCTAAGGTATAGGTGAAACGTTGGTCAAACAGGGAGGTCCTTTAATGCCCGGATTAAAGAACACGCGCACAGTTTTAAAATCAAGTCAAAACATTCAACATATGCAAAACATTTAATAAACCTTAGGTATAAACCTTAATCATAAATTCGATCCAAATTTCAAAATTTTTCATAGATCTAATAAAAGCACAAAATTGAATTTACTAGAATCTTTGAAAATTAACATCTATAGCTAGAAGGAATTATGGTCTAACAATCAGGTAGAAGTTAACATATCCCTTTTGCTCAATTTACACATTTTAAATTAGTTTCCGCCACCACTTTTCAACATTTTTTTTCTATATAAATAGTTTTATTTTGCACTTTTTATTTTTATATTCATGTGCCTGATGATGCCACAGTGTGGCGAAACTTAAGGTATATCCGTTCATTTTACGATAATAATGGAGTTTCATCATGTAAGTGCCGCAACAATTCAATTTACTACCTATGTATAGTCCATCGAATACTAAGGCACAATGTAAGATTATGTTCGCAAATCAGAGGAATAGAACGTACAACACACTCCTTTAAAATAGAAACCGCTTGACACAAATCACGAATATAATTTGTATGTTACTCAACGGGAATCAAGATCGACACTACAATTTCATGAAGTCAAAGAACAAACGCCCATCCGCTGTCATCCGAGCAAACAGCGATGACACATCATAACACGCTATAAAACCGTAGTCGAAAACATGCAGCCACCAAGAAAACGCGAATATTTTCTGAATTGCAATTTGAATTTGAACCCTAACAAAAATATAGCGCGCCTGTAATTATTAATGAAACTTTACAAACGTTAATTTTCAACTAAATAGCTGATAATATTAGGAATATAACGCGATTTTTTGAAGGAAAATCTGATTGAATAGTACAATCAACGAAATTCACGTACATGCAACACAAAGATATCTCAACTATCAGCAAGCGCATTCCGAGAAATACGATAGCAAGCGATAAGAATGCCCGCAATGTACACTACAGCGTGGAGCATGAAATGTTCAACGTCACGCGGATCGCTCGCAAATTGGATGTTGTTATTATGCGTGACCGGACATTTGCTCACAAGACGATCGCTCACATGACAACTGCTCACAGAAAACTGCCCACAGTCATAACTGCGCACACGGACAATTGCTGACAATTTAATTATTTTTTATTAAAAAAAAACAATGAATAATAATTATGAAATAATTTATATACAAATATATAATAACAATTAAGAGGCCTCGCTAGCACGCTAATAGTGTTTGATTTTTCAAATAAACTATTTGTTCATTCTATGTTAATTAATTAGCAATAAATATAACTCTTCGAAGTTTCACTTCTAATATACTCACACATAATTTTTAATAATTTCATAATTAAATAACTAATAAATGATCTATTAGTCAAATAGGTTTTTATTTATTTGTACAAAATTAGGCGGTTGAGGAAATAGTACGTGAAACAATAAGTAAAACAATAATTACATATGAAAAATCTAAAACTAAATTTATTTTTCACCAAAAAAAAACAACAAATAATTATATTTATTGTAAACTAGTATTTATTGTAAATTTGCCAATATCCTTAAATACAGTGGAATCCCGGTAATCCAACAATCACTTTGCAAGGCAGTGTCGGATGAGCGAATTTGTCGGATTATAGAGGACTGCCTAAGACCCCTTACAGTCCGGAATCTTTTTCAAAAAAGTACCTTGTAATCCGACAAATTACAAATCCTAAAGAAGAAACATATGGCATATGACCATATCGGATTACAAGAGGTGCCGAATGAAGCCGGGTCCGGATTACCGGGATTCCACTGTATTGCATTTTGTCGTCTGCAGCTTTTTACTTCTATTTGGATCTATCTCCCAAAGCTAAAAAGTGGGGCATACTTAGCCGGTATATCGAAAGCAGATGTTCTTGGGTTTGGCAAATGTCCTGCTTGCCTATGCCTACGCAAATTCCTTTGCAGGGACGATTGCTTGGGAAGATGAGCTAATACATCATTATGCACGGTCGCCATCACTGCCCCAATGACATTTCTTGGCGTTGCACCAATATCAGTAATCGCTTCTTTCATCCTAATTCGGGCTTTCTGCACTTCAATTCGTTGCGGACAGGAATCATGGCAATGTGTAGTGGGTTCTTCAATAATTGCGTTATTTGATGTATTTCCTGCACCTCCAAAAAATGATGTTTTCTTTAACTCTGAATTGAAGATATTCAAACCCAGCGTAAATAAGAATGGGCTTGCCCCTTGCACTCTTGGTAAATTCCATTTTCAATTAAAAAAGAAACTTAATTAAACTAAAAAGAAAATCCAGAATAATAATCAAATTATAGTATTATATAATAAGACCAGGAATTCAAAAAATGAAATAAAAAGAAAACTGAAACACTTGAAAATACAATGAAATGAAAGCAAAATTCTTTAGAATTTACAAGCGTATGAAGAAAATGAAGGAAATTCCTGGTCTACAATAATATGTAATAAAATAGTAACTTACCAAAGATTAGGAAACTTTAAAACTTTATTAAAAAATACAAATATCACAATATGTAGGTAGAAGATCAAACACAAAATTTCACAAATGCCAAAACGAAGAGAACTGATATCGAACAACTCCAAAGAGTATTTGCACTGGATTTGCACGAGGACTATCAACACGGCACTTCAAAGACATTGCTTAAATAATATTATCAGGCTTAAATCGGGTTAAATTTTGGGAAGAGGGGATTTATTTAGATCTGACATTTCATGTATGGCTTGTACCACGGGGTTCCCTAATGTCTTTTGTATTTCCACTGGAATTTCCACGCCCTTATTACACTTGTATTTAATGGAAAATTAGAGTCGGGTTTTTCATGTTTATTGAACCTAGTTTGGAAATTTCTACAAGTTTTCCCTATATACCTGGAGTTGCAAAAATGACAATCATATCTATAAATACCTGAAATAAACATTTGGGGGACCCTCTCTTTGTTGTTGAATAAAATGGTTCTTAATTTATACGGAATAAAACTTGAGTTTTGAGTAATTATTAAAAATTTTGCATGAGTATACTAGAAGTGAAACTTCAAAGAGTTATATTTATTGCTAATTAATTAAGATATAATTGTTTATTTGAAAAATCAAACACTATTAGCGTGCTAGCGAGGCCTTTTAATTCTTATATATTTGTATATAAATTATTTCATAATTATTATTCATTGTTTAAAAAAAACAATTTTTAATTAAATTTTGAGTAATTGTCCGTGTTGAGTTTTGCGCTCTTTCACAAGTGGCGTTGCGCCACGGAGGGGGGGGGGTTCACCCCAAGTGACTTAAGGGCTTTCTAGCCACCTTGTGTGTTGTTAGTCAGTTAGTTAAGTTCGTTACGTTGTCAAGGGTAGTTCTGTTCTATGCAATATCAAGCAACACTGGATTGTTATTGGCGTTAAATAATAAACTCTATTCTTATTAAAGGTGTTGCTGATTGATGTACTCTACATTCCAAAGCTGGGTCGAAATCTTCTATCGTTGGGTGCTGCAACGAAGAAGAAAGTAGAGATCGGATTCCGAGAAGACTCGCTGATAATGAAACAAAATGGAAGAACGATTGCAACGGGGCATCGACAGGCAAATAACTTGTATGAAATTGACTTTGTTCAAGTGGATGCAAGTGCCCATATTGCCGAACAACCAGCATCGCTTCAAGTGTGGCATAATCGTCTGGGGCACGTAAATTACGGTTCTGTCAGGGAGTTGGCCAAAGGATCGGCTGTCATCGGTATGAATGCAACAAAGTCAACGACCAGTGGGAGCAAAGCGGAGGAGTTCTGCGAAATTTGCGTGTGTGCTAAACAAACGCAGAAGCCGTTTGAAGAAAATGAGAAACGGGCAATGTATCCTGGTGAGTTGATTTATTTTGACATTTGCGGTCCCATGCCTTGTAGATCATTCAGTGGTGCAATCGTGATGGCAGTCTTTGTGGATGATTATTCGGGTTTGATTTTTGTTAAGCCATTGAAATCAAAGGCTGAGATTGTTGCTGCAGTGCAAGATGTAATTGCAGAATTTAACGCAGCTGGGCACGAGGTAAGACGCATGAGGTCGGATAATGCCTGTGAATTTAAGAGTGGTGAGATGCAAAAGATTATGCGACACCACGGAATTAAAATTGAGTACAGCGCACCATATACACCACAACAAGTGGGTCGAGTCGAAAGACAGAATCGAACCATTGTTGAGATGAGTCGCGCCATGATAAACGGCGCCGGGCTTCCTCAAAGTCTATGGGCGGAAGCATGTACAACAGCGGCACTTCTTCGAAGTACCATCCCGTTAAAACGGTTAAGGGGTCGAACGCCTCACGAGGCGTTTTATGGCAGTAAGCCAAAGGTCGGTCATCTTCGAATATATGGCAGTACGGCATATGTTTTGTCAAACGATCCAAAGAAATCGAAGCTGGATTTGAAATCTGATCCGATGGTGCTCGTCGGATATTCTTCGGAGGGCTATCGTTTGTGGAAACGCGAAACATTGCGGGTAATAACAAGCCGCAATGTGGTAATAAACGAAGTGGTACCAAAATCTTTAGCCGTAATTGATTTGGCTCGGGAAGAAAACGCTGTGGTACCTGATACCGATTGTGTCAAGGTAGAGTCAAGAATTGCGGACAGAACGCGTTCAAAAGCTGGCGATCCTGCCAGGATACCTGACGCTGGAGCTCGAGAAGGAATTCCACACGAACCACTACCTGACGCGGCGGAGACGCATCGAAATGGCGCACGCGTTGTGCCTCACCTCAACGAGCAGGAGATGCGGGCGATCAAGGAGCTCAACGAGCAGGAGAAGCAGGCGCAAGCAAAGTGGCCAGTTCCGGGCAACTGGCGGACTGTTTAACGAAACCTTTGGTTAAGGACAAATTTGTGAAAAATGTGCGTGATCTCGGTGTAGATTAATTAGTGAAAGTGCGAGTGGGAGTGTTGAGTTTTGCGCTCTTTCACAAGTGGCGTTGCGCCACGGGGGGGGGTTCACCCCAAGTGACTTAAGGGCTTTCTAGCCACCTTGTGTGTTGTTAGTCAGTTAGTTAAGTTCGTTACGTTGTCAAGGGTAGTTCTGTTCTATGCAATATCAAGCAACACTGGATTGTTACTGGCGTTAAATAATAAACTCTATTCTTATTAAAATTCACTCTGCGCAACAGTCCGTGTGCACAATTGTTCGTGTAAGCAAAAGTCCCGTGAGCAATTGTCAATGTGAGCAAAAGTCGCTGTGGGGAGTATTCCCTGTGAGCAAAAGCCCTGTGAGCAATTGTCCGTGTGCGCAGTTATGACTGCGGGCAATTTTCTGTGTGCAGTTGTCGTGTGAGCGATCGTCTTGTGGGCAAATGTCCGGGAACCGTTATTATGCAGTCGTGTAAATGGAGAAACGCAGTTTTTTTTGTTTTTGCAGTATGCAACTCTCCATAATTGGTAAAACACAATATTACATTTTTAAAATGGTTTTAAATGATTGTAAACTTTACTCTGCGATATATTAACACAAATACCAAATAGACGAAACATTTATTTGTTAATTTCAAAATTAAAAATCCTTATAAATGTGGCTGGTTAACTCTATAAATTTATCTAAAGGGCAAAAACTTTTACATCCAGGTATAATTAGTAATCTCGTGTTCGGTCTATTATTGTTGTAGTAAATTATAAATCCATATACGTTGTTGATTTTGTGCAATTCAAATAGTAGGTAGGCGCCATATTCTACTGCTTCCGCTGACCATAAATTAAATGCAGTCAACATGTAATGAATATTCATATCGTGTCCGGAATACAACATGATTTTTCTGGTGATAGGTAATAAAGAGCCAGTTGATTTTTTTAGTGCATCTTCAGTAATCTTTTCAAGAGGAATCCACATCCAAGGTTGACATATTCCTTTGCCATAACACCAAATGTTTGAGTAGTCATCTGAGAAAGAGGGTTTGGATAGATAGGTCTGAGCCATGCAGGAAGCGGTAATCCATTTTCTGTTGATGTTTTTGTATAGTCCGAAATCTGCAATGCTTCCAGATAGGATACCTTAGAGTACCCAGAGTTCATTTGGAGGTAATCAAATATTTCTTGAGTAGCATCGTCAGGTTGTGGAAAGGTAACGTTGTAGAATAATTGTGGGTATGTACGCCATACAGCTATAAGCTAAAATGTAAAAAATACTGAATTGATCTTTTAGAATATGTATAATAAATACATGGTCTTGTTGTTCGTAAATAGAATATGGTATAGCTTGCCAGAAGAAGCCAGGAATGGGATTTTGTGTATTCGTTTTAAAAAGCCCTGCATGCAGAGCCTGTAAGGACATCTGAGTTCTAAAATAGTTTGATGCTGATGAGCTAATCAGGTTACTAAAGTATGTGTCACCAAGAAAGTCATTATAGCGATGCCTTAATTTACGTCCCACGTTAAACATGCGAGCTTGGCCTTTCTAAAACAATTATTGTGAATGTTTAATTTTTTTCTGTAAAAAAATTGTATACAATAGTCAAATCGCCATAATTATAGGGAGCGAATGAAGAACTTGTATATGGGCTATTTGGATACACTGTTGACTCATCAGGAATACGATCTCCATGTCTAAACAACTAAAATTTTAAATTTTTGGTATACTAGTATTGAATAGAAATGAAACTTAAAAAATTACTTACAACATTCGTGAAAACCAAAGTGCTAACATCATCTACGCCATCAGATGATTGCGAAGCATGGGTATCCAAATTAAAGTAAATTAGCACAAGCAAAATAAAGGTTGGTACTGAAAACATTACAAATTCCCAACTTTACTTTTTTTATGTTTTTGTAAACAGATGGAAAGTAAAAATGTTCTTTCATCAATATTTTAAATTTTGTACGTCAAAAACATAAGTAATTAGGTTTTATGTAACGGTGTTCATTAGCATGACCAAAAACAGTTAAGTTGATCGGATTTAAAATGTAAGTACATAGATCTGTAGAAAAACTCAATATACCATAGAGATAGCGTAAAAGTAATTTAAAGAAACATTTCATTTACTAATTGTGATTGCGAAAAACACTATTAAAACCAACCGTATGATTCTAGATACGTATACCTGCGTGTAATTGTATTTATTTACATAATCTAAGATAACATTTACGTATGTCAATGCGTCCTTAGTAACTAAATGTTTATAGACAAATATAAAAACAACTTTTTAAATACACATATAAATATTTAAATAATTTTCCATGTTGCACATAGAATTAATCTCATTAAAAATAACAATTGTCGTGTAGATAAAAATAATTAAACACAACTAGGCATTTTAATCATTTTTAATATAACTTAAAATTATTTGCATATTGGAGGGGGTTCATAAAGATGTCGAAACATTTGAATAAACTCATCCAACGGGCAAAAAGTCCCACATCCTGGAATTGTCTGAAGTTGAGGCTTCGTATACCCATTATTAAAATAAACCTAAACATTTATGGTTATAATAACGTTTAATATTTCTTTATTCTAGTAAGTACAAACCTTAAACCCATACTCAGGTCCAATTTTATGCAACTCCAATAAAACGTACGCGCCATACTCACAAGGTTCTGCTGTCCAAATATTCAACGCACTTCTCAAAAACAATATAGTAAAGTCATGAGCAGAATACAAAAACAACTTTCTGTTTGGTGGCACAAGAGTGTTGTCTCGTTTTGCGAGTGCATCGTCACTAATCCGTTTCACCAGGTATGCACCACCAATGCGTCTCTTTTGTATTCGCAACATATCTAAATATTTTGCCGACAATGGCGCCAATGGGTTCGGATATATTTTCTTATGCCATTCGGGTATAGGAATATTTGTTTCTATCATAGTTTTTGCATAATCTGCCAGCACCCACATTTCATGATAGCTTATTTGTGATACACCCGTATGCATCTTTACGTAGTTGAATAAGTCTTGAACATCTGGAGGTATTGGAGGATACGTCAGGTTGAGAAGAATTGCTAAACACGGCTTATATGCAGCAAGGTACTATAATATCATTAATATTTCATAAATGTGTAGTAACATATTATTAGGATATAGAATACCTTATCTTCAGACCAAGGAATAATTCTGTATGGAACCGGTTTCCACAAAAACCCAGGAATTGTGTTTGGTTTCATCGTGAGAAATAGCCCAGCATGCAAAGATTGCAGTGACATTTGAGTGCGTGGATAATCGGAAGTCGTTGATTCCACCAGATCGGTGTAATACGTGTCTCCAAGAAAATTTGCATAACGAAGTTTTAGCTGTTTTCCAATCATAAACATACGCGTTTGTCCTGTCTAAGTACAATTTAAATAAATATGATTTAATATGATTTAAAATTGAAGCTTACTCTGGTTAATTCGCCGAATTTGTAAGGAAACACGGATCTATTTTTATTTGGATCATTTGAATAAAAATGTGCAGGTTCTGGATATCTGTCACCATGTCTAAAGATCTAAAATGTGTATGAAACCTGTATAATTGAAATTATTTGGTTAGTTTTTATCTTACCACATTAGAAAGTACCAGAGTATCATCGGCTTTGAAAAGAGTTCTCTGTAAAGTTGGACCAATGTGAATAGTTTTATTGATGGCAGTTTCACATAATATGTTTTGTATTGATAAAATTACAAAACTTAAAATTTTAATTTTTGGAGTCATTTTTCAAATATATTTTGAGTGCAACCTTTAAATTGAAAAAAATTCTATTTATTCCTTTTGAACATGTCCTTGCAACTCATAATCTTGCTATAAAAATTATTTGATTGTTTAATATTAAGCAACACCAGCAAGGTATATTTGTTGAAGCGGCCAACAATTACTCGAATTTTATTACGTTATAAACGCACTTTTGAGTTCAAGTGCAGACTAAATTCAATAACAAACAGGGGTAGGGTCATAATACCATTCAGTGTTTTTGATAAAAGTATTCAATTTACAAAATGATTCACCATTGATGTCATTTTCACAGAATGGCACTTTCAATGATATTGGATGATCTTTCTGGTAGTTATTATAAAATATCTACAATATATTAAAATTAATATGAATAGTTATTGTAAAATATTTGTATTTTTAATTTACCTTGAATCCGTAGTGTCCATGAATTTTGTGTAACTCAAAAATTAGGTGTGCTCCAAAATTTGCCGAATCGACGTTGGCGATTTTTAAACTATGGCGTAAAAATAGCAAAGTGTAATCATGACCTGAGTATAGAACCATTTTTGGATGTTCTGTTTCTGAATGCTTTGCCATTTTTGCCCGGAGTGCATTTTCTGTAATCATTTTAAGCAAACCGCCAGCACCCAATCGGATATTTGCTTTAGCAAATTGTGCCCAGCCTATTTCATCAAACGTTAGAAGTGGATGTGGATACAAAGGCTTACCCCATTCGGGTAGTTCTAAGCCATAACCTGTCTGTAACAATGAGCTATAAATATTTGAAAAAAAATTATATAAGTAAAAATTACCTCAACTTGAAACGCGTTTGATACCACAATAGAATCATAATAACTTGTAATGTTCTCTCCGGATTTTTCACTTAAGAATTCAAATAGGTTTTTAGTTGTATTATCTGTTGGTTTAATGTGTGGTACTTTTAGTGTTTTGCAATGAGCCATAATTCCAATTCTCTACCAAATATTTAAAAAAATGATACTTGTTGTTGTATTTTCAATAAAAATAAAAATATACTAACGTTGTCATCATCAAACTCAAAAACTTCATATGGAATTGGTTGCCAGGGTATGCCCATGATAGTGTTTTTATTTGGAAATAGACCAGCATGCACGCATTGCAAGGACATTTGAGTGCGATCATAACCCGAAACAAAAGACTTGATCAAACCCGGATAAAAATTAGTTTTACCAAGGAAACTGTCGTATTTCTGTCTTAGCTGTTGTCCAAGATCATAAGCAACTTTTCTACCTTTCTAAAATAATATCCAGAATACATAAATATTTACAAAAAATATAATTAACTTTAACTGGAAAATTGTCTCCTACTTTAAATTTTATTTTACAACTTACCGTTGTTAATTCTCCGTAATTTTCTGGATGAAACGAATAATTATTATAAGGATCTAATTTGTAAAGTTTGCCAGGTTCAGGTGTGCGGTGACCATGTCTGAAAACCTTAACAAATACAATATAAAAGATTTAAATTATAAGATTTATTTTATTAAATACTTACAACTTGAACTGAAATTAACGTATCATTCTTTTCATTCTTCTTGATGTGCAAATTTTGCTGACTACTGCTACTGTTATTATTATTATTTAATAGACTAGCAACAATTGCTGAAACTGCAGCTGAAATTACAGCAATAGTTACAATTAAGAAGAAGAATTTTTGGTGCACTTCATTATGAAACTGTATTAACTATCAAAACTCATCAGGAACGACTAATAACTTAATCTAAGAGCTCGAGAATAATGTGAATTTATATGATTGTTCTAAATTCGTTATAACGATGAACATTTAATCTTTGCACAAGGTAAACACGTGCAGTACATGTGATGCAATAAAATGTAGTTTAATATGTGAGATGATGTGCAAACTAAGTAAGTTAATACATAATTAAATACTCGCACGTGATTTTTAGTACAAACCACAGTCAAATATAGTGAATTAAGGATTTTATAATGAACTAGTTTTTGCCCTCGACTTCGTCCCGGTAGTGTTTAATAAAAATGTAATTCGTTTTTATTCCCTTGTTCTAGATATAGTATGTGTCAATTCTATCAATAAGATACGCAATTTTATTTTAAAGAAATTGATTTCATAAAAAATCTCGGATTCAACTATTTAACTATAACTATGATTGAATCTCAATGCCAACTTTTATCCTCTAGAAAAGGGCTAACTTTAAGGTTTTCCCTACAATTATTCGAATTTTTTCGCCGTAAACACAATTCTTGGACTTTAGCGAACATTTACAAAAAAGAATTGACCAAATTGGTCTAGGCGTTGTTGAGTTATGTGCTTACCAACAAATTTTGCGATTCATTTTTATATAATGGAAAAGAAATTTAAATATGCAGTGACGTTTTATTATCTTAAATATTTCAACTTTCTGATGTATACAACCACTTAGTGGCGTTAATAAACTCGTCCAAAGTACAAAAGTCTTCTGACATAGATGGAATGATCTTCAAGGGTTTTCTAGTAGTTTCATCCAATCCATTTTGGAAAACAATTTTAACAAAATATTTCTCATCAATTAGATGCAGTTCCATTGCAATAAAAGAACAATAACCAGTATATTTCCGTTTGAATGAATTAAACGCTCCTAATAATGCTACAATATTGAGATCATGTCCAGAAAACAAGCATATTTTACGTTCTTCAAATCCTTTGTCGGAGTTCACTTTTGCATTGAAATTATTTGTTATTAACTGCACTAGAGGTCCTGCTACATCAGGCAAACGAAGTGTAGCCAAGTCCTCCCAAAAATTCAAAGTGTGGTCCATCATAACCTCTGAAGGAATTGATTTTGCCCAAGATGGCGGCTCTAAACCAAGTTCTGCCTATAATAAGTTTTTTTTTTTAAACTTAAATCAAATATTATTGTTTATGCTCCTGACCTGAACTTGGATGGCGTTTTGTACTTTGAAAAAGCAATGCGATGTTTGTATTTTTGTCCCGGCATGTTGACTCACATAATCGTACAGTTTCTGTGTTTCCGGATCAAGTTTTCTATGAACGTCTAACAAAGAGTTGTTGTATCGATGATATGCTAAATACTGATACAATAATATTTGAATTAATTGATGTGGATATAACTTAAAAAATTAAATTAAAAATTACTTTATCTCCGCTTTTGGGATAAACATCGTACAAAATTGGTTGCCAGGTGAGGCCTTCCTCAAGTTGCTTGTCTTTGCGAATAGGAAACAAACCCGCATGAACGCACTGCAACGTTAATTCGGTCCTCGCCATGCCGGATGTGACAGAATACAAGACATCTGGATCGTATTCATCTCCCAATAACGATCCGTAAAGACCACGCAAGATTTTTCCCAAACTGAAAGATTCCTTTTTGCCTTGATGCGTTAATTGTCCTTGACCATAGGGTTTAAAGTGGTTATCTTTGTGTTTGTCGGTTGGGAACGATGTTGCTGGTGTTCTATTACCATGACGAAATACCTATTCATATCACAAAATGATTAAATTATAAAATGATATTTTTTTAAGTACTTACAATTTGAACAAAAACCAATGAATTGGCAGTTGCCATATTTATTAATTATTTTTAAGTACATGTACTAAACTTGACTGCAATTCATTGTCTGAATGTTGTCTCAGGCTGAGTGTCGCCTCAATATTTCGCCACATAGATGATAGCCAGACAGACAACATTTATTTGTTGACGCTTTGTTTGATCGACTTTTTATTTGCCATAATTTACAATTCCAAGCTTAACATTTAATGTTGTAAATTATAATTAAGTCAACGAAATGTTAACCTTGACAACTGTGGACATACAGAGTAATATAACTAGAATTGTATCGATAGTTGTGTTGGCTGTAGATTAACAATTTAAGAAAATTTATCCACATGATTTACGTGTTCATAAGAACGAGTTTAAAATATCTACAGATTTTTTTGTGTGGTCACGGATATATTTCCAGCGACTTTACTATAGATTTAGTCTAATCTTTACGATCAGATATTTTAATTATTTTTTTAATAGGAAAATATTTGCACTAACTCATGACTGCCAGACTTTTAAATATTTTACCTATACATTGATAAGAAACAGTTGAACTATTTCTATTTAATAGCACCATGAAATAATTTTGCAATAAATATTTATAACTGTAAACAACAATTTGAACTATTGTGATAACTAGAAACATTCCGGATTCGGTTCGTAGAATTTTTTAGCTTTGTTTACAAAATCATCCATCAAACAAAACTCGCCACAATCAAGAATATTCACTTGTTGAAAACCTTGCGGTTCGTTTTTCTGATTTGAAATGTGTGATGTTTGATTTACATTCAACTGATAAAACAATTTAAAACCAACTTGGTCATTCACTCTATGCAACTCTAACAACACACAACTTGAGTCGGAGACATTGACTGCATTGATTTCAGTTAATGCCGATAATATGAACATCACATTGAAAATGTCACCTGAATACAGAAACATTTTTCTGTCTGGTGGCTTCAATGTTTGATTTAGTTTTTGTTCTGTTAGATTGATTATTTCTTTGAGAAATCTGCCAACTCAATTGCTTTCCTTTCTTGAATTAATTGTTTAAAAAACTCTGTAGAGGCAATTTCAAGATCTTTCAAAATATGGCTTTCTTCTTGCTCAACCCATTGAGGAAGATGAAAATTGTTCTTTTCCTTAAAAAAATATATACGTAAATTATAACACAGGCAATAAGTAGATAATACATGTGTTGAACTCACTTGGTAGTTGAATGAATGGTAAATATGATAAATATCTTCATTTGTTGTCACTTGTTGCCCGATTTTTTCAGAAAGCATTTTGTACATTTGACTGTAATTCATATTCGATGGTAGATTCCAAGATGACTTACCACAAAATTGCAGTGGCGATAAAAACTATAATGAAAATTTTTGTAGGAGTTCTATTTTGGTTTTTGTATTACTTACTTTATCGTAAGAGGGTTTTAAAATTTTATAGGGAACAGGTTGCCAGTTTAAATTTGATTCAAATTTTTGTACACCTTGAGGAGGGTATAATCCTAGATGAACACATTGTAAACTACTTTGAGATGCTTGAAAATAAGTAGAATATCCTTGTGATAAATTGGTTTGATAGATATTTCCCAAAAAGTCATCATAACGTGTCCTTAGTTGCTGACCAAGAAAATAAGAAGACAATTCTCCTTCCTAAAACAGTTAGATATTTAAACTTTTTGCCTGAAAATTTTCTTTTAATTTATTTTTTTACTTTGGTTAATGTTCCAGAAAATTGCTTAAAATGCATATGATTTTTATAAACATCTCCAGGATAACTCAGAGGAACTACTTCTCCAGAAGAAAACAACTAAAACATTAATGTCCAATATTATTTGTTTTGTTTTTTTTGATCAATTTTTATTCTCACCACATGTGTCAACAGCAATTCACAATTTGCAAAATTTATTAAAAAGAAAAACGGGCACAAAATTTTATATATGACTAACATTTTGAATGATATTAGAATCTGTGCAAGCATTTGATCTAATTTTCATATTTAAACCCATTAAATTACGTTTTATGGTTTACTTAAGATTAGAGTCTAATTACAACGTTAAGGCAATATTTGAACAAACTATTAGGTTAAATAATTATCATAAACTTGTAAAGATTATGTTAAATCCATGTTTTTATTTTCGACAAAAAGGTTTAGGTCCTTCAGTTAACCATTTTGTTCCATTTAAAAGTACTTCTAAAGGACAAAATTCTCCTTGTTGTAAAATATTAATAGGCACAGGAGCAACCTCGTCATAATTTTGAAAAAGTACCTAGAAATTACTGTGTTTGATTTTAAAATACAAATATTTCTTGATTAAATACCTTCAATCCGTAAGTTTGGTTAATATAGTGCCACTCAAAGGCAAGATAAGATGCCAATTTAGGCACTTGCCCACTGTATGCCTCAATTCCTCCAAGAGCATAAACTAATGTCTGTTCATGTGCTGAATACAGCATCATTTTGCGTCTGGGCGGCGATAACTTACCTTCTAATTTTTTAACAATATCGGAAGTTAAACGACGATAAAGACCGGAAGCACCCAGTCGTAATCGTTGCTGGAGCATATCGTAGTAGACTTCACGGCAAGCAGACCGCAAAGGTTCCGGGTAAATGTTGAAAACCCATTTTGGTTGAGGTTTTCCCAACTTAATCTTTGCATCAAATTTAGTCAATATCAATTCATGCAATTTTTTAAAAATATTTACCGTGACTGAAATAGTTTCATGCAGGATAAAAAGTGCTGAACTGTTTCGAATTGGTTCCCCAGTCTGTTCTGTTAGGTAATCATACAAATCAAAAAGACTTTTGTCGGTTACTTCATGAGTCAGGTTCCAGTAATTGTCACATTCGTACAAAGCAAAAGTCTTAAACATTTCAAAAATAAATGAATTGTAAGAAAATCAAGTAAAATATTTTTTTAATACATCATCCTCATTATCTGATAAATATTCATAAGCAATTGGACGCCATTGAAGATCAGCTATAAATTGCTCTTCTTCACTCGGCGGAAACAATGCAGCGAAAACACTTTGCAATGAAGTTTTACAACGAGGTTTCGGTGAACTTAAACCACCAATTAAATCAGGAAAATAAACATTTCCCAAGAAATTGTCATATCTTTTTCGTAATTCCAAACCGAGTTTATAGGTTTCCAACATTCCCAACTAAAAATTCCAGGTTTTATCATTTGGGCCATATTTATTTTAAAATTACTTTAGTCAACTGGCCAACTCCTATCGGCCAATACGATGCATATTTATTTGGATCATTTGCATACGTTGAAATTGACGTAGGTGTTCTATCTCCATGTCTAAACAACTAAAAAAGTATACATTACCCATTTATATATCAATTTTTTTTAGAGAGAAAAACTTACAACATGTGCAAACAATAAAGTGTCTTCAGCCGGGGGAACATTTACAAGCTCATTTAGTAAATCCTGTTTGCTCGGTAAAGCCTCAAAATTAGGAACTACGTTTAATATTAGCCACAAAATAAGGTACATTTTTAGTGAACTAAAATCAAGACTTTTAATGACACCACAAAGTTTGCTGTTCTACGTTGAATAGCATGCACTCACCGACATGCCGATGCATGATAATGACTTTGTAAGTAAAGCTTCTTATCAAGGATTAACATTTATATCTCACTAATGACATAATGTCTACGTTGTGTAATAATGTAATAGTTGTGTTAGTAACACACTGGTTCGGGAATATACAAATGTTTTGTCGATTCTATGAAGTCTTTCATTTTACAGAAATCTTTGGAACATTTCTTGAATTTTAATTGGCGTAGCTCATTGCCAGGTCCGTTTTGGAAATATACCTACAACAATAACGTCAGTATAATGCATAATAACAATTAAAGTCTTTGTGTTTACCTTGAAACCATATACGTCGTCAATTTTATGTAACTCTATATAAACATGCGATAAATATTCCAACTCAAACTTGGTGTAAGCATCAAACACACCTAGCATTCCAGCAACTGTCGTATCATGCCCAGAATAAAGAAATATTTGGTTTGCAATTTCGTTTTTAGTTTTTAACGCTATCTTCAGTTATTTTTCTGATTAAATTTCCTGAAATTATTGGTAATTGTTGTTCGATTATATCAACCCAAAGTGATAACGCTGCATCTTGCAGTTTGCCATTGTTAAAATTTCCTCTGCCCAGTCTGGAACTGGGAAACCATTTTGTTTCTCAACTAAAATTGTGTTGTACACATTCATAATATCATTAGAGTCAATCATCTTTTTTCCAGCGTGTGCACTGACATAATCGTACAAATTTTGTAATTCTTGGTCTCTTTTTACCGGTGTCTCGAGTTTTTTGGAACAGTTAACCATAATCAACTTAAAAATAAAATTTAAATATTGGGGTAGCTGTGTTAAACCTAATTTATTATATACGGTATCGTCATTTGTTGGAATAGTTTCGTAAGATATGGGTTGCCACATTAAATATGGCAAAACAACATTTGGATATATTGGAGGATACATCGCTGTTAACACAGATTGCAGCGTCATCTGTGTGCGAGATATGTTGGATGTGAACGCTTTGATCTCCGGTGGGAAGTAGGTCTCGTTGAGAAAACTCTGATACCTCGCGCGAATTTCCACTCCGAAATTGTAAGCGTTTCGTTTTCCTTCCAGTGTCAACTCTGCTTGCCCGAAAGGATAATAGGTTTCGTTGATGTGCGGATCAGACGGATAAATCATATCTGGAATGGTAGTTCGGTTGCCATGGCGGAAAATCTAAAATTTCACAACATTTACGTAAGATTAACATTTAAATTATACACTATTATATTTCTTACAACATGGACAAGTTCTAGCGTATCTTGGTCTCTTGCTGCTGTACAAAAATTTACATTAAGAATAAATAGTATTATTCCAGTGAATAAAATGTTACACATTTTGTAGAATTTCAACCAGGACTGTTCACGTAGGTAGGAATTATAATAGTTTTATATTCCGTCAAAGTGTCGATAATTTTAGTTATGTTATTTCGAATGAATGTTTGCAAAAGCTTATCACTATTGATTATGGCAGAACAGTTGCTAGTTAAACGTAGTTGTGAATTTTATCAGTACTCAAACATGCAAATTGGTTGAAAGAAATTAGTTGAGCGCTAGACTAAATTCAATAATTTACCTATAAAGTCAAACAAATGTCGTATTCCAATTGACGTAATGGCAAACAATAATTATTTACGTAACTACATGCAATTTATTTTGATCATCAAGATATAATTATTAGTAATCAATTGTTAATCAGTAATTATTTTTGAGAAAGGTGGGAAAAAGTAGGAAAATTATGCACGTAACGCGCATGCGCTATATACTTTAGAAGTAAAGTATCGTATTGCATTCTTTTGCAAAAAATATCGATTATAATAAATTTTATTTATAAAAGTGTTAGGCCATTAACAATTTTCGTAAACTCAAAAATTGTACAAGTCTCATTTGCGCATCTTTTAGGTGTAAACGGTCGTGGTTGATCTACTTCGGTCCCGTTTCCAAAATAAAACTAAAAATGAGAAAAAAATTATTTTGTTTTAAGTTTAATTGGCAATAAACTTACATGTATTTTATAATAACCTGTTGCAAATTCTTGGACCATTTCCAAAAGAATATACGAACAAGGTGTAATGGTTCCGTTTAGAATATCCCAACTTTCTAAACCCGATAAAATCTCTACAAGACTCAAACGATGGGCAGAAAACAAATGTAGTTTTCTAGCCGTGGGAAGCTCATTAGCTATTTTTTTCTTAATATTTTCTAGAAAAACATTCAGTAGTGGCACTAAAATATTGACAATTAATTTATGTTTATGTATTGAATTTTGTTTATGTTTTTGTATCTGTTTACCAGCAGATGGTTGTGCGTGTGATGCAAATTCTTTCCAAAATTCATTTACTAACGCAGTTGTGTCACCAGGCCAAATTTCGTTCCATTCATTTGATAACTTTCTAAATTTATTCTAAAATAATTATATTATTTTTTTTATTTGGTATTTTAACTAATTCTATAAATTAAATACTACCTGGATGTTTAAATAGTCATTAATCATAACTACATCGCTCAAACTAGCATTAAATTTAATAATATTTGAGATAACATCTAAAGTTTTCTTTAATTGTGTCTCATACATTGAATCATTTTGTCCATTAACTCTTAAATCTCTTAATGTTTTAAGAACTTCTGTTTGGTAGATATAGATGTCATCATTTTTAGGATAAACTTCATAAGGTACAGGTCTCCAATCAAGATTAACGTTAATAATCTGAGCGCCCGGAAATGTCGGAAAGAGCCCTGCATGTACACACTGTAATGTCGCTTGTAAAATATTTAAATATCCAGTGCTAGAATAAACTAAATCATATGAAAAATCATAGTTTTGAAGGTATAACTGATAGATGTTTTTTATTGCTTTCCCGAGTTTGAAGGCACGCTTTTGTCCTTGCAATGAAAGCACTGAACTTTCGTTTAACCAGTAGATGTCAGCATCAGAAGAAGATTGTGGAATGAAGGGTAATGAGTCTTGTTCACCATTAGCAAATATCTTGAAGTAATATTTGTAAATTGTATATTTATTTAATATATGGATACTTACTACTTGCAGTAACAGTAATTTTTCTGTCTTGTTTGGGTATTTAACAACGTGCTCTGAGATAGTTATCATGGCAATGATTATGCTTACTATTGCAAGAGGAACAATGCCAATATGTACAAGCCACTGACTAGTATTCATTGTTAAAACTAAACCTTTACTGTATCATATGTTGTTTGTTTTGTTAAAGAATTTAAAATAATCAGTTAAAAATACATACAGATATTATATTCAAAGAATTTGAAAAATTTAAAAAACATTTCTTTTTTATGTGAAATAAAATTTAATGCTTTCAGTTCTGAAAATGAATTTATTATCTACAAATTCGGATTTATCTTATGGCAAAAAATACTATATTTATTGTAAAATCATAAAATCACACATTGGTCATGTATTTGTACACTGCTGTCATAAAATTAGTTTTTTACGTAGTACTCGCTTAATAAATAATCATATTTAATTAATAAATACATCTATAAATCTTTGAGTTTTTAAGCCAATTTAAAACATTCAAGAATAAGATGCAAATGAATCATTTGCACCATTTATTAGGCGCTGGTATGTTTTCCTTCATCAGATCCTGGAACTGTTCAAAAGGACACAACTCTGGACAATCCTTTACTCGTAGTAATTTAGGTTCCGGTTCAGAATAATCATTATAAAATGCCTGAAATTAAATTATAGAGAATTACTACATGAATGACCATGAAGTGAATAAAGAAAGAACAATGTTATTCATGCTTGAAGGCAATAATGTGCATTGCCTACTGCCATTGACCTCATAAACATTAAATTGACTGTACCTTAATATAATATTCATCGTCAACATTGTGAACCTCCAAAATAACATGTGCGGTGTAAGGTGTCTCCGAAACAGGGTTACCAAGTGCAGCAACAAATGGTACCACATTGAAATCATGACCAGCGTAAAGGAACATTTTCCTCGCTTGTGGTAAATCATTGGTGATGTGCATAATGGTGTCGTTGATCATTTTCCCTAAGAGATTACCAATTGCCATACTTCGTAGTTTTGGGGTACTACCGTAGAATCTCCAGAATTCACCAGCGGCGCGTTTTAATGGACCGGGCCACACCTTCTCCACCCATTCTGGGAGTTGTAGACCCCACTCAGATTCAGTCTGTAGAGTGTTTTGAATAAAACTAGCGCGTGTGGTGCTATTCACATCCCATCCTGACTTTTCGCTGAGGTAATCGTACATTCTTTTGTTTTTCCTGAATTCCTTCCTTGCTTTCGGAGCTTTCTGGACTTCCTCAACCTCGTCAAATACTTTTTCGCATGAGATAAACGTCGCAATTAACTGTAATCAAATATAAATATTAGTTTTATACACTTTTAAATTTAAGATAATAAATTTTACATTATCAGTTTCTCTTGGTGTGAATTCAAATGGAATTGGTTGCCAGAGTAAGTTGTCTCTGATTTTGTACTCTTCGGTAGGAACAAATAAACTAGCAAGAACTAATTCTAAAGTTGCTCTAGTCCTAGGATACGACGAACTTCTTGCTTCTACAAGGTCTGGTAAATAAATGGGTCCAAGAAAATTGTCGTAGCGCTCTCGTAGAAGTTCACCAAGTCGATAAGCCCTTTCTTTTCCTTGCAGAGTCAATTGTCCTTTACCGTAGGGAGCATACGTCTCATTGGCGTACGGATCAGTGGGATAAATTGTGCTGACATCTGGTGTTCGATCTCCATGACGAAATAACTAAACAAATTCAAAACAAATAAACTATAAAAAAGTATATAAACAGTAATAACATTCATGTGAGTATGATACTTATAACACTCATAACAAACACTGAACTGTTTGAACTGGGAATTGCATTGTGATACAAAGGTTAGAATCATGATCATGAATAAATATCATTGAAAATTAGAAATAAAAGTTAATTATTATTAATATTAATAGATTTTGATTTGCTTACCACATGAGCTAGGACTAGTGTGTCGCTACTCTCATTTGAATCGTCATCGAGATGTTTATTCTTGTCCTTTTCGGAGATGCGATAGCCGGCCGCGAAGGTGGCGCAGGCGGCGAGCGCTACCAGAATGGCGAACGTCTTCTGCAGCATTGGCACTGATCCTGACGCGGATGGCGACACCGACGAGAGCACCTTGCGCGACGGCATTTCGCACGGATTTGTGAGAATCGGAATTATTCGTTTTGACTTTATAGAGCGCTAGGCTAAATGTCGGGCGTTCGCGAACCGCACCGACCGCGCCGGCAAATCCAAGTGATGTCGACTCGTTTCCCAACCACGGCGGCACGTCAGTGCTGCTAATTACCATTCATTTGCTAATCATCGACGCTCCAAACTTGACCGACTCAAGTGCGCCCTAATCTCGCTCGTCGTACAAGAGACGGAATTTGCGGTTTTTAATCATTATACAACTTTATTACATTTTTAACGGCGCACTGAAGCATGAATCACAAACAAACTCTAAGTCCTTGAAATTCACTAACGGAAAAATCCAAAGTTTATATTATTTTATCAATAAAAATAAATACTAATCTATAAATAAAATACTACTTCCTTGACATAAAATAAATGATAAGGAAATATACTGCAATTAGCGCTTTTGTGGTTAAAAATGCGGTTAAGTTGTAAATTTGTATTTTGATTTCTCATTCAGTTATTATGAATTCAACGCATTTGTGCTTTACAATAAACGTGCGTAAATATTAATGTGTTATTTCCAAACCACATTTTCACCGAGTGCGCGCAAACTAAATATAAATTTGTCACCAGTTATCAACGCATTTGTTTTGTTCGTGTATTTGTAGAGTCAAGTCAATTTCAATGCCAAAACAAATATAGCGAAACACACGCACTACTGGCGTTAGTTTCTAGTACGAGTACAATTCTTCTTTGCTCTTTGGTCATCGGTCAAGACTTAAGACTAATCAATCGACAACTATTTGCACTAGATAAACGTGCCGCGTGTGATTAATTGTGCGCACAATACGCAAAAATGGTCTGCCGAAGAATTATTACATGCTTGCCGTCGCTTTGAAATTACAACGCACACGTCAGTCAAGTACTCAAAGCCGATAATAATTAAGAGAATACCTAATACTTTTCTGCACATGATTTTGCCATGCATTAAGTTTACTTTACGTTAATGAGTTGTTTGTTGATATACCCAGCGTTTACGTTCGAAATTTTTGTAAAATATTTTAAATAATTGCCTTTAATTAAAATGCTTCAAAAAAATAATTACGTTTAAAAACGCTTTACGAGGAAATTTAATGAGTTGGTGAAGTATTTTTTGTATGCATGTGTTATATTATATCTTGATGGAACACTCGGTATGCCCGCAGTTGGCTAATTCTTGTTGGAAGTTACGCGCCTGCAGAAGCGTATAGAAGTCATCCTTGAAATTTATCGAACGACCTTCTGCACGTTGACTCTTGCAACGACCCACCAAGTTTACATCAAATTTAAAAATGCATCGATCCTAGTGTAGAAAATTAATAATTTTTATTGTATTCGTAATTACATCCACTCTACTATTATTATAGGCAATAATCTTGTAGTCATAAATTCGAAAGGCAATGAAACATTGTTCTAAAATTAAAATATACGACATTCAATTATTTTTTTATGTTAAAAAATAATATATGGCAGACATTGTAAACTGTAATTGTATTAATGAGAATAGAACATGTTATTAAATAATTAGTGATGTTAATATGAGAATATTAAAGTCGTAAAACTACGATTTAATAACACGATAAAATGTTAATATTTACATTTTTTCTCATTTTATGAATAAATTTAAATTCAGCAGTAGTTTGGATATGGCAAAAACTTAATTCTAGTCAATAAAAAGTCGTCAAACAAGCAGCGCATTTGACCATCACTTGCGGGTGCTTGACAATCAGGAATTTTTAATTCTAGAAGCGGTCCGTCCAAATTTGGCCGATAGAAAAACTGTAAACAAAAATATTTAATAAATACTTTTAAGATATATTACATTAGTACTTGTAAAAATGATTCCTCGCCGTTTTTATGAAATTCAATAATAAGATGTGCTCCAAACGGAGGATTATCAAAAATTTCTTGTCCAAGAATCCTTATTAAAAACATAATGTTAAAATCACTTCCAGCATAAATATGTATCTTTGTCATATTTGAATCCATTAGTTTTTTAGTTATTTGCTCAAGAAGCTCATCAATAAATTTACCTAAATTTAAATTTATTAAATAATATAATATAAAATAACTAGTCTAAGTACCAGCTCCTGCAATTTGAGTGTTTTCCGTATTTGTGAAAGCTTTCCAGAAAATATTATTCAATGTCAACGTCGGTTCCGGCCAGAATTCCTTTAAACTTTCATCGAGTTCGTAGCCCCAAGCCAACTTAAACAACCAAATATTATTTTTTAACATTGACATTCAAATTTCACGCAAAATTACATTCGTTGTGATTGAATTATACATCAAGTTGGCGCTTAGGAGATTGCGGTCCCATCCGGTGAATTCCACAAGTCGATCGAAGTAATTTGAATAGTTAGTCATCACGTCTTGGAAATTCGCGTGCGATTCTGCATAATATTGCGTCCAGTTAGCGCAATTACGACGGGGATTTCCCAAAAGCTATCGCAAATTAAAAATAACAGCTACTGATATCGTCATTATTATAGTAATTGTACTTAATTTACATAATTAGCATAACTATCATATTAGCAATCATATTTGAATTAAAACGCACATTATCTTTACCACTGTTGGAGTGAAACGGAATCGGCTGCCAGTTAAATCCTTTCATCCAAATAAATTCCTCACTAGGTGGAAACAATCCAGCCAAAATCAATTCCAACGAATTTCTGGCTCTTCCCAACTCTGAGGCAACAGCATTTAAATATTCTGATTTATAATCACCTAGGTATTCGTTATATTGATGTCGTAATGCTCTTCCAACTTCATACATTCTCCGCTTGCCTAAATTGGTCAATTTCCCAATACCTACCGGTTCGTAGGTTTCATTTAAATATGGATCATTTGGATATTTACATTCTTCTAAATTGGTTCGATCACCATGTCTAACGAGCTGAAAGATTTGATCTATTATATAATTTTATATGTATTTGATATTGACTTAAACTTTTAACGCCAGTTTAACTCAATTTTCACATTAGTTTTAACCTTGAGGTAACACCATAATAACACTATTTGAGTTTCGTTGTTTACTTCTTACCTAGCAACAAATTATAACATCGAAAACATCACAAACGTGTTTTTGATGCAACCATTACAAAAATAAATAATCCATCTCAATCTTGTTATGTTTTTATATAAAAAATTAATAATTGTATTCTTACCACATGTAATAACTTCAATGTGCTCATATTTCTCTCTGGATAATATTCAGAGTATTTTTGAAACCATGCTTCATTTTCTATATCATTTAAATAATCGTTATCTAATGAATTATTATTCGAATATTTTTATCAACTTCATTCAATCGATCACAATAATATCCAGGCCAGATACCAGTAAAGTAAATAATGACCAGCAAAACAACCCAGCAGGCCAAAATAATGAAGGTACCTTTCATAGCAGACATAATGGTGGTCTGATAAGTTAACAATTTGAATTTGAATGGTTTGAGGTGTTTCGTAACATGTTGAACTGTTTGAAGGCTTTGATTACCACAATGAGGGAATTATGTTTACTACATAATTTTACATTTAACACGCTTGGTTGTTTGGAAGATTACATTTTGAAATGATAACAGGTGCTTTATTCGCTTGGAAATTGTGACAGTTTAAAAATAATTTACATAAATCTTTTCGTAAATCTAAAACAAACTAAATCTAAAAGATAATTTAATTGCAGTTATTGTCAGTTCTACCTAAAATTATGACTACATTCTAGATGTCTAATAAATTTTAACATAAATATTAAAAATAATGTAGGTTATATTAAATCGTAATGTAGCTATGGACTATCCAGTTTGCAAGCTTCTTCAATACTGAGAGTCGGCAGATAATGATTCTGCAAATCAAAGAACTTTTTTAGTGGACAAAAAGTCCTACCATTACATCCTGGAAGAATGAATTCTAGAGCTGCATTGGCCACAGGACTATTGCGGTATTTAATCTGAAAATAGAATTTTAAATGTGCTATTTGTGTTGCCTACATTAACAAGTTAAATATTACTTTAATAAAATATTCCGACTGTTTATCTTTGTAAAGTTCAATCATTATCGCACTACCATAGGCAGGAATGTGCGGTTTGAGGACATCCAGTGCAAAAAGTAAATAACCTAAAGTACTCTCATGGCCAGAGTACAAATACAATTTCTTAACACCTTCTTGTTTCGGTACTTCAGTCATATTAAAAGCATCCATTAGAATCTTTTTCACTAAATATCCCGCGTTGATTTTCTTGATTTCATTGTCCATATTATGATAGCTATAAGTCAGACTAGCCACTGGGTATATTTGATCCGGGTAGACTTTGTGTACCCATTCAGGTAGATTTAAATGAAGATCTTCTTCTGTATTCACAACAAAATAGAATTCAAGAAGCTGATGGGGATGTCGTATTTTCATTCCAGATTTTTCTTCGACGTATTTATATAAACTTTCATATGGTTTAATAAAAGTTTGATAAATGCTGCCTTGATTTGGTAAGTCATCATAGTAAGCAAGTTTTTTCGGACATAACTCAGGATGCAAAAGCTGCAAACACAATTTCAACATTGAACTAGAAAAATTCATTGATGAATAGTCAAAATCGAATTAATTGTAGATCAATCCAGTTTGAGTTGTGTTGGCAAAGACTCATTTCGTCATAGTATATTGACATTGACGAGCGATAATGCGGCCGAGAATGAAAATGAGACTTTGCCTACGATGCGAACACACGAGTCGCGTGCGATAAGCGCAATTTATTGTCGCGTGCAATATAGTTCAGTTTACATACGTCTTCTTCTGGTTTTAACTTGCTGAAAACCGGAATTGGTTGCCAGCGCAGCTCGGGATGCCAGATCTGTTCAGAAACGGGTGGATATAGTCCTGCGAGGACTAGCTGCGCACTTTGGATTGTCCGAATTGTATTGGTACTTCTCACGTCCACATCTTGATCAGAGTATAATTCACCTATCAAGGAATTGTATTCTTTTCGCAGGAACTTTCCAAGTTTGTATTCGCCAAGTTTTCCATTCTAAATATAAATATAAAATATAATTAATTGATTATAATAAAAATAAAGCAATATAAAAGTAATTCTTACGTTTGTTAATCCGCCAAGTCCGATAGGATGAAAAGTTTTGTTAATATGGGGGTCATTTGGATAGAATTGATAGGTAGTACGTTCACCATGCCTAAAAATCTTTAAAAAACATTTTTTAAATTTTGTTTTATGTTTTATTGTTATAAATTATAACTCACCACATGTGCTTGTACCAATTCCTTGTCTTTACTCTCTCCATCAAGAGCTCTGCAGTCATTTATAGTCACAATTAATGCGAAAAACGCGAACGCAAAGTGCAAATTCATCTTGACAACGCAAAAAAACTTGTGATATTATTTTTATTACGAGTTATCAACAATTGCAATTGAGTGTTAATACATATTATGCAGTCAAGTTTTACTTTCTCGTGAAGTACAATCTTGAACTGATTGCTTTTATTGACAATTTGAATATTTATACGAGCAATGCGTCTCGATCTTCTTTTTTCTGCTCATCCCCACTTTGATCATTCCTTATTAATTATGCATAAAATCATAGCGCCCATCTAGACACAGCATGTCGTAGTTGATAACGGCGTCTGCATCATTATCGCACATGGTCATACGTTGTTTTTGATGTATATAGTGGTTTTGGATTTTTGCGTGCCCAATTGCTATGTCATGATAAATGTTACACTGATCTTTTGACCGATTTCCATATTACGAAATGTCAAGTGAATTATTCATAGCTGTTTTAATGTTTAACTGATAATTAATAATGATGAATTTATCAATTATTTTAATAGATGGTTAAAACGTGCACGAAACTTGTACAAACAAACTATTGCTACAGTGTGATAGTAGTTACGGATATGTAACTTTTTTATCTATTTATTTCTATTTGGTACATTGAGCATCATGTGAGGATAAATGAGGTGCGCTATTTCGATTTCTTAACAAAAAAGATTTAAATGGTTCAAATCACCTTGAACATTTAAAACAATAATTTGTAAAATGCACAATATTTGCATGAAATATATGAATATTATAATAGGTAGATATGCAAAAACATCTCATAGGTGCGCATATTCTTATGAATTTAATTTGTCCATAACTGAAACTTGATTTATATTATATAGTTTTTATATATATATATTTTTTAATTTGATGTGATTTGTTAACTTAAGTCGGTGATTCCTGCTAATATAACCATAAAATGCAAAATAATGCAAAGTAGTTTATTGGGAGACCAATTAAATTGGTTATCAAGACACCAAAAAGTAATTCTTTAATAATTCAATATAGGTTTCATTCAACTTTATTTCGGAATTAGATAGTACACACTTCCAGATGGACTTCGTGAGTGGGACATTTTAAAAATTGTTTTTTACATTCCTGTTTTTTCATGAATACATAATACAAATTTTATTTGCGCGGACATAACATTTTTATGTGATTACCACCCGAACCACACGTAAACGATTGCATTTTATTATATTTTTTGGAAAAATATTTAAAACTAGCCTTTGCCCGCAACTTTGTCCCGGTAGTGTTTAATAAAAATGTAATTCGTTTTTACTCTCTTGTTCTAGACATAGTATGTGTCAATTCTGTCAAAAAGATTCGCAATTTTATTTTAAAGAAATTAATTATATAAAGAATAGCTAATAATGCGCCTCAGCGCGCCATCTTGGATAGAACTATTTAACTATATCTATGATTGAATCTCAATTCCAATTTTTATCCTATAGAAAAGGGCTGTTTTTAGGGTTCTCCCGACAATTATTCGAATTTTTCTTACAGCAAAAACAATTATTGGACTTTAACGAACATTTAAAAAAAAATTGGTCAAATTGGTCTCGGCGTTGTTGAGTTATGCGCTTACCAACAGATTCTGAGATTCATTTTTATATTATAGATGTATACTTTAAATATTTCAGATATTAAATGTCGTATTGCTTTTTTATTTTCAATGGTAACTAATACATTCCATACAAAGTGCAACACTTTGTGCAGTAAAGTAACGTGTTTTCAATCACAAAACCGTTTCAAACATGGCAAACAATCAAATTTAATAAATACATTAAATAACAAAATTGTTCATAAATAATTAAACTAAGAGTTACATACAATAAATAGGAATAATAAATAATTACGGGTATACAGATATGGCTTAACAATGACTTAAAATAAATTAATTAAGTTATACATAATTGTACCTTATTTAAATTAAATATTGTACTAAATGTGTTCATTAATATTTGCTACTTGTGCATCAAACTTTAGCACCAAACTTGTTACATTTGTATTTATTGCACCTTCAAGGTTAGATTTAATTGATAGATTCTTAAAAGACACTGATCATGTTTGATGTCTTTGCTAAATTGCAAAACTTGTATCACAATTTCATAATTTCATAACTTCTCAATAAATTGAAGCTATTTAAAACGTGTTCACTCTTTAATCTAAAGCCCCTTGTCCTGTGCTCGGTAATTTGAAGCACAACAGTCCACTCCCGACGAGCATAAATGCGAACAAGGCTATCGGAACAACGCAATGCAAATCGATGAGGAAACCAAAGACGAGATTTCCAATCAACGCACCTGCTCGTCCAAATGTCAATGATAAAGCTGCCGCCATTACCCTAAACAAACAATATGTTATATACAATCATATTTATAGGTTATAACTTCATAAGTTACCTTAATTGTGTTGGAAATAGATCAACCATTACGCAATACACTGTACTGATAGCTAAACTGGTCAGAGCTTCAAAGATGCAGGACAAAATTAAGTTGGTACTGCTAGAGTCAACAAAATATAAACCCATGGTAACCCCACCAGCAACCAGCAAACTGAACACCAAGAAGAACTTGGCGCCGAAGCGATGCACACATAGTGGTAACCATAAACTGGTAGGAATGCACGCCAGACCGATGATCAAAGTATGAAGGTACACCTCATCACCAATTGGTTCCCCGCAGTATTCAACATCTGTGGAATTACCTCCAATAACGATGGAACTCACATCACACACCGACGCACTTTGTCCAGGGTGGAGAGATTCAAACTCTTCGAAACGATAGAATAACTCAGGGAACCAGATCATCAATGTGAAGTAGCTCGAGGTGAGACCAAATTGAATTAAGCAGGTTAATACAGTATATCTGAGGTATGGTGGTTTGCACAACGCCTTTGTTTGTTCCCAAATTTCTTGAAGAAGTAGTTTAAGTTCTTTTGGTTTTCTGATGCGAAGTGATCGTACACTACGGGTGGAGTTCTGTGAGACCACACTCATGGTGCGCACCTTTTCTCGTAGAGAGTGAACTGGAAACGTGTCTGGAGATTTACCAGTGTTGATGGAGTACATGTTTCTGAGAACTTCAAGAGCTTCATCTGCTTCTCCACATTCTAGGAGAAACTTGGGGCTTTCAGGGAAGAAGAGCAACCACATTCCGATTAGAATCGAAGGTATTGAACAAACGGTAACGAAAAGATTCCAACTGGCGTATTTGAAACTGGGCATGATGATTTCAAACTCCAATGGGATGACAATCCATGCTATACCAGGAAGTACTATCACTCCAATGGTCCAAAATATCTCCATCCAACAAAGAATGGTTTCACGGTGTTTGACGGGTTGGAATTCGCCAAGGTAAGGGAAGCATATACCCATAGCTCCCGTAATGCTAAATTTTTAAATAAAATTAGAATATTTCTTAAGTTGAGTTGTAGAAGAAGGTAACTTACGCAAATCCATTGATAAACCTTAGGATCAAAAACAGAATATAGGTTTGAGCAACACTGGAGAGAATCCCACAAAGTCCATCCATAATTAGTGCACCTATAAGAACAACCTTGCGTCCTTTGGTATCAGCCAGACAACCCCAGAAGTAAGATCCCAACAACATGCCTAAAAATTAAATGAAAAATGAGAATCATAACTAATGTCTACGCAAATCCTTGAATTAGTTTGAAATGACTTGGTCTAGGTTGAAGCTGTTAAGGAAGAAAGGAAAAACGCGCGCATGAGATTGACGGATAACCTTTGCATTTATAATCGATATAATCGACATTCTTTGGGTTTAAACATTCGACAAGTGGCAAGGCTTTTCATTTCAATGCGATTTCGCCAAATTGTCATCCATTAATCATGCGTGAATTTCGAGCGCAGATAAATCACTTGCCTAGCATTGGCGCAGCGGTCAGCCATCCTTTGTCAGAGGACGTCATCTGGAAGTCGCAGGTCGCCGACGGTAGCACAAACGAGATGATCGTGATGGCCACTGCAGTATTCAGGTAAATCAAGCCGCATAGTGTCAGTAATGCGTAGTGAAATCGACCAAAACCTAAAATTAAAAAAAAAAAACAATTTTTAAACTTATTGAATATTGATCACATTGACCTATCAGACAGACATCTTTATTTATAATTGTACAGAAATTAACTCAGCTCGATCGATCAGTTTGACGAAAATAACATGAAAAACATTGTCATAATGCATGTGTAACACACACGAAACTATATTAAGTAATTCTTATGGAACGTCCTTGAGGCGAACGCACTCGATATATCGAACGATTTGTGAAGCGCTTCTTAATTAATTAAGATGTTTACCACTTTTACTCGAAGCGGCTGCAAACGTGCGCCGGTGTGCAAACATCGAGGAAGAAACCATTTTCAGGCCGCGCGTCGAGCAAACAAAAATAACTCGTACAAAAGCGTCGCGCGCGCGCCTGGAATATTAAAGAATGACCAAGGTCGAGGGCCATTCAGATGCACGCATAATCGCTTAATTATACTAGGAGCATCAAGTGTCACTTCACTCATGAACGATATTTAGGCATCGATAATAAAAATGTGTTTCAGAATTGGAATAAAAGGGATTTATTTTTAGGTCAAGTGCTTGAATGTTGACATAATTACAGTCAAATAGAATACTATACATTATTCACGATTTCAAAATAGTATTTTTTGAGGTTATAATTTTTAAAAAATCAAATAATAATTAAATTTAAACTGAATTAATTTTATTTCTTAATAGTGATGACACTATGAAAGCAATAAATCATTTCAAGTTATAAATCAGTAAATCCATGATTGACATTTCATTATTTCGTTATTTTATTATTGCAATACATTTGTATCACACTCACGCATTATTCTCTTTGATTTATACAAATTTCTACCGAATTGAATTGAATTTAAAGTCGAAGTAATTTATTTAAATGCGTATGTTAATTTATGCATTATTCAAATCCGATGGAAATTTTTTGGTGGCCCATAACATTGAGTAACACCTTCTGGATTTGATTTATCTATTTCACGCGAGATGATTCCGCTCTCGATTTCAATATTATTCAAACGATTCAAACCATTCAAAAACAGATGTTGTCGATCACTTAAACAAATTTGATCTTATCTGTCATGAATGGATTGAATTTGGTGTAAATACAGGTAATAATTTTCTCATTTATACAAAATGAACTAATAAATTATTTCGAAACAATTTAAGATTTTTTTATTTTTAGCGCTCGTGATCACTTAATTAACATTTCGTTTAATGGAGTGCACGATATATCATAATTGGGAGTAGCACTTTAATTGAGACGTTTTGTGCGTGTGTCTTGCGAATCGATTTAATCTTTTCACGTCATGTCCGAATATTCGAGACACAATTAATCTTGTATCCTTTTAAAGTTCTACGTTTTCAATCATTGTAATTTTGTAATCAATTTGAATTAATTAATTTTTAAACATTCACTTGTGTAATCGATCAAAATAAAACGTCTAGAAAGTAAAATTTCGTGTGTAAATTAAAAAATTTATATTCAAATGAAACACATTTTATGGCACTTGAATATTTAATTAATGTGCGTTTAATGGCGCGATAAATTTAATATAACGCATTTTTAATTAATATGAATCCAAATTAATTAACTAAACTATTTATTAATAGATTATGAATATTTTTATAACTCACCAGTGCTTTCAAGCGCTCGTTCAAAGTCTTCTCCCTGTGACTCCAAAAAGTCCAACCCTAAAAACACACAAATATTAAAACACAATGAATTATTGTTATTTTTATTTGATTTTAGGTGATTTTAAGTGTTTAAAATTGAACTAACCCATCTTGTCTGAAGATAAATGTAAACTTTGTCAATGTTTGAAACTTTTCGCAGACACTTTTCAGTTATAGTCGCGAGCTCGTCGCGAAAAGAACGTTTATTTGGCTTTGCGCAAACTCTCACTAAAGACGCACGCGGTCCGACAATAGTTAATTATATAGCTGTCGATTCGCGATCAGCCAAAAAGCCGGGCAGGAGTAGCCTTCAAAGGACACTGCGTTTCATTGGCGCGATCACCATTATCACTCATTATCTCAAGATCAGCAACTCGCGGCTGCGAATATCATCAATGCGCTACTCTCGCCACTTCCCCCAAAAACTTACACACTGCGGAACCGTGACGGAATTTTTTAAATTTTCAATTTAACAATATTCTCAACAAGTTTACTTTGTATACATTATTAGTAGATTATTAATAAAAGGAACTTATCACGTTGTGATTGTAATCGGTGAATATGTTTCAAGTGATTTGGTTATAAATATCAACGTCTCGACTAAAAATACTTTACGATTGTTCTAAACTTGTTTATTTATAGCCGTGCACGCATGATAACAATAATAATTAACGAAAATTTACGCTCTGTCATAACATCCTCGATTGATAATAATTTGTTGTTGTGTTTGATATATTTTTAGTCACTGGTTAATTTGTTTTGTTAGGTTGGTGGAATTTATTTTGGAAAAAGTGTTTTTTTCCGCTTTTTGGGGGAAAATTTTCGAAAGGCGGTCGAATCCGGTTCTCTCCGGAACACCGGAGTGCTTGCAACGAGGCGTAATTACGAAATGATCGCTCGTGCCGTGCCATCGCACTGCGTAACAATGTCAGACCCAGAATAATCGATTCGATTGATTAAGACAACTTCTATTATATGCACAACAACAACAAGTTCATCATTTATATTATTAATTACAGATATTTTAAAAACAACTTTATTAAAACATCATAATATTTAATTTTTAATTTTTTGTCGAAAGATAAAATAATAAACACTTTGTATACTAAAATTGATCAGAACTCAGAGTTTAATTCCTTCAATGCGTGAAACATCCATTATTATGTCAACTAATTACGCGATGGCATTATAATTTCATTTTCTCCGTTAATGTTTGTTTCCATACATTTACGTTAATTATAGACCTCTATATTTTTAGTAGTTAGCCTAAAATACGCAAAAAATCATCGCCTTTTATTATCCTTGCAAAAATAAACTAGGTTTGCGATTAATTAAAAATCGATTTAAAGCATACACAACTAATTAATTGATTGAAAAAAATATTAATCTGGAACGGATGTAATTAGCGAAAATTTGTATGACTGCGAGTTAAAGGTGGTCTGAACGCGTGATTGACGTGTCGCTTGGTAAAAAAAAATATAAACATATAGTACCTACACATTTGCGTGTCATAACATTTTGAAAGAATTAAGTGGCAGACTTAAAAAAACAAATTGCACGGTATAATAATAAGTTCTGACCTTTCACAATGATCTCACACTTGATAAATGTCTTAAATATTAATTATTAAAAATAATTTACAATATTTTCGTACTTAATGTTTGTAATTTTAAACTGTCATTAGATTAATATTGTTTTATCCGAATACAGATCAAATTACTTTTTAAGTGTTTATTCTTGTATTATAACGTTGGAATATATGATAATTGGCATGTAATACGACCATTACCAATCGCTTAAACGGTTGGTAACCACATAAGTTACCGAAATGCTAATTTTCAAGTCCGCAAAAATCAGCGGCGAGCTCAGAGATAAATAATAGAAATTGAGAATTTGGTTCAGACTGAATGTGACCATGGAAAATTAATAAACAACACCTCCTCCTTGCCTTTTCGCCAATTTCGCAGAATGTCACCGCGTCAGACATTGGTAGTGATTTTAATGCCGCATAATTTCGAACAAGTGCCGCGATATTTGATTTGTCGCCGTCTCCCGTCCGCAATTCCTAGTAGCACACATAAATTTTGAAATATTCACAGTTTATGTGTTTGAAATCATATTATAAGTAATAATGAATGTTTGGATTGCTTGGAATTCGTCATTGGCGATGTTGTTATCCGAATATCGCTGTTATTGGCACAAATCTATCTTGTTTTTGGCGATTTTTTACTAGGTTACCACTTATGAATTTCGTGCGACATTTTTACGACCATGGCTCGGTGTTTAACTTTATTTCCAGAAAATTTTACGTTGACATATTCAAACATGTTGTTGTTGTTGCTGTTATTTATAAATAATCAATAATGTGTTATTAAGTAATTGTAAATTTTTCTTTTTCCTTTTTTGGTGAATGTGAAACGAAAAATATTTATTTTCTGACACAATTTATGAGATTTATTGATGAAATTTGAATTTATTGAAATCTAGTTGATGTCATGTTTTGAGTTGCGCTGCCACCACCGTTGATTTATTTCTTGACTTTAACCCAATTTCGTTCGTCCTTTGTTTCGGCGCGTCGCGAGAAATTCGCATGTAAATCACGCGTCTCACGACACTTCCACTTTTATTTTTTGCGCAAAACCGCGCACGCCCGTCGATTAACAATTAATCCGGCGATATCTACGAACAATGCGCCCGCGAATCCTCGAAGACGAAACAAAATCCTTGATGCGGCAATTTGCATAATTATGCAAACGTAATTTTCAACTACGCACCCAATAAATATTAAATTTAAATCAATTCATGAAAAGGTTTTCATACTCACACACATATATGAAAAGTGAAGATGTGAAAAAATATTTCCAATAAAATTTGCAGCTTTATCTTCAATGTTAAAAAGTTATTCGTGCATATATTGATATTTATGAGATCAAAGTAATTTTGCGTGCAATTAGTGTCGACACCGTTCATGAGAAGTGGCGAGGTGCCCGATGTCGGATGTGCTCGGGCCGGAGCAATGTCGGCGAGAGGGTCAGTGTATCGCCGAGGGACGGACGGAAAGAAAACGCGGCGACAATGAACGACCTCGTCGCGATTTCGCCGACGATGACGATGCTCAATGCTCTGCTTCAACTCGCGCGCCATCCGCGACAGCTCTCCGCTCGGTTACAGCGCGATTGTTTCATTATTTCGCGCAGAATTCAACAAGCAGCGTGGATGTCAAGAACGACGCCGGTTTTACTTGACCGCGAGTTACACCAAACCACACGTAACACGATTTATAACACTAATAATATATTTCAAACAAGACGGAAATGAAATGCATTAATGAGTTAAAGATTGGAATCTGGAAGTAGTGATCACATAATGTTTGGTAACTAGTGTAATAAATGGAACTCAAAATATAAATGCGAATGTGTGTTTGTTTATTTGTGACGGTTTCGCGCTAAAAACACATAACAAATTTTGAAATTTTGAAATTTTGGAAATTTTTGTATATTTTTGACGCTAGATGGCGTTAAAGTTCATTATTACTTTCTTCATTTCTTTAAATTAAATTTGATGATTTTATTGTCAGAGATAGCTCATAATAGGTCAAAGGAACAATAACGCAATTAGTTAGGCTATTTTGTATTAAAACACGTAATAATAAAGCAATGTTTGTAAATAATAGCTTCATTACTTGGGGAACTTAAGATTGAAAAATAAAATTTAATTCAAGTGATTAATAATTAAATATAATTTATCAGATTACTCGAAAAGCTGTCTGTGTAAATAAGCTACAGATATTTATCTTGAAGCATATTAAGTCACGCATTAAAAATCAGTTTCATTGACACTGCAATTTTTCTTCTCTTTAGTTGGTACCGGTTTTTGGCTCTCATGTTCCTCGATGTATAATGTAAAATCAGATAATTACAAACCCGCCGACAATAAAAGGTCTGCACAAAAACATCACGTTTGTAACCCTTTTAATCCATCACCATATCATATTACTTTCGGTAAAAATAAACAACATCATGTAATCGTAATGCTTTCATCAACCTGTCCAATGTATACATTTTAAAAATAACCTTCTGGATTTTATGGTAAGAAAATGAAAAAGTATTCTGATAAATGTATACCAACCAAATGTCCAGCCCAAATATTTAATTCATTCATTCGTAAACAAACAAGCATGTTATCCGTATACGTAATCACATCGTAACTCTGTCGCAGTGAGAATGTATGACTTCAGCAGATGTCGAAATATATGGGTCTGTATTCAACGCGAACCGGTGGAACCTGATGGTACGTGACTAACATCATCATAAACGACGAAGAAAAAGGAAGTAGTCCTTGTCAGTCAATGTTTTGCGGCGAACCGGAACGACGCCCAAGAATCCGGAACCAGACCAAAAAATTTCTCGTGTCGTAAATTATCTTCACACTTGTTGCTTTTATTTCGAGGCATTGCGATTATTTTTATAACGAGCGCCATAAATTTCAACGTGACAAATTGTTTATGCTATTTTTATTTATAATAACTGAACGAAAATAAATCATTATAATTAAAATGCTATTTGAAAACAACTCTACAAATATTGAAATTAAATATTTTCTGAAGGATTTTTAGGGATTCTCAGGAGGGTAAGTTTGAAGTTTAATTTGCCATGGCATAATCGATCTATTTATGCAATTTAAATCCAAAGAAACGCATTTTCATTAAAATTTACTTTGAATAACAATGTTATTTAAAAGCAGCATTACCAACATTGAAAATTAATATTTCCCGAATGATTCTATTGATTTTGAGGAATTTAATTGAAAATTTGTATTTTATTAATTTTTTTTTTAATAAAATTGAGACTAAAGTATTCAAATTCATTAATCCCTCAATATTTTATGTCACTAGCAAAAATTTATGCAATTCAGATAAAAAATCACACACATTCGTAGGTATTTACTTTAAAAGTCCAATATACTGTATAATACCTATGTGTGTTTTATTCAAGTTAACCTTTCTTTTAAATAAAATTAACACTAAAACCTTCCAAATCATTAATCCCTCAATATTTTTGTCGCCAGCAAAAAGAAAAGCGCATCGATTGCTTCACAAAACAGTTACGACAAGCCGATCCCAGATCCAATTATACGACCTAATTAGTAGGGTTTCTTATCGTTGCTCGACAGCCAGTGCGCAAGAAAAAGCTGCATCGCAAACATTCGCGACGTCTCATCCGAAGCGAGGAGCGTCGAGCGCGACAGAAACGAAAACGGCGCAGGACTTCGTATTGTCTCTCCTGCGGCCGTCTGCAGGGACTTCATTAACCGCCAGCTGGATGTTTACTCAGTCTCTGTGAGCTCTTTCAACCGTACATCACACAATGTGTCTCCAAATAATACACACGTGAAAACATAATATTTGAGCAATATGGCTGAAAAATTATATGAGTATCAAGGCATAACTGGTCGTTGGCATACGTTTAAGGATAATCTCCGAGAAAAGTTTGCTAGTTATAAGGAGGATAACTCTGATGGATTATTGGCGAGTGTTAGAAAAAAGTGTTTTGGAGTTCCACAACCTGGTGATACGATCACTGAAGAACATGCACACGTTTTCAGGTAAATTTTTAAATTTTTTAGTAAAATATACTTCCGATTGATGTAATTTTATAGACAAAAATCTCGCACGGATTTGATTCGTATCTCTGCGGCAGTGATGGGAATTGAGTTTTCATACGCTGCCGAAACGGCGTTTGTGTCGCCAACTTTGCTCAAAATCGGTGTTGAGCATAAGCACATGACCCTAGTATGGGCCTTAAGCCCTTTAATTGGATTTTTTCTCACACCAATTTTAGGATCGCTGAGTGATAAATGTCCGTTGAACATTGGCAGACGCAGACCGTTTATTTTCTGTATGTCCTTAGGTGTTCTACTGGGTAATTCATAAAAAAAAATACAGAAAGAAATTTAATTTTCAAATTATATAATCTTATAGGCTTGCTACTTGTGCCAAACGGCGAGGATATTGGTTATGCACTTGGAGATCCTTATTACAATACTAGTGTTACACAAATAGTTTCACATCGAACTTCCGCTACATCTGAGAATAATATTGATGATAATACTAATCATCCAAATAGTCATCCGTGGGGTGTGTTGTTTACTATTTTGGGTACTGTCTTATTGGATTTTGATGCTGACGCATGTCAAAGTCCCGCGAGGACCTACCTCTTGGATGTCACCGTCGAAGGTAACATAATTGTATTTATTAATTTCAACTTTCAAATATATAAATCTATATTTTATGTGTTTTTCGATTTTTATCGTGTGAAATTTAATATGTACTAAAATATATTGACATATTTGAAGAATTTCATTGCAAACTAATAAAATTAAATCTAGATGACCACGCAAAAGGATTAAGCACTTTCACGATAATGGCTGGCCTTGGAGGATTCTTTGGATATGCATTAGGAGGCATTAATTGGGATGTCACCACCATTGGTGAGTCAAAAACGGATGCTACTGATAAACCGACATATGTCTACTGATAAAATTCTATGCAAAAATTAAAAATAGATACTACCTGACCAAATACACATAAATCCATTTCATTTTAACCGGTTCAAAATGGATTCAATTACTGATGCAATAAATAAACTTTGTCGCATTGATTGATCTTTGATCATCTGTGAAACAATTTTATTGTCTATGTGTATTGTAGGAATTTTATTGGGCGGTCACGTACGCGCAGTTTTCACACTCATCACAATCATTTTTGTCGTGTGCGTGACGCTGACGCTGACAAGCTTCAAGGAAATCCCGCTCCAGCTATTGGAAAGCCATCAACTAGAGAATTTGCATACGAACGGTCCCGGCTACGGCAGTCTCTCCCCTGCTCCAACCGACGGGAACAATGAGGTTTTATTGCCATTCCCATATCAATTTCAATTTCGACTCAAATCGTGCCGTTGGGGCAACAAAACAAATTTACGACTTTCATATGTTTCCCTTTTTTTATTAAACAACTGAGATGTAAGCTGAACATGATACAAATGATGTTGTTTCATTTCCAGAATTGCAAAGAAACGGCTTTTAATGAAAGTGAAGGCGTTGCAATGGGAAGTGTTGAAAATGAGATTTCTGGCAATAGAAAACGAATAATGAAGCAACAGTCGAGTATTATCGTTCATCCAGATGCGTCCCTTGTGACGTATTTACAGAGCATTGTCTGTATGCCGAGAAGTTTGAAAATTCTCTGCTTGACAAATTTATTCTGTTGGATGGCGCACGTCTGCTACTCGCTGTATTTTACTGATTTCGTTGGAGAGGCAGTTTTTAATGGATCACCAACCGTAAATATAAAGCAATACATAATAAACACTTTAAAATATTCATCTATCTACATAGGCACCGGAAGGAAGTGAAAGTAGAGAGTTGTACGAAGATGGAGTTCGTTTTGGTTGTTGGGGTATGTCGATGTATTCACTATCATGTGCTTGCTACTCATCTGTTATTGAAAAACTAATTAAGAAATATGGGTAGGTAATAAACTAGTTTTATATTCGCTTAGTAATCTTGTTTGAAACTCTACAGTGCCAAACGTGTGTACGTTGGAGGATTATTGGTTTACTCTTCCGGCATGTGTCTGATGGCATTAACCAAGCATAAAGTTGGTGTAATCATATTTAGTTGGACTGCCGGAGTAATGTATTCGACATTATTCACCATGCCGTATCTACTGGTCGCGCATTATCACACAACCGGGACAGTAAGATTCGCAATTGATTTTTATATGTGAAGAGATTGTTTAACATTTTTTTGAAGTTTGAACTAAATCAAGAAGGGATCGGAGTCATAGGTGGGCAGGTACGAGGTTTGGGTACTGACATTGCAATCGTCTCTAGTATGGTTTTCCTGGCCCAATTTATACTCTCACTCTGTATGGGCACGATTGTGGTCGTCACCGGCACTACGACTGCCGTGGTGGCTGTCGCTAGTATGCTAGCGTTTTGTGGGGCTTTGAGTGCCACTCAAGTCATGTACTTGGAACTATGAACGAGTGCACTTCGTCTAATTGTTCGTTGATAATTGTGTTTGAGTGTCTGATGTCTGATATGTTTGATTGTAAGATGATTTCATGAATATTAATGTGTCGCGCATAATCAACGTTCACTTTATTTCACCCTACCTTCCATCGTTTCATCGTCGATCTCGGCATCCGAGTCCAATTGATGCACTTCGATTAGGACATCACTTCCCGCCCACGAAACGCTTGTAGCTGGTTTTTTCTTCGTGTACATTATCAATCAGTAAAATTGACGAGCGCGGACGAAGTACCGTTTAAAAGTAATAATGATTTTAGAGATCATTGCCAATCGCGATCGATTCAGGAGATGAACAACCGGGTGCCAAGAAATAAAATTCCTACAGAACCAACACGTGTGCGATATATTTATACTCGTCAACACGCGTCAACCTCATCATCAAGTACAATTAGTGAATCAGTGAAAACACGTTTATAAAGTTAATCATTAAGTGCGTAAATTATTAATACTCTTATCCAAAATATCCTTCTTAATCTTTACGTATTCTGGATGCATTTTGTAGATCAATTGGCCCACGTCAATTGCATCTGCGTACCGCTTGCACTTCATTAGATTGTATGCCAGGCGATATCCAATACTAGGGTTGTTTTTGCCATTATACTTCCAGGCAGCTTCGTAGTGAGCGGCAGCGTCACGATATTTCTGTTCTTTTTCCGAAATGAAACCAGCAAACTCGTAAGCTTTGCTAGATGCTTTGTTGTACTGCAATACCTTCTTAATCAGATCGCTCGACAGGTCATATTTTCCTGATTGAATGTAGTAATCGGCAAGAAGTAACCAACATCTCTCTAAATATTCAGCATCTTCAAAAGTCCATACGGCTTTGATCAATCGCTTCAACTGTGTTTTGGCGCGCTGTGACTGCTTCAACATGGTGTATGCTGTCGCCACACCCAAGATAGGACCTACCTGATCTTTGTAGTTCTCCTGTGAAGCTAAATTTACAAAATCTTCCAAGGCACGCTCCATGTTATATTTTTCTTTGGATGCCAGCAGTATAAAGTTTTGTAGTAACCGGCATTTTAAAGTAGACTCACCAAAACTAATCTGCTTCAATTCACGAAGAAGTCTTTCAGCTAGAAAAAAAATCGCTGTATCTGTATTCGAGTAACATTTTATAATCAAATACCTGTTTTAATTGCCATTGTACGAGAGTCTCTGTAGTCAAAATCATCCACGTCGACATTAAACTGATCTCCAAACATATCATCATCGGGATTCAGGCAAATTTCAATCATATTAATGATAGCATCTGCACCCCAATCGGGATCTTGTCTTGCCTGATTAAAATTCCTTAATGCCGAATTTAAATTACCTGTGTACCATTGGTACAAGGCGGTACAATAAAATAACCCTGGTTCGCGGTTATTCTCAGAAAATTGCTCAGCTTGTTTTAAATATTGTGAAGTTTCGCCCAAGTTTCCAGTGCGTCGCAGAACTTCGACCAATCTGACCAAGGCAACCCAGTTAGTAGGTTGTTTATTTACCAGTTGGGTAAAATGGAATACCGCCATGTCGAAATCTACCTTTCTAAAGGAAATATCCGCCATTAGCACCGAAGCCATCTCGTTGTCATTGTCAAGAGCGAGCAGTTTCGAGCAAGTTTGCTGGCACAGCTCCAAGTGATTCAGCTAATAGTAAAAAGCGGGCAATTTTTAGATAACATAATTAAAATAGGCCAATGAATTACCTGCATGTATAATTTTGCCAACGCGGCCAAAATTTTATGATTGGTTGGAGATACAGCCAAAGCATCCTTATAATAATTAATGGCTTGCCCATTATCACGAGTACTAACAGCGATTTCAGCCAGTTTAACGTTGAAATTAACAAGTAAGTCAATTTCTTCGGTGGGAATCACGGCTTGTTCCACAGAGAGAATTTTTCTAACGCGGCTTTGGTTGTCTCTGCCAGCCCTCAATACCTCACTCGCTGATTTTACCTTTCCACTTCGTTCCATTACTTCAGCCAAAAGTTTATAAATCTTGCTCCGATGTTGCAACAATATTAAATCTTCATTTTGTGGCAGAATTTTCTCCCGTTCAATTTCTGTAGTCAATAGCTCTTCGGATTTATCAAACTCCTTCATTTGCATGTACAACTCAGATAATTGTAACTTAAGTTCAGGATATCCAGTCGACTCTATAGAATCTTTGTAGTATTTCACCGCCTTTTTATAGTAGTGCGTGTCAATTAATGCCTTCCCCATTTTGCACATAAGCTGAACGTCTTTCGGATTCATTTGCAACGCGTTGTTGTATGCTTCCAGCGCCTTGTCCGGTTCCAAAATCGTCATGTATGCATCACCCAACAAGAGGAAACTCTCAGGGCTCATGTTAAATTGAACCATCTCTTGATAGCAATTCATAAATGCTTTCTTATCCTGGCGATGAATCAGAAAGATCTCAGCAAGTTTAGTTCTCGCAGTCAAGTAATACGACTCGTTGGGCGTGACCTTTGATAGCATATCAATTGCTTTCTCGACATCATCTAAATTTGCAGCTGATTCTGCGTTTAGAATCATGAATCTGGCTTCCTCGGGGGTATGCCGGAATTCCTGAATGGCATCCTCCATCAACTTAGAAGCTTCATGCATTTGATTTGAATCCCTGTGAGCGTTAATCAACTCAATGTAGATTGTCGCTTTGTCAGACATCGATAAGCCTCCCAATAAATTTTCCGCCCTTGTTTTTGACTCAATAGAATTCATGAGACTCAAAGCTGTGTTGAATGATTTTATGGCATCATCCAAGTTATTTTTTGCTTTGTAAATCAAACCAAAAATTAAATGGTATTGAGGACGCTCCCGAACTTGAAAATCATGGCTCAAACCGACTTCCAATGATTGCGCAGCTCTATCAAATTGTGAATTGTTTAGGTGGATCTGCGCCATCAACAAATGAGCATCGCTACTCGAAGTATCCAAACTCGTGATGTGATTTAATGTTTGCGTGGCTTCAAAGTAATCACCCCTTGAAAACTGAACCTGAGCAAAGAGTAAATGTGCCTCTTCATGGCCTGGTAAAGCTCTTGTCACAATTCTTAGAGTGTTCAATGCATTAGTTAATATATTGTTGGGCTGAGTTGTTTTTGTGGTAGTTTGCGTAATGCCAGTGGGTTTGGGAGCAAATGTTAGGTAATACTTAACAACTTGTAGTAAGAAATCAGCATCCAGTTTCGTCAAGTAGTAATCACAGAATGGCATATTCATAATGGGTTTGAGTTGCTCACTGCATGCTTCCTCCAAAAATTGCACTGAACTTTCCATTCCATCAGCTAACTTAGCTCTCATATACAATAACAGTGGATTTGGTTCAGTTTCTAACTCCAATAAGAAAAAAATCTGCTGTTTTATCTGATCAGTTTTAGTATTCTCGCTCATTTCACTCAAAGTCATCCCAAGCAGTGCATTAAACGATGTGTTATCAGTCTTCGACGCAGTTCTGTAGTACTTCAAAGCGTCCTTTGATTTGTTTTGCAAAAGACATTGATAACCCAACTCAATCATTGCGTCAATATCGCCACTGTTGATATAAACTGCTTTTTCTAGCATGCCATGCGTTTGTTCTAAGACAGATTCGTCCCTTGCACAGAGACGTGAAAAGAGCGCGCCGTTTTCAATAAATATCTTGGCATTTTTCGGCTCGGCCACTTGGAGAATCTGCGAAAACTTGCTGATCTCCAATGCGGCTTCAGAGTAGTTACCATTTCGACAAATCATGATCAAAATTAATAGCTTTAACGCAATGTAGTTATTCTCATCAGCAGAAAGTAAACGATTGCAACTTTCTATGGCTGGGTCAAAATCCTGCATTGAAAACAAGATCTTCGCTTTGTACATCAGTGGTAAATTCATCGATGGAAAACGAACAATCGCTTTGTTCGCCACATTCAAAGAATCTGAATAATTCTTATCCAACATGTATGCTTCACACAAACCCATGCTCAAATCCAAATGTCTTTTTGATTCTCGAACGCATTTCTCAAATACTTGAATACAGTCCTGCACATTAGCCTTGTTCTGATATGCCAGTTTAATCAAAATCCAACCCTTAAGCCCTTGAACATCAAGCTGTTCACGACTTAACTTCAGAGACTTTTCAACATATTCCAAAGCTTTCTCGTACTTCTCCAGGCAATACAAAACAAACGCCGAGTTGTAGAAGTCCGAAGCATTGGCATTCTTTCGATGTTCACGCAAAGCAGTATCCAAAGCACCCAGAACTTCGCTGTCGGTGGTCTGTGTCCGTTTGTGAGTGTAAATCAAACCAATGGTACTCGCAAGACGCACGTCAGTCTCGGAGCGTAGAACTTCCAACTCGCGAATGCACTCAGTGAAGCGATTATTCAAATACAAAGCAAGGGCGTGATACAAATTCAAATGAACTTCCCCAACAAACTTTTTAAGAGCATCGTTGCACGATTGCAGCATGCTGTTATAAAGTTTCTCGCGCAAAAAGAAATTAATCTTTGCTTTCACGTCAGTAAACTCCATTTTAATTAATTGCAGCAAATAAACGATAGAAAAATAGTTATTTTTTATAAAATATCTTTACACAATATGTTCTTTATATTGATCTTTGTTTTGTGAATAGAAATGTACCAGAAAATCACATGTCAGCTTCATCTTGCCATTTTGACTGATAATGTGATCAAAGGTTTTCTGAAACAAATATTGACACTTAAGCAAAAAAATTAAGAATCAAGAATGTGGTGAAAGTGAGAAATGAAATGGACCCCAGAACAATGGTAAATCATTGTTACACCATCAATACTAATTATTTTGTGAAGTGTTCTTATAGTGAGATTTATAAAACATTTATAGTGTCAGGTGTAACTAACCTGGGCTAATAATTTTCCCAATCCTTGCCCAGAGTACTCTTTAGGAACCACAGTCTCTACTAGATCGTAGGTCTGGTCAGTCAACTCATACTGAATAAAAGCCACATCATCATTATCAAGAGGCAATTCAAATTGTTGCTCCTCTACATTGTCTTCAACTTTGCGGTTTAAGTAGTTGGACATTGAACGTGTTGTGGCCCCAAGAAATTTGCCTAATCTACTGACAAGAACGGTGCCCTTAGTGGTGCTATTAGCAAGCATTGCACATCTACAACAAGAATGCAAATAATTAAAAACCATAGCCACAATTAAACAAGAAAACAAATTTAGAAGAAAAAGTGTTTCTAAAACGGTGAAAGTACAGTAAAATATAAAATTTATATTTGGATTTACCTATTGCGTCTCAAATTCCGTGCTGCTCGATGGTATATTTAGGTCAATATGAAGTATTTTTCGATACAAACAAATTTTTACGGACTTAGAGTTTGACCGGCCTGACGCAAGTGACGCAAACACAAATCACAAGGTTATAAACATAGAGTTTGGAATGTTTGGAGATGGCGCCACATCGCACAAAAATATAGTTTTTTTTATTTTAAAAATATTTAAAATAAATGCGGACATAGTGTAAATTTATTTAATTTTTATTTATTTATGCAAAACAAAACAGTTTCAATTGAAACTAAACTATATAGCCTGCAGTAATTGTCAAATATATTAAAATACTATCGTGACTAATCATTGACTAAGTTCTATCAATTTACAGCCTTTCAACTTCATTCATTCGCATTAATAGTGCCAAATAAGAGTATGATGTCTTCAAAACCTACAAGAAACCTTTCAAATCATATTTTAATTACTGTTAAATATCTTAATATAACCTGCATCAACGTTTGTAGTGTTAAATCAAAAAACTTTCCAGCTGTCAAGGTTACTGGACGTTTAGATCTTTCCATAATTATAAAAATTGTTCTTCCAACTCTTATACCACAATTATACCAATCGGACATGTAACATGCTTCACCAATGCCTTCACTCTAAAAATTATATCATTCATAGTTATATTAAAAGCATAAAATGCGAATATTAAAATACTTGAGTCATAATATCGTGTCCAAACCAGCAACACATCAAAACCTGGATCAAATTACAAGAAAAATACAATATTAACGTTATAAACTTCATATCTGTGAATGGTGTTACAATAATCTGAAAACCAGTAACACAAATGATGATGCTGCTTGCCAAGAACTGGACAAACTGAACAAAAGAAAACATATTTTCAATTTCATACGCATATCTAAAACAATTAAAGTTATAAATTGTTTAAAACAGATGTTTCGAAGTAATTTACTTGATTGTAACAACATGATGGTGTACATATGTCCGCAATTTCTTCAAAATATAATCTTCTTGCATTTCTTTTTCTATATCACTAGCAGGCATTCTCAAACCTTTTCTTAAATTGTTTAAATTATTCTTCAAAATCTCAAACTGCGCCGATCCCATCATAATCAAGCCTGCAACCATACTATCATGACTAGAATGCACATAACCATTGATAATAATTCCCCAAAGTTGAAACAAATAACAGAAGAACTGATATCGTTCGACTGATGATGGAAACCAACTGGGAATGATGAGAAGATTATCAGACTTATCCAAAAATGGGAACACAATAAAGAACATGATTGTTATTGTCACGCATCCTCGAAAAGCATGTGCAAAAATATGCACCAGTGTTATTCCTTTCTTGATGAAAGCTTCTTGCTCCCTTGTGTATTGATTAAAAACCGGATTTGATAGATATTTAACCAAGTTTTGATATGTTTTATAACGAAAGTGAATATTGATCAATTTTGCAACAAATGTAGTTTCAGTCAAGCCAAAATACAAAGTTTCAATTACTTCTCCCGAGTTTTCAAAATTTAAGATGATATTCATCCAGATTGAAACGCTAAACGAAAATGTCACAATTAAATTGATGACGTATTTCATGTAGAATAAAATGCGATTCTGAGGCATTGTTTGGTTGTACATAGGAATTAATCCAAATGATTTCATTATGGCTATTTCATTCGATATAGCATCCATTGGTACCTACATAATATAAATGAATAGTATTCAATTAATTTATGTCACAAAACTCTTACTTTCTTTTTGGATGATTTCTTAGGTTCATTATCTTTCTTAAGAGTCATTGTGATAAATGCACAATACACAAAGATTTCTTCAAGTTTGCTGCAATTTGGAGTTTATATATCCACCAATCTCTTTGAAGTCGAATAATTGAATTCTCTTTGTTTGCCACGGTGTACAGACAATACTTAATTGGTAGTTTATAATTAATTACGTTTTATATAGATGTTCAGATCGATGTAGAACCTTGTAATTAACTAAAATTAATTTATTTTTCATGTATTTATTAAATAATTACTACTGTTTAATATAAAATGTATTAAAAAAACTACAAAAAACAATTTTAATCAAAACTCGTTTTTATCAATTTATAACATTTGTTTTGGTTTTAATCATTAGTATGTAATTCTTTCGTATGCATTCTTTTATGACGCATAGAGGTCAATGCAAAAACTGTTATGATAAGAAAAGTCAGTATCAAGGAGTAAAGAACTCATTATGATGCTACGTCGACAAAAGATATAAATAGACATTAAGTTTTTCTTAAAGTATATTTTATTCCTACATTAACAGTACGATAGACGTTTATGAAAAATTTATTTAAACCAAGTTTTAAGTTTATTCAACATGCAGTGGTGTCACATTAGTTTTATTTTAGTTCTAAGTTTAATTGTTGTTGATTTTTCCAGTGGATTATCAGTGAATTCTTATCATGAAGAATCCAAAGAAGATTTTGCAAAGACTTTATTATCAGTTATTGCGGTAAATATCTATTTCTAAGACATGAATTACTACTTAACCTCAAATGTCTGTCACTTGTGCACATAACCTTTAAACTTTTATTGGTTAGTTTTTTAGACATGGCGAACGAATACCTGACAAAATGACAGATTACCCAGCAAATCCGTATAAAAATTATTCATATTTTCCATATGAGTTGGGTGATTTAACAAGAGTAAGGTTGTGTTTAATATTATGCATTTGACAATAGCATAACCATTCTAGAAAGGACAAAAAACAATGATTGAATTAGGACTTTTGCTTAAAAAACGATATAAAGCTTTTCTTGGTGATAGATATTTCGGTGGATTAATTAGTTCAACATCATCTTCATATATTCGATGTCAAATGAGTTTGCAAGCCTTGCACGCTGGTTTATTTTGGACTAACAATTGGAATGCTGTCGAAGGACTTCCTTGGCAACCAATTCCTTATCAAACATTACCAATCAACAACGATTATGTGTCGATTTTCAAAACTTGCCCATCAGTTTTAACCAATATTACTATTCCTGAACTTGACATGGAAACTCAGGAAGTTTTTGATTATCTTAAACAACATTCTGGATATGATGAAATAGATTACATGCGTGCTTTGACTATTTTTGATCATACCAAAACTAACGTGAGCACTTTCTGATTTTTATCAGCAATCCACTTTTGTTTACAATATTTTAGCTTGAAGTTGGATTGGACCCACCTGATTGGTTAAAGAAAATTTATCCGGAACCATTAAAATCTGTAGGAATGAAGTTTTGGAAACTGGTCATTGATCAAAAACAAAGAATTGGCGCCGGACCGCTTTTGCAAAGAATCGTGCAACATGCAGAGTTGAGTAATCAAGGAGTATCGATTACTAAAATGTTTCTTTATGCTGGTCATGATATAACAATCCACTTTTTGTTGAATGCTTTAAATTCTTGGAAAAGTGAAATTGTTGAGTATGGTGCTTTGCTTTTGTTTGAATTGCATAAAATTCATGATACGGTTGGGTTTAAAGTGAGTGTATTCATAGAATATATTAAAAGCTGTTGTACAAAAGTAACAAAATTTTTGCTTTAGGTGTTTTTCCGAAATAATGCTGGCGGATTGGAGGACGGAGCCATTTACATTCCAAATTGCGGATTGTTTTGTCCTCTAAAGCAGTTTATTAAACTTGTAGAACATACATATAATCCAACATTAAGCAAAAATATCACTTTGGCAGTTTATTAAATTTACGGCAAAAGACGCAAATGTAAAATTGACTTCATGCTAAATAAATGTTTGTCACTAAAATAGTTTAACATAGTTATAAAACTTAAATAAAATGTAAATGTATGTGTTGCTTTTACATATGTTGAGAGATATACCTCTAGATAATTATTTATTTACTTATTTATTTCCGTGATCATGAATCATATAGCTGTGTGAGTCATTACTCTACAAATGTATTCATTTACACAATTAAATTAAAAGTTGTATTTAAAATTAGCTTAATACTTTCTTTATTACAAAGTCTGGATGTAAAAAAACCTTTTAAAAATACAAATTTTTAAATCAGTAGTACATAATGAATAAGTTATATACTAAAAATCTGCACATGCATATTTATTCGCTAATAAATAAACTAAAGTTTGAACAGATGCATATTTTCGGCTTAGTCACTGTCTACGTAAATAATTTGACACCATTTGCGCAATTTAGACAGTTTTGGGAAAAAGCACGACGCAACACAACCACTTATCATATAATTACCCCAAAATTAAACACTGTATTTGTTTGTTTAATTATATCTACCTATTACTGTGCTAAAACTATTGTGTAAATATAATTAAAGTTATTAAAGCAATAAATTGCACATTACATTTATTATCATATGAATTCCTAGCAATTTATATAAGTAGAATTTGCTTCATTTCGTAATTATAATAATTACAAACATGATGTTTTATCAAGTTTTGATAGGTGTTTCGTGCATTTCTTTCTGTGTGATATCAGTTGATGCACTTCCAGGTTATTTAGAAGCAATACTAAAGCATAAATTGAAGGATCTGATTATAAATAAAGTCAATCAACACGTTGACAAAAGTTTTAAAGACACGCTAGTTTTAACATCAGTTGTATTTCGACATGGTGACAGAATTCCGGAACTACAAACTGGCTATCCTAACAATCCGTATGTGAATGATACATTTTTTCCATACGATTATGGTGATTTAACTTTGGTTAGTTTAACAACACTAAAATTACAATAAAAAGGTTAAGGATTAAATTATTTTGCAGGCTGGTCAAAGAACATTGTACAACAAAGGACTCGAACTTCGCAAACGTTACAATGACTTTCTAGGAGAGATATACTTTAATGATTTAGTAGAATCTGTTTCTTCGAGTTATAGACGATGTCAGATGTCGTTGCAAGCTTTGCACACCGGATTGTTTGGAGGATTAGAAGATGTTCCTATCAAAAACATTTCATGGCATGCTGTACCTTATTTTATTATACCACCAGAGCAGGATAATACTTTATCTATTCAATTAACTTGTCCATTTATGATGGACAACATTAAATATCCAGATTTGAACAAAATAGATGCTGAAACAAAGACGTTTTTTCAAACTTTAAAGCAATGCTCAGGATTTGAACAAGTTGGATATCGACAAGCATTATTAGTTTATGATTACCTAAAAACTTCAGTAAGCAAAATTATTTCCGTTTTATCCTTAATATATTTTTTAAATCTTTTCAGTCAGAACAAGGATTACAAATACCAGATGATTTTAAAAGTATCTATCCTGAACCGTTACGAAAATATGCCATGCAAGATTGGAACATGTTTACTTCGCAAACCGTTGGATTAATTGGCCCATTGGTAAAACTCATTACTGATAACGCTGTTGCTAAAGCTAGCAACACTTTAGAACCGCCGGGAAGGAAAATGTTTCTCTACGCTGGTCATGATTTGAACGTTTATTATCTGCTGCAGGCTTTGAATGTTTGGGAAGGCGAAGAGATGTTATACGGTGCTTATATCATCATTGAAGTGCATAATATCCGAGGAACTTACGGATTTAAAGTAAAACTATTAATACATTCAATAGAAATAGTAATAATAATGCTTTATTTTGTAGGTATTATTGCAAAATGGCTACAACGAGCCTAGATTGTTGAACATTACTGGTTGTGGCACATTCTGTCCTCTTTCAAAATTTGTTCAACTCTCGGATAACTTGATGAAATTAAATCAGCAAATGATTTGTACATAAATGCTAAAATTGTTTTATTCAGCAGTTAGAAGTTTAACTTAACAGTTGTTAAGAGTTGTATTGGTTGCCTAAGTATAACAGAAACTCACAAATGAAGCTAACTAAAATTAATTCCATTATGTACAAAGTGATTTGTCCTGTAGAACTACCGACGAGAACAGTTTGCTCTGGTGCCATTTTATATACTTAAAAAAGAATATTTTTTGATTATGTATTTTACCTTGTTGTATAAACCATGTAATGAATATAAATAATACTATAATGTAACTCTTATATTATTCTACGTTTAAATTTGCATTTAAAATAAGCGTAGAATTTATATATCAGTATAAAGACGTTGCAGAACCGCAAAATACGAATAAGAAGATTTCAATATCTACAAAATAACTTTACGTTATATGTGGCTAATAAATTATTTAAGAAATTCATACCATAACCAAAGTAGGTAGGGATAAAGTAAAAAACTTCCCTGCGGTCATTCTCAACTGTCGTTTAGAGCGTTCCATCATAATAAATATAAATTTCTTATCTGATACGGAACCTTCGTACCAATTGGACATGTAACATGATTCACCTAGGCCATCACTCTGTAAAAATATATTTTTAATAATCAAATGAGTGTCTTTGCATTAATTTATTAAACCCACCTCAAATAGAATTTCATTGCCATACCAACAATACATTATAACTTGACACATCATACAGTTGATATAAAGAATCAACAATACGAATTGTCCACTCTGTGGTGGTGTAATCATAAGTTGAAAACCAGTCATGCAAACCACTGCAATACTCGCTAAAAACTGAATAAAAATGCCATATGAAAACAATTCTTCCACCATTAGCAAGTATTTAATAATATATTCATGAAATCTATACAGTTCAGCAAGATCTTTTGGTGATAAAACTTTGTTAGTTGTATCTGTCGAATTTTTATTCGCTTTTTTAATCGATTCTGTTGTTTGTAGTGTATAATCAACATGACGAAAACACTCTTTAATCAATTTTAACTTCCCAATTCCAATACTTAATAAATAAATTGTAAACAAATCCATATTGCCATTTGTAAAAGCGCTGACAAACACGCACATTAATTGTAAAAAATAAACCAAGCATCTGTAACCCAACACGTTGATATCTACCGGAATCCAACCGGCAAATGGTAAATCTTTGTTATCATCCAAATATGGAAAAATGGCGTATAAACCCACGATACCAACAATAAGAAATCGAAAAATTACTGCCACAGCGTCACATTGTTTAATAATCTTGTGTAGATCATCTCTACCAAATTTTTGATAAAATTTCTGCGAAATGGGATGTTGAAGGTGTTCCTCGATTTGAAGAAGTTTACCAGGGCCATAAACAAAGTTGGTTAATTTGCAGAGATAGGCTGCTTGCGTGACCAAGTAATAAAGAATATCGGCAAATTCTTCTAGTGAATCCACTCCGATGAGAAGTTTAATAATCATGCTCACTGGTAAAAGTATAGAGAAGAAGAATACCAACGCACGCTTCAAGCTGTAAAGGATCGGAGTAGGTCCATGAAGAGGATACAAACCAGTGAGAAGAAATTGTTTTCGCTCTAAAGCGAAAAATGAAGTAAAATCTTCCGACATTTTAGACATTTTAATTGAGCACAACTCAAAATAAATCTGTTTATAGTGTTTATATATGAATTGAGAAGTGAATGAATAATTCACCTTAAATTTATTGGTATAGAATCGGGGAATAGCTTGAATAATTCATTAATTGAGTCATTATGTTGTGATTTACAAAAGTGCTTATTAACTGAAAGAGTTATATAATTATCATTAATTATACTATAGGAACTTGAATTCTAGTACATCGAAACAACAACACGCCTTTTGTATGTTTATGATTTTAATTTTATTTCAGGTGACTGAATTGTATATTGCAGAAATCCGTTGAATTCTTTTATAATTTACGTTCTTACGTTCTAAATTGACATAAAAGAAGGAAGCCACCTAACTAAACATTAAACTGAAATTAAGATTTTCGGAAAAAGTCTAAATTTACCTATAAATGTGTTAAATTGTTAGTAATACCTTTCCAGGTACGGAAACTACGCGAAAACTACTACTCAAAAAGTAGACACACAGATAAAGAGTGGGCACACAAGTGAAATGGTGTGACGGTAATCCCAATTTGTTCACTTTGAAGAATTAGCAAACACGCAAAACAAAAAAGCATTAGAGAGAAACTTTATGCATCTATAACTTCTACTAAGGGTTGAACGGACAATAGTTTTAGGAGAGAGTGAGTATAAAGCTAAGTAAACACTTACTGTACGCTATAATAGTGGAATAAAATTCAATTGGAAAGAGGTCAACGAGATTAAGGAAACGTAGTATGTGATAAATAAACGAAGCACTGAAGCAATGATGAGGGTGCGCATCGACGTGATCGACTCCGGGAGCGAGGAGGAGAACAACGCGCCAGTGCAAGCAACGCAGAACATTCTGGAGGCCAACGGACTTCTGCCGGCAACACACCCGGACCCGAAACAAGAGATAGTGGTGGAAAACAGTTTTGTGGATTTTTTGGAAGTTCTGTGGGTTCCGACATTCACCCTGAATGTGTTGCTAACGATTCTAGACAAGGTACTGGTGGAGTGTACATTAAGCTGGTCCTGCAGATTCATGGATGTCTGAGAAGCCCCTCAAGCAGCTCGGCGAAATGAACACGAAGCCCGTGGTTGGCATGTCAATCGATACATTCAAGCTGGCGTTCTTAAACGCCGATTCTTGCATGATATTGACCGAATAGATGCTTCCCGCAGATATTCGTGACTTCATACCGAACTTTATATTCAACTTCCTGCTTGTCATCAACCACGACGATCACTCCTACGGCAACGACCCCTGCCGCTGCACAAGAATTAGGACAATTCTATCAGACCGTGTTTTATTAAGTGCTAAAATTTACTGAAAGTGGCATTCTTAATTATTTTTGATTGTCATTAAATGTGGGCCGATCTCGGAGGTACTGCAATACCGAGCCAACCCGTGATGTGAGTGGAGCAAGCCCCTAACTCTCATCCATGTCCAAAAATCAGTTTAATATACTGGACCCGCATGCGGGTCGTATCAGATATTAAGCTGATAAGAACAGATACTACACTTTGATCTTAGCCGGAGCCGAGAAGCGATAACGAAAATTGGATTTCTGCAAGTCTAAATACAAAACCACTAAGTTTTCAGCATTAGAAATAATTTTGCGCCCTCTCTGAACATAATATACAAGTTTGAACCTGAGCTAACACACATAACCTCAGAATGTGTGTACCATTTTTGTATTCGTGTTTTGTATTTAAAAAATATTAATAATACAATTTTCTATATCACAAATAATTTTTTTATTAGTTACATTATATAATAATGATTAAAATGTGAAGTCGCCTATTTATAGTTGAACGTGGCACTTGTTTTAATTCAAGATATGGCACAATAATAGGTGATCAAAGCACAGATGTGTGGAAGCAATTCATTTCGGAAGCAGTTGGAAAACGAACTCTAAACTGACTGTGAACCTACTGTCTTGTTGATTTCGAACTATCCTCACCAACACGTCTAATTGTAGGTTGGCGGATGTTGATTGGTAGAGTAATGAGAATGGTGGCTTAGCGCTATTAACTTAGCTTTTGTGAATTTCAAGATTGAAGAAAAATGCAATAAAAATTATTTCCAACAGTATTAAGCAAGAAAGTGAAGGAATTGACGGTAAACTGTAAATTTTTGCTTAACTGGGAATTTTTAAATCAAATTTTGGTCTAGGAGAACAACACTATATTATTTCACTTATATTAAAATTGACATTAAAAATTAACATACTGCCTTGCGCAAAACTGCTAAGTACGAATAAGCCGTTTTCATTATCTAAAAGAATCATATTTTTATTATTTTATATTAAATGGATGTTTCATAAAAACTGTCTTACGAAAATTAAGGTAGCTAATATAATGTCAAAAACTTTCTAGCAGTAATCACCAAATCTTTTTGAGATCGTTCCATGATAAGAAACAAAACCATCGTACCATCGTACCAATTAGTCATATAACAAGACTATACAATTCCACCGCTCTGGATTTAACAAAATTCAAAATAAGTCTTTAAAAATACATCTTCGGTTACTAATTATTACCTCAAATAGAATTTTGTTTCCAATGCAACAATACAAAACAATTTGATTCATTGCGCATACAAAGAAGCAATCCACCCCAAAAAATTCCTTGGAATCCGTAGGAACCTGAAATAAAGACATTTTGGAGATAAATGTATTACTTGATTGCACAAATTATAAAAATACTAGTTAACCGGGCAAACGTTGTTTTGCCATATAAATTATTTCTAGTTTCTAGATAAATTTTAGTGTAGACAAAAAGTAACTTACTTATTATAAAAAATAGGGGTTGGTGATAAGAAACCAAAAATTTAGGGTTGTATGTATATTTTAATGCCACATTAAAAAAATAAAAACAAAAAATTTCGCCCAAAATTAAAAAAAAATTAAGGGTGAACAACCCTTATCACTTAGAGATATGAAGTTACCGATTCTCAGACCTACTGAATACGCACATAAAAATTTTCTCTGAGCGGGATGAAAAATGATTAAATTACTAAAATGGCTATAAAGAAATAGGGGTTGGTGATAAAAAACTAAAAATTTAGGGTTGTATGTATTTTTTAATTCCACATTATAAAAAAAATAAAAGCAAAAGAATTTGTCCAAAAATTTAAAAAAAAGTTAAGGGTGAACAACCCTTATCACTTAGGGGTATGAAAAATAGATGTTAGCCGATTCTCAGACCTACTGAATACGCATATAAAATTTGGTAAAAATCGGTAAAGCCGTTTCGGAGGAGTATGGAAACAAACACTGTGACACGCAAATTTTATATATATAGATATAATCATGGCTTACAATCAATGTTTGAAAACCGATTAAACCCATTACTCCAATACTTGACAAAAACTGCGAAAATATTCCATAAGAAAAAGTGCTTTCAATCATTGCAATATACCTATAAAATGATATATTTATCATAAATTTAATGTTAACCAAGTTTGGAAATTTGCCATACGTTAATACATGTTTATGTAATTCAACAATATCTTTTAATTTACCTATTTGACGCAACTTTTGTCTTATTCTTGCCATTTTCTTCGATCACATAAATTTCAGTCCTTTCATCTGATCTGTGTGCCCGTAATATTTGATAAACAAGTTTTCAACAATCGCAATTGCCCAATACCAATGCTAATACTAAACGTCGAATACCAATCCAAGTTAGCATTCATGTTATCACTCACAAATATGGCAATGGATTGCACGAGGAGGCGATATATTATATTCTTAATTGGATACCATCCGGGAAAAGTCTACTCTCCATCTCTTAAAATGAGAGGTACTATCATATTAAACAAATTAAACAGTGAGATAGCTCCACGTAAAGTTATCGCCATTACGTTGCATATTTTAATAATAGCGTCTAAATATTTTGTATATTTATAAGACAATTTTTGGCGTAGGAGTTCTTCTATTATTAATAATTTGTTGCGATTGAACTAAAATATACAGGTCTTCAAAACGCAACATACACTTTTTATATTGTAGATAAGAATTTCAAGTGAAGTGTTTAAATAACTGCCATTTATTCTTTGTTTGAATTGGATACATTCCTCCCAAGATTAAAATGTTACGCTCTAGTTGATTATAATCATTCAAGTCAAACTTAATGAAACTTAAATTAGATAAGGAAATTATGATTTTATATAATTCCTGAAATAGTTTTTTAATAGGTACCTAATCAATATTTTTATTTGAATGATTTGTTAATATATAAACAATATTTAAGTATTCCTTTTACTTTTTCCATCTTTTTAATATTTTGATCTTTCCTCAAAAAAAAAATAAATCTATACGATAACGCTACACTTGTACAGCTTGTTAATACTTCTACTCTATTATTATTTATATGTGATATATAAGATATAGAGGTAAATATCATTTAGAACGCAGTAATTAAAACCAATTAGTTTTTTGAAGAACTTAATACATTAATTTATTCAGTGGGCAGTCAAGGTAGGCTGACAATGTAAAACACTACCCTTTTCAATTGTGTAAAAAGTGGTATTTAAAGTAAACCCCGTTCCGGGTACGTTTTGTAGAAAGGTCAAAACACATTGTACAACAAAGAACTCGGACATCGTAAACATTGCATTGATTTCCTAGGTGAGACGTACTTTAATCATTTAGTTGAATCGGTTTCTGCGAGTTATCTTTTTTCAAGTGCCCTGTCCGGTCCCCCTGACGTTGGCGATCACTTTGACAAATTTCTGACGGTCTTCTACTAGTGTAAAAAATTGTTCGGCACTCCGAATATTTGTCAATTCGCGAATTTTACCTAGCCAAGACATTAGCTTACTAGCGATTCCTCAACGGCCTTCAATTTTTCCTTTTATTGTCAGATGTAGATGTAGAGTTTAATTGCGGGAAGTTTGCGGGCTGTATTTGCTGTGTTCTGCGCGTTATAGAAGAGGTCATATGTCGATGCAAAACTTTGCATACCGGATTGTTTGGTGGTGAGAAGCCTTTCCGACCAAAATGTTGTAAGCGTTATTACAAAATGATGATCTAATTATTAGGATCCATAGTGTTTGAGGATAACTATTAATTTCTCCACATCTGTTGGAGCATTGTTATAGGATTGCATGGGATGAGTATTATGGATGATGTTAGAATTATTTATGGATGTATTTTTAGGTGCGGAATTTTGCGATGTCGAAGGTGTTCGTTTGTAGTAAGGGTTTGAAAGCGGGAAAGATCCGGTGCAGTTTGTACAAAGGAGTGGCGCGTCTCTTTGTCGCAGTCCTGGGTTAGGTGTTTTTAAAGTGATTTCACACATCTTGGGAGTGCACGATTAGTTTTCTGCCGAACTCTTGGCATCTTGGGCGCATTGTGATTATCGTGGGATTTACATAGCTTTCGTAGTGGATGTACCGTCTTGTTAATTAGATAGATCGACTTTTACGTATTCCACGCCCGGATACTGTTTGTAGAATTTCGTATGTTCTTCTTCGAAAAAAGAATATTAAATTTACGATTTCTCCACCTGTAAATATAAAACCAATGAATGTTCAATATTAAGGTAGAAACTTGTAATTACACATCTCAGCTTTCCCTCAGAATATATATTATGTTTCCATTTCTTTCTCAAATGACATTAGTATTAGAATTTTTATGTTACCCTGTATAATATTGTTCGCGTTTCAATAGCAATACGTTCTGAATTAAATCATCTTAATATATATATATTGGACTCCTAAACCACTTAACCGATTATAATAAAATTCGCACACCATGTGCAGTTCGATCCAACTTGAGAGATAGGGTAGTTTAAATCTCAACTTATAGTCGCAATTTTAATTTATTGCTAATTATTTGTCTGTTATTATTTTACAAAGTTTTCTATTATCTTCTTCTTTGTGCGATGCTTCGTAGCTTCCCCCCCTAAGCATAGACGTGTGTATGTGTGTAAGTGTGGGTTGAAGTTGACCGGTTGATGTTTTTGTTTGGAGAAGGAAAGTCGCTTTCTCTGTCTGTCCCTTTGTATGCTTAAATCTTTGAAACTACGCAACGGATTTTGATGCGGTTTTTTACTTCCGTGCGAAGCCGGGGCGGGTCGCTAGTATTTTAATAAATATTAAGTATTATTAATTTTTTAATTGAAATTAATTTTATTATTGTGATAACAATTTTTCCTTACCTAAAAAAATGACATTAAAGATTTACATACTATTTTGTGTAGACATTATTTTTAAAAGTATTTCTATTAATTTTATCATAAATTTATCAAGATCTATTTTATATAAGCAAATAATTCGTACTCGTATTTCTAAGACTTCTGCACCTCTAAATACAAAACCATAAGCCTTTGTAAGTTTTCAGTGATATCATATTTTATATTATATTATTTATTATGTATCAATTATTAATTTCTTTACCAAGAAGTATGTTAGTGTTGATAACACTTTATTTATATTCCACACACATAGAAATTGGCAATAACAACTACAATAATGCCTTGTTTATTATTGTTAAAATATCACTATTGCTTTTATTATAAATTTATCAAGATCCATTTTAATTTACCAAGTATTAACTTGTTAATCTTATAAAAACAAGTCCTTGTTTTTATAGTATTGTTGTAAAACTGCAAAGTACGAATAGGCCGTTTTCATTATCTAAAAAATCACATTTTTATTACATAATAAGGAATGTTTGTTTCCTAAAAAATGCCTTACAAAAATTAAAGTTGCTAAAGATAATGTTAGAAATTTTCCAGCTGTGATTATCACATTGTTTCGAGCTCGTTCCATGATAAAAAACAAAACTTTCTTTTCCGACTGAGTACCATCGTACCAGTTTGTCATATAACAAGACTCTACAATTCCACTGCTCTGGATTCAACAAATTTCGAAATAATTATTTACAAAAACAATCTTGCACTATTAATTATTACCTCAAATAGAATTTCGTTGCCAAACCAGCAATATAAAACAACTTGACCCATTGCACACACAAAGAAGCAAACCACCACAAAAAATTCCTTAGAACTCGGAGGAACCTGAAATAAATGCATTTTTAATTGCATTCCAATTATCTAAATATATAATTTTGGCTTACAATCAAAGTTTGAAAACCAATTAAACCAATAATTCCAATGCTTGACAAAAACTGAGAAAATATGCCATAAGAAAATATGCCTTCTATCATTGCAATATACCTATAAACAGATTTAATTAACATAAATTTAAATTTAAAGAAGTTTATTAAATTGGTTTACGTTAAAACATGTTTATGTAATTCAACAATATCTTTTAAATTATTCGACACAACTTTGGTCCTTTTCTCTCCATCTTCTTCGATCGTATAAATTTCAGTTTTTCCATCTGTATGTCCATAATGAATATTAGAAAAGCAAGTCTTCAACAATCGCAATTGCCCAATACCAATGCTAATACTAAACGTCGCATATATATCCATGTTAGCATTCATATACGCACATACAGGTATCGCTATGGATTCTATAGAAAAAACGATGAAGCGATATTTTGTTTGGTCAATCGGGAACCATCCAGGAAAGGGAAGTGGAGCATTAGGTGAAAATAATGGTACCAGTATATAAAACAAATTAAACATTGTGATAGCTCCACGTAAAGTTATCGACATTACGTTGCATATATGAATAATGGCTTCTATTCCATCACGTCCAAATATTTTGTAATATTTATAAGACAGTGGTTGTCGAAGGTGTTCTTCTATTATTAACAATTTGTTGCGATTGTAGAGAAATATACAGGCTTTTACCATGCAACATATCATTGTTATATTGTAGATAAGAATTTCCACTTTCTCAGGTAATGTTTTATCGTCGAGAATCAAAGATAATGTGAGAGTTAATACAAGTGTCATAAAACACGAAAGTACAAAGACTAGTCGCAAGAAATGTTTAAATAACTTCCATTTATTCTTTGTTTTAATTGGATACATACCACCCAGGAGAAAAATATTACGTTCAAGTTGGTTAAAATCATTTAAGTCAAACTTAAAATAAAATAAATACATAAATCTTTATTTAATATGAAATTATTTTTTTGATAGGTACTTCATCAATATTTCCGTTCGCATGATTTGTTATTTTATAAGCAATTTTTTGGAGTACTTCTTTAACTTTTTCCATTTTTTTAAAATATTTTGATGTTTCTTTGAAAATAATTGAAACTGTACTACGTTTACGTTATAAATCTATGAGTGATCAGACTTTTATAACTTCTCTGCAATTATTATTTAATTGGGAAATATTAAGTGAAGGGGAAGATATCGTTTAGAATACAGTAATTAAAACCAATTTAGTGGTGAATAATTATTTATTCAGTGAGCAGTCAAGGTACTAGCTACCTACTAACAAGTACTCTTAAATAATATCATGTACAAATTAGTGTTTTGCTATAATTTGATTGGTGTTTAAAGTAAACAGATGCGTTGCACCTACTCGTACATATCCGCTCCGAGTGCCACCTGTGCTTTTTACACCATTCACGTAAACACCAATTAATTATTTTATAATGCTATTTTCTAACATGCTATAATCTAATAGAACTATTGTTGGTTTAATGCATAAGTAGCAATTAGGTCATACAAAGTTTTCGTTTAAGTTTCTTTGTAAAGACGTTGCAACACCGCAAAATATGAATATGATGATTTGACGATCTGAAAATTAACATTGAATTAAAAATTACGTCCAGCGAATTACAATTAATTATTTTCAATTAAATAAAAAGAAAAAATATAAAATAAAATTGGCCCACTCGGGAATTAGCGGGAAAAGTTGTCAGAAAAAAGTTTTTTTGACGAAAAAAAAATTGAATTTGCGAACTTTGAAAAATCACAATTACTAAAAAGGCGATTATTTCATAGTTTTGATCATTTAAAAAATGTTTGTTGACTTATTTGAAAAATTCATTCAAAAACAATATTTATCAAAAAAAGGTATCTAAAGGACAATTTTGGAAAAAGTTATGGCTATTTGAAAATTAAAATGCCATTTTTTTGGAAATTCATAATTGAGGATAGGAGAAAAAAAAAATGAAAAAGTCTCAATAATATTTCTCAAAGGATAGAAGAATGGAAAAATTTCAATATAATCTAAAAGAGACGGGTTCAAAAGTGGTCGATTGGGCATAGAATACCTCATATGTACGTATATGTCCCTGTTTTTGTGTGTATGTTTTTTAACTCACCATAACTAAAGTCGTCAGCGATAAAATGAAGAATTTCCCAGCCGTGAGAAATATCACTCGTTTAGAACGCTCCATCATGATAATCAAAACTTTCTTGTATTTTGGGTCAGCTTCTTGCCAATTTGACATATAACAGGCTTCAACAATACCACCACTCTAGAATTAATTTATGTTAGAATAAAAGCTGTATAGTGCTGATTTAAATTTGACAATTACCTCGAACATAATTTCATTTCCATACCAGCAGTAGAGAATAACTTGACACATCATACAAGCAAAATAGAAAAAAAGAAGAACAAATTCTGCACTTGCCGGAGAAACCTACAAAGAATATTATGAGAGAGAATGAGAGATAACGTCGTAACTAAATAATTATTTTAACTTAAAACATTTCCAAGTAAAAATGTTTGCCAATTTTTGATTTTTAACAAATAAAACTTTTAATTTTAAGGCAAAGTAAAACTTTTTTTGAGAGTGGTTAATGCCTCTTAGAAACACGAGCTTAAATCTTATAACATTTTATTGTGTAATACTTACAACTAGCATTTGGAACCCAGTTAAACAAATAACCGCAATACTTGCCAAAAACTGAACAAAAATGCCATACGAAAATGTATTTTCGATCATATTAATCAACCTGAAATTGTATGCTTATTAAATTTGTCTTTTCCCCTCCTGACAAAACAATTGTTTTACGTTATTGCATGTTTATGTAGAACTAAAACTTCACGAAGAGTACTCGCCGGTAATTTAGGCTCATTCTTCTCTTGAAAACCATCATCTTCCCCATATTGTTTTTTAAGATCAGGATTAGACTCATTGTGAAATGCTTTGCAAACTCCATCATCTCCCATGGTATAATCAATGTTCATTAATGCCGATTTAACCAATCGTAACTCTCCAACACCAATACTGATGTAATACGCAGAATAAATATCAATCGATGAGTTTGTGTAAGCACTCACAAAATAACAACAAATCTGCACAGTGAATATAATTGCCCTGTAATCTTCCTTGCTAACTGGCATCCATCCAGCAAATGGCAATAAAACCCCACTGGACACAAGCGGTACAAGAATGTAAAATACCAACACAACAGTGACACACACTCGAAAATACATCCCAGTAAAAACGCAAACTTTTATAATAGAATCCAGACCTTCATGCCCAAAAATCTTATAAAACTTATAGGAAATATAATGTTTTAAATGCTCCTCAAGATGGGGTAGTTTATGTCGTTGAATGAGAAAGTTTGCGAGTTTAATCAAGTACGCACTTTGTGTAATCAAATAGTAGAGAATTGCTGTGACCTCCGAAAGGTTGTCAACGCCAAGAATCAAATTGACCGTCATTGAAACAGCAAGAATAGAAGAAAACATTAAAAGAATTAAGAATTTAATGTTGTGGATTAATATTTTCCATTTATTGGTCGTATCTAGAGGGTACATACCACTCCATGTAAATTGCTTGCGTTCCAGGGATGTATAATTACTTAAATCAAAAATTTCTTCGTCTTGAGATTCTTTGTTTTCATTTTTATAAGCAGATGTTGCTGTTTTAACAGAGATTGCCGATGGTTTCGAATACATTTTTAGTCAATTCGCTGACATTGAGGGAAATGTATGGGAAGTGGACCCCGTAATCAGATCCATTTATATAACATCTTCTTTGTAAACATTTGCAGGGCTGGAGCTAGATATTTAAGTTTTTAAAATAAACTTTATTCGAATTATTTGGTGTCTTACATTAATCTATACATTATAAATTTTAGTGTTTTGATTTTAGGCTTTATTGCTTATTTTGCTTTTAAATTAAGCCAATTCTGCACTTGTTTGCTTAATTTTTAATGCACAGTGCATCATATAATTAATTTTGATCTAGTGTAACATTCAATTATGTATTTATACATAAAAGAAAACAGTTCTGTGAAAAATGTCAAAAATATCAGAAAATGTATGAGATTATAAAATATTCATTACAGTAATATCTTGTCCGTGTTATTACAGAATAAGAGTAATAGCCTACATGCTTTCATTTTTTTTCCTCATTTGGTTCATAAATAATTTTAAATTACGTAGTTCTGTGTTTATTACGTTAAATTATAGTAGTGGCTTAGATATTTTGGTAAACACGACGCAAAACAGCGAAATACGAATAAGATGTTTTCATAATCTGCAATTAGAAATAAATTAGAAATACTATACTTGTACTGACTGAATATCAAATTGATGCTAATAATGACGCTTTTATATAAATAAATTACTAATATTAACTTACCAAAACGAATGTTGTCAAAGACAAAAAGAAGAATTTTCCAGCGCTGAGCGCTATTAATCGTTTGGAACGCTCCATCATGATAAGAAGAACTTTTTTGAACTTTTGCTTGCCTTCATACCAATTAGACATGTAACATGCATCACCAATTGAATTGCTCTAAAATTTTCAAAATATTAAAAATTGCAATATTTGTGAAATTTATTATTATTACTTCAAATATAACTTCATTTCCGTAATAACAATAGAATGACATTTGCATCGTCATGCAAAGACAGTAAAAGAGGAACAGCATAAATTCCACACTTGCTTTGGGTACCTAAATTATAAAAAAATTAAAATAATATTAGTAACGCATAGTAAACAAGTAAATAACAATTAATAAAGCTTTGCATAGTTACCATCAACATATTAAATCCACTCAAGCATATAACCGCCATACTTGCCAGAAACTGCACAAATATTCCATACGAAAAAATACTTTCAATTGTGTTAATAAGTCTACAAGATAACATCATAGAATTTAAAAACTTTAATCAGAACAGTGTATTTTAACTAATATTATAAATACAAATTTGAGTTTCATTATTTGTTTGTGACGTTTACACTTAAAAACCACTTAACCAATTTTGATAAATTTTGGTATTGAAAAAATGGCTATTTCAATATGTAAAATAATTGATGAAAGAAAATATGGAGATTCTTGAGGTGCAATATTAATATTTCTCATTTTTATAAAATACTAGCTTTTGCTCGCGACTTTGTCCCGATAGTGTTAAATAAAAATGTAATTTGTTTTTACTATTTTGTTCTAGACATAGTATGTGTCAATTCTATCAATAAGATTCGCAATTTTATTTAAAAAAAAATAATTATAATATAACGAATTGCTAAAGCCATCTGGATTCAACTATTTAACTATAACTATGATTGAATCTCAATGCCAACTTGTATCCTATAGAAAAGGGCTGTCTTTTGGGTTTTCCCGGCAATTATTCAAATTTTTCTCGCCGTAAAAACCATCTTTGGACTTTAACGAATATTAAAAAAACAAGAATTGGCCAAATCGGCCTAAACGTTGTTGAGTTATGCGCTTACCAACAGATTTTGCGATTCATTTTTATATTATGGAAGATGTAGTGTAGTGCCTCTATATGTGTATACTTACACAATTGCATGCTTATGTATAAATACAAGATCATCCAAAGAACTAGGAGGTAATTTTGGCAATTCTTCCTCATCTTCATCCAAACAAGCACCAACCAAATCATCACTTCTTGCACTTTCACTTCTTTTCTCATTGTTTTCCAATGTATAATCAATATTCATCAAACATATTTTCAACAATCTTAACTCGCCTACAGCTACGCTGATATAATGCGCAGTAAAAATATCAATTGATATATTTGTATATGCACTGATGACAAAAGATATCATCTGTATCAGAAACAGCAGGCCTCGGTACTTCTCTTTATCTAGTGGGTACCAACCAGCAAAAGGTAAAATATGACCGGTGTCCATCAATGGCACCATCACATAAAACACGATATCTGTGGTAACACACACTCTGAAAAAGTGTGCGGTGAAGGTGCAGATTCTGCTTATCGAATCCAAGCATTCAGAGCCGTACATATGATAGTATTTATAGATGATTTTGTTTTGGACGTGTTCTTCCATTATTGGTAATTTGTAGCGAGTTATCATAAAGTTAACCAGTTTTATAAGATAAGCAGTTTGTGTTACGAGGTAGTAGAGAATTTCGGTGACTTCTGAAAGACTATTTACTTCTACAGCCAGTCCAATAACCATTGAAACGAAGAGAATCGAAGAGACCATGTACAAAATTACGAATCGGATATAGTGGATGAATTGTGCAAATTTACTCTTTGACGGGATGGGATATAAACCAGAAAATATAAACTGATTTCTCTCTAAAGCTGTGTAAGACCCTAAATCGAACTAAAACATAATATTTTAATTATTAGTTTCTTTAATTGTTTATTCTAATTATTCTAATATACATCTTCTGCTGTTTTCTTTCTAGGCGTACTAGTTCTTTTAATATTTGTTTTGAAATAACCATTTTCTTTTGATTTGACATTCATTTTGATGAATGTCTAATTTGTGTCAACCACAAAAGAAATGCGTAACTAATGTAGAAGAGAAATGTCTTATATAATCTTTTGATCGCCGGCTGTGATTGAGATAAATATTTAATAAAGTTCCTATAGATTAATTGTGTCAATAATTATTTTGTGTACATAGTAATTATAAGACCAACTAATTAAATTCTTATTTAAAAATGATATAAAATGATGAGATAAAATTTTATACTACTGTAGTTGAAAACGGATTTATATTAAGAGGATATAATTAAAAGTAATATTAAATTAGTATTTCAAAAAATAGAATGAAATATTACTTAACATTATGATTACGATGCAAATAATTAGTCTTATGACAAAATTTAACTAAAATAAAATATTCTGAATAACAATTTCCTAAGAAATCTACAATTAAAAGTTAATATTTTAATTATTAATGTTTTTGCGTAAAAAGTAATGCGGAAAATGAATAATTCAATGAATAAGTCATACACATTTGGAAAATCTAAGACGTAAATTTACATAATTAAGAACGAAAAAAAAATCAGTTTTTCAAAGTTACGTAATTATTGGAAATGGTCAATAACTAATTATAGTATCCAAATTTTAGATTAAATTAGAAAGTTTGGGGAAAATCAGAGTTGTTATTTAATTCGGTCAATTCTTGTTTTCACCTGAATTTTCCAAAATGTCGGTGTTATCAGAAAACTACGGAATATCTTTTATCGCTTCGTAATTGAGCCAAAAAAGAGTGAAATGTCTCTTGACTGATTTCAAGTGGTTCTTGGCCAACTTAGGAAAAACAACAAAAAATTCAAGTGTGCTATATTGCCTTCTTAATTTTTAAGATATCTGAAGTTGCTTAGTTTAATTTTTTTCGATTATAATTAATTAAAAAAAAAGTTTCGGCGCAATCTTTTGACAAAATATATAGTTTTAAAACAAACTAAGCCCTGTTTTTCTACCAGAATGATAAAAATTAGTATTTATTCATAAATGGCGTTTTAGAGCTCTTCAAGAGGGTACAAAAGTCTAGAAACACATAATTTGTAAAGCGATTTATTGAAAAATGTTATAATATAAACATAACATAATAAATATAACATTTGTAACATTAAACATTAATAACGTTCCTTTGATAATTCCTCTACAAAACTTGATAAATAATGTTTTGACCATTCAATTTGCTTATTCACTAGTACAATTGTATTATTTAATCTTCTTTGCAGGACGTGATTCAAATTTGCAGATATCTTAATAATCTACAATTAGTAAAACATGTAAATATTTAAATGAATGGCTATTTTAAGAAAAAACCAACCTTATTTAGATTTGTTGTAGTAGACATCGAAGACAAAAATTCATCATTTACAATTTTCCATACTTCGGTTCCTTCACCACTTATAGATTCGTTCGCTGATTTAATACCATCACCAATAGGTGATTCCTCCAAAAATACTATTCCCGTCAATCGACTCATTGATGACTTAGCCATGGCGGCCCAAATATATTTCGCATAATTTATATTATCAAAACTCTCCTCCAATAAACTAAAAATTCAAAAATTCAAAAAATCAAAGAATAACTAGAAACAGTTATTAAACCTATTAATTTTCCAAGAAATTTTTGTACACGTCAGACTTTGTAGCAAAACACGTATTTCATTATAATTTCCAGATTGTTTCACTCGTTGGTACAACAAATCAAAAACATCTTCTTGTGAGTGTGTTAAAACCGTGCAATATACCCATTGAGGAATCACAACATCTCTGCGATTTTTATACGTATCATAAAACTCCAAAGCTGAATGAATACACGGTTTATATTGCATTTGACAGAGTTCTGTTTCAATCATCTGGGTAAGCTTAGTATTTAAACGAAGACGAATAGGCCATAGATGACTTAATAAATCAATTTTAAATTTCTACAAAAAGATATTATCTTGATATAAATAAATAAAATAAAATAAAAAATTATACTCTAAATATTCCGTATTGTGAAGAATCTAAAAACACAGCTGCGTGTCGATTAATTGCGTCTAATGCAGCCCTCCACGGCAGGTAATTACTTTCATTACCACGGCGTAAATAATTTATTAAATCGAACGCCACTTCAAATTGCAGTAGGCCTTCATCAGCGAGCGCAAAAGCGTCGTTTATCAACGCCGCTCGATTAATTACTGGTATGACAGACGGTTGCTCTTCTAATTGTTTAATTAGTTTATACCAATTTTCCTTATGGTAGTTTACACGGTAATATCCTACAATTTTACAATAAAAAAATAAAAAATATTTTTTTAAAATTAAGATAAAATATTACCAATGCGGTTATAATTTAACAATATCCAATCGTCTTGTGGAACAAACAAATTTGTCAATATTTGCCTGTTGCTTAAAGTAAATTCTTGTTTGAGGCTAACATTGTTTTGATTTTTGATAGGTAAGTCAAAGGAATTGTAAACAAATCGTGTTTTACATTTTCTGCAATAATTGATTCTTGTTCAATTAGAACATTCCAACCAGTTGTTCTTGTTATGGTAACAATTGGATAACCAGGATTATTCCACCACGATAGTAAAAGTTCTTTAGTCGTTGCGTTTCCTCTCAAGTGTAAATTTTGTGCAGATTCCCAAAAATCTTCATTTGAACTAAAAACAATCAAATATTACATTTAAATACAGTTTTATATTGGTTGTATTACTTTAGCAAAAATGTACTCAATCCCATTTGAAAAACATTTTCATTCAACGTGTAATTGATCATTCTCAATACACAAGCCATTTTTAATTCTTTGTTACTGCCGTAATTATCCAGACTGTTTTCTAGATATTTTTCGATAAAATATTCTTCTCGGTTCCAGTTTGATTCGATTTGATCAACATCATTCCTTACTTGATTGTTTAAAATATATTCTGCATTGTATGCTAAAAATGTAGCAAATGCCTGCAAAAGTTCTTTATTTTCGTTGTAATTTAATTTAATTTGCAAAAATTGAAGCGCAACTGATTCACTAATTGCATAAAATATCTTTCTACGATTTTCTATGTGATCATCGATGATATCCATAAGTAAATATTCACTGTTCAAAGTGATCAATCCAAGTTTAGAAGTTAACGGTGTCACTGCATCATCCACAAGAAGTAGATCCAATTTAGAAAGAGGATATTTCATTTGAAAGTATCTTTCAAAATATTCAAAAATCTTTGGAAAAATGTGACGAGCATAAGACAGTTGTGCGTGGTCCTTTTTTGGTGCAAACAATTTTAGTAAGACTGACGATGATGTTGACACATTCACACTTTTATAATCTGCAATTACAATGGCCAAAGTCGATGGGAGTATTTGTGGCGTAGTCTTAAAGTGTTCCCAAAGATATCCAGCATCAGATTTACTAAAAAATATTATAATTATCTTATTTTAAATAATCATCAAAATATTTACATTGGTTCAATTTCCCTGAAAGGAACATTCGTAAAACACGCAGCATCTGTTTTTCTTCTAACAGACAACTCAAATTTAATTTTTTGATTGTTGTCAAAGTATGGTAACACTCTTGAGACACTATTCATAGTAATCAAATATTTAGTTTTATTTACACCATTTTGTTTTTCTTCATAAGTTGTTCTTTCTAATCCTAATGGATGAAATTGTGATGAATAATGGATGTCCATCATATAATCACCAACTTCTAAAGGTTTCTTAAGCAGTATTATAAGTTCCTTGTGATTATAATACCAAATTTCATAGATTTTCTCAATTTGAATGTGTGTAACTTTACCAATATGATAACTCCGTCCAGTTTCATTCTGTTTCAAAGACGGTAAATGAGTCAGTGATTGATCGTGAGCTAAATTGATTTGATTCCTCAATGTGAGATTAATTTTTTCAATGTGTAAATCATGAGATATTAAACGTAATTCATTTATTCTTCTCGCACTGTGAAGAATGATTGATGCACGTCCATGAAAATCAGATTGATTGGACTGGTTTAATGAAAAGTTTGGTTCTAAACGGAGACGATAATGTTGGACAGTTATATGTGATGGTGAGAATCTATAGAGAGGATATGTTCTCTAAAAATATATAGAAATAAAATTTTTGAAGTAAAAATTTAACCAATTTAAATAAATTACATTTAGAATCAATGGGCCAAACAAGAAACTAAATCCTCCAATGATAACAACAGTTATTATGCATGTACAAGCAAATAGAATGCTTGTGTTGCATTTTGGTTTGACATTACTGTCATTGCTATCAGTAGTAATTGTTGTTTTTGGAACGGAATTTTCTTCTCCTACTAAATATGTTTCATTCATGTTTACTAAAACAGATATATAACAAATACCAATAATTTATTGTTATTTTCTTTAATAATTAAACTTGAATTTAAAAATTTTCACGTGTATAGTTCATTTATTATTTAAGATTAGTAATGATAAAACCAATTGAATAATTCATGACCATTGAAATATTTTCTCACCCTTCCCAGTAATTTGCCGTCTTGGCAAGTTAATTAATATTAACGACGCGTTTACTTCGATGGAAATTAATAGTAAATTAATGAAATGAAAAACGTACGTGTTTTTAATAAAATATCACTCACGTGCACAGCGTGCACGAACATTTATGGCTGACGACTGACAGAAATAAACTAACAAATAGAATAGGTATATACATATTTTCAAGAAGTTTCGATTCCTAGAACATGTAAATCGATAAAGTTCAACATTTCTTTGACATTGGTTAAAATATTGATGATAATGTACGTTTGCATGTTGCAATCTGCATGTCGTGATTTTGTTGACAACAATCTCACACAGAATTAAATATTGAAATCTGTTGTCGTCTCAATTTGCCAATTTATATCACACAAGCGATGAGCCGACCGGTAGCGTCTCGTTAGGGCGACAAAACCGTTTGATTAAACGACAAAGGCGTCGTGACGCGCGGGCTATGCGCGTAATCGGATAATCGCCCGATTCGCTAATCCGCCCGCCGGACACGGCGCACTGATAGAGGCTAATTGCGTAATCATCGCAATTGTGCCCACCGAACCCGCCACAACAAACTACTCACACTTTACGTTGCTATCAGTTGTTCCAGCAAACGTTTTCAGTGCGGTGCGGTGCAAATATCATTTTGTTTTAAAATTCATTTCCAGCATGATATGAAATTATAATCAACACAATATGTAAGTACATATTAACATTTTATTTTGATTGTTTACAATTTCATTTGATACCTACTAAATTACGAATAAATATGTTACATTGGAATCATTTAATTATTTGATGTCGTATTTTTTAAACCGTTTGTCATAAGCTGTCAACCATAAGTTTCGTGTATCTCTGTCCAAAACAACGTAGAATAAGAATATTACACTTCCTTGTAGTGTACCCATCAAACAAAAGAGATAAACGCAAATCAACCGCAAAGGAAATGCTAATATCTCGGCTAAAATTCCAAAAACCCATGGTAAGCCCAGCATAAAGAACAAAAGTATTCCTAAATAAATCTGTAGCTTATTTTGGGAAGTTGAATTCTTGTAACTAGTCCTTGGTTTTATCTCTACATTCGGATTGAAGATATTTTTCATTATCAATATAAAAACAACCAAATTAGACAAGACAATTAAAGAAACCGGAAGAAATAAACCAAAATACAACGCTAAATCAGCCGGATAGCAAAATTGTCTTGATGCAGCGTTATACGTTGGTAAAAAAATCGCTACAAGTCCAACCGGAATTAAAGGAACTCCCCATGAGAAAATCATTGCTTTTAAAATTAATCTACTGGGTAAAACTTGAAAAATTTTCACAAACCGATAGTATTGTAAGATAGCCGACACAAACATCCAAGACGATTTCGCCAGTACTACATAATGTAAACATATTCCAACAATGGTACACAATTGTGTTTTGACAGTAAGTTTTGCATCACCAGCCACGTGGATGACTATAATTTCCAACATAATAGTCAAACTGAGTTGAAGCAAGATTATACTCCCTGTTTTCTGACGCCAGCGAGAGAAACAAATCGCTGTTAGAAAAATGCCCAAAATTCCAATAAGCGAGGGAATAGATCCAATTATTGTGATTAAAGAAAGTAGATTATGGTGGAAATCAAAATCAAAATCATCTTCTATATCTAACACGTTCCAAGCTTCCGATTCGTTAACCATAATGCGTTGATTCATAATCAATAACGCAAAGTGCGTCAGATGATGGAAATAACATTTAGTTAACGTAGAATTTCCGAACATCTCTGTTTCAGTTTCTGTAGATCCTCCCAAATTGGACCAGCGACCTGTTTTGTTGGCTGCATACTCTCCATATTGCCAATAAGCACATGTATTATTATATTCTACAATATAAGACACATTTTCATACTCGTCATAATTTTCTATATCTTCTATGGAGTCGTTCCAATTTTGACGAAACAATAATGGCAATGGTTCGTCCAAATAAAGTCCATAATCTGGTATTTTCACACTAATAACTTTACTTTGAGGAACACCCAGTTCTTCATATTCAGAATTAAATAAGTTATCATTGTAGAATATAGTAGTAATGACTGTAATATTCTCCTTACTTCCGTTTTCTTCCACAATTAAATCTAAAAGTTCTACTGGAACATACGTAGCTAATTCTAAGTCATCTAAATTATCCAAATCATCAAAAGTTTGATCAATTTTTATAGATTTAATTAAATCTTCCGAAAATGGTAAACCATTCGGACTTTGATATAATCCTATTCCATGAACGTTTGATAAGTATGGTCTCGTAATATGTAGAATAAATTTAGGTTTTACTCTTAAATATTCCTGACCAGCATTCAGTTTCACTAAAATATCTTGCATTGATGTTTTAGAATCGTCGTCAAAATATTTCTCAATTGAATCCAGTAAAGAATCAGTTGCATTCAGTTCGACTTGTGATTCCTTTAAAACAGTTTTGTTTATCGTGATCATGTGATCAATCGTACCCAGTACATGATCTAAAACGGATGTGTTTGAAGAGTCAGTTTCATTGGTGTGTTCCACGTTGTTCATGATATTTGCTATTAGATAAACATCAAGAGGGATTATACTTTCTATATGTGAAGTAATATTCGCAATTTGTTGAAAAACAATCGGAGATATTTCAGATTTTATGGAAATATTATACAATTCTTCGGTTTTCTCTGTGATAGCAACGTTTTGATTGCATGTTTTATTAAAATAGTCCCAATATGCACCAACGATAAAATTACCAAGACATTTTCGTTTGTGTGGAATCGCTTTCTCATTCAAACAAAGTATATCAGGACTTCTATCTTCATGCATTGGTGTTAGTTTCCATTCCAGTTTTATATTACCGAAAACATAAGTTGTTTCGGGAAGACAATAATCAACACTTCGGAACCACATTATGGTAATATTCGGAATACTGTGAAGTAACCCGTTAATTTTATAAAATTCTCCAACAATATTCACATTTCTTAATGTGGTTAAATGTAGAATTACATCAACGTCTTGTCCGGTTTTACCAAAAATCTTCATTACTCTAATGGCCACATCCACGTGATATAAATTATTTACAAATTTGATTTTGTCCAGGTAATTCATAATAACTGCACCGCTCACTACAGTACAGTTTTCTTTACTTGAAGTTTCAAAATTATAAAAACTTGTTTCTTCAGGATCAATACATATTCCTTTAAGAATTACTCGAAGAGAATATTCGTATCCTTTTTTCTTCTTGTAAGCTATCAAAGTATTGCTTTTTATCAGTTTTTGTGTATAATCAAAGGCTTCACACCAATATTCGCCTGGATGTACATATCTGAATGTAAGCAAGTACACATTCAACGCTTCTTTTGATACAACCCTTTTAATTTTCAACGGAGTTTTAAGTTCAACTTCATCTGCGTTGGTAAAACAATAAACAGCATCGTTGGTAGGATCATCTAATTTTTGAAGAATACTTTGAGGGCTGTAGATGTTCAAATATATTTTACCACGTTTTCTATCAAATTTTAACTGCATATCTAGATTATTCTCTGTGGGTTCGAAGTAAATCGGTGATGTACTATGTTTAGGTGTTACACATATTTGATGAAATGATTCATTGCAAAATTTGGGTAAGGCTGTACCATTCAAGATCACAAAACAATCCGTTTTTTGATTTGGAGCGATAAATTCTTTACCATACATAGAATCCGAACCAGTGTGTATGAATACATCGTCGATTTTTCGTGTGGATGACCAATATTCAAAACTGGGATCAAATCTGGTAAAATTGTAGTATTTTAGAAAACCGTTCGGACATTTATCTTGAAAATGTTGAGGTAATGTTACCAAAGCACAGTATTCTTCCAATGGTAATAAATTATCTGAACAAGTATCATCTGATACCACTCGGGCACATTCTGGTGCATACGAGTCAAAATTCCAATTGTAATTTTGACATATTTTTAAAATATATTTATTATACATATTTATACATCGTGGATAAGATGGAACCACAGAATTTTTGTAACTTTGCCATTTTATTTCCTCAGAGTCTACAATTTGTGAAATTGTTGGACATGCCTGAAATTTTGAATTTTTATTTTAAAAATTATATATTTTTAAAGGCCTTACCATTTTTTCAGCATAAGACCATCGTAGAGTCACTAAAATAAAAACAAAATTTACAATCATATTGTTGAAAAATCTAATCCCGACACCAAAAATGAACACCAGAACTTTAAATCACTATGCAACTAATTTTTACATTGACTTTCTTATTAAACAACACCCACGACCGACGAGTGTGCATGTTTAAACGATTCTATTGAGCGAGCTAGGTACACAATCTCTCAATTTAAATATTTGCCGAGCGCAATTTCGTTCAACGTCGCGCACGTTTGTCTGCGAGAAGAGAAATTAGCGCAACAACAAAGTCATTGTATTATTAAGTTTAGTTAATTATAAGCACACGATTAAGCACATTTAGCTTTTATCGGATTTCATCGATGAACTGCCGATATAATATTATGAATCATATCACGCCATGTGGTGGTTAATACTAAAGTCATGCTTGCGCTTCAGCAACGCAAGTGAATTAGCGGGTTTTGTTTGCATAATAATATGCTTAGTGTAAGTACATAGACGTGTTTATATCGGAGCGAGATAACGTGCCGTACGTGGTGAATTTAATTGTTATGTAAATATAGTGCAGCTGATGCACGCACTGGTGATAAACAGTTGGGTAATTAATATAATTAGTATGCGGATGAAAGGAATGGCAATGTATGCTTGGAGCAATATGTATATGTAGTTGCCTATATTAAATGTCCATCTTCACTTTGGAAAAACGTATTATTTTTGTTTAGATTATGGCTGCAAAGAAACTTTTACTGCTGTTGCCAGCGGTGTTGTTTCTTCTGGAGGTGGATGCGTTAGGAAAACGAAGTATTGATTTAATCGCAGCTCATGGTCTAATCTCAGACGGCAGGTTACCACGAGAAGTTATCCCTAATCGATACAAACTTGAAATTCAACCCTTCCCCAATGACGGGAACTTTAAGGGAACAGTTAAAATTAACATCACATGGGTTGAAAGGACCGACGAGATTACTCTTCACGCTGATCCGGCGTTAGAAATTGTTGAAACTCTAGTCACACAATTTGCTCCAGATGATGAAACGTAACTTTTGGTTTCTTCGATTTGAACTTCAATTAACTTTATTGTTATTCTAGGGAGAAACTTTCTTCAACTCCTCTTCCACCAACTCCTGTTGCGGTTAAAGAAATAACCAAAACCCCTAAGAAACCCTTACTGGTCATAAAATTAGATAAAGAATATGGACAGGGCACTCAAGCCCAAATTACTCTTAGGTTTAACGGAAAACTCTTCAATGATACGTCTGAAGGTCTTTTTAGGCATTTTTACATCGATTCAAAGACTAACGAGAAGAAATGGTACATTGCTTCCCATCTGAGACCTAATCTGGCAAGACGTGTCTTCCCTTGTTTTGATGAACCAGCATACAAGGTCCCGTTTGAGATCAGTATAGCTAGACAAAGAAAAATGGTTGCTTTGTCCAATACTCCATTAAAATCAACTTCTAATATGTAAGGTTTTTAACAAAAAGTTTTTTAAACGTTGTATTAATGTGTCTATATTGTATAGGGACAAAAACCCGTCATGGGTTTGGGACCACTTTGATGAAACACCTCCTATGAGTACTTTTACTGTTGGAATTGTTGTAACCGACTTTGCTTCCTATATCTACAACACATCGACAGAAGATGCTTTGAAATGCGTTCTACAAGTCAAAGTATGGGGCAGACCTGATTACATAAGTTCTTTGGAAGATGCTGGCAAGAAGATTGTGAAGTCTATGAAAATTTTGGAAGACTTTTGGGGCACGTCATATCCGTTTCCAAAATTAGACTGCTTAGCTTTGCCAAATTACCAAGCAACAAGACCTGCTGACAACTGGGGATTAATTCTATTCAAGTATACATTTCATTATAACAAATAAGACCACAATATTAAAATGTTCATTTCAGGGAAAGTGAGCTTGGCAGCAAGACCACCTGGCATATTGCTCAAGAACTGGTCTATCAATGGCTTGGTGCCATGGCCACACCCTTCTGGTGGAGTGATGCCCATGTAAACCACGCACTTGCACGTTACTTGACAGCTTACACTACAATTCAGCTCTTGGATGGCACGGAGAATTACAACAACTGGCCCATTACCATGCTTTACTCAATTTATTATGAATTCAGTAAGAGATATCCTCATGGCAAATCAACAGCAATCAAGCAAGATTCTGCCTCGACGAAAACTGAACTTGTTTTCCGTATGCTCAATTACACACTTGGAGAACCCACTTTCAAACATGCAATGCAAAAATTCATGGCCGACAGACAATTCAAAACATTCTTTGGTGACGACATTTGGTCCACTTTCACGGAACAAGCTAGAAATGATGGTGTCCTGGACCCATCCATGTCTATTAATGAAATTGCAGCCAGTTGGATTACCAAAGACCGTTTACCAGTAGTAAACGTCACTAGAAACTATCAAGATAACACAGCGACTATCCACCAGAGGGTGTACCTTCGAGAACGGCCACATGACGTACCAGATCAAGAAAAGTTCTTATGGTGGATCCCTATTGTGATGATCAGACAAGATAAACTCAATTTTACAAACTCTACACCCACAGTATGGATGAAAAAAGAGCGACAAATTACAGTAACTGACCTACCTAAATCCAATAAATTTATTATAATAAATCCAGAGGAAATCGGGCCTTTCCCGGTATTATACGACAATGATAACTGGAACATGTTGGCACAGTATCTAGCTGATAACAAGGTCCGAACAACGATTCCAGTTAATACCCGAGCTAAATTATTGCATGATGCGTGGAATCTTGCCTATGCTGGTGATTTATGTTTTGGTACCGCCTTGAACATGACATTATTCTTAAGATACGAAAGGGATTACATTGCTTGGGATCCTGTCTTTACTATGATTGATCACATTGGGAGACATATCGATAGTTCAGAAGTGCATAAGAAATTCCAGGTAGGTTCCGATTGACTTATACAAACCTAACCTCAAATCAATAATGATTTTTTGAAGTCCTACGTTAGACTACTTCTAACTCCATTATACGAAGAACTTGGCAATGAGCCACAAGAAGGGGAATCTGATGGTCGAGCGCATCTTAGAAGTTCATCAAAGGTGTTCTTATGTCAAGCTGGTTACAAGCCCTGTATTGATGAAGCTCAAGCAGCGTTTAGGAAATGGATGGAGAGTGATAATCCAGATGAAGGCAATCCGTAAATGTTTCCTTTTTTATATTCCCACTTTATTCATTTAGATTTTTTATGTTTTTCAGAGTAGCAAATCAATACATTTGTCCTGTATTCAAATGGGGTACCAATGAAGAGTGGGACTTTGGTCTACAGCGAATCATCAAATTCCCCGCGACAAGAAAAGCGAATGAACGCACTTATCTTCTAAAAACGCTCGCGGGTTGTCCAATTGACGCCTGGAAGATCGAAAAACTCCTGAATATAACTGTCTTGGAAGAAAACGGAAACTTCACCGATAATGATGTGTATCTCATCTTCAGCATGTTGACCGGCGGAGCAAGTGGTTACACCACATTGTTTAATTTCCTCGAGAAGAATTGGGATGTCATCAAAGTCAGGTCAGTATTGCACCAATTGTTTTAAATGTCTGACCTTGGCTCTAGTTGTACAACAATAAAAGTGTCTCATTTCCTCCGATTATGTCCCATCAAACAAAATATAATAGGAAACATCCAAAACAATTGACGGAATAATTAATTTTGCTAAATGACGGGTGACACGACAACCTTTTAGAAGCACATAAATCGTTAAAATTCTATTATACAATGATAATAATGATTCATGATGATGCAGACCGGAAAAAATACTGTTTACAACAATTTTGCGCATAATAACTTAACTTGTCACTCTCGTTAAATCATTATTTTACTTAGAAAAAAAATTAATGATTTATTTGCAGGTTTGAAAACAAACCGCACCTTTGGAACAGCTTAATCACATCAGCTACCACAGTATTCAAAACACAAGAAGGTCTGGATATGGTTTCTGAGTTATACTTAGAGAAACAAGGTGAATTCGGAACCGCTGATTTTGTCATTGAGAAGGCGCTCAAGAACATCAAAGAAGAAACGAAATGGAGTAATGAAAATCTTCCAGTCATCGAGAGGTGGCTGGATGATTATCTAAAGATTAACGATGTTTAGATATTTAGATATTTAACTCTTAACACTTATTATTTCTTTTTCGCAGTGAATGTACATTTGTGTATGACTAAACGTATGACAAAAATATTTTTCCTATCGTGTATATTTGAACTGAATTGTAAATCCTCATTATTTTTTTAGAACCAAATTTATGTTAGTTATGTTTCCAAACGATAATTATGTGTATATCATTATGTATAAGTAAAATATTTTAAGAAGTCTTTGTTCAGAAAATATATTTTGTAAAGAAAAATATATCGCTTTTTACTGTTAATAGTTAATAGTGAAAATATTAATATCGATTAAAAGACAAAATCGATATTGCAATTTAAAGCACGAACAAATATACAAGTCTATAAAATATGTAAATAATAATAGGTAAACATATTTATAGTTATAAATATGCGAAGACAATTGTTTCAGTTCAAAATTCAGCCATATGAGTAAAACAACGCATAGAAAATTGACGTAAAATCATGGATAATATAATATTTTCTATTCCTGAAAAGTGTGGTACTTTACCAGGTAGCCTGTATAAAAAATGGCCCAAACCTTATAAATTTATTTTGGCTCTAATCTTTTTAATTAATACATACAATGGACTACAATCAACGTATGACGTTTTTATGCCAATTTTGCAAGAACAGTATGATTATCCAACAAAAATTTACATGACATTAATGAGTATTGTTAATATACTTTACACCATGAAAACAGCGGTACCAGTGCTTTATAATAACATATTATATCCTGATGATTATGTCAAAATGAAAACGTATTTCCAAACAATAGACGCTATATTAAAAAAGCGATCAATTCATATAGAAAATAAATGGTTACCGTTTCGATTTTTATGGTTTTATGCAAGTTTCTTTTGGGTTTTTGGTGTGGCCACATTTGCATATTGGAATAGATTCTCTAATATAATCAACGTTTTATTTATATTTCCGTGTTTCTTTTGGTTTCTGGAGGTGGCCATTGCTTGGGAAATTCTTGAGAGTCTAAGAATACATTTAAAAAGTTTCAATAAATTTATCAGCAGTGCTTTGCACCAAAACAGTTTTCAGAATAATTCGCAGCTACGTGATAACACAATCTATAAAATTTATTTCAAAAGTGATATTTTCGATTTAATACAATTATATAACCACATCATAAAAGTTGTAATCATTTATAATCAGTTATTCGGCATATTTTTCGGCACGTTAGCTCTTCTCAATTTATTTGAATATGTTTCATCTATATATAGATTTGTTAGTTTTACGAATGATTCTGATAATGCATCAAATTATGCGGAAAATCTTAACATGATATCACACACTGTAAGCAAATTTTTAAGCAAATTATTTATTAAAATAACAAGCATTGCAACTTTTTTAGGTGCAATGGATTATACTTGTGGTAAAATGTCAAAGTGTAATAAACCAAGCAAATATGACAGTAAACATTGTAGTAGAAACACTAAATCGAATAAAAATGTCCAATAAATCAAAAAAATTACAAACGCAATTTGAGTTTTTGGCGGAAATGGTGACAACTAACCGTTTGAACTTTACAGCTGGAAAATTATTTGATATGGACTATAGAGCAATTGTGCTTTTGTTTAACATAGCTGCCACTTACATTATAGCAACTGTTCAATTTTCTCAATCTTTTAGAAGTAATCGTCTTACATTTCATCCACCACTGTAGAAAAAACCGTACATAAAATATCAAAATCGTTTTAATATAATTAAGTACATATCCGGCACTGACAAAAATGGAAACCTGTGGTAACGTATGGCAATTCATACTTAATTCGGGCTCGTGCCACGTACAGTCCCTACGTGTTGGATTGGGTACGAGTGTAGTGATCTCTGTCTGACTAACACCACCTAACCCACAATACGCTATTAAATTAACTTTGAATTGTCATACCACCGCACGCAACTTTACACAGCAATACCTGACCTATATAAGCAAGTTTATATTGTTCTAGGCAAAAATACATTTAATAAACACTTACCAACTATTGTTTATTGTTTACTCAATACCCAAACAAAGTTTTATAAATATAGACATAAATGTTTAATGTAGTAAATAAATTACTATAATAGACAAAACTACTCCGAATCATAACTATCGATTTTATAAAAGTTACTAGTTAATAAACCTAACAATCTGGCTGAAGTTAGTCAACAAAGTATATAATGGATAGTATAATATTTTGTATCCCGGAACATTGTGGAATCTTACCTGGCAAATTGTTTAAAAAATGGCCAAAAACGTACAAACTAATAACATCAATGCAGTTTCTTATACATATATGCAATGGATTATATCCTGCATATATTCTTATAAATGCAATATTTGAAGATTTTGATAACGTCACAATAATCTACATAATATTATTAATTTTCTTTAATATACTTTTAGCAGTGATAGTCTCTATACCTGTGCTGTATAATAATGTACTATATACTGAATCATATAACGAAATGAAAACATATTTTCAACTAGTTGACACCCTGTTAAAAACGTGAAATTGTCGTAAATGATAATTGGTGCATTTTTAGATGTATATGTTTACATATAGTTTACGCATGTGCAGTATGTCTATTTATCATTGCTTATTGGGATAGATTACCACATGTAGTGGTGATTATTTCAGTTATTACATATTACTACTGGTTTTTTAACGTTATCATCGCATTGACTATTTTGGAAGCTCTAAAATTACGTGTACAGATATTAAATAAAATTATTAAAACATTCCAATGTGATTCTACAAATACAAGAGTTTTGAGAATGACTTACAATGAAAATATGAGTAATACTGGTGTAAACAATTTATTTCCATTGGATATTTTGGATTTAATCAAAGTATATCTTATTGTAATGAAAACAGTGAACATTTACAATAAGTTATTCGGTTCATTTTCGAGCACGATGGTCTTTGCAATATTATTTCAGTGTATAAGTTATGTATACAGGTTTTTAATGTTTGACACTCAAGATAACACTGAAAGTATGCCAAATATTGTAGAAGGATTGGTTTTGATTATACTTATGGTAAGTTTCTTGTGTTTTGTCGCACATTTAGATAAAACCGTATATATTTCAGATACAATGGATTTGTATTGTTGTGAAATGCGAGAGTGTCGTAGATGTAGCTACTTCGACGACTGATATCTCAACAGAAGCGATGAACCGCATAATATTTTATAAAAAGCCCCAAATATGTTGCAAGCACAGTTCTCATGTTTAATTATGCTGGTGACGAATATTCGACCGCATTTTATAGCTGGAAAATTGTTTAGTATAGATAATCGTTCGATGTTTATTCTGTTTAATATTCTGACCACTTATATTATTGCAACTGTTCAGCTTTCCGAAGCTTTGAAGGGTTATAGTAGCAAATTTAAATCACCACTGCCAGCTAATTGATAAATCAGATGTTTTTAAACTAAATTTATAAATTTCTTATTATCTTACAGTAAAAGCAAAAGATAAAAGCTTTCCAAACGCAATATTTCTACAGATTTTTTCTGAGTTAACCTAAGAGCTCTGTGCTTTCAACTTTTGTCTCATTTATATTTACATGTTGCCTGAACAGCAAATAATATAAATTCCTGCATGAAAATATAACATTTTGGTTAATGTGAACAAGAAATATTATTTCGTTTAAGCATTAGATAACGCATAAACTCTGGAATTTGACACATATTGATAAACAGACCAAACCAAGGCCGTAATCATGTACAAACAAAATTTTATAACACTACACAACTTTTCAGTATCCAGTATAACCAATAAATGCGACTAAGTAAGAATTAAACACAGTAAACTCACCTGTAAATCGCACCGGGCAAAAATAAACCATTATATCATTATAATAAGACTAATAATAAAGCTAGTGAGTTTAAAATTTTGCACAGTATCCTAATTACACTAATTCGAAACAAATTTCAACGTCCGACATTAAGTAATTAGCCAGAGTATTGCGCATGACGTGCTCCGGCGTTTATCGGCAATCGTCATCGTTTATTCGACCCGCCGTGCATTATTGGCGACAATTGATGTTAATTGCGTCTGTGGGCTCGGCGCAATTACTCGCTTTTACCATCCGTGTGCCATTGAAACGGCGATTAATACTCTGTAAAAATTAACACAACAGACGAACAACAATATTATAATAACATCCACAATATAAACAATACAAAATAAAAAACACTCATTTAAAGAAATTCGCAATCAACAGAAAACAGGAAAAACAATAATTGGCATTAATTAAATGTCGGCGTTTCAACATTCTTTCTTCACACTATACAGTCAACAATAAATAAATTATACGTACCTGATGTAAAATATTCAAATCTCAATAGATGTTTGCGTATTACACAATCATTGTGTAAATATGAATTTTAACACAACTTTCCTCAGTTGAATAAAACCGACAAATTGACACCAGTCAATTTTGTTAACGCGCATTCCTCAAGTGCTTCAAGAGTAATAAATATCAATGTCATTAACGCAATACCAGCACGCTACTTAAATCAAAGTCAACAAAGGTAAATATCTAAAATGTTATTTATTTATTTAAAGCTATATAAGAACAATCAAGAAAACAGTGATGATGTCAAAATGATGGTCATGCGGTCAAAATATAAATCGTTTCGTAGAGTGTACGAAATTTTAATCACGACGCGTCGTGTGACGTCAATACTTTTCATTTTGTCATGCTCGGACGTTCACCAATAAAATTATGTATGCATACTAATAGTAATGAATGAAATGCGTGCGTAATTTAAAAACAATCGAGTCAATAAAACATACATGAATTAAATATTAAACATTGGTGTTGATATTGATAAAATGTCAAATTTGGCAATGCCCAATGCCATTTCTTGTCAATGTCATGATTGATGGAAGGTTGCGACGTGTTGAAGGTCACGATCACAACCAATTTCTTTTGGCGTACGCTAGCATCGTCTTTCGTAGCTTATCACGATGCGCGTCCCCGATAAGGTCTCTTCTGCCCCAGTCGCTTGGCTGGAATTCCGCCAGGTTGTTGATTTTGCCCTTTTCCGTGAAAATAGGTTTCAGCATGAAAGCCACATGATAAAATTCGGCATGTGCGCAAGAATCAACTTCTTGAAGGAAATCGCTCCAGTTATACGGCGCTAGATCAACTTTGAAGTCCTTGAGGTATTCAATAAAAGTGTCATAGTATAACTTGATAAGGGCATCACAATGCACGTCCAATACTTCATTAACCACAGAAGTAAACAGGAAGAAAACCAAATCCACCAATGCAGAATTGTATTGCATAATCTGCAAATCTACCATTTTATTACTGACGATTTTTCCGGTTTTGGGATCTTTTTTAATCATGGTGTTGTTGACCCAGTAATCCGAATGAGCTGCGGTGGCGTAGATAGGATTTGGAGGTGGGATATTTTTATTTGCCGCATTTTCCTCAGCAATCCGAACGTTTTCCTGAATCTTCGTGAGGTAATTTGCAAGTTCCGGAATGGTTTTCGAAACTTCAATTACACTATCAACGAAAGCTGAGCCCACCTCCTCGGGTAAGGTTTCAATCCCGGAATTTGGCACAATTGTAGGTCCAACCTTCTCTTTAAAATCATTGGGTCGTAAGATTCTCATTGCGATAGGAATAGCGTGAAACTTTGCCAAGTCTTGGACAATCATCTGCGCTGATTCTAAATCAAAGCCTATGAATCTATCTTCAGTGTCGTAACCTTTGACTTTGAGGTTTTCAAACAGTAGCAGAGCATCATCGTCGACTACATCCGATCCATTTAAATTAATCCGTCCCCCGTAATATTTGGGAAAGATATCGATGATTCTCTCTTCTGGGACGTTGTAATCACGTTGGAATTCTTGTAGTGCAGGGATCATAATCGCATAGGAATCCAATTCTTTTTTGAAGGTGACGCCAATATCAAAGCACGTCTTGAGCATTTCACTCGCCGGAGGCATCTTGGCCACCAAATTAAGGGTCTCACTTTTACCTGACGCACTTCTCCGGATTACCACATCCAAACTAAGCATTATACTGCCATAATGCTCACCGGGTGGTGTGAGGAATTTCGATTTTTCTTCTAAAACTTCAATTTCTTCTCCAAGGGCTTCGCTTAACAGCGAAGGCAATTCTTTAATTTTACACTCAGGCATTGTATTAATTTTTATTAAATTAAATCACTTGAGACACTTGAAGGGTTTAAGCTTGTTTAATTTAACAAGTAGTTGAATGCGTGCGCGTCGCATCAATGATCGAAACTGACGGGTCGCGTGCGCTGCCGATTTATTTTGTACTATCACTAATCGGCTACTGCTCGAGTGACTAGCGAGTGACTGAGCAAGCTGCACAGCGACGACGCGGGTGCGATTATATCGGCTCAACTTGTGATACTTGTGTATTTTAATTCGGAAGTCGCGTATCTACGCTCAGTAATAAAAACACGCCGCGCACCCGCTAGCGCAAACTACGCCGATGTGTTCTTCGTGTTGCTACAACTGGTTGGTAAGCCGCTTGGCTGACAACTTGGGCCGTTCCGGCCTAAACGAGGTGGAGTTTCGCTGAGTCGGCTCGAATTACGCATGCCTGAACTGTTGAGCAGAATGCGTTTGTGCATCAGTGCTGATGCGCATGACAGACTTACAAAAATGTATCCATGAGTGTGTATCAATACTTATACTCGCGTCCCTCTCAAGCAAATATTTGAAAACCATGGAAAATTTTTGCTAGTCTATTTGATATTTTAAGTGCATATCTTTACACTTCGTAAAATTATAAAGATTTATGACTTTTATGACGTTTATTGAGCGTTATATTACTAAGAAACCCATAAATTTCAATGAAAAGTCATAAATATATCAAATATCAACATATTGTGTGAAAATTTATGATTGCGAGCTCTTAGATATTTGTAATTTCAACTTGTTGCTTCAGATTATCTTTAAAATGTGTTTGCAGACACATCACATGCGTTGATTATACGTAATCGCATGCACAACAAAGTCAACGAAGCGTAATCGATAAACTTGTGCTTTGAACTTCAATAATTCGCAGTAAAATCAACTTTAAATGATTAAAATCCTATAGTTACAACGCACTTATTCAATATATATATATATATAACTAATCTGGTAAAGAATTTGGTTATTAAATTATTCAAATAAACGTTATAAATCATTAAAATTGTACCCTGTTGTTATTTAATTTTCGAAATTGATCTATACCTATTATTATATTTTTTTGATTATTTTTGAATCCCTAATATATGTCACGCAATGCTTTGTAAAATGCTTTAAATTATCTTAGCATTTAATAGTTCTAATTGTTTGATTGTCCACTTAAGTTTAAAAGCTTTCTAACCCACATCTATTTGAAAAATCATTCTGGAGATTTGAATTGAATAGCAAATAATTGAATACTGAATACACAAATCAAAACGAAAACTCATCGTCTATGAAGCGTACTTAAGTACGTATTCTTCAAAATAGGTTAACATTGAACTACATGTGGAAATAGAACTGTACGTGCCTTTTATGTCTCCCGTTGATAATAATAGTAGTGAGATATTCTCGACTTGACATGCCATTTCATGACTTGCACAATCGAAACCTAGTTTCATACCTACCAATTGTTTAAACCCAACTACACATTACCAACTTAACTTAATTAATAATACAATTTTTTTATAGTTCATTAAATGAGTTCAAAACGCATAAAATGTTTGATTTTATGTAAGGATATAAAACGAAAGTGACTATAAAAATTATTTGTAGTGTATTAGCATAAAATATTTCTAATTTGTTTAAAGAACGTTTCTGGTACGTTTCGCAAATAATACATAAAAAGTGGTAAAAGTTACGCGAGGCGCAAACAAAAGGTGAAGTGTTTAATAACCGAAGATAATTCTTATAGAAAGTGTTGACATGCAAGACTCGTAGGCTATGTAAAATGTTAACTCATTCAAAACGTTTTCACAATTGTTTTAAGTAGATGTATTTTTGGGCTAGACATGTTATTAAAATTTTAAGTGTGAAGTTTACTCATGCTAATATTTATTTCGCGATTGCGTGCAAAATTTTTAGTTTCATAACCTTTTTGTCTACAATATTGTATTATTTATTCATGTGACATTAAAAATCAATGAATCACAAGTACCCACATTTACTGACCTATTGTAAAAAATACTCTCCCTTGTTATTTAAAGGTGTAAAGTACATGTTAAGAAGATTAATATGATTGCATTCAAATATTGTTTGTTTTGAGATTGGGAATATTGTCAAAAACTATAATAATTAATAAAATATCAACATGAATCGCTAAAAGTATAAATTTCTACGTGCATCGGAACAAAATGAATAAAAGTCATTGATCAAAATTAGCAAGTCAATTTCTGACCGGAGTTCATTTATAATTGAACCATCGTTATAAATTGTACTGTACTTATATTACTAGAAACAACAAAGTAACAACAAGATAAATTATTCGATCAATCCCATCCATTAGTATTACAGTTACAGCTAATTACGCACCGTTATAGATGATGTGATGTGATGTGATGTGAAGTTTATTACAGAGAAATTTCTATACTAAAACTTTATGTCATGTTAAGCTCCATGTTACCAACTTACACGCACGTCATAATTATTTCCACATTAAGCAACACTCGAATTAATTCAAGTCCTCTTCATGCTTAAGTAATATTTTTTTCTTGTTGACTTGTTTCTCTATTATTTTATTGCCACACATTGGCCGGCTCATAAAAATAAACCAAGTACTTTTATGTTTTTGCAAATTATTATTACTTTTATAAAACATATCATCAAATATCAACAGTAATTTGAGTTCAAGGCAAAGGTTTATTGATCGCAATAATATATTATGTAAAGCTTCTTTATATTTTTAAATAATTTTCTTATACATTAATCCTTTAAACCAGTTACATGTACAATCGACATGTTATAACAATTATATTATTGCGTTATATTGTTTTCTAGGTTGTTATTTCATGCCGTTAGAGTTGTTAGTGACGGTGCATCACTGTTTTATACATTTTTGTCAATGCAACGCAAGCGGCAATTCAAAATAATTGCGACTTTTACAGAGCGTAGAATATTCGACGCTTGTTGAGTCCCAACGGAAACTAAATACTAAATTGGATGTTGTAAGTTCATGCCTCATAATATTGCTATCAACTATCAACTTGTATCATGTTCTAAGCACAGAATTATGAAATATATAAAGTCATTGCTTATGTATTTTAACAGTTGACAAACACGTGTGCACTTTCATCACACTTCTTATTTTTAAATGCAAATAATATTACTTTATTGACCTGCATGTAAAGTAAACTAAATTATGAAAAGTTGAACAACGCAACCGTCACTGCAAAGTTTGTGTGGAAGGTAGGTATATTTAATGCTAATATTTGTGAATAATTATACTTAATCCTAAATTCTTAATTAAAACCAAAAATAAACCTAGACAATTAATAATTGAATTAAGTAAAAAGTCATATAAAATAATTTCTACCAAACACAACGCCTGGAGCGATTGTAATCTTCAAATTCTGAATTTTTTTGCTTTGGAGTAGTTAAATTGGAAAAAAGGAAAAAAACATTTTCTAGATAAGGTTACGTTGTTTATTATTGTGTGCGTCTTACTATATTGCATACCTACTTCGAATTGTTTTGAAACTATTGCTTCGAAATCGTATTTTTTTATTATCGTTAAATGATTACATCAATAATTTAATATTAAATTAATTTTTGAATAAATCATTCATGTCATTTTATTAGTTATCCAGCAATTTGAAAATAACTATTACTACTAACTACTTTCCTTTGACATAAATGTACTGCGACTATATAAATATGAAACACTTGAAATGTAAAACTATTTCATAATTTTATGGATATTTACACTAGTTTAGTATAAAGTGATTATAATACCAAATCGATTAGGTTATCTGTAAGTTAATAGGCGGTTTCATCATCACTTCACTTTATTAATAAAAACGCGGTGTTAATTAATGGCTTTTAAAGCGCTCTTAAGTCCTAAATATTCATGAATTCGGCGTGGCGCACAGCGCAAAACTCAGCGACTTTGGCATTGGAGAAAGCAATCAATTTGGCGAAACCAAGTCAAAGTTTATCCGCGCACATATTCGCAAGGCCCAACAGACTAGGTCATTATTAAAACGACGTAACTCTGTGCAATACCGCAGATTCGACAAACATTAGAATAATAAAATGTTATCGGCAGTGAATGGCCATGACTAGTAAGTCAAACGTACCGAAAAAATCACTAAAGTCATATTAAGGTATAATCAATATGTTTATCCCCAATTAAATTACCACAAATTTTTAATCTTCCTTGAAATTTTGGAAATCGGAAACACATAAGATATAATTAGCATTACCGAGTGTAGTGATTAAATTAATTCGAGAATGTGACAATTGAGAGCACAATTAAATAATGTATGTTAATTTAAAAGCAAATATAAAGTAATAATTATGTAAACATTCAGATTATAATTGTAATCTGTGGGATTTACGTCTTACAATATTTGTCAACAAAACATGGAAACATATTCCAGGGATTTAGATAAGTTTAATACTTTGAATTCGATATTAAATTTATAAAGAAATAATTATTTGCATTATTTGCATTTTAATAATTCATTTAAAATTTGTAAAATACTATGACGCTCGGTAGTTTTTACGAAAGACAAATATTTTTAATACCGATAATATTTTGATGATAATAAACCCAACGTTTTGATTTGTATTTTGTTGTTTGCTTAGATTCACAACATGTTCATGTTACTTCACTTTTAGTTGTCGCAATATCAGTACTTATCAGTTCTTATCATAAAAATATCTAAGTATCTATAGTACGTGCAAGTCAAACATTACTTTAATTAAAATCCACGTCCGCACAACTCTACGATGACTTTAAAAATAAACCTATTGCAAAACTGATCCAATTTTGCATTATCAATTTACAGTGCACCACGTGCCAAGTGTAAATAGCATGCATTCTATTTTTAATAACAATGAAAATGTAAAACCCGAGGACATTTGTTATTATATTAGTGCACTTTTTATCGGTGGCATTTTTTAAAAACGATTATTTTAACATTTGCGGGAGTGCAATTCATATCTCCGCATTAAAATATATCATTGCACATAAAAAATTGTTAGTTGCGCAAAAAGTACACGAACATAAATTAAGCCGGGTCGAAACGAAAGTCACGTTCGGAATGATACATCATCAGGGAAATAACACGCGCATTTCTCCGCATAATTACACATGTTTATGCAAGCAAGCACACAACAGTATATCATAAATGTGAAAATTAATTTTGCGGTACATGAATGCATTGAACCTGATGAACCAACCATAGTAAGCATATCTGAGGTGGAAACAGAACTCGCTAAACTCAGAAACAGAAAAGCCAGTGGCCCGGACGGAATACCCAATGACCTCCTGAAATACGGCGAAGAAGTGCTCGCGGCCGAAATTACGAAACTTATCAACATCATCCTGAAGCATCAGAGAGTACCAACTGAATGGAAATTGAGCACACTAATAATGATGTTTAAGAAAGGAGATAAGCAAGAACCATCCAACTATCGAGGAATAGCTCTGCTAAACACCACCCTGAAACTAACAACTCGATTACTAGCGAACAAGATATTAGCACACACCACACTATCAGACGAACAACAGGGCTTCAGGAAAGGAAGGTCCTGTAACGACGCAATATTCATAATAAGACAGGTGAAGGAAAAAGCCGTGGAGTGGAACAAACCGGCTTTTCTTTCCTTCGTGGACCTAAGGAAAGCGTTTGACAGAGTGCAGCTCCAAGACATAACCAGCATACTCCGAAAAGAAACATCGCATCTGATATCATCAATACTATAAGGGACATCTACAACAACAACGAACTGCAACTAGCAATAGCCGAACAACGCACAGACCCCATAAAAGTAGGAACAGGGGTAAGACAAGGCGATTCCTAAGCCCCCTGCTATTCAACTTCATCATGGAAGAGATAATTGCAAGAGTCCGACGCTGTAAAGGATACCAGATGGGGGGGAAAGAGCTGAAAGTTGTGTGCTACGCGGACGATGCCGTGCTAATTTCCGATAGCGAAGACAACCTACAACGCATGATTCACCAGTTTAACATTGCCAGCAAAGCCCTCAACATGGAGATAGCAACAGAAAAAACCAAATGCATGGTCATCGCACCACATCCAATAAGATGCAAACTTGAAGTCGATGGACAAATCGTACAACAAGTGAGCGAGTTCCGATATCTTGGTATAAACATATCCAGCAGTGGAGGAGTGGAAAAAGAAGTAGCAGAGCAAGTTGAAAAGGGCCTGAGAATAGCAGGATGCCTAAGGAACACGATTTGGGACAACAAACATCTAAGAACAGAGACGAAAGTTTCCATCTACAAGGCAGTAGTCAGGCCCATATTTACATACTCGGCAGAAACGCGTGCAGAGACGACAACCACACAGAGATTGCTCACCACCGCGGAAATGAGGACACTAAGAAACATAGATGGCAAAACACTGCTCGACCGGATAAAGAACGAAGACATCAGAAGAGCGTGCAACAACATAGAAGACATAACACAATGGTGCAAAAGACGCAAAATCGAGTGGAACGAACACATAGAACGGATGGACGAAACCAGAATAGTCCGAATAGCCAGGGACAAATCGCCAAGGGGAAAGCGATCCCTGGGAAGACCCCGAAAGAGATGGAGCGACCACCTAAACCCTGTCTGAAGTAGGAACAGGCAATATGCCTACAAAAGAAGAAGAAGAAGATGAATGCATTTACTTCGAAAAAATATTACATAATATGTATGCGCATGAAAAATCAATATCTTCGAGAACAATGTATGCAACTTTTAAGTACTACTGCTAGTGAACCACAGGTAGCGCTAGATATTCGGTTGCAGGAATTATTTTGTTCGAAGTTCATTAGCTCAAGGTCATCCATATGACCCGACACAGCAGGAATACATGGCTATCATCGTTGAACGCACGTAAACTTGGAATGGTCGTATTGCAGGAAGGTTATGTATATTCTATTTATGCCATTTATGTATAGTATTAGACGACCACGCGGTGGGTTTACGTTGACATGACTGAGGAATCGGAGGAATCGCTATGGACGATATTTGAACGTCGCAGTTTGACACACGCGGTGGTAGTGTTAAACACTCCGATTAACTTCAGAGATTCACACGCAGCGAGGATCGTCGAAATATGGAACTCGGGTGAGTTAAATAAACATATTAGTAAATATAGTAAGTGAATCTATTAGTATTTCCATGAAATCTGCGTTTTAGTAGTGTTTTTTGTTATGTTTTTAACAATTGCGTTAAATTTCCGATAGATGTCGCCTGGATGCTAATTCTGGAAATAAATTTATTTGATTTTATTATAGCACTGGTCAGAATCACAGTCGACGGTGGGACAAACAAATGGTTGGAATGGCTGACCAAAACGAAAATCAGCAATGCGAAATTCCCGCATTTAATCACAGGAGACATGGATTCTATCCAACCCCAAACACTTAAATATTTCCAATCGCGTCCGGAGAGTAAAATTGTTTATACCCTAGACCAAAATCAAACGGACTTTACCAAGGCTTTAATGCAGCTAGAAAACTACAAAACGCTAAATTCTTTACGGATCCCACACGTTTTGGTCTTGTGTGACCTTTCAGGACGCTTTGATCAGACTATCAGTAATATAAACACCTTGTATAAAGCACAAAATTTATTAACCGAAAGTAATGTGTACCTTTTATCGGCTTCGAGTTTAACATGGCTGCTAAAACCCGGAATCGAACATAGAATTCGTATTCCGATGAATCTCAGAGAGGAAAAAAGGTGTTGCGGATTGTTACCAATTGGAGGCAAATGTAGAGTGAAAACCCAAGGGCTTAAATGGAATTTAAGTAGGCAAAAATCTATTTTTTATATGAAATATAAGTATTTATTTGTTGTTTATTTTTAGATAATCAAATTCTTGAATTTGGCAACATGGTAAGCAGCTCAAATACCTACGATGATAGTAGCGATACAGTAACAATCCTCTCGGATAGTAATTTAACGTGGACTATGGAAATTGATAGTTACCTTAGCAATGAATTTTGTAATACTCTCTGTGCAAATAAACTTTGATGAAATATACTATTTTTGATGGCTTGAAACGTTCCTGTTTGTGCAATGTGGCGTTAAAAGTTTCCAACTAGCATGGCGTCTAATTTGGATATCGGTTTTCATCGCCGCTAATCGTTTGGGATCGTCGCGTGTTAGGAATGTGGGCAGAAACCGTATAAGGACCTCATAAAATCTTCAACGGAAGTAACCAGAGAATAACAGGAGTTCTGTTTATTCGAAATTCTTAAAAAGTTGCAAATTTCATTCAAATGTACTTTTACTATGTGTTTGAATTATGAAAATTCCTAAATTTTGGCAAGAAAATCATGTCGGTAATCATATGTGAAATTGTAGTGAACAACAGATTTTTATTTTCACATCAAAACGTATAAAAATAAGTTGAAATAATAAAATATCTTGAAATTAGCAAAAATTGACTTTACAACTAATGTCTAACCGATGTATGTTTTTCAAAAATAAAATAGCTGAGCTACTAAGCTGGGTAGAAGTGTCCCGTCGAATATTTTCGTTGTCGTCGGTTGAAAGTGCGTGGGCGCCGATGGAAACTGCGCGATTGTATTTTTGGATAAAAGACAAAACTGCAGCGAGCACCGATTACCTCCACGACGTCGTAATACGCTGTGAAATAATATCCGAACTCAAGCTGGTGCGAAAAACCTACGTTGCGAAAAGTTTACGTTCGCAAATAGCAGGAGTGTAATCATGTTGAGCAGGATGCAATCGAGCCAGAGCCAAATTTTCATTAATGTGTTTAGATTTGGTCTAAACCAAACGGGTCAATAAGAAATTCGTTTGGAATCTACACATATTCTAAAAATAACCTCACACTTTAGAAAAAATGTTATTTTTGTGAAATTGTATGCGAATTTGATTGTTTTTTAGGAAAATATATGTGATTAATTATGTGTTAATGTAATGCTTGTCTAGGAAATCATAGATTTCGTAAAACTGTGTCAAACGCAGAATCAAAGCGTGTCTGCAGAGAGCGCGCGTTTCGAATCGTCTCCGAATGTGTGTATTTATATAAAGTCAAAATGCACGAATAAGCCGGCTGAGCGCGGGCGCTTTTCAATATGGCTCGCGAAGAAGTAATCGAGAAGACGGCGGTGACGTGGGCGTCGCGTCGGCGCACGCCGCCGCCGGTCGATCGTCCGGCCGTCCCCAGCTCCCGGTCGTCGCCATTCCCACTCAGTCACTGCGGACTCCTTGGGTTGTGTGGTGCTCCTGGACCGCTCTTTTATCTTCCTTTTTGTTGTAAGTACCCTACACACATTTATTTGCTCTTCAAACTTTCAAAAGTTCTTTTTTACTTTTTCTTGAAAAACAACATTATTATTAAAACAACGATTCAGTTTTACTTTAAATTTTATAAAAATTAGACTTAAGATACTTTTAAGTTAGTATGTTGAGCAGATAAACACTAAAATTGTTTTTAAGTTATAAACAATTACATTTGTTATTGTAATATTAATATTTTAAGTAAAATATTAAAGTTTAAGCCGCGTTGGTAAAGTGACTTAAGTTACTTAATTTGCGCGCGTGCGTCGATTTTTGGTGCGGCGTGTAACCGTAGTTGGGACGAGCGAATCCCGTCCGCGCGTTCCCGAATTAGAAACGAGCGCCGCCGGCGATGCCAAATACAGTCTGGCGTAACGAACTCGAAATCTGGCCGCCGCCTCCTTTGCGCCCGTCGCCCGTGCAGGCGCAGCTGGTGTGCGATTACACTCGCACGCACGCACACACATCTCGATTAAGTAACCGCCGCTCAACTGTGTGCGTGCGTGTAGCCAAATTAATTTTCCGGCAAATTCTTCACGCAATCCATGCGATTTTTATAGAATGTCGAAAGTTTTTCAATTTTTTTTAGCCGAAAAACACTTTCATTGGCAAAACTTTGATTTTTATTCATGTATTGGGAACAAATCGCATCTTCACGATCTTAACACGCAGACTTTCGCTAGCATCACGTATTTATATTTAAATTATTTACGAATATAAATAGATGAACTTTATTTGCCGAGTGTGTGCTCTGGACCAATCAAATATCTATGTCATGTTTCCTCTCTGCTATCTGCTTCTTCTTATAAACCTATCAACAAGTCAAAATGTAATTGTTGATCAATTATCACCTCAAACAAAAATGTATTGCGCACAATCAACAATTGTGTCCAAAAATAAATTGAACTTGAAGTAGGTACTAACTATATCATCTTATGGCAGATAATTATGAATATTTTGAAATGCCAAAACAATGAATAAAATTAGCTTTGGCATAAGTATTCCTCAGCCAAATTTAGACAAAACAATTTAACTGCGTTTCAAGACAAAACTGTAAACAAGTTTGACTAATAGATATATTTTTGCAGAGTTAAATAAAAACCTTGTCCAACATGTCCGACGAAGAAGAAGTTTACTCGTAAGTAGCAACGCAAAACTAACCTTAAAGCTCGATAGGTGCTTGTTGCATAACTTAAATTTTAATTGTTTGCTTGATAGCTACCAGTGGCACGATAAATAATGATCTGTACATGTTATTAATTAAATTGTGATTTTTTCTTTAACAAACAGCGAAGAAGAGGAGGAGGAGGAGGTTGTTGAGACGTAAGTACCATTTGATCGTAGAAAAAATCGTAGAATATCACACAAATAGCACACAACGCTTTTTGATTTCGATTAGTAGATGTAGAATTAAGATATGTTTCTAATACCATCAAAAACAGTAGAATCCACGTTACTAAAATAGACAAAATATTGAAAGATTTCTGATGATTTGGTTGTAATTGGCATTGTTGCGTGTTTGATATTAATCGCGCGTGTGGTAAGTATGTTGAAAATTTGACGTGCAAAATTTTATTGACTTTCCTCAAATTCCATGCAAAATCAGCCCACAAACTAACCTTAACCACACATGAACGTAGTCTAGATACCTAGTAGTCGTAGTTAATCTAACAGTATGTATTTTCTCTTTCTTTTACAGAAAGTAAGTAAGCTAGAGTGTTGTTGTGTACCATCTCACTGATATCCTACTGAAACAGCTAAAAAATACGAATGAAAATGTTTCACGTCTCCACAATATAAAAAATCAAATCGAAACGTTGAAATCAAAACGAATTATGTGAATAGTTTGGTTTGATTTGAGCGTGTCGAAATACGTAGTTAGTTTTTGTCTAAAACCACCGCAACTTGTGACGTTTGACGCCCCCTCAACTCAAACTCGTAGATGTGAAGTGTGAAGTCGTAGTTATGTAAAATGTGCAAGTAGAATATTTACCAATTTGTGTTTATATGTTGTATTTATAATGATTAAGACATTAACGCAAAGCATATCCAAATGGCGTTGTGGTCAAATCCACCATTTTGTGTTGGTAATAATGGTGGCCATTTTGATGCTGCTCGCGTTAATGCAATTGACAAAATGACACATATCTATGTTGTTGTACTCGTCCGTATTTGATATAATCTTTTGGGTATATTTGTTATTTATGTGATGTTTTCTTTTTCTCTTTTCTATCGTAACGTGTTACGTATCGTATGAATCGAACCACCCTTTGATTTGTGACACCTGCACACGCACACGCACGTGAAATCCCGCTCGTGCACCAAATCTCTCACCTCACCTTCTCTGCGTCCGTCCGGCGCGTTAAATAACGCTCTGTAGGCACGTCGAAAAGAGACACGTAGAAGAACAGTAAGTCACGACGGCGACCACCACAAAAGTCGTCTGCACGTCTGCAAAAAAATATCTGCGCCCGCCCAAAAGAACTGCTTCGAATGCCGCCTCTAAACGCTGCCAGCTCTGCTTGCCTGATACTAATCCTAACCGTAATTGTTTGATGATCGTTGGTGACCACTTACACGACTTCCTGATTTTGGGAAAACTTTTGACTTCCTAACTGTTTCAATTTTATGTTAATTTTGCACTGAATTTTAAGAGTTTATTTTTACGACTTTGTGCAAACTGGAAGTTTTTTGTTGACTTTTTTAAGAGTTATAGTATAAAATGTGAATTTGCGACTAATATTGAACTTTCGACAGGGAACAAACTGGCGATCCAGAATTCATCAAGCGTCAGGACCAGAAGAGGTCCGATCTCGATGAGCAGCTGCGTGAGTACATCACGGAATGGCGCAAGCAGCGCTCCAAGGAAGAGGACGACCTCAAGAAGCTGAAGGAGAAGCAGGCCAAGCGCAAGGTGACCCGCGCCGAGGAAGAGAAGAAGCAACAAGAGCGCAAGAAGCAGGAAGAGGAGCGTCGCATCCGTGAGATTGAGGAGAAGAAACAGCGCGATATTGAAGAGAAGCGCATGCGTCTCGAGGAAGCCGAGAAGAAACGCCAGGCAATGATGCAGGCGCTCAAGGACCAAAGCAAGACCAAGGGTCCCAACTTCACCATTGCCAAAAAAGATGCTTCTGTAAGAATTAATAACAAAATTATATGTATAAATCAAAATATTTTAATTATGATATGTTTATAGTCCAACCTTAGTGCTGCCCAAGTTGAGAGGAACAAGACCAAGGAACAGCTTGAAGAAGAAAAGAAGATCTCCCTCTCCATCCGCATCAAGCCTTTGGTGATGGATGGTTTGAGCGAGGACAAGCTCAAAGTCAAGGCCCAAGAACTCTGGGAGTGCATTGTCAAGCTGGAGACCGAGAAATACGATCTGGAAGAAAGGCAGAAACGCCAGGACTACGATGTAAGAAACAAAGAAACAAAGCCTTAACCAAGATATCACTAAATTTTACGTATTGTTACTATAGCTTAAAGAATTGAAAGAAAGACAGAAGCAGCAGCTCAGACACAAGGCCTTGAAGAAGGGCTTGGACCCTGAAGCTCTCACCGGCAAATACCCACCCAAGATCCAGGTCGCCTCCAAATACGAGCGTCGCGTGGACACCAGGTCATACGACGACAAGAAGAAACTCTTCGAAGGCGTAAGTCCCTAAAATATTACGATCTAATACTCTTCAAATCCTCCAGTATAGCCGAAATCCTATATTGATCTCTTTGATAATTATGCCAAACAGGGTTATGATAGTTTAGCGTTGGAATTTATGGAAAAATCGTGGAAAACTAAACAGGACGACTTTATGCAAAGGTCGAGACGTAAGTTTGAGCTGCAAAGAAACAAAACAACCGACAGTATACAGCAATGAACACAATTTTTCACACTGTGTTTGTTTTTTCTAATACTCGTTACGTTTTGTGGCTCATTTTTTCGTCCGCCATGTTCATTATGTACGTGTTTACTTTTGCATGGAAGGTCTTGACAGTCATCCAAAAGCAGAGAAAGGCAAACATCGAAAATAGACACTAAAATCGGAGAACTAAAAATATCTAACGATTTGTGGGTTTAACCTGATTTCAAGAATTGAGTATTTTTAGTCGGGAGTCACTTCAACATCCAACTTTGGTAACTAGATTTATATGAAAGAAAAAGAAAAGGTTTTGAGTCATTTGTCCGGCAAACCTGTCTGTCCTTTGTCCAATATCTGTGATTATGTTATCATGCAATGCTTTGTTGTGCGTTATCACGTTTGTTAATTTGTCACGAATCGCAGGGTCTTGAAGAATTCCAGAAGGAAACCAACGAGAAATCGTGGAAGGAAAAGATCGGCCAGTTCGATTCCAGACAGAAAAGTAAGACAATCACATTCATTCCAATTCTATCAACATTATCAATTACATTGATAATAATTGCTGCTTCAAATAAGCTTCAAAAGATAATTTTAACTAATTGTTAAATATTTGTTTTGATCATTGTAAATGTCGCTGTGCAATTTTCTGTCGCACAAATTTAAACAAAAGAACACATTACGCTATCTTTGTTAGGTGATTCCTATTGATTGAATGCAAACTTTTAGGCAAACTTCCAAAATGGTTCGGTGAACGCCCTGGCAAGAAGGCCGGCGACCCAGAGACCCCCGAAGGCGAGGAGGACCTGAAGCAGACCGCCGATGACGATGACGAAGTCATCAGGGAACCCATCCCCGAACCAGAACCTGAAGAGGAGGAAGAAGAAGAGGAGGTCGAGGTCGATGAGGAAGAAGACGATGAAGAGGAAGAGGAAGAAGAAGAGGAGGAGGAGGAAGAAGAGGAGGAATAAACAGCGCTAAATAATTTAAACAAACAATACCAGAACTATTAATGAAGTAAGATTCACGTATACACATTAAACAACTTACGTATATCTAATCAGCGTTTAAATTTAATTTCCTTTTACTTTTTAAGTTATACATACATAGCTAGCTTACTTTATCGATGAATCATTTATTGTTAAATTAAGTGTGACGTTTATGTGGGATTAATATTACATTATACATTCAATCAGATTATTTTTCCCTTATAATTTTTTCATTTTCTTTTGTTTGCAGATATGTATTGATACAAATTCTTCCACTTGCCTTTGCTTTTTGTACTTCATCTGTCTGTCAACTACAATCAATGCAATGAACGGCAAGCGATAGGACAATCCATCTACCTATTATCTACTTATTTATTTATTATAAATATTATTGTTTACTTAATTAATAATAACGAATTCCGGCACACGGAAGCAGATCACGCTACTGGCATGTTCAGATTATGATTTCATAATATTTACTGTTAACTATAATAAAGTTGTATTTGTAATGACGATTTGTGCTTTAAATATTCGATGCAAAAATATTATTATTAATAGCTGATAGCAAAGTTGGTGTTTTCCTCTTATTGTTTTTGCCTATAAATATTTTGAATGTAAAGTAAAATTAGTTTTAGAAGGAGTATTTCATAAATAAAGTTTAAAATAAATCGTATAAATGTATAGGCAACCCAATATGAACATATTAAGAATTATTTGTTAATGTATAAATAATTAAATAAAAATTAAATTATTTACCATAAACATATATCAGATTTTAATTTACTTTTTCCTTAGTATTATTTCATTATAATTAATTTAGTTTAACAGTTAATGAGTTTATTATTTGTAAACTATGCAACCAACTATCCAATTTAATTTTGCGCAAGCGTGTCAACATGTTGACATGAAAAGCAAACGCAGAGCATCTGACATCAACTGACACGTAGCCGACAAGAAAATTGTAATTGTCCGTATTTAATTTATTTCCATTGAACTTCCATAAAACGTAAGTCTTTTTATTAAATATTATTCATTAAATGCATATTTCTATGCGTAAATAGTTGAAACCTAGTATAATTAGCTTGTCACAACAAGAAAAAAACTCAAAATCAAAACCTAGCCTAAAATGTTCGTTGCAAATATGTAAAAGTTCTTTTCATAAAACAATACTTTGTTCAGGTTTTAAAACAACTGTGTCAAGATGACTGCCGTGGAGCAGCCATGCTACACCCTTATAAACCTACCCTCTGATTCGGAGCCAAACAATGAGATGCAACTCAAGATGGACCTTGAGAAAGGTGACACCAAAACAAAAATTGATGCATTAAAGAAGGTAATCAACATGATTCTCGCCGGTGAGCGTCTTCCCGGCGTCCTGATGATAATCATAAGGTTTGTCCTTCCATTGCAAGACCACACAATTAAAAAACTTTTGCTAATTTTCTGGGAGATTGTTCCTAAAACATCTGCAGATGGCAAACTTTTACAAGAAATGATTCTTGTTTGTGATGCATATCGTAAAGATTTACAACATCCAAATGAATTTTTGCGTGGGTCGACTTTGCGTTTTCTATGCAAACTAAAAGAACCTGAATTGTTGGAACCCCTGATGCCTGCCATCAGAGTTTGTCTAGAGCATCGTCATTCGTATGTTCGGCGCAACGCCGTTTTGGCCATCTTTACAATCTACCGCAATTTTGAATTTCTCATCCCTGACGCGCCTGAATTAGTTGCCACCCTCTTGGAAACCGAGCAGGATATGTCGTGCAAGCGTAACGCATTCTTAATGTTATTACATGCTGATCAAGACCGTGCGCTTTCCTATCTAGCTTCATGCTTAGATCAGGTGAATACTTTCGGGGATATCTTACAGTTGGTTATAGTAGAGTTGATTTATAAAGTCTGCCATGCGAACCCTAACGAACGCTCTCGGTTCATCCGATGCATCTACAACTTACTGAATTCAAGTAGTCCTGCTGTACGGTATGAAGCCGCAGGTACTTTGATAACTCTATCCAACGCTCCAACAGCTATCCGTGCCGCTGCAAGTTGCTACATTGAATTGATAGTTAAAGAAAGCGATAATAATGTAAAACTTATAGTATTGGATCGCTTGATTGCGTTGAAAGACCATCCAAGTCACGAGAAAGTTCTGCAAGAATTGGTTATGGATATTCTACGTGTCCTTGCAAGCCCCGATCTTGAAGTTAGGAAGAAGACGTTGAATCTAGCGTTAGACTTGGTTTCGTCGAGAAATATCGAAGAGATGGTGCTGGTTCTTAAGAAGGAAGTGGCTAAGACACATGATGTTGAACATGAAGACACCGGCAAGTATCGACAATTGCTTGTAAGGACTTTACACTCCTGCAGTATTAAATTCCCCGATGTTGCTAGTACGGTGATTCCCGTTTTGGTCGAGTTTCTTTCGGATACTAACGAATTGGCCGCGGCTGATGTATTGATCTTCGTAAGAGAAGCTATACAAAAGTTCGAAAATCTAAGGCCGATTATTATCGAAAAGTTGTTGGAGTCGTTTGGCGATGTGAAGACTTCTAAGATACATCGAGCTGCCTTGTGGATTTTGGGTGAATATGCAACTACAGCCACGGATATTGAATGTGTTTTAAGAGAGATTAATGCAACGTTGGGTGATGGACCGTTGTTGGAAATTGAACAGCGATTACACGCCGGTGAGAACCCCGAAGAAGGACAGAATGCTGCAAATGGAAATAGCGCAACTGGAGGATCTGCTTCCACTGGCACAAGCAGTAACAATACTCTGGTTACATCGGATGGCACTTACGCAACTCAATCTGCATTTAATACTACCCAGGTGTCTAAGAAAGAAAAGCGTCCGCCTTTGCGACAGTACATGATGGATGGCGACTTTTTCATTGCGGCTGGTCTAGGCACTACCTTAACTAAGCTGGCATTGAGGTATGCTGAGTGTTCTCAGGACGCCAAGAAGAAAAATAAGTTTGATGCTAGTGTCATGCTAATCATGGCTGGTATTATTCACCTTGGAAAGTCCGGCTTGCCCACCAAGGCTATCACAAATGATGATACTGATCATCTTCTCTTCTGTTTGCGAGTTTTGTCCGATCGTTCACCGAAAGTTATCGAGATTTTCAATCTGCGGTGCCGAAATGCACTCAACGAGATGCTGCTCGCCAAAGAACTCGAAGATATGTCCATCCAAAAGGCTAAAGAGAAGCCTAACAATAAGATTCAGGCTGATGACCCTATTAGTTTCTTGCAGTTAAATCAGGATAAGTCTGGAGAGCTCGGCGATAACATTTTCGAGTCGTCTCTGTCGCAAGCTTTAGTTGGTGGTCGCAATACTGGATCAGAACTTGTTTCAACCAGTAAACTTAACAAGGTTACTCAGCTTACTGGATTCTCCGATCCTGTATATGCTGAAGCGTATGTCCATGTTAATCAATACGATATTGTTCTTGACGTACTCATTGTCAATCAAACTACAGACACTTTACAGAACTGTACTTTGGAAATCGCTACCCTTGGTGATTTAAAACTTGTGGAGAAACCGCAACCCGTTGTATTGGCTCCAAAGGACTTCTGTAATATCAAGGCGAATGTCAAAGTCGCCTCAACAGAGAATGGGATTATTTTCGGTAATATTGTATACGATGTTACCGGAGCTGCCTCCGATCGCAATGTGGTTGTACTGAATGACATCCACATTGACATCATGGATTATATTGTTCCCGCTTCGTGCACGGATACAGAATTCCGCAGCATGTGGGCTGAGTTTGAATGGGAGAACAAGGTTTCTGTGGTTACTACCATCACCGACTTGGCGGATTATTTGAAGCATTTGCTGAAGAGCACGAATATGAAGTGTTTGACGCCGGAGAAGGCATTATCCGGGCAGTGTGGGTTCATGGCGGCGAATATGTACGCCAAGAGTATTTTTGGTGAGGATGCGCTTGCCAACTTGAGCATTGAGAAACCTTTCAACAAACCCGAAGCGGCAGTTACCGGACATATTCGCATTCGAGCCAAGAGTCAGGTAAACCTATTCACGATTGAGAGATTATTTGAAATACGTGTTTTAATATGTATATTAATTGTTTTTGCAGGGCATGGCATTGAGTTTGGGTGATCAGATCAACATGTGCCAGAAGAGCTATCAAACCAAAGTGGTGGCTGGATAATCTATTGTGTTTGCATGCTGATTGAATCAACTTTATTATTTTATTCATAAGATTCAATTTATTCCATTGTGCAAGTAAATTAAAATAAACTAAATACTGTGTAATTCTTAGCCTCATTGAGTTATGTAGCCAATATATTGATATATTTTCATTGTTTCAAAGTTTATTTTTCCTAGTCATTCAAAATGATTATTCATTAAACACAATTCTGTTTAAATTAACTTTAGTTACCGGAATTTTGACCTGAGAAATTCACAAATTATCAAAAGAATACCACCGAAGTAGGTTGAATTATTGATTATTGCATTAATAATTATTTAAAATAATTGAGATCGCATTACCTGATCGCGGCTAAACTTTCAAATGCATTCACACGCACGTCATCATGATGCATTTCCAGATTTAAAGATGGCTGGTGTCACTCGCTATGATTGGCTCTCATTGCAACGTTGCCGATTTTATAACAGCTCAAAGTAAAGCTAGGCAGTTCAAACAAAATATTCAGCGCGATAAATACATAAATAACTTGCTTGTTATAAAAATTTAATAACTATTAGAGCTTTTTAATTAATTGCTTTAGTTTAAAATAGTTTGAAATATTTTTACTATTGTTGAGTGTTCGACCGACGCACAAGCGTAGTAAGATATTTTGGGCGGCAAATGTTGGCTGCACTGATGACGCTAACCTTCGAAAGGCATTCTGGGTACAAGATGTACGTCGCCGCCGAGTGAATTTGTTACGCGTTTATTGACAATTAATATAAATAAAAATACGTTTGGTGAGTTTGGCGAAGGACGAGAATTCGCGTCCGCCTAATGTTTTGGACGCCGGCGGACCGTGCTCTTCGCATTCGCTCCAAGAATTAAGGTTATGATCGGTGGCTGTGCTCCTGCGCTCTATTTCTTTGCAATCTCTATTTGTGCGAAGCGTTTGCCCGCCGCCACACTGTAAACAATCGTTCTGCTGGTGGACAGAAAGAGATTTCAAAGAATTGGAGGTTGTCTAGCGCATACCACCGGCGGTGACGTTTTTAGTGCTGTGTTGATCAACAAGCATCATTGCCTACAGGTTTTTATATGTGGCGTCGTGAGCAGCCAAAATGTGCGACACTCCGTCTGAATATAAGCACGGGGATATCGTCTGGGTAAAGCTAGGTAACTGCTGGTGGCCCGGAGAAACCGTCGGCTTTGAACACTTAGAAGAATCTGTCAAGGAGGATCTTCAGTCTTCATCCAGGGCTAAACTGCCATTTGCAATTGTAAAATTCTTTCAAGAGGATTCATAGTAAGTTTATCTTATAAGATTTTTGAGCGAAACTGAATTTATGGTGTGTTTTTAGTGAGTATGTGAAAAAGAATGATCGAATATTTCCATATAACTACTCAAAGAAAGATGAGTTCATCAAGAAAGGATTGGGTATGTTTGTTGCTAACAAAAATAATAAAGGGATACATTGCTTGTTTTCACAGATATGCATAGAGCAAAGAAGGGAAATATGGAGAAGTTTCCTGAGGATGTGATCATTGCTGAAAAACGTACTGATGGTAATGAGAATATTTTAGATGATGCTAAATTTGCTGTACAAAAGAAGGAAGTGAAAATTTCTGAAATATTTGGTTCGCCAAAAGTTAAGAATTCACCCAAACTTGGTCCAGGAGGTCGTCCAAAAGGGAGTACGTGTTTTTTAATAACTTATTTATTACGTTTAACTGAGTGCATAATTATTTATTAAAGCTCCAACGTCCAATAAGAAGACGCCAGCGCGTTTTGTGACTCATCCTCGATTCACCGGCAAACGGAACGATCATCGACGGAGTATTCTGGTGCAACAGAAACGAGAAGATATCAAAGGAACGTCGTTCAAGTGTACGTCTTGCAGTTTTACCTGTAGCCGTATTGATGCACTTGCGTTGCACACGAAAACACATCTAAAAGCCGATCCGCTCTTCAATGATAAACGGAAAAAGGTTAAAAAGCGGGGCCCCAGGAAGTCTAAAATTCCAAAATCAAAGACAAATAGCATTGATGAAGATTTGGCTCTGTTGGAGAAGGGTATAACCCTTTCCGGTGGTGAAATCAGCGAAGGTGAAGTCCCCGAGAAGAAAAAACGAAGGAAACGGAAACGAGCACAAGCTCCAATTCCGAAAGAAGAGCTAACTAGTGTAAAGAAACCTGCGCCCGATATTACAAACGATTTATTAGCAGAATGGGATGATGGCGATGACGATGATGATGATGATAAAAGTTTGGACTTTGATGACACAAATAACTCGTCTGTGTTTGACAGTTCAATTGAAGCTTCACCAAAGCCGGCTAAAGAGAATAAAGTATCGAAAGTAAAGACGCCTGCAAAACAGACGCCGAAAGCTAGCAACAAAGACAAAGCTGATAATGCAACGACGACACAAAAGGGGGCGAAAACGCCTAAAGAACAGGAAAATGGCGCGAAAGCTGCTGAAGAAAAGATGGAACTTGACTTTACTAGTTTATTAGAATCAACTAAAGTTCCAGAAGTACCAAGTTTACTCAAAACAGATGACTTAGGTATGGGTGTGAAATCGCCTGAAATTGCGACCAAATTAACTAATCCCAAGAAACGATTTGTTAAATCATTTGAAGACTTTGAATTGAGTATGAAGGAAAAGCAACAAGAATTGGAGAGAGATGTGTATGAGATGGAGAAACAAATGGAAAAAGATGAATCACTTCTAAAAGATTCGCCTCCAAAATCTGCTAAGAAGACAAAAATTGATATTGATGTTTCTGTGGCGAAAGAAGAAACTACTATCAAGAAATCCTCAGAAGTGTCAGACCCAAAAGGTGATAATGATAAAAAGCAAACGCTTGAGGATAAAAAGCACACTCGCCGTAGTACAAGATTCGATAAGGAAAAAGAGAAACTTCCAGCGAAAGAAACCGAGCCCGGAAAGAGTGTAGAGGTTGAAAAGAAAAAGGACGTAGTGATGGAAGAGAAGAAATCCACTCGAAGGACTTCCGTTCGTGCCGAGAAAGAAAAACCAGAGGCAAAACTCGAACCAGAGAAACACCTCGAAGAGGAGACTGCCGTAAAGGAGGAAGTAGAAGAAAAGAAATCAACTCGAAGAAGTTCTGTACGCGTGGAGAGCGAAAAAGAAAAGCCTGCCGAGATCAAACCCGAAAAAGAAAAACTTGCTGAGATCAAACCAGAAAAAGAATCGGTTTCAGAAGATAAGAAAACAACACGTAGAGTTTCAACCCGCGGTGGCGAAAAAGAAAAAATAGAACACGTTGAGGAGAAGGTTGAGACAAGAAAATCAGCACGTAGAAGTGATGTTAAACCTATTGTGAAAGAAGAAGAGAAAAAGTCAGCGACGAAGAAGGAAGATGTTAAGACAGAAAGCGAGTCTGATGAAGCTGAAAAAACCGACAAGCATACTAAAACTGTTGAAGCTAAAGATGCTGATAAAGGAAAGAAAGATATCAAACCTGTAAAAAGTGCACAGGTAGATGAAAAACTAACAAAAGGTGAAGATGAAAATGTTCCGAAGTTAGAGGATGAGAAGCCCTCGAAAAAGGAAGAAGAAAAATCATCTAAAAAGGACGATGACAAAGTTTCTAAGAAAGAGGATAAGCCCTCGATTGTTGAAGAACCGAAATTATCGGCTGCTAAGAAAGATCAGGAGAAGTCTGATAAGTCTGAAAAATCTGAGAAAAGGGCAAAATCTCATGAAAAATCAAAACCTAAAGAAAAAGTACTCTTTGAAATTGATGTGTTCGGTAGTTTACGAGCACAGGAAAATGAAAAGTACAACAAAAAGGCTGAAGACAGTCCACGGCGAGAAACTAGAGCGAGCAGATCAAAGTCCCAGAGTGAATCTTCTCAGGACCGAAAATCTGAAAGTTCTGCTTCCAAAACTACGCCGAAACGTGGCAAGAAGGACGATCACCCGGATGAAGCTCAAGTCAACAATGGCAAGACTGATGAGCCTGCTTCACCACTTATTTCCAAGATGAAAAATAAATTGATGAATAAACTTGCAGAACCTATGGATGCAGCGTCCAAATCGCCGAAAACTCGACAAAAAACTCCTGTGCGTTCCACGTCAACTGATGATATCGAACCTAAACCGGAAAGTAAGAAATCCGATGATAGAAAGGGGCTAAAACGTCAACGTGGCCATTCATCATCCAACGAAGATGTTGAAATGAGCGATAAATCTGACGATGACAAGAAGAACGATTTAAAAGGTCAAAAAACATCTGAATCTAGAGAGACAAGAAGGGACAGCTTGAGGAATGCTTCGTCAGATAGGGAAGATGAGAAAAGAACCAGATCGGAAGACAAGAAAGAAAAGAAAGCTGAACACCATACTCCTAAAACAGAAGAAAAGAAACCTGTCTATAGTAAAATGAATGAAGAAAAGAAGGCGGTCCCAACCAAAGCGGAAATGAAGTCACCATCATTACCAAAATCTGGGAGTAGATCAACGGGCGGCCCTAAAACTTATCTGCGCTCATCACGAACTGAGAAGACCGAGGTGCCTGTAGTTAAATCTCCACTTACTTCCCCTACGAAAGCTGAGGTTAAATCAGTACCTCCAGCTGAAATAGTTGAGGAGGTCTCGGTTAAAGAGTCATCTGAAAAGGTTGCAGAAGATTTAGAAACGAAACACGAAGAGAAATTGACTGGTGAAGCACTTCTTGATAAACTATGTCAAATGCAATCGCCTCGAAGATTGAGTGGTCACGATTCCGATTCCGGAACTGGTGATTGGCTCAAAACATTATCACCATTAAAAAAGAAAATTGTTCCCTCTGCAGAATTGCCATCGAGTCAAGAATCTATTAAAGCAAGAGATAGTTCGCCAGTCAAGGATTCTTTACCAATGACAGACGTTAAATCGCCAGAGTCGCCTATCAAAGCTCCAACATCCCCAGCTAAAACTCCAACTTCACCGACGAAAGCTTCAACCTCGTCAACGAAAACTCCATCTTCACCGGCGAAAGCTCCAACTTCACCCACTAAAGCTCCAGCTTCTCCGATCAAAACTCCGAAATCACCTGTAAAGGCTCCGCAATCTCCGCTTAAAGCACCACTCTCACCTGCGAAACCAATGTCGCCAGTCAAAACTCCATCATCACCTATCATGGCACCATCATCGCCTATAAAGACACCCCTATCTTCGCAGACTAGACAGTCGCCGATAAAATCGCCGCCAATAATTCTCAACAAGGATGCATCCAAATTTGATCCAGCCAGCCAACCAAAGAAGACGATTAAACGAGATGACGAATTAGCGAAAGTAGCAACTATTAAATCTCCGAAGAGAATTTCGCTTTTATCTGAGGAGGTTAGCATCACTGAGAAAGTCGAGGTAACTTCGAACAATAATGAGGATAATGAGAGCACCGTTGCAAATACCGATGCAGTGGAAACTGCTGCAAGCGATGATCCACTCGATTTATTAGCATCTGTGTCCACATTCAACAAAGATATAATTGAGAAGAATGTCACAGTTGTGCCTGAGAACATTCTGGCCGAAGGTCAGGTGGAAATTGCTAAGATTATTGAGGATGGTACTGAAAAAATTGCAACTATTCCAAATGTCACTGCATCGCCAGAGAAGGCTGAAGTTGGTATTAGTGATGAACTTCCAATGCAAAAGGAAGAGGAGCCTGTGGTGCAGCCAGTCTCAAAAGAGGCTGAAATGAAAGCAAGTTCCAAACCCATCATTTTGAATAGCCGATTGTCATCTGATCAGGAAAGTACCTCTAAATTGCTGGACATTCTCACTGACAATAAGAGAGTACCACGTACGCCGGCGTCCAAACCCCAACAAGTGCCCTTACCAAAAATTGCAACTCCCAAGTTTGAAATTGATCCGAAGAAACCAGTTGTTCCGAAGCAGATGGGAAGAATATTTGCAGGCACACATACGACAGGAAATATTTCTCCTTCAACAAGTAAAACCAAACCTACTATATTGTCCGACACACTTATCCGACCAGCGGATTCAGTTGTATCTGTTCAGAAGGTTAAACGAAGTTATGATGACATTGAAGATATTGACGCGTTTATTATCACCAAGCACGCTAAAAAGTCATCAGATGATGAAGTCAAAAAGACGGCAGTATCGACAAACGTCCTGACAAAATCCAAGCCCAAAATTCTCGAACACACTATTATTACAGCTGCAGGCCAGGTCTTGCAACCGATCTCGAAGGTGAAGAAACCAACTATTATCCAGCAGCAGACTATCAAAGGTGGTTCGACTAAAACCGTCGAAGAAAAGGTTTATGACCTTCTCAACAGTCCCAGAGCAAAGGAAGAAGATACGTTTGATATTGACAACATGCCAATTGTGTTGGGCGATCAATTTTTGACAAGCGACAACATTGAAACAATGCCCGTGGTGGTACCTGAAGCTGGGAAGCATACTGCTCAACAAGTTATTAGAAAACCAGTCCAACAACAAATCAAGCCAATACCTAAGCAAACTATGATTGCGACGGGCAGTAATTTAAAGACTACACCCACTTCCAAGACTTATACCAAAATTGTTAAAGGTCAGAGGGTCTATCAGAGTACCACCACAACAACTCCGACAATATTGAAACATCAGCCGACCATATTGGCATCTGGTAAGCAGGGCAAGTTTGTCATTGTTCCATCGCAGAGCACTGCTGCGCCCGGAACTAAATATACGGTTGGTAAGAGGCAAATAGTTAAGAAGCAACCAGCTATACTCCAAACTAAAACTGGTCAAAGTACAGCCACATCAGAACCTAGTGGCAATAAGATTATGATTGTTACAAACAATCAAGGCCAGCAACAACGAGTCCTGATAACTCCTGAACAGCAAAAACTTATGGGATACCAAACTCAGGTGAAGAAGACGTTTGTTAAGTCTTCTCCGGCTCAGATGAAAGAGCGGACGAAAATAATTGCACATTCAACCAGTTCACCAGGTTCAGGGTTGATTACTGTAAAGAAACCTAAGATTGAGGCAGGCAAAGTAGCAACGCCACAAAAGAAATTTTCTTTACAAGGGGCTTTGCCTCCAATGAAAGGCCCGCCTGGTCAAACACGTACGGTCATCATTAAGAATCAGCAGGGTGAAGTTGTTAATCGAATTCATGGCACAAGCGATGAGGATATTGAGAAGCAAGTCGCTGAACAATTAGAGGCCATTAATCGGGCAGCAAATAAGACGAAAGGAGGTGCACCGATTAAGCGTGTAATCAAAAAAACTGTTGCTACTTCATCCATGCCGGACGCCACTAGGACAGTAATACAACAAAAGGCATTGAATTCTAACGCCGCTGTAACCACCCCTGTTTCTCGCAATGTTGTACCACCTCTTGCACCAATCACTCAAGTCAAAAAGACTGCCACAGAAGCAAGTCAGCCTAAACAAATAATGAGACAACAGAAAGTTGGTGTTTCTGCTGTAGGTGCGCCACGAGTACCTGCAACAGTTGCTTCTGGGGCAAAATTAGAAGCAACTGGAAAACCAACTGATAAGAAAGAAGACCGTCCTCCAAAGCAACTCGTTATTCAAGATGCCATGGGTAACGAAACAACAATCATGGAAGGCCAAATTTTGGCCTTGCCTAGTGAAACTGTCGATGGTCAACCACAGTCTTATATGTTGGTTACCCTAGACGAGTCAGGAAGTTTGACTCCTTTGAATAACGAGGCGCTCATGTCCTTGGATCCTAATCTGAACCTCGGAGGTGATCTAAGCAACATGGTATTACAGATTGAAGGGTCTGGAGCAAGTACAGAGTCTACAGATACGACAACTACCACCCAAGCAACAACGACTAAAACGACGGCACAGAAACAACCTGAAATTCGAAAGACCGTTGAAGCGCCCGCCCAGACCAAATTGGACAGTGCAGTTCCAGTGGTTGCTCCTCAGGTGCCCACCTTAGAGGAACCGCAAATTCCACCTGTTACAGAACAAGCACTAGATCAAGTGGAACAACCTGCAGATGCAGAGGGGTCTACCGAACAGATCCACGCAATCACTTGCAGCATAAACAAAGGGGACGTTCAACAGAACCTCATCATCACTGGTGATCCTGTTGCGACGCACAAGTTCCTCGAATCTCTCACCGAAGGCAATCCCGAGATAGCAAATCTTTTAGCCCACGTGGAAGGACAAAACATTCTCATCCACACCGACGGCCAACAGATATTAATTAATTCCGACGTAGATAATCAAATGTTGATGTCATTGAATAGCCAATTAGGTATCGATCCTGCAGAGGAATCAAGCCAGATCTTTTCATCGCAGTCGTCAGTTAAGAATCAGGATATTCTTGCAGCTGCGCTGGCCGATACTGATGTATTCCAACAAGAGCAAACAATTGCCGCAGCGAAAATCACGCAATCACAGTTAAGTCCCGGCTTTCCAATGGCAGTTAACAACGTGCTGGAAACGTCCACAGTAAATTCTCCCATTATGACACCTTTGGAGGTTCCCACAACAACCGCCAAAATAAAGGAGAGCGATGTGCTGAATCAACAAGTACCTAAAAATGTCGATCTGCCGATTACGATCACTGATCCTAATATTGCGCAGTCTGTTGCCAATCAGCAAGTGAACTTATTGCCAGCTGATTTGACAGCGAGTATTGAATTGCCGTTGACGATACAGGACGTACCTGCAACGTCCACCGAAATGAGCAGTCCTAGTTTCTATTCGCTGCCTTCGCTGGATGATGGCGAAAAGTTCACAAGTCCGATATCAATGCCCTTGTTGACTGAGGACCCCGAAGAAGTTCAAACTACTTCAGCGAGCACCAGTCAAAAAGATGAACTTGAATCGGTTGCTATCTCAGAATCCTCATCAACGTCTGAAACAACGGGTACGGACACTGATGCGAAAGTGCAAGAAGGCACTGCCGAATATCTGCTAGCGACTGGAGACATGTGCACGATGTCCAATCAAATGAGTTCGCTGAGTGAACCACCGCCGGATATGTTCGACTTTCATGTAGAGCAGTCGACGCCGTTCTGTAATTCTGAGGAAATACCGACGACGGGGGACATGGACGCGGCCAGTATTTTGGTGAGTAAAAGTCCGAAGCGGGGCTTAACCGATGTTTCAGCGACGGAGGACACATCCGAGGACATCAAACGTGCGAAATTGGACTGAGACACTTGAACACTAGCGTCAGCGGACTTCGGCACAATTTCGTTCGAGTGTTGCCTGTGAGGGACAAAAGACTTGTAAATATTTAAAACAAAAGTGTATAGGGATTTCTAATGTTCGACTTATGACGATTTACAACATCGACGCGATTTTTTAAGCAAACAGTTAGTTAGAGAATTTGGAGACATTACCATATTTTTCTTTGCAATGTAAATATGGAAAGTACACGCGCCGCAAATGCTGCAAATTGTACAGAGGACGGAAGAGATAGTAAGCGAATTCAAGCGCTGCAGATTAGTTATTAATCAAAGCATATTTTAAAAAGAAACTAAATCTTATTATATACATTTAACTTCTATGATAAGCTGAATTCAAGACAGACATCGATTTGTTCGAGGTACCATAATAATATTCTTTACGTGGTAAATACATACAAACCTAATTAACGTTAGCATAGAGAACACAACTACATACTTCAATGTACTTCAAGATGTTGCTTTCCGAAGCCGATATGGGAAGACGGAACGATATAATTATAATGAAGAAGGATGCATGATGTTCTCTTAGTTGTCATGGTTTTATTTTCAAGTTAAAAAGAAAATGTGTTGATTGAAATGACAGAAGATATATTTAGATATTTTACTTATTTCACGACTATATCATAAATGTGTAGTTTTAATACATACGACAATTAAATTGTGTTTTGTGTTGCTTTTCTTTTTCCACTTTATTATCGATTTAAACAATAAAGAAGATCAATTTATTGTGTAATGAGCATACTGGCAGCATGAATGCGAATTGTTTTATGGTAAAGAATAAATTATGATCAAAACATACTTTAGTTCCTGTTGAGAGAACCTCTAAAGTACGACAACGGTGTTTTCTTTGGAATTTTCTGAACTTTCCTTACGCAAACCGGCTGAAATTTGATTGCTTTTTTTTTTCAATGTTTTGTAATAATAAAAATGAAGGAATATTTAAGAATTTTTTCCTTGTTAATTAAACTCTGTGCAGGTGGTAATACATTTTAGGATTACCAGTCAAAAACAATTATGTATTTTGTACGAGAAAATTTAATTATCATGAAATACAATAAGAAAACCAGCACATAATTGATATGAATCACAAACGATTCTTTTAAAAACTAAGTTAGTACTTTACGGAATATTAGCCAAATAATCTTTAACGTGTGAAGGATCCAATCGTCTAAATCCCTGACTGTCACAAATTCCGACTTCGATGTTGTCGGCCGTCATTTGCCCCTCAAAACTCTCCTTCAGTGTTAAAATAGCAGTGTGCACAGCATCATCCAACTCCAAATCTTCAGAATATCTATAAAAATATGGAATATTGATATAATTATTTTTGATAAGTAGAAATGTGGTAGTATTCACACCTCTTTTCCAAGAAAGTCTTTCCATTAATAAAGTTCTTGCCCATTGCAGTAGCCTTCCAAGCAAAATATGCCCCAGAAGGATCACACTGAAAGAGGTAAGGACGATCGTTGTCCCAACCACAGATAAGAAGAGATACCCCAAACGGACGGACACCGCCAGATTGAGTGTACTCCTGCATTACAGCAGCAACTCTTTGGACCAACTGCACAGTGGGAATGGGCTCACCATAGACAAGGTAATACTGCTGTGCCATTTTTCTTGCCTGTTTAACCAGAAGACGATAATCCGGACCCATACCGGAATAAACCATCCCAATATGTTTGGTAATCATTTCCACTTTATTCACACTATGTTCATCATACAAGATGGACTTGTGTTTATTTTCGGTGGCAATAACTACACCATTTATAGCTATAAACGTGATTATTTTTGTTAGAAAAAATTAACTATCTGGTTGAAAGTGAATGTTACCTTTAATTCCAATCGATGGGGCACCAGCAGCAACCGCAGCAAGAGCATATTCAATTTGAACAAGTTTTCCCGAAGGACTGTAATTAAGTTTAAGGTTATTTTTTAAATACCAGGAATTTAAGCCGATTAGGCATTTTATGTAACGATTTAACTAGCAAACATACCTGAAAGTTGTTAGGGAGAAACTATAACGTTCCGTAGCCATGATTACTTTAGGAAAATACTAAAGTAAAACACCGAAGCCGGAGAATGAACTTGCAACAAAATTGTTTGTCATTCCACAACTGCCGACACCGACGAACGTACACGAATACAACCGAAAGTTTCTGTATTGCCAACCTCACACCGAAAATTTGTTTGGATTCATAAAATTCCCAACATATCACTAAAAAAACTTCTGGAAATAACCTCCATGTGCGGTGTGACTTTGGGTGCAATTCCGGATCTCGTGCTTTTTGTTAAACATTAGATTCCACTGCAAGAACAACATCATTCTTTCGTTTTCTACGCCAAGCATTAAATAAAACCGCCCCCATTCAAAATGATGGTAAGTTACGTTTAGATATGAAAGCCTTTTTATCTTTATGAGTCATGCTATTTTTTTCCAACAATGGTTGGACATCTGAATTCTAATATTAAAATTTTTATTGAAATACACCCCAAATCAATCTGAAAATGTCTTGATTAATAATATTTTTGTAAAAATCGTTGCAGCAACCACAAATTGTTCTCCTCAAAGAGGGTACAGACACCTCCCAGGGCAAACCACAGCTAGTCTCTAATATTAATGCCTGCCAATCAGTGGTTGATGCAGTCAGGACTACTCTTGGTCCTCGCGGTCTTGACAAACTGATCGTAGACCGCAACGGCAGAGCAACGATTTCTAATGATGGTGCTACCATCATGAAGCTGCTTGATATTGTTCACCCAGCAGCCAAAACACTGGTTGACATTGCAAAGTCTCAGGATGTAGAAGTTGGAGATGGCACAACCTCAGTTGTGCTTATTGCTGGAGAATTCCTCAAACAGTTGAAACCATTTGTAGAGGAGGGAGTTCATCCAAGAGTAATCATCAGATCTGTACGTACTTCACTTCAGCTGTGCTTAGAGAAAATCAGTGAGCTTGCAATTAAAATCAAAAAAGAAAATGCAGGTGAATACCGTTCTTTGTTGGAGAAATGTGCCGCTACTGCCATGAGCTCGAAGCTAATTCACCAACAGAAGGATTTCTTCTCAAAACTGGTGGTTGATGCAGTATTGATGTTGGATGAGTTGCTGCCACTAAATATGATTGGCATCAAGAAGGTTGCAGGTGGAGCTCTGGAAGATTCCACGTTAGTTGCTGGAGTTGCCTTTAAGAAAACATTCAGTTATGCTGGCTTTGAGATGCAACCTAAAACTTACAAGCAGTGCAAGATTGCACTTTTGAATATTGAGCTTGAGTTAAAGGCAGAAAGGGATAATGCTGAAGTAAGAGTAAATAATGTCAAGGAATATCAGAAAATTGTAGATGCCGAATGGAATATTTTGTACAATAAATTAGCAAAGATTCATGAATCTGGCGCGACTGTTGTTCTCTCCAAATTACCGATTGGTGATGTAGCTACACAGTATTTTGCTGATAGGTAAACTAACAATGTTTTATTGTATTATGGTGTGTTTAATGAATATTTTAATAGGGATATGTTCTGCGCCGGCCGCGTTCCGGAAGAGGACCTCAAGCGAACCATGAAGGCCTGCGGTGGTGCCGTCATGACTACTGTAAATGATGTTAACGACTCTGTGTTGGGTCGCTGCGAACTGTTTGAAGAGAAGCAAGTTGGTGGCGAACGCTTCAACTTTTTCCAGGTAAATATCTTTTTGGTTTTTCTTACAAGATATTTAAATGCGTATTTATATGATATTACTTTTATGTTTAGGGATGCCCTAATGCAAAAACATGCACAGTAATTCTTCGTGGTGGAGCAGAACAGTTTCTAGAGGAAACTGAGCGTTCCCTTCATGACGCCATTATGATTGTCCGTCGTACGATTCAAAACGACTCCGTTGTAGCAGGTGGTGGCGCCATCGAGATGGAATTGTCCCGTATGCTGCGAGATCACAGCCGTACCATTGCCGGCAAAGAACAGCTCCTTATCGGCGCACTCGCGAAAGCATTAGAGGTCATTCCCAGACAGCTGTGCGACAATGCTGGATTTGATGCGACGAACATTCTGAACAAACTGCGCCAGAAGCACGCTCAGGGTAATTGTTGGTACGGCGTTGACGTTATGACGGAGGACATCAGCGACAACTTCGAGGCGTGCGTTTGGGAGCCAGCTATCATCAAGGTGAATGCACTGACGGCAGCATGTGAGGCGGCTTGTCTTATTCTCAGCGTGGACGAGACGATTAAGAACCAGAAGTCCGGTGACGCAGCGCAAATGCCGCAAATGGGACGAGGAATGGGCAGGCCCATGTAATTCTACAGCTCCGCATCGCATTTATTTCTTTGTTTTGTAACATTTTATGGCTTAAGCATAACACTCATAAAGTTATCAGAAATTGCAAACTCATTGTCACCATTCTTATCTTATGTACTAGCGAATAACGATCACTTTATTATTAAAATATAACGAACTAATGGTTTCTAAAAAAGTTTTTTGAACTATTTCACATCTGAAGTAGTTAGTCAGGATATAATAATTCTATTTTTGTTGCACGGGTGCATATTAATTTGTTTACTTCATTACACAACACCAGTGGTTTAAAAGAAGAGAAATTATTATTATCTAATTATTATTCCTGCTGGCGATATCATGTCATTAGACCGAAAAGTGTAATCTTGCGAATACTTAACCGGTCCTTTCTACCACCCTCCACCCCCCACCGCCCCATAAATATTACCAAACAAGGTAGCCTACCTAATTAAATATTATACCTAAATAAAATTAGTCCATAATCAGAATTTCAGGATTACTGGCATAATTGTAAGCCAAGTTACAAAGTTTTGTAAAAATTCACCAGATTTTTCTAAATTATTTACGGCGCGACATTTTTCATCACCTTGCAATTCTCTATCAATTGTCGTTTTCCATTTTCTTCTGGCTTAAAAATAATTTAAAATCTAAGTCTACACTCTCTTTGTAATTTTAGTCGAATAGATAGAAATTTGATGTTTTAAAAGTCCTTTTTCTCCTAGCCTTTTTAATTGCCAAGATATTGAACATTATTATTGATTTTAACCACTAATAAATTACACTAATAAAATTTGACCGTGTTTTTTGACCGATAACCAAAAATTTGCTACTGGTTTTTTACCTAAAATATTATTTGTTGTGTAAACATATATTTAATTTATTTAAATTACTTTTAAATGTTTTTCAGGAAGAATAATCACACATGGCATTAGTGGTATTATATACTCTGATTATTACATTACGCTGCTGATGATTGTCTGGTTTGACATTAAAATCTCATCATCCACTTTGTATATATTTATTTCATATCATTCGTGATTGATTAAGTTTGAATCTTGCTATTGAGGTATATTTATTATCAAGAAATATCAGACAATCATGGACAAAAGTCTAGCAACGAGCAACATGGTCAAGATATCTTTTGTATATTACGTTTTGCATTTCCTTTATATGCGCCAAAATAATTACAAACGTAACATATGTTTAATCAGTATTACTTCATTCATTTTATGCCAGATTGTTTTATGGAATGGTAATCATGCGTTACAAATGTTCAGTATGTATTATATAATATATTAGTTTTATAATACATACTCGGATTTGCACTACTATTGCAGGAAATAGAAAATATGACCAACTTATCTATGATTTATGCTTTTTGGTATCTATACTTTTTGGAGCATATGTAACTTGTTGTATATACCATTATACTCAACAAATTAAAGAAATATTTTTCAAATGTATTGGTAATCCCAAACTGCAACTTACAAGCAAACTTCAATTGCAATCTTATTTAACACAATTTAACTGGTTTACAAAGGCATGGTATATCAGTACATCAATACTTTTGGGTGCATATTTGGTACTGCAGGCTACTTCCAATTGCAATGATAAAGATAATTTTACATGTGGTCTACTATTACCTAGTGTATTACTAAATAATTAATTATGTTCACTTATAACTAACTAAATTTGCACTTTTAGATATTTCCGATTAATGTGTATGAACGCCGTTTCAAAAATATCATTAACATCTGTTACGCTTTTGTATTTCACTATCTGTCACTGGGCGCTATGAACGTAATATTGTTCTTGGTGCAATTAAAATATTCAGTTAATTTACATTACACCGAAATTATACAAAGTATCCGCAAGTTGAAGTTTATTGTTAATAAAAAACACCGCTATGCAAAATTTTCTTGTATGGTAAAAGCTAGTCTACGCATTGAACAGTAGGTGAATATATTATATTCAAAAAATTCTAAAATATTGTTCTAGTATATGGAAAAAAATTGATTTCATCTATAAATGGCCAATCATGGCGCAATTGCTTGTTTCTACCGTGGTGATCAGCCTTACAATTTCAACTATTCGAACAGTATATATTTATAGCTTAAAACTGTATTAATATCTAATTTATTTTTATTTTAGTCGATTCATTGGTTTATCTTTTTTCTATTGTGCCTACAAGCGTTTAACTATTTGCTTGCGACATTGGCATTTGCTAATATTGGCGAACAGTTACGACAAATTGTAAGCCAAAAATGAGTTAATAGTGTAATTTTGATTCTTTAATTTGTTTAAATTTGTTTAATTTGTTTTCATATGAATATCAAGAGTGCACAATTACAACTGGAACTATTCAATGCAATGCCTTGGGATGGAGATGTGAAATTCGCCAAAGCGATGGTATTTTTTCATATGAAATTTCAAATACCAATTGTTCTCCACGTTGGAAACTTTATGGTGCATTCTAACATGATCGTCCTGCAAGTAAGATCTTTGCAAAATTCTTTACAGCTTTTCTTTATTCCATAATTATTTTTTGTGTTTCAGGTTTTCAACACAATTTATTCTTTAACAATGCTGTACTATAATCAACTAAAAAGAATTAATTCTTAAGTAATTATGTGGAAACTTTGATATTTTGGTTAGATACATAAACACTTAATAATGCTACTTTAATAAAAGTGCACATTATGTATTGAGAAATAAATTAAAATAATTTGGTCCTGAATTACTTTGTTATTTATTCACCTGGCAGTTGACAGTGTCCACAAAAAAACTTTATTTGACAAAAAAAAAAGAGAAAAACAAATGCTTTAGTTATTGTTATTAAGAACAAATCATTAGAAGTTATATTATTGTTCATTTTGTTCAGTTTTTAATTATTTATTTACGAATTCAATTTTAAAAACTATCATATACTCTGAAAATGTCATTAAACAAGTACGATGTGGATACTAATGAGGATACATTGAATTCTACTTAGTAAATGTGTTTCAATCATGATTCATGTCATATACAACAAGACTAGTGGAGTGCACAATCATGGCACAATTTGTAAAATATAGTGAAACATCATTTATATATTTTGTTGTCAATACATTATATTTACGGCATTTCAATCACAATTATAATGTATGTTTTATTTCTTTTAATATAATAATTCTCTGTCAAGTAATTATGTGGCCGGGTTATCATGCTTTGCAAATGCTTGGTAAGTGTAATATTTCATATTTAACAATTTTAAAGTTTTATTGTTTGCTTCAGTTGATCAAAAATTGGACAATCTTCTATACGATTTATCGTTTATTGTATCTATAACATACGGGGTGTTCTTAAGGTTTTGTCCATATTATTACTCATTTCAACTCCGGCAAATTTACTTTGATCTCCTCGATAATCCAGTATTTTTGCTTCAAAGCAAATATAAATTGCAAAAATATAATACTAAAATTAATTTGTTAGGAACAATATTGTTTTGCATATGTTTTGTTTTTGCGGTCACGTATGCAGTTGTATCGGCATTTTCTAATTGTAGTGGAATAGACAAGTATACTGCTTGTTTAGTATTGCCAAGCGTAATAAATGTAAGTCAATTATCATAAGTTTACAACTAAGCGTAAAACTATTTTAGATTTTCCCGTTTGGTGTGTATGACCATCCATATACAGACATAGTTAATGCTTGTTATATTCTTATTGTTCTGTATCTCTACAGTCTCCCGCTATTTTCAATCTTGTTCTTAATACAAGTCGTACATTCATTGAATTTGCATTATACCGAGATTATATATGCTATTAGGATTTGAAGTTTGTGCGAAACCAAAAGAACCGATTCAAAAAGTTCACTCAGGTGGTGGAAAGGATTAAACATGTTGAAAGGTATATCAGAGATTGGTATTACTTTTATTAAATATCTATTAAATACGTCTATTTTTAGTATATGGAAAATAGTTAATTCAGTCTACAAATGGCCAATTCTGGTTGAACTGTTGGTTGCGGGCCTTGTGATTAGCTTCGTTTCAATATCCATTCTAACCGTACGATTTAATATCCGAAATGACCAGATTTTAAGTAAACGCAAACGAAAACGCTGAAACTATTATATAATTACCTAAATAACTCGTGTAAAAACTTTAACAAAAATTTCGTTTGCGTTTATTGTCTCTTAAGAGGCTTGAACAATTATTTTGAATGAATTTTATTCTATTTTTAGTCTTTCGAGTTGTTTCCAATTTGTGTAATGGTTCTGCACGCATTTGTTTATTTGTTTGGTACATTGGCATTCGGTAACATTGGCGAACAATTGCAACAAACCGTAAGTTACAATAATCTATAATATAATAATGAATTGCAAAATCTGTTGGTAAGCGCATAACTCAACAACGCCTAGACCAATTTGGCCAATTCTTTTTTTTAAATGATCGTTAAAGTCCAAGGATGGTTATTACGGCGAGAAAATTTTGAATAATTGCCGGGAAAATCCAAAAGACAACTCTTTTCTATAGGATAAAAGTTGGCACTGGGATTCAATCATAATTATAGTTAAATAGTTGAATCTGAGATGGCGCGCTGAAGTGAATTATTAGCAATTCTTTATATAATTAATTTCTTTAAATAAAATTGCGAATCTTATTGAGATAATTGACACATACGAGTACAATGTCTAGAACAAGAGAGTAAAAACGTATTACATTTTTATTAAACACTACCGGGGTGAAGTCGCGGGGAAGAGCTAGTGATGACATAAAAATATAATACAATGTTGTTTTCATATTATAATTAAGAGTGCACGCGTACAACTGGAGTTATTCAACGCAATGCCATGGGATGGAGATATGAAATTGGCCAAAGCAATGCAATGCTTTCATATCAAATATCAACGACCACTTGCCTTGCACGTGGGAAACTTTATGGTGCATTCGAATGAAATTGCATTACAAGTAAGGAATATTTTTTAAAAATTACGTATAAAATATTGGAAAAAAGCATAAAAGTTTAGTTCATCAAATCAAATCAAACTGCTTATTTTTGATTTCAGGTTTTCAAAGCAATTTATTCTTTGACAATGCTGTGTCACAACCAACTACAAAGATTGCATTAGATATTCTGTCTAATTAGATACGTTATCATAAAATATTATATCACTGATGTTCATTTCTTATAGCATAGTGCTTAGCGCGTTTCATTGAAGACATTTAGTGATTTCTCATTTAATTCTCATTTACAATCGACAATGTTTACCGCTTGATGTATAATGTTCAATGCAATGCCTATTATGAAGCTGTTTGATCAGTTCTCCGTTTACTTACTTTCTGATTACAACGCAAAAATATGGACGAATTAAAACATTCTGACATTATTCTATATATAATTTTTGACAAATTATATGCAATGCATGATAATTACAAACGAAATGCATTACTGATTCTATTAAGCATAATAGCTAGTGTACACATATTTATATGGCCAGCAAAGCACGCGATTCAGATGATTCGTAAGAATAAACTGTTCAAGATTAAAAATTGAGATCGCGATAATTTTTTAAATGTGTTACAGATGATCAAAAATACGACGAACTTCTGTACGATCTATCATTTTTAGTGTCGTTGGCTTTCGGCATTTTTTTAACTGGTGGTCATTATTACTACACACAAAAATTGCGTCATTTATTTTCTGCTCATTATCTCAACGTGAAATTTATATCTAAACGTCAACATCATATAAAAAAAAATTTGGTTTCTCTCAATTGGATAGGAAAAGTATGTTATTCGAGTCTAATTATGTTTATGTCTGCGAATTTATTGACTTTGGTTTTGGTTGATTGCCATGGAAAGGACAAATATAAATGTGGTCTGCTAATACCAAGCGTAATATCTGAAATTGAAAATCTGAACTTGAAAGTTTTTCAAAACTAATTTTAAGACATTTGCAGATATTTCCATTTGTTAATATGTATGAACAGCCTATTCGAGATCTTATTAACATTTTCAGTAGTCTTTCAATTGCATATTTTTATGGTTCTGCTATGAATGGAATATTTGGAATAATGCACTTGAAAGAATCCGTATCTTTGCATTACGCGGAGATTATAGATGAAATCCGTGAATTAAAATTAATCAAAAACCCAAAACTTCGATACAACCATTTAATATACATTGTAGACGCTAGTATGCATATTCAGGAGTAAGTAAATAATTTAAATAAATTTGTAATTATAAAAGTGTTTAAAGTTTATGGGCAGAAATAAATTCTCTATTTCAATGGCCGATCCTGGCGCAATCGTTGCTCGCGGGTGTTGTAATTAGTTTGGTATCAATTTCACTTTTAACCGTACGAATTTTCCACTGTAAATTACAATTGATGTAAAATTTATAGAAGTATTTTTAGTTATCTGACTTTATGAGAAGTTTAGTGATGATCTTGCACGCCTTGGTGTATTTATTCGGAACACTAATTTTTGCTAACATTGGAGAGCAATTGCAACAAACGGTAAGGACAAAATAATTAATATTAAAATTAGTTATATAATTTATGTTTTCAATGTTCATGAAGACTGCTGAAATGAAATTGGAGATATTTAACGCAATGCCATGGGATGGTGATATGAAATTTGCAAAAGCAATGCAATTTTTCCACCTGAGATATCAAAAACCAATTGTTCTGCACGTGGGCAGTTTTATAGAGCATTCAAATGTAATTACACTACAAGTAAGATAAAAAACAATTTGTATTAATAGTTTTATAAAAACTTTGAATTTCTTAACATTTTAAAATTATTTGTGCAATTTTCATTAATTTACATTACTTTTATTTTTAGGTTCTGAAGATGGTTTATTCGTTGACAATGTTGTATCACAATAAATTAATAAGCTTAATGACCAAATGATAAAAACACACAATCACAGAAATTGCTAGATTGCTAATTTGAAACGTCTTTATTTAACGTTTATTTGTATTTTATTTGTACATAGGAATACACACTCATCTTGGAATACCATATAGTTAATAAATAAGTCACAAAAAATCAAAGTGGAATCAGATATAAAGACACATCAAAGAAAAAAGAATTGTAGGGAATTTTATGATTGTGCTAAGTTTGTTTTCTGCCTAATTCTATTGCAATAGATATTATATACTATTCTTTTCTGGTACGGTCCAAATTTAGCTGTGCTACCACTCGGAAATATGTACGTCTATTAGATTAATAAATTAATTACTAATAATAATAATACTTGTCCTAGTTGTAGGAATATTCATTGGGGAAATGTTTGTTCTTTTAGTGCTGTTTGTGGTATGACTTCCCAAGTTTCCATACTTTATGACTTTTTCTCTTTGAAGTTAATCTGGAAATTATATAAGTGTTATTAAATATTTATATAACGCAACTGTCGGTAGCAATACTTATTTCTTAAGTCCTTCTAGAGGACACATGACGGAAATGTAACCAGAGAAGTCTTGCTCGGTGAGTTGCCGCATGGCAATCGTCACCGAGTTATCAAAACCGCCGCTCGATACCAGTCTTATGGTAGTGGTGCCACAACCGATTAATTCCGTTATTTTGCCTGTGGGGAAAAAAATTCCATCTCAGAAAATGTTTTACATCAGAATCAGCAAAGTAATGTCTTTCGAACTTCTTATTGAAAGTTCAATCATAATTTCTTTTAACAAAGTTATTATACTCTTTAGAACGTAAGCATGTACGCGTAAGTACTTGATTCATAAAAGAATAAAGTCAGGCGAGAAAAACAATTTAAAAATGCTTAAAATATGGAAATGAAAGCCAGCTAAACGACACGAAGCATGAATTTTAATGACGGAGTGACGGAATGAAAATGGAAACGAGAACATTCTGATGTACTCGTAGTAAGTTAATTTGGAGCGTAACAAACCTGGCTTGGAATCCATGCCACACACCGAGTCTGCTAACATCAGTCCCGCATTATCCAGACCGGATGAACCGCCGATCTGTGCGTAATCGTCCAATCCTCGTTTTTGGCACTGAAATATTCAAAAACCTTCCTGTTAATTAATTGCCCAACAATACTAAAGTAGAAAAAGATTATAGTTCGTTTAAAAATGTTCTTAAAAGGTGAAGAAAATAGACTTTTTAATAATATCTCATTTTCTATTTTATTATTATATTTTTGTAGCTTTTAGCTTCAGCTTTTATCTTTTCAAGTCCGTGTCACGTTAACTCAATGAAGACACATCAGAAGTTCTGAGAGATGTCCTTCAACATTTCAAAGTAACCGACAACATCGTTCAAACGTTACGAGTGCACTCAAACTGCAGATTATAACACATCACTAGTAAATTTTATAACGATTCAACTTACAACAACAAACTACTGAATGTTTCAGAATTTTTTGACTTAATATCAATTGAGACGAAAGTAGTTAATTTAATAGTGAGATAATTAATTTTAAAATTATTTTAAATATAGTAATTCAATGGAAAATAATAAATATTTATTCAGAATTTAGAATAGAATAAAATCTACACATGTCTACCGAGTCAGGGTTAAGCAGTGTCGTGCGTCATATATTCGTTCTAACTTAACAATAACTGGAACACTGGAAGGAAGCACAAGGAAACACCACTAAGGGCTTGACTAAAGTGGCAGCTTCTGCCATCTTGAGCATTGTGTTATTGCGTCTTATTCCCCATCATCTTATTCCCATTTGCTGGCAGCAATTTCCATTCGTGGCCGATGCTCAATAAATTCTACCGCGCGTCATCATAACGCTAAACAAACTCGTGGCAATCGAAGCAACGCAATACCATTATAAAAATGAATACAACTTGTGTACACACAATTTTTTTTTGTTATTTTTGCGAGAATATATCGATAAGATCTTTGCATGCAAAATGCATGAAAATAAAATTAATGTTTTCCGATGATGTGGCTGAAAAAAACACGTTTTTGGTGTTACGAAAATTAGTTTTCGATAGCGAGCGCACCCCGCCGCTCTAAGCCGGGAAGTGATTGGGGGTGGGCGCTGCTTTTACCGCACATTATTGCTTTCAACGATAAATGCAAAAAAGCATACTCAGAAATAAAAATAGTTTAAAGCCCAGCATGGCTAGGATTGAGTATTACGGCTTACCTTGTGCAGAGTGCCCGTTTCCAATTCGACGCTGCGTCCATCTCGTGATGTTACCCCCACGTTTACTGACAGCACCCTCACAGCGGCCGGAAATAGCGCACTGAAGCTGCAATTACTTCGTCTGCCATAATTGCGAAGCGTGTATACGTCCTCGACGTCTTGTAGTAGTACATTGCAGGCTGCAGACAATAAAAGTCAACAATTACTTACAAATTAAATTAAATGAAAGCAAAAACCTTGATATTTAAAAATTGGAATATTTTATATGCTCACAAATAATAAGGTTAATAACATGTAACGAACGAATGAAAGCATGATGATCAAGTAAACAGATCGTTATCGATGAGTGGTCGCTTGTAACAACATAAAACATAATTATGTGATACTTACGCGTCGTGTTCTTGACGAATCGCACCGTTAAGCTAAAGCTGCTCGTTTGCGACGGCATCCTGTACTGGACAAGAGCGACATTCTGCGCGCTGACAAACGATTGCTTAATCTTTCGTTCGCCACAAAACTCACTGAAGCGTTGCGACATTGGCTTCGGATGATCTTCCGGACTAGGGAAGAACTGCCCGTTCAACTCCCAGCCATCAACAAACTGAACAAAAACCATTAAATACATCACACAATGTAAATATCGTAATAAAAAGTTATTTGTTTGCTGGATAGCTTTACCGAAACTAATCCGCCGTTGTCACACTCGACGTCCAGATAGTTAAAATGCAATTCGATTCGTTTGTCCGGATCGGTGAAGAAGTAAACGCCGCAGGTGTTCCCCTCTTGTTGGCTGTGCGCTTTGTAGTAGTATTGACCTTCTTCGGATGACATGTGGATACAATCTGTTGCAAGTGGGCAGAGTAATTATTTATCAATATTTGCACTCGCGTCTGTTTGCACACTTCAATTTTATTGGTTTTCGGTCGCTAATTGGCAACCGCTGATTACAACAATTCTATTTCGAAACACTTGTTGTAAATGTCAAACAGAACCTTAAAATACCCCAAAATATAATCGCTGCTTTTATTCATAATCCTTAAAAACACAACAATGTGCTCGTGTCTGCTTTGCGATTACTGTAGGCTGTACTATGATTACATGTACACGGTATGGTGTTGGTTTTTCATGTGTATGATAATGAAATAACAATAATTCAAGATGGCCGCCTGGCCGCTTTAGGAACACCATTGGATACTGTTTAATTAACTGATAGCACTCGGTGTGCGCAATGTTGATAGTGTTATGTTAATGTGAAAGAATTAATTATGCCGTTGATAGTTGACGTGCGCGCACAATACCCTTTTGATGTCACACCTCAACAACGCAATTATGCGGATTGTACGCAGCGGGATGATGTTTGCAACGTTTGCAATAACCGTACGCATCCGCAAAGGAACACGCACGATCAACATGTCTGGAGATGATTCAGCTTGCGGTTGCAATCAACACCCGATTGGAAATGCTTTGTGGTAACACCTACCTGCTATGACATGATCACCGCTTCGTTTCGTACGCAGCAATTCAGCGAAGTTCTTGGATCTTGTCCCGCTTGTAGTCTGCACAAAGAAGAAATAATAATGAAAGTTAAACTAAAATCTGTTCAAACCCTCAAAGTTAAAAGTTAAAAAACATAATCTTTGTTCAACTTTTACGAGCCTTTCAAGTTTTATTCACTTTAACCTCACCCTAATTGAATTGTAACCGGAGTAGGAGCGTAAATTATCGCCAGCCTTTAATCCAAGTGATATTCTTCCAAAGGAGAAAATATAATGGTAAAGATCAGATATTTTATACTCAATTTGCAAAAAGATTCCTTATTAAACAAAATCTCCTACTTGTACTTATAAGCCGCATGCAGTAAGATAATCATATGTTGTTAAAGAAGTTATATCATGCAGCTCTTTTGTAATCATGCACGTTCAAGTTTCCTAACAACCTAATGAGTAATAAGTTAATATGTTCTTTTGAAAAGCAAACGCAGCAAGCGCTTTTCTCGTCGAGCGCGTGTCGTCTTTCCAGAAAAGCCAATCACGTTCGTTACATGAAAAACCATAATATATGCAAGTTTTCAATTTATATCAGTCTCGAGGTTTCATTTTCATGGAACCTAGGTACTAAGGTAAACATGTGCTATTGAGTTTGACGTTAATAAGTGCACGCTTTGCATTTTAATGATATTCGCGTTAGTGTGTGTTTTTCATGGTGGGTTGGTTGATAGGTAAGTAAAAAGTGCAGTACGAGTAGGTACTAGGTCAAAAGGCGTAGGTTTGTAACTGTGGGCGATCAAAGTAAAATAAAGACACTTCATTTGCATCTACATTAATGTTTTTAAATATTACTTCGTAGTTGAGCATTACATGAATCGTTAGCTTTGTTTTAAGCCTGAAAGGTTTAAAATTCAATTTTTTAATTCCTTTTATGGAGATTTCGATGAAATAAAATTTTTTATCTTTTTTTAAGATTATTTTTGTATTCTAATTAAGTATGAACGTAATCTACAATAAAATCAGTTTTTTCAGTATAATTATATTTTTTATATATTAGGAAAAACTACATATATTTAGCACTAATGGGGCTTTTAAACAACAGTAAAGTTAATAGATATTAATAAAAATTAAGCTTATCCTTTTGTCCGTATACCGGTAATGGATACCTGAACCTTCAATTTCCATTGTGGATGAATTATGAATAAGCCGCGTTAATGACGGCGCACGCAAACTAATACAAAGGAAAATTTTCAAAACTAATCCGAAAACAATGCGTGTGCACCGCCAACAAATAAAAAACTTTAAATTACTTTACTACATCCAACTTTTTTGCACAAATAAAATTTGTTATACCTATCTGGGTATAATAGATTTAATGTTATAATAATTTAACAGGTGCAAACTACGATTGCACTCTCTATTTACACGTACTGATACGAAATGTTTGAACAATCGATTTGATGATTTTGCACTATCGTAAATGGCGTTCTGAAATCCCCAAGGACAGTAAACTTATAAAAGCTTCTTGGCAAGTTAGTTGAAGTTTGGGTTGTGGTGAGTGTTGTCATCGAAAGTAATTAATTGAATCATAATGCAAGGGTCCGCACTCGCACCATGTCCATTAACTTTGTTATTAAAAACAATTTATGACCGAGAAAAGCTTTTCGCGCGCGGAAGCCGGCCGTTAATAGCATAATCGACGCAATCAAATGGGATCATTAAACGTCCATGAATATTATGCGCTCGTTAATCGACAATCGGCGTCGTTAAGTTTTTATTTCCTTCATTGCGTGGGTGTGTAATTAAAGTCGTTAAAGATAAAATGACATATACGTACTCCAACAAGTTGTTTAGTGCAACATATAATGAATAATACAACAAAAAATATTACCTTTACGTGTTGATCACCGGCATGCAGAGATGGCAAGATGTGCGGATGAGTTTTTACTAAGACAATAGCCCAGCAGCAGAAGAACGTCGCGACGCTGCACAGATACATCTCCGCGTCGGTGGGTGGCTGTTGCACTTCTGGACTTACTCTGCGATCACTGGCGGTCGCCGGCCGACGCTGGAGGGTGATATGTGGCGTGTGCGAAAGCGTCCCGACGCTCGGATGCTTGTGCGGACGCCGACGACGACGGACAAGCTTTAAATACACCGACGCTCCACCCTGCCTGTCGCGCAGAACGCCAGCAAGCGCCGAATCCGATTCATTCATACGCGGTTGTAATTGCTGCACATCGACGCTTGTGTTTTAATTAAACAGCAGGCGTCGATCTTTCATCGCAACAGGTCACACTTGCAGATTATTGATTAGATCAATAATTAAATAATAATTTATGATTTTACTCGCGCACCATATTTTATTTCATTTATTTGATGTTGTTTTGTTTTGCTTTTTTGCTTTTTGATTAAATAAGTCGGCAATGATCTAAAAATACTGAGCGAATTGCTGTAAATATTTAGAGAAGGTAATTGAAGAATTGCGATCCGCAGCTCACGAGCACAATAAGGTGAAAAGGCGTTTTTCTTTTTGATTAATTAGCGACGAAATTGCTTTCTTCCACGATGCGTACGTTTCTTCCGGTCTTTCCGGCCGACCTCTGTCACTGAGTTGTCTACCTACCCATGTCTCGAAAAAGATTATTTCTCATGACAATTGCACTTTTTTCGAACTTTTTGGTGTTTGTCTAGAAACTCATAATATTACTTAATTTACTCCAGTTGTGAGGCTGATAATTGAGTATGACTAACTTAATTAAAGTACCAGACTATTTGTTCACTCATTTCACATCAGTATGCAATATCAGTAAGTAATGAATTAGTTAGAGTTCTTCGGGTTTAGTTTAACTTTATAACATTATTTTTAAAGCTGAAACATTTTAAAAGTTTCACTTAAATTGCACGGAAGTAAGTTGTTCGAGTAAGCGGATCTGTTAAGTTTCCATTGACGTCATCGGATTTAAAAGAAGCGTGGGAAAAATACCAAAAAACGAATAAAATCAAAGAAAATTCACTTCCATTTCAGTGATGCTCATTTACTGATTGGATGAGTTGATCGAGTTAATGATGTGAATTCATGAGTATATTGAATAAGTAGGTATTGAAATTTGCTGATAGTAGGTATGCCACGCCATTTCAGTCTTACCTTCGCGGACTCAAAGTGTCGATAAATTTTCCACTTTATCTCGCATCCGGCGATCCGCTCGAAAGTGAATCGGTGGAGTGCAGCGGTGAGCGAAAAACATTCGCGGGCAAGACGACGGCGAGGAAAAGGAATAGGAAGCGCGTAATTCATGGTGCATTCAACTTTCCACCAGCCGCCCGCGCCGCGGTGCACTCTCGTGTTATGAGGTAAACGAGTTCGAGAGCGGTTCAACAACTTCGCCCGTTTTAAAATATTTTCAACCGACCGAGTCCATCGGATCACATCCGAGCACGTTCGATCTTAGGCTATAAATGGACACGAATTTACAACAATTTTGCGCGTCATAATCGTACCTTCGTGATTAACCCCAAGAATCAGTTTTAATATAATTGTTAAAATTATTTCCCGAAATGATATTATATAGATAACGTAACCTAACTTAACAACCAACAGTGATTAGTTTAGTTTAGCGTGTGAAAGCACGTGATTTATCGATAATGATATAACCAAGTGAATATTTTTCATTACAGTTATAAAACAAAGATATAATATTACAGAATACAAATTGATGATAAAAGTTAGGTCATGATAATGTATATTATTATTGTCATTGGTACTCTAGGGTTAAACACTTGCGTAACAATTGGGGTAATTTCATGAATGCAGAAATTTGCATACACGAGATAACAATGTTCATACCAAATTAGCAATTACATTAAATTGCATTCAAGGTACGCCAATTATAGAAAATATATTTTCGTGTTTGTTCCTACAAAAGCTGGGCTGTAAGTAATTTCCTGTTGGTCAATATTTATTTTGATTTTGTCGGACCGCGCGCACGCTCGTGAAAAAGCACAAGCAGCAATCTAAACAAATATTTATCTAAACGATAAAAAACTAACCGGCATCGCACAACTTGCACATTCTGTTTATTACAGTACCTGTACTCTTGACACGTGTATTTATTTAGTATCAACTGAAATAATAATTAGTAATATTATATTCGTCATTTATTTATATATTTTTCAATGGAAGCAAAAATATAAAACTGGTAATTTATAAATGAAAGAATTGTGTAAGTCATGTTTTTGATATCATTGCTGAGTTTGTATTTATTGTGTAAGCTGCTTGAAAGAAGAAAAAAGATCTTATTGCATTTAACACTGAAATTGCACGCGAGTGTTCGATTTCACTTCTTTTGTCTTCTTGCCCTTCAATCCGATCACTAACGCTCTGTCGTATTGAAGTTTTTAACTTTTGTTTTCTGTTTTATTCGAGAAACTGAACGAGACTGATGGCTTATTGCGTTAAAGTGAACTTTAAACTATACAAACAACAAAACAAAAGAGCATATATAAAGCAAAGGAATGTAGCGCACAGATTAGGAAGTCTTGAAGAATAAAGTGTAAAGATCGATCACTGTTTACAAATTTTCAACACATCCACCCGCGATAGATACTTTTGTGCAAAATATAAAAAATTCAAGTTGATCCTAATACACACTGCACGAATAATTATAGTGTCTACTTATCTGACACTCCTATCATTAAATAAACTCTAGTAACATGTTTGTCTGCTATGTGCGCGTTTAATAATCAATTATTCTACTTCGTTCAATAAAAATCATTTTTCGTAAATATTTAAATTACAAATAAATAAATAAATAAATAAATAAATAAATGTGCTGTAGAAAAATAATCAAAATAATTACATCTGTATCAGAAACCTGTTGATTTGTGAGTCATTTATTATTGCATTGCTGCTTGGCGTTCAGGAAAACTGATCCTTGGTCTGATGGCGTCCAAGGCCGGTGATTCGGGTGACATGTCGAAAGCATCAAACAATCCTGGTTGTTCGGCTTCAGGTTGTGGTGGTTGCCATCTTCGATCATAATGATCTAAAAAATGTAAATGGCGCTAAATTTAGCTGGCAGACTTGACAATAAGACATAATTAACTTATTGACGTTTTCTTGACAGTAATAACATCTTTTGTGCACCGAATTTGTGATTAATGACTTAATAGGTGTCGTTGAATAACTATTCAGTATCAACTTACATCTGCCTGGACTATGATAAAGCCCATAGCTGAAATTGCTGGTAGCGATCTTTTTGAGACCCTGTATCGAGGTCAGGATTAGTGCCAGTTTCGCCAACATAAGTGCCTTGCCACCTAGAACGGCTAGAAACTGGAAACCCAATGGAATTGCGATCACTGACATTGCCATCACTCCAAATAACATCAAGCCCATCATGTCGTTCTTCTGACGATGACGTCTACGTCCTTAAAATCGCAAAAATTTAATTCTATTAAAAAACGTGACCGAACAAAAGTCAATTTTCTATAATCCCCATCGGAGATGTTTACGCGCTTAAAATTAAATACCAAAGTGCTGCACAAGAGAGGATATTAAAAATTACCTTCGAAAATATCAAAGCTGACATTCCTCGGCAGCGGAATTTGCAAGGAGTGCGTGCGCAGCAATCGCGCCGCTCTACTTAAAGTCTCGTTGAATAAGTCCACGCTCCACGAAGCGGCACGCTGACGCCTGAAAAGCCGGGCGCGTGTGTTTACCAGAAATTAGCCGTAATTAAGCCGACGAAACCATCGAAATTTACGTCTAATTACTTTCGTTATTAAATACACATATACTTCAATACCTAGCGTCGAAAAGCTGTGCGGTCTTGTTGAGTGTCGTATTTGTCGCATCTTCATCAATATTATGGTTTTTGATTAATTTAGCGCCGAAAGGCAGCTCGAGGACATCGCTAGAGAGAAGTCGGTCCATTGCAAGCAGCATGCGCGCTTCCACGCAGGCGAGCAGTTCTTCGCCCGTGGCGGGGATCGATAATTTCTTGTTGCAGCCGGCGACCACCATTTTACCAGCGCGCAGGACCTCCAGCATCCATTCACGCGAAGCGGTCACATTATCCAACCGACTGGGCACTTCTTCGGCACTTACTATGGTCGAGAGAAACAAGATGAAGAAAAGCATTTTTTAATACTCCGAAAAATATGGAATTCTAAGAAATATTTTTTAATATGTCGACTGTTTACCAAGATCGAAACAATGCAACTGAATGTCACATTATACGCGTTTGTACTGGAGGCACTAATAGCGCGTTATTTGCTTTTTATATCCGGCGGAATGCGTTTGCTTGCATTCGACCTTGCGACGCCGCCATCGAGGGGGTGTTTCTACAGATATGGTGCGTGAAATATGCATGCGTGCAACTCGACCGTAAATTCACCTACATTCCGAAAAACTGTAATTAACAATCATTTCCCAGCAATCATTGAAAATGTCCACATCGCAACTTTTTTAAATCTGGTAAACTTCATTACTTCTCTAGGTACATGGAAGTTAGTTCGCAATTACAAATTGTGCATTTTGATGGAAAGTAAAGTTTGGCTAAAATTAATAATTTTTGCACACACTGCTGCTGGCTAATCGTTTGTATATTTACGCTCTGATAAGTACTAAATAGTTGTGCCGGATAAGTGCATGTATTAAAAATGCATCAACAATGATGGTAAATAATATTGGACGCACTCCAAATGGTTGTGCACTTGTCAATATTACATTGTACCGTTTATTTTCGCGTTTGCAGTGAAATTCTACTTTCAAACAATTAATTCTATTAGTTCAATATATGATTTAAATGACACTTGTAATTGTTGTTGTTTGTTAACACAAACTAGAACATAAGTTTTTAATATCAAAACTACACTGTATAACGTTAATTTTAATGGTAACATAATGCATTCAAATCAGTTAAAGTAAATGTGCAAAAGTTAAAATCGAAAATTGATTCGGGTAATTGGAAATAGTTCCTGGAAGCAGTTCTTGTTTTTGAAACTTTCTGTGGTGCATCGAAGTCAAGCAGCTAATTAAAACTTGTTTTTACAAAAGTTGGCTTGTCGAATAAAGTATTCAATTAGGGTGCCAAGTTTTAATAAAAACACATCTGTGTGATGAACTTATAATTGCATATAATTTTTATGTTTGATAAATGTGGATAAATGTAAACAAAAACTTTTTTTAGTATTGTAGCGCTATCTCGATGTTTGCTATCAAAGTTTCACCTTGATCGTAGTTTAATCGCAAGCAGAATCCTCCGAATGTATTAACTACATCTAGCAAACACTAGATGGCAATGTAGTTTAGTATATTAAGAATTTGTGACGCAAAATAAATTTCTCTTCAATACATGTGATTCCAGTAAATGCAGTAGTAGTACTATTTGCATATTTAATTTATTTAATACCCATACGCTTTATTTTATTTTATGATTAGGGTAAATATGATTTCATTTCACAATTCCTTTAAATTAATTAAATCGTAAACACAGATTTCCCCGCATCCGAGTAATTTGCCGCTTTAGTCGTCTTTAACAATGATTCATTCGGGATCAAGAAATGCATTCGACCGTTATCTACACGATTCGGAAATCGCCGAAGCTTGCTTTCTGTGGCGAGCACATCGAGGTCAATGGTGGTCGGAGGCGGCGGGTGCAGACAAATGTGTCCTTCGCGTCCGTCGTTCCTACCCGCCTCCGAGCAGGACCAGGAAAGTCAATCGCAAACATCCTTCTCCAGCGCCTCCTCCCCCACCTCTCGCAACGTAAGCAGATAGCAACCCGATCTGGCGACTAAAGATCTTAATCCGATACGTAGGACGTTTTACTGACGGCGAATTTAATGCGACTTGACAAAACACCAAAACAAGCCACAAAAACGAAGACCGGAAAACAAATCACAAGATAATGCTTGTTTCCAATATCAGATGCAATATCAATTTCCATTCGAAGATTTGTCAGTTTGATTTTTGTACTTTCCTGCGGTGCAGTGATGTATTATTAAGTAGGTGGGTTACCTACAAATTGAAGGTTTTTTCAACGCAGGAAGAAAATCGTGAAAATCGTTATCGTGCTGGGAAAGGTAACGAAATGGCGTGATCGCGTGTGGGGGCGAATTGCCGAACTTCTAGAACGGGAGCACGCGGAACGACTTCGTGCGCGGTGCACGTTAGCTGCTTTTTTCGACGCGTTCAACTGGTACCCATCGATAGGCTGGTACGGAACGCGGAAAACCGCATCGCGTTTAATAGCGGAAAAAGGAACACACTCGCAGTGGAGGAAATTTCTTTGCGGCGAAATTTCGCTCGAGCCTGCATGAGAAATTCGATTGTAAATCAACGCACAACGTTTGTGGATGTTATCATGTTCGATTCCATTAGGGAATCCGTCCGCTTCACGTTTGATAAATGACTTTCGTATGTATATCGAACGCATCAAACTAAAATTTGCCATCTACTAAAAATATCTTAACTTGCATAAATAATTAAACACTACTTTAGGAATGTTGTCACGCTACGTTTCGCTGAAATATTGAAATATTTGGAATTTTAAGATAAAATCATAAAGAAAATAGTAAAATATACCCTATAATGTCACCCCGGTGCTCTGGAGAACATAATTGTGGCGTAAAATTATGCACGACAGAATTTTAATCGATGTAGAGTGGAAACTCTCAAGTAGAAAATATTTTAAAATTCCCACAGAAGAGTTGGTGCGCTGGAAGATAAGAGACATTACCATGTCAGACGTATCTCGCTTGACAAGCGTGTTTTAATAAAAGTCCTTTTCAATGCGCAGCGCTCGTCTCAATCTAACAAACGTCTCCATCACTCCATCGCATTACAAGAAGCCGCAAACGAGTCAGACGAGCAAAAAGACAGTAAATCAAATTGAAATCATTAATTATTGATATAATTAGTTCTGCCGTTAAGATATAAAACGCTAATGTGATTCGCAGTATTTAATTAATGGTTTGCTAACGAAGGAAGACGCTGCAAACGATGGTAACGTCGTCTCGAAATGGAAATTACATTTTTCTTCTCTCCCCGAGACTTGCCTCGGAGAACATTAACGTGGCTGTGTCAGAGAGACTCATTCGCTTGTCGTCTTCCGCATTGTAACCGCGCCACCATTGTAATACGCGTAATTCATTTCAATCGCAAATTTCGGTTTGTTTCAGTCTGTCGCGGCGCTAGACAGCTTGTGAAATAACGAAATGAATGCGCATTGATTATAGTTTTGCGTTTGGTACCAACATTTGCGTTGCACGATTGCGAGCAAAAGTTAATTAAAATCGCATTTTGTGCGATGTGCTATAATGTTATACGATTTATTACGCACGCCAGGAAAGGGACAGTAATGAAATGCAAAGGGTTGAAGTCGTGTTGAAACAATTCCGAGTATTACCAATCACAAATCACACGCTAAATGAGCGTACAGTGTATTTTTATGTAAAAAATAGAATAAAGCTAAAAACATGGATTTCTTCAATTTTATCATACTCGTAATATCTATAACAGTAGGCATTCAAAATTAATGATAACCTGAATAATTTCAAAAGATATTAAATTTGAAAGTGGTAATTTATGATCTAATGACTATATGTGTTCGCAATAATATCGGTATCATAAATATCACTTATAAGTACAATCCAGTAAAGATTTGTTCTGCTCGCGGTGGCAGGTGGTCGTAAAAACAATAAACATTCCACCTTGCCTCGCCTAATTGATACGCCCCCGAGGCGCTAAAATCACAATCGCGGCAATGTGTATCGCGCAGTTCCTGGAGGCCGCGCTTCGCCGTCTCTGAACAATGCCCGAAATGTTCGGCATTCCGGGGACATTCTAGAGCGCCGTATCGCACGCTTATTATATCGTTATAAATTTGTACGTAATAATATGGCCAACGCGTGGCAAACTTCATATTGGGCCGACACCTTTGTGCGGCCCGAGGACAATACGCGCAGGACCAGCGGGAAGGCCAGCGCATTGTTTCTCCCCCGACGCCGTGGAATTGACAACAGAATTTCCATGATAAATGACATGCTCCTTTGCCGATATTCACGTTGGTGTAACTAATGGGTCGAACTTTACAATGGAATATTCCGCACGCCATTTACATACGTGAATATCTAATTGTGCGTACATGTTTACAACACGTATATTCAAACGCGTTCGTGTGTGTAATTCTACAACAAGATGATCTTCAGAATAATAAAATCAGCTAACTTATTTGGGAGCGAAAATAACTTTTTAATAAATATAAACCAGAGATTTTCTTTTCATAGCTCCATTTCAGCACAAGTAAAACGAAAATGTAACACATGTAATGTTATAAACAAAACACAGTAAAACTCGGTAAAGCCGTGTTCTATTTACTGTAAACACACTCGAAAAAATACATTCGATACACGGCTCTTGCAGGGCAAACTTCCATAATAGTAAATTCGTTCGTTCGACACTGCGTAAAAATGTTCCTTGTTTCTGTGTTTTCAGTGTCTTCGAAGGATTCCGGCGCGCCACAATGTCGTGCTAAATCGTACTTACACGTCGGGCGACGCTAAACCCCGCCGGGTTTTATGCTAATGGCTTTTCCATCACGTACATACCATGCGGGGGATACCACGCCAGAATCGAATCGACAGCCCGTGTTATTAATGCGGTTGCATCACCGTATCACCCTTGAAGACAATGCACGGAATGTCAGGATTCGGCAGCCAGAGTATGATATAAAGCAAAATGACAGAAATTTTCACTCAACGTTTCTGGTAAAATTATTGATTTTCAGTTCGTTTGATATTTGAAGTTATTCGCTTGGTTTCAGTAAGAGTATTGGAAAACATTTTTGGCAATTTCGTATTAAAAATTATCTAGATATTCCAGTGGACTAAAAATAAAACGCTTTTTAAATTTGTCAAACAACATAACATTATCAAAAATATATATTTTTTGTTGATATTTTAATAGTTATTCTATTATAAGATGCAGAGACAAATTCAACAAATCAAATATCAAAACAAACTTGGCTGCACCTTTAAACTCATAAATAAAAAAAACGAACAAGATGGTTATAAAGGGTTATGATTATAATCATTCGTTATATCGTGACTTCTTTTATTAATATTCTGAAAGCACAATTTTAAGAAAATGTTTGCAGAAAACCGAATAGGTAAGTCCTTTCTATCGATTGTGATGATAGGAAGCTAATATGAACAGGTTTCCAGCACGAACGAAACACGATCTAAGTACGCGCTCAACTTACCATGTTCCTATAAACACATGCATTTTGTATATTGCGCGTGGTGAGGAACCAACGAACAAGATCAGTATACTATATATGCGCACTCCCGGAAAACCTGAGAAGTACCAGTTTTAACTCAAGTGAAAGAAAATATGTCAATACAATTCAAGGCAGGCAGACCGCCGTAATAAACAAAGAAACCGACAAAGTGCCCGCCTTTGCTCTATTATTTTCCGGAGGTTGAAGCATTAAAATCACGCAGAAAAACTAGTCCTTTGTATCTTTAATGGCTCGCATTACCGTTGAATCACCGCAAAGCGACTTGAGCGACGTATGCGACAGTCATTTATGAGTGAGCAGAGTAAATTTATAACCGCACTGACGGAATGGACCCAGTTCGCAGATTTCGTGGCGGTGGGGTGCGCCCGCAATCCTGGTTCAAAATAAATGTATGAAATACGAAGCCTAACCGGATCACAACTTCAGCGCGCGTATTCGTGTATGCGGTCGTCGGTTGGTTTTCATCCAGCCGAGAGTGGCATAATAGTGGCGACGGCGGAGGCGGCTGCTGCCGGCTTTGGTAGTGTGCACGACAGTTGGGTTATTACAATCTTTCTCATACCACTCACTACTCGCGCGAGCGCTGGCAACATAATAAATCGACGAAATATTATTCCATTTTCGAATCTCGGTGCCCTGCTCGTATATTGACGTTGAAAGGACGAACGCACGGAGCGAAAAGCGGAAAAGCGGTAAACCCAACGCGGGAATAATATTTCCCGAGTGACTTTTCAAGGATGTGCGATCGTGTGTGAACAGCACATTTATAACTTTTTCGAATTTAAATGCAAGTCTTAATCTTACACAACTAAACCGATTTACATTTGCAAACTATTTTTTAAAGCAATTTTTATCCCACAAGTTGAATATAGCATCAAAAAAATTAAATAATTACACAGCATGAATGAGATCAACCAGCTCCCCTACTACGGGGACCTGTGCAATGATTTAGTACTTTTTCATGGTTATGACAAAACCGGGCGCGTCGTTAAACGCAAAATAGGATTCCGCCTTTTTCGTGTACGTCACTTGATCCAGCGGTCGCACGATGTTTGACTTTTTCACGCAAACGAGTATCAGAAACCACTTGAGCGCACGCACCAGAAAAGCGCAGTAAAGTCAAGTACAATGCCAGACAAAAACTCATCCCCTATTTCAATGAGTATGATTTGAGGAGAACATCAACTGCAGACTTTGGACTTTTCAAACAAAAAAAAAACGGAAATGAAAAACGACATTCTCAGTTTCAACTGAATGAAAAAATAATTATATTGCGTTTCGTGTGATTTACACACCTGTGCAAACGTAAAAATCCTCAGTGGATTCGCAGAGGTAAAGCTTTGGAAAATTGGAAATTAAAATTCAACTAGCTTTTAATGAATGAATATATACGATACTGTTTTGCCCGTTGATTCAACCCAGCAGAATTCTCTCACAAGGTGAGTAAATAAATTTCGTACCGAAGTGTAAATTCATCCACATTGGATTCGAATTTCCTCCGAGTGAGATTGGTGGTAAGTAAGTAGTAAGTTTGCTTTGCAAAGCGTGTTGCGCACTCCCGCATAGATTTATTACGCTCGGCAAATAGATTTTAATTTAATCGATTTGCATTTAATACACCAACCACGCTTCGAATTTGTGTGCGGCAAGTAGTAAAGCGTAGAACTCGGCAAGACGTTAAAGTTATGTTTTCGGCTGACGTTTTATGTACATAATATTTCCCCAAGCCGGCGGTTTAAATTTCACAGCGTGCTTTAATGAAAACGGTGCTGGAGGGTTGAATATGCGACTGTGAGCGCGCCCTCGCTAAGAAATCAATCGGCGTGATGTTTATGACTGTGAATTCGTCGGGCCGGCCGGAATTTACGCGCGCCACCGCCGGCGAATTTACGATCGCGCAATGCATAATTGAGCTCGGACGATTATCAATGTGCAATGTGATTTATTCGTCGCATTATTTGTTGCTATGGATACGCCGGTACTAATTCAACTATGCGACATGATTTCAATTAAGCGATCGTAATTGTGCGCACTGCATTTCGGCTTCATACCCAGCAATATCCAATATTTATTTGGACCAAATAGGATTACAACTGATTGGAAAAATTAATTAAGTACTAAATTAAATTAAATCGACCATAACAAAAACTTACAAAATATCTTTTTATTTAAAAAAATCCAATACTCTCTCATCAATAACAGACGCCTTGAATTGATTATTAAATATTAATGTAGATTTCTATTTGAAATAAAACGCGAATGAAAAACATTGCGAAAAATATTGATTTCTTTTCGATTTTCTTTTGTTCTTTTTAAAATTATCCAACAATTTAATTAATTATTCTGTTATTTGACATAAAACAAATTATTTATAATACATCACATTTTATTCATGTATTTTATGAGAAGTTAAAAAAATAGATTAAATAATGACTAGACATTATTCTGCCCCTTGTATTATTTAAATTTGTTCGTAAATTTGCGGAAAATGTAGTTTAGAAAATATCATCTCGTGGTTGGGTGCACGACCCGACGAGAAGCGTCCGGAACGTTTTGAGCGTCCCCTCAAAAGAGTAAAACAGGAAGACCTAACGAACCGTAATAGATTACGTTCAGGGAGCGGATCGCGTTATCGGAAACCTTTCATTACTTCATTTACTCGCCACCACCCTCTCGGCTCCGATCGCCGTATCACTCTCGGTGTTACTACTCACTTATAGGTGCTCGCAATATACCACGTGTCCAATATTATTATCGTCAACGCACAAACCAAAACAACAACAAAACCTACCTACTCAGGGTAAATTACATTTTATTGACATTTATATTTAATAATATGTTATTCTACTATTAATGTTATGGCTCATTGAAAGGAGTTATTAATCATAATAAAAATATGATATTTTTAATTTAAGTTATTAAGTTATTTTTTACTATAATTTTAGGACAAACTGTATGTGTACGTGTTAATGATTTTAATTTTGATGACCACGCGTTTGCACCTCGTTAAAACAAAACCAACGCTAAACGGTCGATGAAATTTATCTGTATCCACAGGCGATTATGCGCGATTAAATCCACTTTTTATCCATTTACAGCACGCAGCATCAATGCGCGCTTAGCTAACGCTGTAAACTCTCTAACGCTATAAACTGTGAAAAGCCCCCGCCTCTCCAAACTACCAAAAACACTGATAAGTGCGTCATAGCACAAAGATAAGCTCGAATTGAATTTTCGCGCTTCATGCAGCGCTAATAATTTTTCCTTGTTCGAGCGTGTAATCCATTAATAACTTTCTACACCCGATTACCAGATTACAAAATACAAGGTGTTGCAATTGAGTTTCGAGGTGGGTAATAATAACCACCGCCAACACTTTCTAATAATAAACTTTCGTGAAGATAAACACACCAACGAACGAATGGTTGAATATAAAAGTGAAACCGAAGGGTGCGCGAAAAACGAAGGTAGGATATTAATGGTGGTATAATTGTGTTATTGAGTGTGAAGCGACGAGATAAGCAACGCAACAATAGAGCGTGCGAAACGAGAGGGAGGCTAATGGTTGCGACGACATCCGATGGAATGACGCCTTTCATCTCTGCTGCTGGTAATGACGATAGTTTATGCGCCTCCTGACAAACCAAAAGAATTATTTCCACACAAGAAAAAACGGAAATATTTCAACGAAATAGACAACCTTCGGTAAAAAACCTAATATTTAGTGTTATACGGGTTTGAAAATGTAACACATATCAAGTGTCGGCGTTGACGTTGGCTGTGAAGCTTTAAAAGTGCACTGAAGCGAGTGAATCATCAATTATTACCTATTCCGGACGCTTTTTCCGGCCAGATCGACCGCCGAAGCCGTAAAACGTCCGGAACACTCGCTGCCCGGATAAACGCACGAGCGCCCACGCTCCGCGCACCCCTAGCACACGGTTAAACTCTTCTCCGGCGTTTAATGTGATATACAAACAGCGCATCAGGTTTAAAACTCTAACAATCAGCTCTTCATTGCCGAGACAAAGTGCCTTGCATGGTTTTCTACTATTGCTTTATCAATTTGTATACCTACATAGATTACAAACCAGCAATTGAATTCAAATTACGTTTTTATAAATAAAGTATTGTTATATTTTCATTTGATAGCAAATGCATATAAAAAACTATTTTGAATAAAGCGATCGGAATTTGTTAAAATGTAATATCCCAGTATCAAAAAATACATCACTCAAAAAGCGAAGCGTTGAATATGTGTAGATTTAGTACGTAGCCACATTATTACTCGCGTGCGGATGTAAAGGAGCGACGAATTCATCACGCGCTCTCACAACTCAACTCGCGAGTGAAATGTTACAATTCGCCGCATGGTACTTCGAATCTACAAATGGAATTAACGCGACAGCCGTGTTCCCAAAATGACGTATTTTAATGAAATTCCGCGAACGCTATCGGGAGTTATTCGAGTGCTTGTGTGCGCAAACATGAAATTGTTTGGGATTATTATAATAGAGTGTATGTAACATTTCATTTGGTAAAAAATGTTTTGTTTTTTGTTTGATTTTTGCTTTAGAAGCGTTTTTTCTGTCAGTTTTGATATTTCAACTTGTTATACTGTTTGCAGTACAAATATCATTATCATCGTTGTGATGTTTGGCGTACAGGTGCTATATGAACCCTTAATATTACTATTACTTTGCACTTTGATTGAGTGAAACTTCGAAGTAATAAAATAATGAGAAAGGAACTTAGGGTTGCTGAGTGTAAGCTAAGGAAAGGGAACTACTAAGACAAACTACTAGACAACTCAGACCCAATTGAGCGCATTGCACAGTATTCTTTTGTACCTTTTGAATCTGTTACTTACCAGCTTAAAGAAGTGGGGGTAGGCGCACCATTAGGAATGCCCAGTGAATTGCACGCATAAAGATGGGGCTGCGGTCATCTGTTACGCCAGGGGCGTAGCTACCGCCGTATTTGCCGTATCAATTATACGGGGCCCCCGGGCCACGGGGGCCCCCAAAGTGTGTAAGGAAAAAGAATAAAATCTTTCTAATTTATTTTATTTTACAAATGACAAAATTCTATAAAGCAATTCCTTTTTTCCCGCCTTAAGCGTGCGTTCAAAAGTTGCTGCTGCATATAAGGGCCTCCAAAAAAAATTTTATACGGGGCCCCGACAAGGCACGCTACGCCGCTGCTAGGCGCGCAATCGAAACACCTTCTTACGGTTTTTTTCTTTTGCAGAAGAATTCGCAACAACAATACAAATAGTTTCATTCTAACCTCTTCATTTCACACCCTAAAAAGCCTTGTTTTCTAGCTACAACACTTTTTATGTTGATATGTCAATTTTGATATATCTTTTCTAAAAAAAACTTGAAAAGCGTATCGATATAAATTACTTCTACGTATCAGCGTGGGGTTGCGTGTAAGGGCTTATTGCGTCATAAATGCGCACAAACATAAAGCACGCATGCACGCGTGCAACGTGAAAATAGGCTGCGCAAAAAAAAAACAAGACACATGAGCCGATCAAGATTGCGCACCGCTCGGCGGTGTTGAATTTCCTTGTAATATCCCATCACCTGGATAGATTATTATTTTTAACTTGGTGCGACGTGCAAGCGACATGTCTATGAAGGCCGGATATTATATCGGAAAGTTGAACAAATCGATCAGGATATTTCAAAGTTTTGTTCAGATTTTCAAAGCCAAAGAAACTCGTTTTGCCCCCTAACCGGGGATCATTTTATAAATTTTAATTTAATTTCTAAACCAAACCAGAATATTATCCATCATAATCAACGTTCACAATAAAAATTAAAAGAGAATTAAATTCAACAATAAATCATAGAATATTCAACGTGAAAATTTCACGTTTTCCGCATAACTTAATTAAAAATTCCTTCCTTTGTGCCACACGAGCGTAAATTACAAATCTTCAAACGCCTTTTAGATTTACGAGCGACGGCACAAAAAGAAAATTGCAAATTAAAAGCACTGTTTTTTTGTGTTTTTACATTTTAGCTGACGCCAAGAACGTTCCGCATCCGGCATTTTAACACCTCCAAACATGCATTAGTACAACTGGACGGCATTCACCATAGTTATTAACACGAAACATTTGCGAGACTTTATTGCCTCGGAATGCGTTTGCTCCTTGAACTTAACACTCATTACACGTCCCGTTCGCGCATGATGCGCATTGTAACAGTCGGCATTTTCGCCCCTCGAAGAACTCTCGAAAAGTTTACGATTGTGTTAAGTTGAGGTGTCAACGATCTGACGAACTCAATTTGGCACCTCGACATTTTGCACTCGTTTCTTAAACGTTACACATTATTTCTTAGTAATGTTAATACTGCGAAAGGAATAAGGAGTTAAAGAGGTTGTAAACTTGAAAGCGCCAAGAGTCGCAATAAGGATGACGCCAGGTGTTGTTATGGGACGATGAGGGTATTAAAATGTCATGACGTCGAAATAAAATGGGCTGCGAATGTACCTATGCAAGAAACTCTATCATCAAAAGCTCATAAAACGAGATTAATTGCGGATTAGCAAACCAAGCAAGTAAAAGATCTTTATTTCTTCATCAATGAAGAAATTATCCAAGATTTTACGTAAAAAATTAATCTACATAACTGTTTTTTAGCATAGGTACTGTTTGGTGAGTAATTATTTAAGTATTAGACGTTTAGTTCCTTTTTAGATGTTTCCCAAATTTCCAATTTCCTTGGATACGATGTCGTGAGCTGCGCGGAGAAGATTGAGTAAATTACTTAAAAGAAATCCTTGGAGCAACAGCCTCTATTTTTAACAGACTGCTTGCCTTGTTTTCATCCCCCGCACTCACGAAAAACAGCGGTAGGCAATTTTCAATCTGCAGATTGCATTTCCGGGCGTTTTCGTAACACGAGCAGCAGCTGGCGGCGGCCGTTAGTTGCGAAATTATTTACAGCGACGTATTAGGCGCTTTATAATTAGGACCATCAATCACCAGCGTCGATACGCAGACGATAAAACACCCCGATAAAGTGGACAGCTTCGAAAACGAGCGCTCAGGTGGACGTTGCTAATGATGCTAGTCATGGATAAATAACACTATAAATAACAAACTTTGATCAAAAATGTTGTTAAATAAATTGTTATACTCGTAATTATATTTCCAAGTAGATAATATTAAAATTGAAATTGTAGACATAAATAATATGTATACACTCAATATTAAAGGAGAAGAATGCTGCCCCTTTCAGAAACATCCGTTTTTCTTATACCTTATGTTAGATGATAGAAAATGTCGCTGTGGCTGCATTTCTTTCGTGGAAGTAGGTAGAAGAATAATTAATTACCATGGTGGTATTATTATGTCTTGGGTTGTAACGAAGATAAATTATTCCTGGAGTATTAAACCTAAAGTAGACTTATTAATTTCAAAAGTTACGTTTAAAGTTATTTTTTATGCATTCATAACTTACTAATATATTGTTAGGCAACCAATTATACGCAATTAATAGTACAATATGCCAATAAAGTTGCATGTAAAATATGAATGAAACTTATAGGCATTTAAAGCTCTTTTAAACCAATATAAAAGTTTATTGCAAAATTATTAAATTTATGACTGCGTATTTGACTTGAAAATTACATTAATTTATTTTTGTTATTGTAACTGATATCCAATTAACGTTTACTCTCAATTTTTGATTCGGCAATTACGCGTTAGCAGATAACTGATTAATTACAAAATTTAATAATTAAATTCAAATTCGGCGTGCATGTCCGAGCACAAGTCCGACGTCCGGTGCAGATGTTGAACTATGCAACCGAACACCACCGGGAAGCCGGCAACAACGACCGAAACGCCTACCCCGAGACTCCTCTCTACACATTCCGGCATTATCAATCATTTGCTTTAATATCATATACCTAGGTATCATCTACCACGTGGACATAACAATAATATGTTTTAATTCTCTTTGTAACCATCAAATATTCTTACAAACGCGCCATTTAAACATAAAACAAATTAAACATTTTACTAAATTAACATTAATCAGGTTAAATCGTATTTAGTATGTTGTATTCAGTGAGGTTTGTTTTGATGACTAATTTTGTATTGTGGCGTTGAGTATACGGGTCGTGGGTATGATTATAGTTTCGAATTGAATGCGAGGGCGACTAAACCTGCCAAGCGCACTCCCACGCCATAAATACGACTCACAATTCGCAAATAAATGCACATTCGCATCAGCGATGTGTCTATACGGTGCTCGAAGGCTCCAAACGAGCGCGAAACGAACATGAATGGGACTGGCATCCAATGCCCGGCGGCTCCACCGCAATGATGGATTTCCATACATTTCCAAAAACCGAATTTATTTTTGTTTGCAGGATAAACAATTTTTCTACGCATTCATAAATACTCAAAAAAAAAATAAAAGATTTAAATTGACAAAAATCCAAGTAATTTATTTCAATTTACAATAATTAAAACAAACATTAAATAGTTAAAATATCTAAAATGCTATAATCAATAAATGTCGCTTTGAATTAATTACTAATTAAATTTAATTCGGTAATTTTATTGAAATAAAATACATTTACAAAATGTTTATTATATAATTATTCTTCTTTCCCATTTTTTTCATGAAATTTTTGACGTCTTAATAAATTCATAAACCTTTTCTTATATTATATATTATTTAAATTTAATTAAATATTGAATTGTTGAGGCACTCATCAGTGCGCAACAAATTTAATTAAGTTTTTTATTAACTAAAAAGTTTTATTAATTTCTTTCTTTTTTCTCCTTTTTTTTAATTTCCAAATTTTTCAATAAAAATTCTTAAATATCAGTCCACAATTAATTTTGAATCTTTCATGAGTATTTATTTTTGAGTTTTATATTATGTCTGCAGAATGAAATGTTTTATATCAAAGGCTTTGTCATAGATTAATATCCAAAAAGCATCTCTACAATTTATCATTTAAAATACGCGCACAATAAAAGACTAAAACATCCTGCGGCGAGAACCCTCATAATCTATCCCTTTCTGCTATTAAACGTTACGTATTACCTATTCGGCTATTCCACACGTGACACATTAATATCATGTATATTCCGCACCACTTTATCGCTTTTCGCACGTCCCGGATACCTGAGTTATAAGCTGCGAGGCAATATTAAAGGACGACCAGGACTGCTATAACTAGCTGCGCAAAATAACAACCTACATGCGCCGGGCGAACTAGACGACGAGAATTGTTATTACGTTATTAGTTAACGGCGAGACCCAAGCTCCTTGAGAGGCCGGCCCAGCGCAACCCACACGGAAAATGCTTCAGAAGCTTGGGAGCTCGAGTGCCTACTAGAAATTGTTATTAAATAAACGACCCAGCTCCCACGTGCAAATTTATAACGTTTGTGTTAATTTTACGTTGCCAACCAAAAACACTACAAGTGACGACAGGTAAATACGTATCATTATTATATCAGAATCAAAACTATTTTTAAAATATTATTTACGAAAGCATAATACTAATCTAAATTTTATTATTCATGCGATATTTTAATCACGACACCAAGCGCGTGCACCAGCGTGAAATTATGAAAATTAGTAACATGAAAATGCGCTGTTGCTCCAAATTCGCCGCATAATGACGCCGCAATGAAAATAACATTGGGCTAAGAATGAGAAACTAAGCTAATCACGTTTGCGTGCATTGAAAACATTTCACCAACGTCATCGGGGTGAAGAAATAAAGAAAAACTTTAAATGTTGAAAATACTTTCATTCTGCTAGCTTACTTTAAGAAGGTTTATGTGAAGAAAATCCGGCAACCACAATAATAAACGATTAAGCTCACATTTACGTTGCGAAGCTGGTCTCATGGACACTTGAAAACTTTGCTAGCGGCCATTAGGCGACGAAGAACAGCGAAGGATCTGTGCAGCTGAGCGAGTTGGTTTAATATTAGCGAGGATGCACGCGGGATGAATGTTAAATTAAAAAGTTCCGCGTTTTACAAATAAAGTTCAGCCATAAAATCCACTCGACTATTGTAATTTATATTATGCAGCCGGCAGAACGTGTGTTTTTCATGTTTCTCGTCATAGACATTTACATTTTTTCACTACCTGCATAAAAATTATATTTTGAAGTAAAAAAGGGTTGGAAATAGTTTGATTATTAAAAGACGGTTAGAAATGCAAAAGAATATTTAATTCACGCAATGTTTATAATAAAGCGCCGGTCACTATAATGTCATAAGTTAAATTCAAACGCGGATGACACCCCTGAATGCGTAATATCCCGCTGTGTCCGGGTCGTGCGGGGGCGGCGCATCTGCGAGGCATGTGCGAGAAGATTTACGAGCAGAAGAGCCGGGTCGCCGCCGCTAATGACTCATATGTGCAGGACCAGGACGAAAACAAACACATTACGCTCACCCGCGCTCAAAAATGTATCGCAGCGGAATTGTTATTAAACACACAAACCGTTTGTTAGACGTAAAGTTTTTTTTTGCGTTTCTCTGCCAAAGGGATAAAACGATTGCGCACAATTCCAGAATTATCCCAAAGCGTTTCATCTGAAACTTTTATCACAGCACAACGCATAACAGGTGAAAAACTCAGTGTTTTGCATTAAATGTTTTGTTGAATTTTTCATGTTTTCACGCTGCAATAAAGCATCAAAAACATATCTTTCGCAATACGCAGGTATTTCATGAAATGTTAAAGCGTCGCCGCTTGAAACTGCTTGCAATAAGTGTGCAAAAGCGTCGTATTCCCTAAAAAGTATGGCACTCATGCAGCGCTTTACAGATTAACACGATCTAATGTGTTATGGCGTGCTGAATGCGAGTGGAGTTCTACTTTTAGCTTTTTTTCTGCCGTGTGTGTCCCGGTGGCAGGTACGTGTGTTATATGCGCGACCCCTTTTAGCGTTAACTATTGCAAACATACATTTTAAGGGAGTGTAAAATTATGTTTAGTCAAGCTCCCCAACGCGTCATTTTGGTCCGGTAGCTTTTTCATTCACTGCGTTGCTGGGTTCCGCTTTATGCTTTCAATTGCTTTCTGTAATCAAATGTAGAATTAATAAATAAGATAAAAGCGTAAAAAGAGTAAAACAAATAAAAACAACCACATAACCTAATCACAATGCATGGTTAGTATTAGTCTACTAAACGAAAATAAGATGGCAGCACCTTTCCCTACTATTAATTTATTTGAGTTATTTATTTTTGTACTATAAAAATACATGAGTTTTTGATAAAACCGTAAAATAAAAACGGTTTTGTTAGTTTTGATACAGTGTCTAAACTATAAATTGTTATGGTTCGCCGGGAAGCAGCAATAGATGACGACATAAATTCCCAGACCCAAAGCGATATGATAGTGGTGAAAAGACTAAGAAAAAGGAAAAAGGGCGCATTATCGATTCGGGGCGTCGTGGCGCCTGGCGCACGATTATTACCGCCAGTAACTGATTGCCAACAAGCAAACCAACCATTCAGCCATGAGACGATAGAAAACTAAAAACGGCCATTGCCGCATTCGCATTCGTCGTGCTTCTTGATTCACATTCCTTTTCTTCCTTTCATTAACGATTGAGTGTCTGTGTTTTTCTGTGAATACATTCCTCGTCAAAGAAAACTAATTGCTTCGCCAAACAAAAACAACCAAGAAGAATCTTTAATAAAGTTAAAAAAGATTGACACAAATTTAGATCTCTTTAGATAACACTAAGCAATAAAATATTCCATTATTACTTTTATTGAGTTTCTATTGTTTTATTTCTGCTTTTGAAGTAAATTTGTCAAAATGTATTCGATGAAAAACGAGTTTATTCGTGTATTCATATAAATTCCAAGTTTCTTGTGTTCCATATTCGAAACAATAAGTTTGGAATGCTTTGTGATACGATTCGTTTAGTTTTTATTATACTTGTCATCCCGTTGTGAATTTTGGTATCGTGTTTCAAACAAGTTTTTTAGATAACGCCCCGAAACTTTCCGTCATGTTACGGACCGTCGACGGACTCAAAAGTCCTCGAATAACTTTATACTGACAGCGCTAAAAATCGCATTATTCAAACATTTTAATACAAATTCCTTAATATTTATGTTATTTAATTAGAAATAAACATTTTTTCTATAAAGTTATATGAGAACATAGATCATAAATTTAATAAATGTTGATTCGAGTTTTGACGTTTCGTCCAGCGTCAAATATAAACGTACTAACAGAAATGCAAAACAAAGTTAACGCAAAAGTTTGGCAGCGTCAGGAGCCGAATACTCTGGAGGTCTTACTTCGGCGAGTTTATCCTTGCCGACGCGTTTAGTTTGGCGCTGGCCTTTTCCTTGAGTCGTGCAAGCGAGAGGGCTAATTCGATAGCAGGCGAGCAACTTGGAAACTTTCCGCAAAAAGCTGCACAAGAATGGGATGCAAAGCGCGCCGTGACCGAACAATGCCGGGGCACAAGAAACGCGTCCGAGTTAGAGTGCAAATTGACGTAACAATTTCAGGCATTCGAGTGACTGGAAAAATGGTTGTTGATCGCGTCAAAGTTTCTAAAGACTAACGTGCACGAAATGTCGCATGACTACGATAAAACAAGCTGACTTTATTTAAGAGTTTTTGAAATTACTGTGTCAATCAAACCGGCATATAATATAAAAATAAATAAAACTTTAACTCGGGTTGAAATAATTAAAATGTGGACGTTTTCATGCGGAAATGTAAAACTTACCACTTAACTTAATGATGTTTTCTTCGTGTGAATGCAGCGCAGAGTGTAATGAAAACATGTTGTGCCGGAAGTCGGAATCTGTGCTTATCCGAATGTAAACGCTAGCTCGTCCTCGTCCAGAGTCCTTGCCTGGAGAGAACAAATATGAAGAATGCGCAAAGTGCTGACGTTTTTAATTGCGCGCCGTGTCCGCAATCCGCGCGCGCTCATTGTTTTCGGATTTTTTTCATCTTTCGCTATGAAAAACGCAGTCCGCTTATTGACATTTTGCTCATCTGTAGTGCATCAACCATGCATTCAACTCAGTGACAAACAACAAACAATTAATATTCAGTCGAAATTAAATATTTTTCTTGTTTTGGCACAGTTGCAATATTTTTCCTAGACCTGACCTACTTTAGCAAATATTTATAAGCAAAGGAGGACTTCCACATCAATCACCTTGAAAATATTCATCAGAGAAGTTTGTAGTGGCAAACTGGAACTAGAGATGGGAAAAAGAACATCAAAAGAAGAAAAGGCAACACTCCAAAGATTGCAAAGACTACAAAAACATAACCTATATTTATATCGTATTTATAGATGGCGCAGCACACTTATTGTTTCTGTCTTTTTGCAATAATGATGAAATATTAGAAATATGTTTGCTCACGTTGAAATTGGAAGCTTATTAAGGCGAGTCTATTTCCCTTCACGGCCGGTTAAGCATACCGTGCAATTTGCGCGACGACAAGCACTCGAAAACAATCTCAGCATGGGGTGGTGGTGCTAAATCAAAAAGTCAAACACAGCGACGTGGCCGCGGTGCGGATATCGCGCACGGACGACCTTATCGCTTTTACTTTATTTCACTTTTTCGCTTACTTTTTGCTGTTTTGTTCTCTTTCAGCTTGCTGCACTCGTGCCAACTCAAACACAAATATCTACTGCCTGTTTTCTAACCTAAAAAACATCCCCATCCACTTAAAACCGCCTTACCAATGCAAAATGCAAACGTAAGATTTTAATTTGTATAATAATCTGATCTTTTTATATTCGTCGTTTGGACTGTGCTTGAAGTACGCAGATCATGAGCGGCATAGTAAGTAAGCGGCTGTGCTCCTGACATTTTCTTTTATTTTTCCCGCATTGCAAGACTTGTACCTATATCCCACAGGAAGCATCATAACATGCCGTCGTTGCAATTACCCTTTAACTTCATTCCAGCGTGTAATGTAGAAAAATATCACAATCCGCTCACAAACTTGCGCACTCCAAGGGTAAAAAAATAAATAAATAAGCGGAAGTACTCAGAAAGAATCGACTGACCATTTCGCTCCTTGTTTTAAACCCTTGCTAGGATGGATATCCAGAAATGTCTAACTATTCCTTGTTTATTTCGTGTAAATGTGCAAACAAGTGCGGAGTGCGAGTCGTCGAAAAGATTTCCTGGCGAACAATGGAGACTTTTGTTTATTGTGATAACAAAAAGTCTTCATATATCTTCAGTGTTTAGCTGGCGCTATTGTGAAGAGCTCATTCAACAACCACACAACAAATATAGTGAAAAACATATAGTGGGGCTTCAAAACTGAACTGAAAACAAAAAATATCAGAATTATACATTGCCTGAAAACAAAACTAATTTCAAGATTAAAGGGAAACAATTTAGGTACTTATGAAATGTTTTCAAAGCTTAAATTTTAACCGTAATTTTAGTTTTAGTTGAAATTTTTAAAAGAATTTTTAGATTTAAAATTTTTTTCTTCCTAAAATCGTGTCGAAAATCCTTAAACCTCTAAAAATCTCAGTGCAAACCCTAGTTTGGTTCGTTGCAAGCAGACATTTCCCATATTCCGACACTAGGTTTACTGGAGCGGTTATAAGTCCACTACTATGAAGTTGTGCGTTCTACGACCGAAACAACGTATTTTTTGGGCAAATTGCCAGCAGCGGCAATTTTTTAAACCCGAGCAGCGTACGCCACGTTCGCAAATCGTAGGCTTTGGCTTGCGGACTCACTAGTCGTCGTTATTGGCGCCTGCTTCCTCCGCAATTCCGCGACATTGCGTCAACACGGGCGATATTTCAAAGCCAAAGCCAGCGAGAGCTTTTATTTATTTTCCATGGCAATAAACAAAACATAAATTAGCTGATGCGTGCGAGATTAAATAGTTGTAACTCATAAATGTACCTACGACCGGCAAATTGAACCAAAGTATAAACAAAACGTTTGTATTTGTTTTTCTTTCATTGCACCGCAAACACCTCATTGATTTTTATTGATTCGCCGTTGACTAATTTACAACCGCAGTTAAAGCCGTTAACTCGCTCGGTTTAAGTTTGTTTGAAAGTTCTCAATAAGCGCTAAGCTAAACAAACAATCAAGCTTAAGTACGTGCTTAAACTTCATGCAGAGTGCTAATTGCGCTGGTTATTTTTCGCAACGTTGAGGTAATTATGTTTTTGATTTGCACGTCGCGCATCTTGGCATTGCGCCATTTATTTTGTCACATTAATTTACAATTTACTCCTGCGCCTGAATTAGAATCAGGTCAAAATATTAATTATTTTTAGTTTTAGTTTTCGGATTTTTCGTGTCTGGTTTTAATGTAATTTTGAAATGTGTTAAACTTCTTGTTTAATCAAGTAGTAGTGAGTTGTGTGTTGTAGTACCTACGTAGCATTCGCTTTCAATTCTCTAATTTCTACACCCCTTTGCTGAGCGACTGAGCCTAAGCCTGAAGCAAATAAATTCCGCCTCTTACGTGCGAAGACATAAAGCCTCCGGCACTACCCTTATGAAACATATCCTAGCTTGCGTCTGCCGCATACCGCACTCGAGTACATCCACTCGCGCATTCCGTTTGCTACACCTCTTCACATTTGCATACGCGCTCAAACATCGACGCACATCCGTGTTTCATGCCGCCCGAGAAGTTGTAAATTCGAATATAAACACATAGTTTACGACTGGCTACGACTGTTGGCACTAACTGCCAGCTAACGTCACGACCACGTAAGAGGAAAGGGTAGTATTACGTGAATTTGCAATAATGCTTGCCTGCATTCTTTTTATGCATCAATTTAAATCAATTTTTGTGTAAATATTGCTCAGCTAAACATTTATCGAAAATGTTTGACATAAAAGTGGCAAAATTGGTTATGAAAGTTTTTATGACGATGCAATCATAGCTATAGTTCAGTAATTCGAATATAGGTGGCACAAAATGTACCTATTTGTATTAAATTACTAAAAGTCAAGAAAAAACAAAAAAAAACAGATTCAATTCATCTTTTAAAGCAATAAGAATAATAATAAATGATGTTATTACAAGCAGAGAGTGAAAGATTAATCTGCATCACGCGTGTTTTTGCTTACAACGCATAAAAAGTGTTAATTAAACAATTAATATTCAGGCACGTTATCGTCGTCGAAAAATCGCAACGCAATCTGCTTCAACCGAGGCGGTAGTGGCGGGCGCTAGCATTCGACTCATTACTTATTTCTGTGGGAAAAAATGCGGCATTTTCGCTGGGGCGTTCGTCGTTGTTTGTTGTTCGCATTAAAAAGCGCTCGCACAATACGTCGTGCATGGCGCGCGTAATTTGTGGCCGCGACCGTTGTGCTCTCTTTTTTATGGCGTGCTGGTGTGCTGGAGAAGACAATGCCACGCATTTTAAAAAGCCCCAGTTTTTTACGCGCCGTTTTTTGCTATTGCCCACCCTCAATCATCGGAAGAAAAGAGCATCGTCACAATAACCTCACGTAGATGCGCTATCAGGGCTATTTGTTTTATGCATATGCATGCTCGAAATAATAAACGTGCACATTATCCCTGGTCGCTCGTTGATGCGAAGTTTGGAACACATGTTTTGTTCGCCTAAACGAGCGTGACTGTGGCGGTAATTGCTATTTTTTATGTTTCATCCTAATGAGCATCAGGCGAGGATGCCGTTGGTTAAACTGAAATATTTTTTACTAATTTACAAGAAACTATGATTTTTCTTCAGAATCCAAGCGATAAAAAGTTATTTTAGGACAAAATTTACTTGCATTAAATTTTCTTTTAGTTTTGTTTTATTATATTAACAAAATTATACCACACCGTGAATTAAAATTGGATTATACCTGAAAATCCTTGCATGTCCGGAATGCGACTCCGTCATACCCGAATAAACCGCCTATCAAAGCGAACTGAGGAAATCAAATCCATAGCCGTGAACACAAAGGGAAGAAGCGAAGCGTGCGGGAGACGTGAGCGACGCTCACACTATATTCCATTATACGATCGTGCAAGCTGTGCGACGACGACGGCGGCAGCAAAGGGACGAAGGACCGTAAGGACAAGACGCAAATCAACACGTTTACGACGCACTGCGAGTTACTGCCACCGTCAGCATTTCGCAAACGTTCGCACCTAGACACAACCCTTCAATTTGAATATGCAAATAACTATTAAACTTGTTCAATGATGTGTGTACGAAGTAATTCAAAAAACTTGAAATCGTTCAGTTCGAATGATTTCCGTTACAGAGAAAAAAAAACATCTTCTTTTACATATGTTCAGAGACTCTCGTCACTAACGTAGATAAATCGGCTTGCGTGGGATTTCTTGAAATCGAGAAGTAAGTAAGACAGTATAAGGACTATTATGGGATTCGCACCGCTCGAGGAAACTCCCCTTGCTCACAACACAAATCCGCACGAACAAATTGGCGTAATTCATTTTGCAGCTTTTACGCGAGCCTGGCCTGTGCGAATCGATGCGCCTCGCAGCATGTAAGTCGTTGGGAAAACTTTGTGCTTGTTTTAATCCGCGCTGGTGGAGCTTAATCCGGAAGCGTCTTTGCTGCCAAAACCGCAAAATATGAGTTATATCTGTATATTCCGGAAGCCAAAAAAAAACTTTCGGTTAAAAATACACTCATAACTTTCCAGACATTCTTCGGTGCGCGATATTTATGATAGCGGTGTAAATAGAAACACAATAAGAATGCAAAATGGAATAAATATATGCATCGGTAATTCAAAACCTGAAAGTAACAAGATCCCGATGGCAATAGCAGGAAATAAACTTGTTTTTAAGCGTCGGGATGATCGTATCCTGCTGTTGTCTCTGTCTGCCTGCCAAAACAAAGGTTTTATTATAACCGCGGTAGCTAAGTGGCCAATGCAAGATGTTGGTGGATGTAAGAAGAGCAGGTGTTCTCGTCGACCGCTTAAGAGTTTCCAGCGGCTTGGGGTTTACGCTAAAAAGTCGATTTTTCAACCGCGCCAGGCGCGGCACAAATAAGGCAATTCATAGTCATCCTCCCGCAAATTCTCCTCTTTCATTCTATAAGTATAATCGTATTATTAAATAAGAACTTGTAAGCGGCTTTACTAGTGTGGAGGCGCCGGGCAACGCGCAAAAAAATTTTATTATGTTATATTAAATACGTTGCATACAAATGTGACACAAACATACATCCTTTACCGAACACAAACTTTAAGAACAATTAGATACTAGTTTTGAGTTGCAACCGGGGTAAATTCGATCAGTGAAACAACATCTAGGAAAGTTTACGGCGCTGAATGTGAGCCGTGTGCAGTTAGTTAACTTGGAAGTAGTTGAACTACTGAAGAAGTTTTGTGCGCGACGTTTAAAGTGCATTAATGCGCTCGGATTGGCTTGATGGTCTTTGTTTATTTATGTGCGGATTGTCGTAGATTGTATGCGGGGCATGTTCCTGCAATTATTTTTGGCTGACGCCCGCACTTAAAGGGTAATTTTATAGGTTGTAATCATTTTTCCGGGTTTACCAATATAGTTAAATTTGCATACTGGATACTGGTTTAGATAATGCACGTTTTCACAATGCGGAAAAGGTGCATCGTAAACAAAATATTCATAGCAAATATTTTCATTAATATTTATTAGTGTAGCATTAAATATTGTCATGAAGCACAATATAAGTTGTGTAAAATGTTGCCATGACGCAATCAAAAGTAAAAGGTACGAATTTCTATAGATATTTGCTGAGAAGGTTTGTTAGGTTTGTTAGGTGGGTAAAAGTCATCCACGGTCACATCGTATCGTGCCTTATCTCCATCATCCGGTCCCAAACATTTTGTATCTCGCGCGGCACGTTTCCCATCCGCTTTCATTTAAAATACGAACAACGTTGATTCTTCGCGACGCTGATGCCTGATGGCGATAGGCGCGCCGCGTTAAATTTGATTACGCGCACGTATGCGCGAAATATGCGCCGAATATCAAAACTCGGATGAATCGAAACGCAAAACAAACCGAGAGCCAGGCGTTACCTTTCTTCCGGTTTAACGAGAGTGGCGATAAATTTGCGAGATTGCTACCACCCACGCTTTTAATAATAATTATTTCACACTTGTAATTGAATGAATAATTTTAATTGGAGTTGCTGTAAAAAAGCTAATGATTTATTGAGAAATTGTTGGTTCAATTCATAAAAAAATATATTTTTATTAGTTTGTAATTTTTTAGCTTTGCTTTGCTCGTGACGAGTGTTAATTTAACAGAAAACTTGACACTCATCGATCCTAATCCGAAAAAACAAAATTGAATCTAAACAAAATGCAGTCGAGTCGCCCGTGCCTTATCTTACTCCAAAGCTGAATGGGTCCAATCGGAGAAGTGACGTCAGTGTTAAGTTCTTCGCTCCGTTGGATGTTCTACAAATCTTGATAGTTTTCCGAATTTCGCACTTTCTTTCTGCTAAAAAGCTTATTAAATCACAATGAACTAACCACAAAATTAAACAAATCACCTGCCTGTTAACAAACAAACAAAAAACATTTTACAGATAGAAAAGTCGAAGATTTATTTCTGCTCTACTTTTACATTTCGCTAGCAAAACTAACGAATTTATGTATGAATGAGCAGATTTCCCAACTCAGAGTTGAATGATGACTAGGCACGTTTCTGACGACGTGACCGGACGAACACACAAAAAAAAAACAAATATTTATTTACATCCTCCATAGAACGCACGAACATTGTCGGCGTTTGGGATTTGTTTACTGCATTTAACATCAGCGGCTTTGTACATTTATAATCGGATATGTGGATTAATCTAACGAGCTTACTTTTCGTTTATTTCATGCTTCGCAATATACAACAAAAGTTTACAGTAATTCATTACTAATCAAAACAGCTTTGAAACAAAATGTGCACATTGATGCAAACAACACATTAATAAAAAAATATTCCATCAAAGTTTGTGTTGTGCACGCGTGCGAGTTTAATAGTGAAACATCAGCATTTCAGTGTTTCAGCAGTAAGCCATAGTAGAAATTTTTATCGCACTGACGACAAGCCGTAATTTCGTCGTCAGTTTCCACGCGAACCAGTTATTTTCTCGCCGTGAGCGCGCGCTAGTACTGCAATTAAAGGGCAGAACAATCGTTGGTGGTGAAAGGAGTAGCATCGATATAATTCCTCATTAACCACAAGAAGACGATAAAAGTAATAGAAAGATCAATAAATATGCCGAAACGTCGTTACAGGTAAGTCGATGTAAATGTAAATGTCAAAACTATGTATATGTAAAATGTATCTATTTTTAATCGACCAGTAAAAGTGGCTTGACTCTAAAAGCTAGAGATATTGAATATTAGATAATGTAATGGATTGCACTTAGATTTTAATCCATTAAAAGTTTAAATATTGATTTGCAAGAGTATTGTAAATATACTTGTGTAAAATTAAGCTTTTTTGCTTACATCAATCAGCAACGTTTTTTATTTTATTTTTGTAATCACATAATACGTATATCAATTTTTTTAAAGTTTTTCCACAATAGTAACTAATATCTGTTAAAAATAAAAATAAAATTTAAGGAATTTAAGAATGGAAATTAATTAAATTAGAAAAAATATTGTTGAAATATAATGCAATCAGAACTGTAGAATACAAAGATGTAGAAATTTTGTAGTGTTTTCTGGATGTAAATTGGCGATTTGTAAAAGTACACTCCTGGTACGCCTACGGTGGTGCTCCTTTGCTCCTTACTCCTGCTCCTACTCTCGCTGCTGGTTTCTGCCCTGCCACGTTCGATGCGCGCCGGCCTGCTGCCGACGTTTCTGGTCTCTGTGCGAACGGTGCGCGCTGCCGGCCTGCCGCTGCTGCTGTTCAGTTCGTTTTCAGTCACGATCGTGTGCCGTTCGCTCGCCGCGCCAGCTTGCACACATCGAGCAAACAGCCCGCCAGCCGAGACGGGTCGAGGTCCTGCGGTGTGGTTAAATAATACACGCGCCGAGAAGGAGCAATTTCGAGCGCCATCGATTCTGAATCATTCGTCGTTGGCCGAATCGATACTACCGTGCGAATGCAAATTGGATGACATTAATAATAAACGCTGTAATAGAATCAAGCGATTATTTGCGGGGCGCTTAATTGCCGAGGCAAGTTTAGCCGCCTATATACACTGTAATTGGTGTTAATTGGTTATAATCTAAAGCGAAAAGTTGGGACAGTTGCGCAAGGATGCGTTTGCTGTCGGCGGAAAATTTGTGACTCTATTTGTGAGTGGTGTGCATGTGTGAGGGTGGGCTTTTGTGTGGGTGAGTGGTGTGTATGTGGGGGTGTGTGACGCTCTCGCCGATTGGTTATTAATGACATTTGCCGCAAAGCTGTGTGTATGGATTTTCAAACGGTGGTTGAAAAAACAATTTGATAAATAAACGGGAGCGAGTTTATTATTGGTGAGTTTCGATTTATATTTATTTATATCAATATTATTTTATCCTCTTATAAACTTTTTATTATGCACTTAAATATTTCAACTTCGATTTCTTGCATTTTCTTGCAGCCATAGTTTTTTCTTGTTAATTAATTGCGTATTTGAAAACGTGCCGCAGTTATTTATATTAATAGTATTAATACCGACGTGTAATTAATGATGCAACACACTTCTGGTTTTAGTAGCTTTGAATTTGTGACAAAAATTTTGGCTCGATATTCGTCGGACGTGTGCTATTTACGCACTCGATTTATAAATATTGGTTTGGTTGTATCCAAGGTTTGAAAGTGCGTCGCCGCAGATGAGGATTATGTATATTAATATCTGATGATTGCCGATGATAATTTATTAATAGGTGACACGAATTAAACATTTAAAATAGCGCCGAAAGTGAAAAGTTGAGTATTTCATTGCGAGCGTGGCGCATCCGTTCAGAAATAATTTATATCATCGGGAAAGTTGCGTGGACGAAAAATGTAGCACCTGAAAATCAGGAATAGCGCACTGGCTATTTTATTCCTTTACTCTTTTAGTAGTAGTACTAGTAGTGGTATGTTATTGATTTCGTTGGAGCGTGTTGTAAGCTTTAACACTTTGATTCAAATGTGGAACAAGACTAAAGTTTAGTTTTTTTTTTACCGTTTGACGTTTACGATTTTGTAATTGAAATTTGCGAGCGCATCTCAATTACACGCTCTTGGTTTTTTAATTATGCGTTTGTGCTTTAAATATCCAGCGGCCAAGAGCTTGGATGACAAGTGATGAATCTAGGATTTATGATTGTTTAACTAACGAAACGTCGTGTGGTTGCTGCTGCTGTCGTGTGGAAATTTTTCCGCACGACTTGGTCGTTGATTTTAGTTTTTTTTTTTTGTTCGTTTCGTGACGTGTTGTGTGCTTGCGTTCGTGTCGCTGTCTTAATTAGCTGCGCGCCCAGATTTGCCGACGCCGATAGCCGCGCGCGACGCCTGACGTTGCGACGCTGCTGCTAGTGGTATTTTGATGTATTATGGAAAATTGTCACGTCGAAGCGCGTCGTCGAGCGATACGCGACGCTCGAATAAGTTGGAAAAGCGCCGCGTGCGGAAACTAGTTTGATTTATCTAAAACAGCTGTTTGAGCTGCGTCGGTTATGTAAATCGTTCGTTGACGATATTAGCTGAATGGAGGGGAGATTTGTGTCAATTGTAACAAATTATTCATCACCAACAGTCGGAAAAAATACGAAAATTTTCTCATAGATGTGAGAATCGACTATTTTTATAGGAGATTTTTAATTTTTATTGCGTTTTTTTTTTATTTCAAACTTGATTAATGAAGAGATCCACAAGTTTACCCGCCGAGGGACTCAACTATAAATAAGCGCGCACCGCACTCGAGAGCAACTCTCGGGGCAAATTAAATTACGTAAAAATGTCGCGTGAATGAAGAACGCGCGAGCGTATAAATGTTATTATTAGATTTGAAAAAGTCGAGGATAACTCTCTCCTCGAGCTTAATTCTGCGCGCGCACAAGCGAGAAATTCTCATTAATGGCAGGAAATTAATACGAGAAAACATTTAAAATTGTGCCGCGTGACTGAAAAAATGTTTGCCTTTGAATTTGCGCTCCAGGTTGGTCCAGACCCTGGCAGTAGGAGCTCTTTTTTTCGGCCGAAAAGATTAATGATTTCGGCATTGTTGCGGCCCGGCTGCTTCCGGGATTGATGGCAAAAAGTTGGCATGTCGAAATGATTCCACCCAATGTTTTTCGGGATGCTGTTTTGAATTGATTTTTCCATTTTTTTTTTCGGTATCCACACGAAAAATGTATTTTGTAATATAAACTCTTGTATAGTGATACGAAACTATTTATTATTCTGGAGGAAAATGTGCGCGCCGCCTGTAGCAATGGATAAGCGCGTAAAACGTTTGCATTATCAAAGCTTTCAGAAATGCGCGAAAGCTTTCCTCCGCTCTCTCTCTTCGAACATTCTCTGGCGTGCGCGCAAACTCTTAAACCTTAAACACATTATCCGAGTGTGTGCGTGCTGCGTTTATATTGGGACTATAAACTCTGCACAGCCAAATGAGAATGGCAATTACTCTGCGTTTACCGATTTGAAATGGTGCATTTTCTATGGTGGAGGAGGCATCTGATATACGTATGTGTGGGAATGTCATTTTCCTGTTTATGCAAATGCCGTTTTGCGGTCATTTTACGGCGTGTTGGAAGATGCTGTCGGCAAGTAGTTGTAGTAGTAGTGACCAATGCAAGCGGGTAGTAGTTGGAACTTTTACGCGAGTCACTCGAAACCCGTTTTGGCTTTGGTTGACATCGCGGTGCATGATTTTCATCTGCGGTTGAGATTACTGTCGCTCGGGATGTAAATCTCACAATTTAATGTTGTGATTTTGTCCGGTTGACTATTACGATTATTTGAATTCAATATAATTTCCTGTTTCTGTGGTCATCTGTTCATCTGTCCATTTCGCCTGTGAACATGTCAGCCTTGTGTCCTGGGTATCCAGAGTAGAATTCTCGAGGTGGAAAAACTCACTTACGTCCAGTTTGTAACTGAAAGCTGAGCGCTTGGCGTGGCGAAAACTGTCCGAGCGTAGCCGATAACAGGAGAGCAGCAGCAAAAGTACGCTACACTTGCTGACTTGCTGCTGCTGGATTATAAATAGGATATTCCTGTACACTGCGTGTGTGTTTTTTTTTTCTGCCCTCGACATCATCGAAGCATGCATAGCTCTGATACAGGAAGACCTATATAGCGCCGCTGCTCATCTCACACGAGGAGCGTTTGATTAAGCGGTCGGTGTAAGCCAGCAGTGAGCTGTGAATAATGAATATTTCGATGAATATTTGGATGTGAATTTATGATATTTTTACTAATTCACTGGTTTAAAAATTGCTCTCAAGAAATTTGCGTTGGTGGTAGTAGTAGTTTGTAAGTCATTTCGAGGTGTGTTGTGTCGTTGGTAAACAATGGGAGTTGACCTGAGCGAATTTCACATGAAGTTGATAGTGCGCCCATGAAATAAATAATTGTCCGGCATGGAGCGCCGAGCAGACGGACGTAAACACGATGCCAGTCTGCTGGCTGTGCTTCTATATGGGTTTTGGATTTGTGTGTGTTTGCCGTGAATCAAGGTGAACCAGAACCGCGTCTGACCGGTCATGTGTCTGCGCTGCCCGCGCGCCACTCTCATTGTTCTTATTTTATGTAGTGTAGTGTGCGAGTACGTGCCCGTTGAGCCGTGGCTCGACGCTCGACTTTATTATTTAAAACTTGCAAACACGTATGAGGGCACAACATGCAGCCAAACTGTTTTCTCCAGAGCCCCGGTATGATGTGGTATGTATTGCAGTTTTTCAACTTGGGATTTATTAATTTACCAAGGAAAATCTTTGATAAACTGGTGTTAAACAAGTGCTCAACATTCGTTAGCGCAAGTTGACTTTCTCAGTAATTAAAAAACAAACTAAAAATGTTTTTAATTCTCTTTCTAATCGTGGGAACGGTTTGGTGAAAATATTTGTCGCTGATTTTGTTTCGCCTTTGTTTGCTTCCTTTTTTATATATTGCCAAGGCTGGGTCGAAAATTTGTCATGCATTGTTGTTCGGCTCAACATCTACATGATGATGATGAAAAATCAATTCGGCAGTGCCGTTCGTCAGCACAATGAGCAGCTAATAACAATCGCGATTATGACCGCGTTCATGCAAGGTAAAACTTGGTACAACGCGCCGAGAATTGATCATTTCTATTTGGTTTAACATGCCGCTTTGTGTTTGCTTGACGCTTTAACCATGTTGGAAGTATAGGTAGCTGATATTTTTTTACTTTCTACCGCGCTGCTGAAATGTGTAACGATTCATCGCTATTGATCGAAGATGGTTTGTTACCCTTGTAATAATGGCGCAACGTAAGTGGCTCGCGCCAGACCCGGTTGGATAACACGCGATTGTTGCATTAGTAATCAAACAATTGCTGGAATAGTACGAGCACCCCTCGAAAGTTCATTTTAGTGTTGGGGGTCAATGGTGATTAGCTGCAAGTTCTAAGTATCAAAAGTGTCACGTGTGACTTTTAACATATCTAGTTACTCATTTGCTGCTGTGTGATACGAGTTTAGATGAATTTTTGGTATTGTTTGATGAATTTGTGCATTGGCACGTTGAGTTGTTCATAAATAAACATGCGCGCGGAATTGCAACGCACTTCGATTGGTGTTATTGATGTCGGTGCGGCGTTTCCATTATAGCTTGTCCTTCAATGGGTTTATTTATGTGAAATTTTTATATACTCTTTTTATTTTCGAAATCTGGTTTTGGGCGTAGGCATTACTTGCAAGCACACACACACCATATGTCCATTGATTTTAACATTTTACGCTTTCAATGCTAAACGTCAAGTGAATTTTTATTTCCAGAACCACTTTCGCTTTTCGTTTAATTTTACCTTTTCGGTTTTCATTTATTGCTGCAACCTTTTGTGCCTGAACGGACTTAATTTACGATTTTCATATTGATCACAAGTAAATGTCATGCGAGTTTAATTTTGGTGTAATATGGTGTTTTGATCACTTTTGGAATGTGTCCTTGTTTTTTGATCAATGTGTGGAGTTTTGTGGTCAGTGTTTGGCACCCATGACACGAGCATACGTTTGACATGCTCGGAATTCTAATGTGTGCATTGATTCAGAGTTTCCTCCTGCGGCAGCAGTAGAGTACTCGCACGCACACGTTGTAATTACAGGCCTACGTTTGTTTGCATGCATCAGTAGTTGAGCTTTCATCACGACGTGCGCGATTAAATACATTTGTAGTTATTAGCGATTTATTTAGCGGTTTATGGTGAAGAAATTGGAGCACGGAAAGTGTAGGAAATTGTGTCGGTGCAGTCAATTTAATACACACTTAATGGGATTCGTAATTTTATAAATTTATTTTTTGCTGTGCTCTCGATGTGAATTTCTCATATTAAAAATGTTGAATGGAAAATTTTATTACTCGTTATTTATTTTCATTTATTTATTTTTTAAATATTTTATTCCTCTTTACTCTTTCGCTTTCCGCTTTATTTAACGCACTGGGCGGAATCAATTCACACTGGCACTAATAGGTATATATTTTTATTAATTTTATTTCAATTTTGACTTTTATTCAGATTTGTGTAAATATTTGTATTTTTATCAATAATTTATGTGCAGATTAAAATACGATTTTGCATTCCACACAATTATTCACGCCTAGGTACAACTGGTAGGCAATTAGCACGGTTATTAAAAAGTTTCCTCACGCCGCGGAAGTCCAACTTGACTGATTAATGAATTAATTATGACGGGGTTGCGTGCGCTCCGGGGTCTATACGTGTAACTAGAAACTACCCTAGGGACCACCGGACCACGTGTGCTGTACGCGCTTTAAGTTGTAAATGTTATCACCTGAGTGTATCACGATTCACTGTGCGAAAACACGTTTAATAAAACTCGATGTAATTGTGCTTTATTTAGTTTACTAGAAGCAGCACGCGTAGTTGGTAGTAATAGCATTGTAATTTGCGCTAAGTGCGTTTGCATCTATTGCTCAGAAAACCCTGACCTTGGCCATTCAACCGTTGGTTGTATGACTAGCGCTTTTTTTTCTAATGGAATTCATTGTCATGGTTTACTCAAGATTACACAATCATAGACGATGTATAATTAATTCTGACTTTGTAGCTTGAAATATACTAGAATCGGACTCATGATGCTCTATGACTGATGATGCATTTGGTTTATAATTTACGTTAATGCGACTTGGCGCGCCTCTGCCTGTCACACACACACACACACACACACACACACACACACACACACACACACTGGTCATGGCTTATTGTTGTTTGGCGGCGTCTTGTTATTGTTTGCGGGTGATCTATTTGTGCGTGCGCGAAGCGTGAACAAGTTGAGCGGGCTCAGACGGCGCGGCGCGACGCGCGCGGGTGTGTGAACTTGATCGGAGGCGCGAAACCAGAATTAGAAGAGTGAGCGGAAGTGTTGTATATGCGTGTAGTGGGTACTAGAGTGCTGGCAGGCTATTGTCAACGTGGTTGAGCATCTCACAACTGACGACGACGACGACGACGGTAGTGATGATTAAAGCCACTCGCACGACGCGCACGCACACATTCTCATTTACTTTCTTGATTTGATCAGGTTGCGTGCGCGAAAGTTTTCTAATCAGGTTTTCCTTTGTCTTTCATTTGGTTTCTGTCCAGTCTAATAAAAAAACGACGTTTTTCAATCGGCTCGTAAACTTGGTAAAGAGTGGAGGCAGGAGAGGTAATGAGAAAAGCGAGCCTGGAGGAAATTGAATCAGTGCACAATCGACACTTCTGATCCCCTAATCCGGTGCGCATTCATTAATTTCGAAAGTGTCTCCCTCTGCGTGCGTTTTTTCCTCAATGATAATTCTTACTCTTGCGGATGCCACTTGCGGCATCCCTCGATATATTCTTTCATTAAGTGTAATCCGAAGCACTTTGCAAGCCACCTCCCTCGGCTTGGCGGGAAATGTCTGAGAGGATATATCCGCCATTCGCTTGCGGCTTGAAGGATGTGTCGATGAGACTTTCCACCCTCTGTTTTAATCATAATCAGCACCACCTCGTGATCAGCCGCAGTCGAATGCTATTTTTTATCTTTCTTTTCAATTTGCAAGTTTTTGTGGCGTCTCTTTGTGCACTTCGTGCTTTTGGCGATGTTTCGCTATTGTCTGCGCTAGTCACCTCTACACGCGTGCGCTTATCGCTGATAATATGCTTGGCGTGAGGGGCGGCGACATGTTTGGTGGCGATGTTTTGCACGCTTTGCACATCCTTTTCTCGGGCACGACACGCCGTTGAAGTGGTTGCGGCGCATTGTCGTGAAAAAGGTCACAAAGGGCACGAAGCAGGAAGCTCGAGACTAATCTCGACGAGCGTGTCGCGCCGGTGCTCAATTTGGGGGGTTGATATCGTCGTGCATGCAGTAGTGGGGTAATAAAGCGGGAAAGTTCAAGTCATGTAGCGATCTACAACTAAATTAATTTTTTACTACCGCCTGGGTGAAGAGCACGCGGACCATTTATTAAATGTACCCGCACGGATGTGTTAACTATGGAGAATGAAAAATTCCGCTAAGCAAACTAAATCTATTCAATGGTTGTGGAATGTTTTACTGGCACGTTGTTATTAATACCGCTGGGATGAGGAAAAGGGGTATGGGTGGAACGGAGCTTTGTGTTTGTCTAACCGAACTAATCGGCACCGTGCCCGCGATCGATTTTCGGCCAAAGATTAATGACTAGCGCGCGGAAGGAAAGCTGAAAATGGTTAGTCAGTTGGTTCGGACGTTTGGACGCTAAGCGATTTTCGGACAAATTGTTTGACCGTTTCCTGTCCGCCTGGTAGCCCTTTGCGTGCGTGCATTTTTAAAACCCGTTGGTGATTGACAGCATTTTGTTGGGTCTAGTGCTGGCATTCCAGTCAAAGTGCTTAAAAGTTGTCGTCATTATTCACATTCAAGTTGTATGTGCAAATTACAAGCAAGACGTGTTTATATATTGCACATGTTTCGACTGGAAGTTGTCGGCGGCGGCAAGGCGGGAATTTTGGGAAAATATTGCAACCTTGTTGGGTTAAACTCAGTTTGCTAGCGGCAGGAAGGCATAAATACTATTCGAATTTCCGGCGGCGCGCCAAGACGGAATGGAAAATCGGCTAGAAATTTGGTTAAGTAATTATTCATAGATACTTTGACCTAGCGATGACTCTAATTTTAATTCATTTGCAATTTACTCGCTTGGATCACGAATTGTACTTTTAAATTTTACCACGGTGTAATACATTACGGAGAATAAATATCCAAATAACATGAATGTATTTACTGTAGAAATAATCTGTTATAAAGCGGTTTAGGTCTTCGGATAGGTAATACCTACTTGACGATTTACATTTCTACACTTTCATGTTCTACACAAATACTGGCGGAAGTTCTCGGCTATATTTTATCGTCTATTGATCGATGGCACACTGGAGGCGCCCGAGTATAGCTAAAATTGTAGAAATCTGTAAAGCTTTAAAAACCGCCATAACTTTTGAAGAGTATTGGTCGGTGTTTTACTTGGTAACTGGAATAAGTTTCTGTTTGCTGCGGTCATTAAAAAGTTGGTTTGTTTCGGCTGGGAAGGAACAAGTGCGAGTGTGGTGGGTAAGCTCGCCGCCGCCCGGCGAGCGCGAGAAGTATCGATCAAGCCTTGGTTTGCAACATCCACCCACACACACACACAGTGCCGCTTTGGCTGCTCCAACGGCGGTTGGTTTGCAAGTCGCGCGTCGCGAATCGTTGTAGCCAAAGGAGAGATTGTGTACGCTTTGAATTTGCTTTTAATTTTTGTGCATTTGCGCACATCTGTGCGCCATTGCCGGCAAACATCTGCGACGCGAAACGAGTATAAAAGCCTTACAATAATTTCATTTTATTCAGTTTATATGTATCGCGTATGGGGATTGAAGCACGCTGTAGGTTAAACCTGAAGGATTGGCGGAAATTTTATTTTGCGATTGTTTGCACTCTGTATAAAATACATTTGCGGAGCAGCACGCGTGTGGAAACGTCGGAATGTTGCTGCCGCTGCTACGTTGTGTTAGATGGTGGCGAATGGACGGAACCCGAAATACAGTCAACCGGGTCATAAATCATCCGGATATGTCGATTTTTACTCGCCGTCGTCTCTCTGCGCTAGTTTGCGCACGAGCGAATCTCGAAACACACCCACGAAAACCGAAGCACTTAGCAGGGCATTCCACGAAATGTAGAAAAATTGCTTGAGCTGTGGAAAATTTTAAATTGATTTTTTTTTGCTCTCTTGAAAATTTGAAATCTCTACCGCTATAATTCACTCGTGCAATTTGCATGTAGATTCTGCTTGCCACGTGGAGTTTGTAGGTCAATGAGTTTAGTGTGAAATGTTTTTGTGTACATGTATTTTTATTTGTGAAGTTATATGGAGGTGGTGCTTGGTTTGATTCATTATTTAGCGCGCTCGCGCGCGACCCCGAGCGTAAATTGCGCCAGAGTGATAATGACGCCAGTTAATTGCGCCTCAAGTTGGCGGCGGGCAATTATGCGAAGGAGCCGGGATGCGCGCGCGTATTTGCCATAATGCATTTGTCATTATTATTATCATCATCGCCACCGTCTACGTTTACCGTGTTTGGCGGTGGCGCATTTCTCATTTTCGCATCTTTGCCCGCCCTGTCTCTTTTCGATTTATGACTATGAGCTAATTGAAATTTATTTTTGCATTTTCAATCTTTTTTTTTCCCACACCCCCTCCCCACACTGAATATTCTATGATTATGATTGTTCGCTGAAATTGTTGTTGGTGAATGTTGAATGGTGGATATTTTTCTTGCAGAATATCAAACAGCACACGACTACAGCGGTCGCTGATTGTAAACTGGGACTTTAATTACCTAGTCGCTTCAATTAGTCGGCTTCAGCCTGCCTACTCGCGGACGACATTCGCATATATGGCTGTCACAGTGTATCCCAACATGGAGATTACATGGTAAGTGCAATTTGCGTAATCACATTTTACACTCACACACCCAATGGGTTAGAATTTCAACAATTGTGCTGTTTTTTCTCTCTTCTTTAAAATATTTCATTCAAAAACCGATTTTTGTGGCGTTCGAGCTGTTGTTTCATCAGTTTTACATTTTTGCATGCAAACGGTGTTTGGTTTTGTTTCCATAAAGTTTTTATTTGTCATCCATTTTTCAAAATTAAACAGCTGTATACTAGCATTGAGTACTTACCTGTACTTACCTGTAGTTACGGGGAATTAAAATATTTGGCACCGTTTTTGGATTTGTGAATTTGTGTTGTATTTGCGTTTGTGTTTCTTTTTCTCACTCTATATTACACACACTCTTTGTTGTATTCTTACCTCATTTCCAACATTTAGATATTGACACTTGTTAAATCGAATCTATGCCACAATAAACTGTAAATATTTGATTGCCATTGAAATATTAGCGCAGCGTTGTGTTTGGATACTCTAATCAAACGTTTAGATAACCATAGATTAAGTCGATTTATGTAAATACTACGATATTACTATATTTGAACAGGAAAGCAAAAAACAACCGTATTGCAGTGTATTTTTAGCAAGAGCAGAACGAATAATATATATCTATTGTATCTAATAAGTACAAGTATAAATTATCAGTAGAATTAATTGATTATTCCAAGTGAACAGTGCATTGTTGCCAAATTGGGATCAATAACATAGTGTTTATATACCTACATATAATATATACATAGATTGATGACCTATAAATGGACTGCGTAACATTTTACTATATATCCCACTAATGTTGTACTTACTGACTTACTTACTTGCTGTTACTATTATTATGTGTATTGTATAGCAAATATGTTTGTAAAATTATTCGATATTAAAAGGTGTTAGAGAGTGTGGCTATATTATTTCGATTTGGATTGATTGCGGCATATCAATTGCCTTATAAAATAATACTCGCATATCAACTTGATTGTAATAATCTAGAAACGAAACAAAAAAACTCCCAACTTTTTTGTTTAGACTTTAAGGATTAAAAATTAATAACTGTGAAATTTAATTGCCTGTTGGAAAGTCGTAATTAAAAGCTCACAAGTTAAAGTGTAGTTAACATTGATGTATTTAAATTACCAACTGTAAATTATCATTAAGATGCAGTGTATAGGTAGCCATTGAATATTAATGAAACTAATCGATTAAATTAGCAAAAAGTTGACGTGTAAAATTGCAGACAATAGTAATTGGTTAATCCATAGATATTGATTTATATATTTTGGCCAATTCCGTTACGCGTATTATAATTTCATTAACTACTATTAATATTAATTATTTACCTATTGGAAGGTGTTATGTTTTGTTTAAATTTAACGTTTGCATGCCAATGAGATGTAAACAAACTATTTGCCACTGATGTTGTCATTATATTTATGTGTGCGTGTGAAAGATGAATTTGAATCTATATTGCGTACAATTTTCGTATGTGGCGGTTGGCGGGTTGCGGACTCTTATCGCATTACATCGTAATCTGTAGGCAACCAATCTCTGATTTAATTTGGGATGTTTAATTAGGACGAATTTATATTGGTAAACACAGACGTTCAAGTAAATTTGATGTAGGTATTTGAAAAGGCTGTGAGTTGTTGAAAATAATACATTTTGTGGTTAGCATTATTTCAGAAAACATGTAGTGACATCTATTTAGTGATCTTTACACTGTATGCTTTTCCCTGCAGTATTCACTTTATTTATTTAACGAAGACGAGATTGAAAGTGAATCGTATTCAATTCTATTTAAATCACATGTTTGAAGTAAATAAGACGTTTTAATTATTAACCGAACAATAAAGTTTCCAAAAGCGGCGGTTGTACATGGCAACACCGCACTTTGCTGCTTAAACATTTTATTGCTGTCAATCACATAACCTTTATATTATTCGCGTTGGCCCTCACGTATAAAAGTGATGTAGATTTATTTACCTAATATCCTAGAAATTATTCTGTATGTGAGTGTGCGTATAGTGAGTGCAGTAAACAGGTGCGATTGCTTGGTTTGAACAAGAAAATTGTAGGTTACTGACTGTTGCACTAGCATTAATCAAAACCGTATGCGTTCTCTGAAAACGTGGAAATGAAAAAGGTGAATGTTTTATTCAGTCTGTATGTGATGTGTGTGTTGTAACAATTGGCATTGGTGAGTGTCGCTCGTGCGCGCGCGTACCGCAATTCGAATCCGTAAATTCGTCCAAACTGCGAGTGTGATGTGTCGGCCATATTATTTTTATAGATCGCACGCGTTTGCCGAACGTAAATTCGACGTCATGCGCGTTTATAAATACGCCGATGATGAGTATTTTTAAAAAGCTCTTCGCTTTTAGATCATCGCTTGCGAGTGGATTGTATTTTTTGCCAAGTTATTTATGCCTAGGAAATTGGTCATTTGAAATGTTTGAACATTTACGTTAAGGACTTTAATCTAGTTGGGGCCAAAAAGTATGCGAGCGAAAGCTCGCTTACACATTCTTTGATGTGTGCGGACAAGAGAATTTATATTTTGGCTTCAGTCGGCATGTTTTGAGGGATATTTTTCTTCAAACGCTAATTAAATTAAAAACAAACCTACGCAACATTTCATTACTTTTACAGTAAATATTTAATATCAAATAATTTTTCTCTTCTCTTATTTTGTACAAATATGATTGAAAAGTACCATGCCACTGGCTTCGCTTGGTTTGGCGTGGGTATAATACATTTTACTTGAATTGTATAGTATATAAAGTTAGAGTTGGAAATAATTTCGACTTGCCGTCGCAACTCTTTTATCTGCCGGGAACGTGCACCCAAAAGTTTGAAAATTCAAATGAGGAAATGAACATTTTCCACATTGCCTGGAATATAGTGTGTGTGGGTATTCGAACACTATCATTGCTTGTGCTGCTGTTTATGCTGACTGTGTATACCTCGTGAAAAACTCTTATCGCGGGCAACTTTAATACTTGACACGCTGGCCACGTATTGTACTCCATGTGAAATTTATCAAGTGTTGTTTTCTCTGTCGCACCATCGAATCCGTAATAAACAATTGGTTTGGCGAATGACGCGAGACAAAAGTAACTGTTATCGGTATTGTTTGATGCTGCTAGATTTTTTTTTGCAAAAAAAAAACTTGTTTTACGCGAAATTTTAAAAGGATTTAAAAACATTGCATGTTTTCCGGTTTGTTGTTAATTTAATTAAGAGGGATGAAGCCCCGCAACACAAAGCTTTGCTAATCCCCGCGCGCGACGTAATTGTAATTCGATATATTTCATTCAGCCACACTTTTTTTTCGTTGCTTCTCTGCGCTGTTGTGTCGCTTGAAGGATTTCGCATAATTGTCGCTGACGATTACGTCATTTATTTATTTTCTTAGTCGACTATCCAATAACTGAGACTGAAATGAAATTGAAAATATTTATGCTTGCAACTTAATCGTGTGGGCAATATCGTGATATAATTTACGTTTATTAATATATCTCGCTGTCGGTTTGTATAAATAAGTGCATATTCACTGTGCACCAGTTTTGGACGCTGCGCATTAATTATTTTTAATGCGTGCTGGCCTACACACATCTAGTATGAATTGGAGCGCCAATTTCGTGATTGATTTTCGAAAACCTACGCGTGTTCTCTATTTTTTTAAAAATATATTTTTATTTTCTGAGAGGTAATTTAATTATGTGTGATGGACACGTGAGTGTCAAAGATTTCAGTTTGTTTTACTTTCAAAACCAACACGTTTGCTGTGGTTGTTTTGTTTTATTTCGGTTTTTCAGCCTGTCTTATCTGTATAATGAACGACGTGCATTTGATGTAATTAATGACGATGATGCATTTGCATATTAAGCTCTTGCGCTGGTGTCAAATTTGCAGCCAAAATGTTAGGCACCTGCAGGCGGGCTCCAGGGGAGTTGAGTGAAAATCAAGCATGAAATTGTAATTACCGAAATGTCTACACAGAGAGAGAGAGTCTGCACCTTTGAACGTCTTTACATCATTGGATATTGTCAACGCCATTAATCGCAGCCCCTGAGCGTCTGATTAATGCTGCTCGTGTGCCCAATTTGAAACTAAGTGAATCCTTGCAAGGCTTGCCACTTTGCGACAGATGGCGCGCGCTTGCAAGGATTCCGCCCGCGAATCGTCCGCTTTGCGCAGTTTACCGGACGAACCCTAGATGGCCCAACAACTCCGGGAATTTTATATATCCCCATGCTGCGCACGAAGGAAATCGATTGTAGTAATATCTGGTTTTTAAATATTAACGATGTTACCGAAGCTTGTAATTATTGCGGTCGATTTGAAAGTCTTTATTCCATACTATTACACAAAACTTTTTTTTTCTTACATGAGACCTGCGTTGGTGGTGGGTATGATTTCGGCGCCGAGTGCCGGCGACGAGGACACGGCGCGCGTGTTTATTGATTTAATTTTATTCCTTGAGGGCGCAAGCGTGTTTATGATATTTATTGCCGCGCCAGTATTTATCCGTCTCCTTTGCTGCCTGCCGCCGCTTTGGTATTATCTATTGGTACCATTTTGCGACGTCTCTTTGCGCCGCCCGGGCGGCGGGCGTTTAAGTTTAATATCCCTGGCAACAACACAAAAAAATGTCTAATGGCTGGGATTCTCGAGCTTCTCTAGGTTTTCTAGGTTCTTAGGCGGTGGGTTGAGTTGTGTTTAATTCATACGAATTGCAGGCACTTAGCAGACGGTGGTGATGGAGGCGGTCGCTTTGCTGCGCACCTTTTGAACCACCTTTTTTTTTTGGAAAGCACGCGAGCGTGAGCGGAATTGATGCCTGGAAAACCTTCGGAAAGCTATCGAAGGTCCTTTTTCAACTGACGCCTTGGGATTCTTGCGGATGGACTCGTTTATTATTTAAAAAAAACGCGAACACTAGCAGCATCTAGTGTGGTGACGCGTAATTCACCCTTAAACTAGCTTCGGAGATTTTTTTTCTTTGACGGCCATTATTAGAAAAAGTTGGGACCGACCGCGACTTGCAGCGGAATAAAAGGAATAAAATATAAAAAAAAAACGTTAGTCGCCGGTGAATGACGACGGCGACGACCAGGGGTTGTGTGTGGTTTGGGAATGCCGGGAGAGCGAGGAGTGGATGTATTGGATCTGAGCGTCGCGACGCGCACGGCATGACCGGATAAATGGCGTGTGCGTCGAATGTTAATGACCTTGAGAGGACCAGAACCCCCAAATCCAGTCGTAGATTTTTAATCGCAAATTTGTAAAGCACTGACTGGTATTTTTGTCGTTTCTGCATCAACACTTGAGCGATCAATTTATTTCATTTCAATTCTACATCATGTGCCACACTCGAGATTTATATGTAAATACTTGCTTTGAATGAATGAATGGTGCATATTTTGGAATTGTAGAGATTTCTCGGCGCGCGCGCGCGCCCGTTTTGGTTCAAGTGCATAAAATTTATTTAAAGCAGATGTCGGGCATATGGTTTGGCTTGTTCTTGTCTTCGGACGTGTTGGACTTGGACACGGACAGGCAGGCAAACGAGCAGCCTCGTCGTGCAGACACTACTTGAAACGCTGCTTTGCTGATCCCGCTGACGTTCAAGGTTGTAGTGTGGTGTGTAAAATGCACAAGTAAGGCGGAGACGCAGACGTAGATATGGCACCCCTTTTTCGTTCTTTTGTATTTTGTTTACCTCGCTGAAATATGTGGAAATACGTATTGCTGGGGTGCGTACAAAGAGGATTAGCAACGGTTACGGTTTACTATGGTACTATGGATATGAATTCTTGGAAAGAAATTTGCGTTTTTTGAAGAAGACCTTTGGTCGTAGGTGCAATGCGTGCGTCTGGGCGGGCTGTCTGCTGTCTGCCCCTGCGAGTGTACGAATGCATTGCATTGTGCAGGGCAGGCAGGCAAGCAAGCAGGCGCGTTGCTCTGCGTCGTTCTTTGCCTTCCCTTTGCTTTACGTTTACGTTGAAGTGGCACCCGACCGCCGACCGGCGTACCATGCAGTGCCGCCGCGGTGGTGTGTGGAGCGAGCAGCTGCCTCTGCCTGTTTGGTTCCTACCGCTGCCTGCCTGTGCCTCTGCCGTGTGCGCTCTCTGCGTGCGTCTGCGTCAGTTGCCATTCGACCGGCGTACGACTGCCAGCAGCACTGCGCGCCGCTTTGCAAAACACGAAACACGCGCGCACGCTTGTGAAACGAGACGAGAACGACGACGCGAGTGCAGGGCACAAGAGTGCTGCCGCCTTGATTCTAGATAGTTGTGTGTTGTTGTTTGGTGATAAAATCTGAAAATGCTATTCGAAAATCCTGCCAAGCTGTATCCGTACACGGTGCCGCCGCCGGTGCTCCAGACGCCGGCAGCGCAAGCTGCTGTACAGGCCGCCGTGGTGCAGGCACAGCAGCAACAGCAAGCACAAAAGTAAGTTTGGTCTTCCTGCCAATAAGGATTATCGTAATTTGTACATTATTAAAAAAATTGCCAAAATTGTCGCTTTGGTTCGGATAATTTGTATGCGGTTGCTGTTGTTGTTTAGATTGGCTGATCAGGATATATAACTAGGATATTATGCAGTCTGTTTCTTTCTTGTGGTGTGTATCGTATGTGTTGTTGCATGCCAGAGAGTGTACGAATAAGCGCCTGGTTGTTGGTTTGCAAGGGGACCACCTGGCCGGATGGCAGTTGGCCGCGCGCGCAGAGGCCATATTATATTCCTCGATCCTCTCGATGTTGAGCGCGGCGAAAATGTCCTCTTTGGCCCTCGAAGATGCACGCGTGTGTGTGTGTGTTGTTTCTAAGTTTAGGATGATGGGTCGGCGGTGTGCCTGTCGGCTCGGAAGTTGATCTTTTTGGGCTATTTATCTCTCTCTCAACGGCAGCATGTGCTTGGTTATTTTCGTATTTTCGGCGCGCCATCAAAGTGCCACCTTTGCAGGCACACATCCATTGCTGCTTGTTCTGCTTTCATTCACTTGCATAGCGCGCGGCATGCGTGATTCATGGGTGATGACAATGACTCGCGTGGTTGGGAAACTTTCAACGACAACAAATCTTGTGTGTGATGTTTTGTGTGTTGTGCACATGGCATTGTCTTAGGTTAGGGCCACATGTTTGAAGAAACAAACTATAGGTCTAGTATTAGCGAAAAATATTACGAGTATTTTTATTAGTTCACCTGGTGCGCCTTTGGGTGGATTGTTGCAACGTTTTCGTTTAGGCTTTTCCCCAGAGCTGTGTCTTGCAGCTTGTGTAGGTTGTGCGAGAAGTTATTTTATTACCTGTCGCGAGGTGTATCTACCACTCTGCGGGTAGGTGGGTTTTATTGGTCGCTTTGCTTCTTGCGTGAATGCCTTAACTATGCCGGTTGTGCTAGCTTGTTTTTTTCTCTTTGCTTTTCTTCATCTCTCCTTCTTTCTAAATGTGTATAAATGTGCATAAGTGCGTTTCGGAGGGTATGCTTGCTGTTGCTTGGTGGGTATACGTGGTGTGCACAAAAGACTACAAGAATGAGAGAAGTGGAGGGCCCCGTAGTGCCTGCGAGGGCAGACAGCTGGCTGGGCTGGTTTGCCGGCTGTCGGTTTGTTTTTGTTCGTTTTTCTTTGGCTCTACCTGAAAACTGGTAGTTTTGCAAAATTCGAACCAGTTTTTTTCGTCATAATAATACTACACAACCCCTAAACTTATCTCGAATTCTATAGAGGAGACTGGTTGTCATTAGAATTGCTTTACTTAGCAGTGATTTTTTGATGTATTGTTGTTCTGGCGCAATTTGATATAATTTTTCTCACGGTTTGTTTCATTGTTGCGAATGAGTCGCGCTTTTTCCACCCATTAATTTGTCGTTACACGTTGTTACACTTGCTTTCAAGCAACGGTCCGAGAACAGCGTGCTTGTGAATACCGGACCATAATGCGTAATACAAAGTTGCACTATGCCAATGGCGTTGTACACAAGTTGCGAAAAAAGTGCACTTTCACTTTTCTCGCTTTTCTTTTAAAATTTGCGGTGGCAGCGTACTTATTGCGCGCATATTTTATAAATCAAAAAAACAATAATCCCTTCACTCTTCTCTTTTTCTACCACTATGTACGTGTCTGCTGTTTGTTTGCTGGACACATTCCTGTCTATCAGCTGCGCGCACTCGCTTTTTGGTCATTAACTGGACGAGAAGCGCGGGCACGTGCTGCGGTGTGTGTGTGTGTGTGTTTGTTGTGTGATGCTTCTGATACTGATTGTTGTCGAATTTACGCAATTCGCGGATTCATTTATTGTTGTGCGTGCGTTGTCGCTGGTATTTTGTATTTACGCACACGCTGGAGAGTTGAGTAGAGCTGTTGTTTTTTTTATTCGCTTTCATTTGAAACAATGCCGTGTGTGCAGGAGATCGAAATGAGCGAACCGAAACCATTGGAATTGTGCTCGCGGGACGAATTTTTAACGATCCATTGTTTGCATTCATTACATCATGTCGCCCATCGCGCGCACGGGCATTAAAATTTAAACTTGCTATTTTAGCACTTTTTGGCTGGCCAGAGCTGGGGGCAAACCAAACACGGATGAAACTTGCTGAAATACTCTGTGTGTTGTGCGCATGTACGTTATCATACAAAATGAATGATACGGATGAATTTGTTTGCCGTCGTTTGCCGACTGTGGTGTGAATGTGTGGGCAATTTTTGTGCGTACATTTTACTTCCTGTGCGAATGTGTGTTTGTGTAGGCGTTTATACTTATTTTTTATCTTAAAACTTTGAATACTAATTTTTATTGGATAAGCATATGATGCACTAGCACCTGTTAAATAAATATTGTTGATTAGCTGTTGATTAATTAATTAATTGTATTAATGAATAATATTTACATTGCGATGTGCCGTTGCAAATGTGATGATTAGACTTGTAGAATTAATTGAAGTACAGGTGGCAAATAGTTGTGACATCTCTCTAAGTGAATCAATATTTGTGTCTGTGTCAGCACTATGAGAGTACATTTATGGATTAATGTACTTTACTGTGTTAATTAATTTTATTGTGGCGCATTTGTAATTTAAATTTGGTCGTTTTTTTTAATTTGTACATTGTTCATGTAATCATCATTATAATTATCTTTTGTCGAAGTAGTTGTGGGAGATTTAAAATCTGTTATTCACTTTGTCATTATAACTAGGACAGATTTTAAGTGTCTCGCTTGTTTTTAATTAAAACCTTAATTTAATTTTTGTACATTTGCTTTAATTCTTACTATTATTTTGTGTATATACTTTTCGTCAAGTTACGTGTATTAAATTAATTAATATAAACGACACCGAGTAATACCCGTTGGTTGTTGTTGATGTTGCTGTTGTGGGTAACAAATGAGTGAACTATACTAAACCGCTTTGTAATTTAATTTATTTACATCAATCGTAATTAAGCGGCCGTGAAGAACATGCGTTAAACGACGATGATGAATCCTATCGTAGTGTTGCATGGCGCCGGCTATAATTTTAATGTATACTAAATAATAAACTATTGTAATACTTTTTTAGTATATTAACTCTAACACCGACTACTTTGCGAAATTAAATTTAGCGCTGATGGAAAATGATCGAGAATGGTAGATTTATTCAGCAAAGTAGGCGTTTGTTAAATAAATAAATTGAAGCCGTTTATTATTCTTGGATTAGCATTGCGTTTGGGCATTCTTTTGGTATGCGTTGCACCTTATTATTATTATTGTTATAAACCTTATTCAGGAAGCTGCTGGCCAAGTGTTTAGAATTTATGTCTGGCACATTTGTTATAACGTAGTTCACAGTTGCAGATTAGCGTGTTTGATAGCTATATAGGTTATTGTTGAAATTAGCGAGATATGATGTTAGAGGCAATCAATTTGTTTCTAAGTCGCAGCAGACAAATAAAATGGCCGCCCGAAACCACAGTAAACAAGAGTAAACATGCTCATTTGTCTTGGGAGATTTCTTGAGGGTGCGTCGCCATTTTAATTGTCGACTATAACGTCGCCATTTTATCACTTTGGGAACAATATCCGTACGTGTGTGCGAATGGTGTGCTTTAAGAACCTTTTTGGCTACACTTGTAAATGCTAATCTTTAACAAAACAGTAAAACTAACAATTGTTTCTGTTGATTTATTGTTTTTCTTTGACCACCACTAAGTATTATATTGTAGGAGTAATTATTTAATGTTTCACACACATCCACACACACACACTAGCAGTATTTGGCTATCCAACGATTTTTAAATCTGTATAGAATAATAACATAGCACGCTGTTCGTTGGGTGGTTGATTGGTTGGTTGGTTGCCCTCTCGTAAATCAGTACTCGAGTAGCAAGTGCAGACATTTGTAAGATTCTGAAATGCAACCGATTAAAAGGCATTGTTCAATTCTAAGTTTCGCAGGATAACGAAAAATGCGAAAATGAACGCAAGAGCTGAAGATTGTGCAAGATTGCGGACATTGGACGCGGCTGCTAGGATGGCTGGAGTGGACGCGACACAAGATGAAGAAGAACCCAAAGGTAAAGCGACGTTCGACGACATGCGGACGCTAAGACGCTGTAGTGACGTTGAAATATTTGGTATCGATGTAACAAATCGTACAATAGTGGCGTGGGTTTGCTATTTATAGCGAATGAATAGGCAGGAAGGAGTTTGCGTTTTTGGGGCGGCTAGGCAAAGCTAGGAGCGTGATGCGATTAGTGGACGCGCGAGGACGCTACCGGCTGCGCGCCGCCGCCGCCAGAGAGAGGGCACGTGCGCGGTTCAAGGCTAGCGCGGATGCGCGCACCCGCCGCTTATCGACCGGCGGGGCGTCACTCCCTTTCGCCGGATTGAGAATGCCAAATGGGACGTGCATGGTGCACACATTGAACTACGGTGTAGGCCTAGCCCATCTCTATGGTCTAACACAATTGTACAGGGGGTGCAGTATTGAAACATTGAAAGCGTTTTAAAAATGTACACACTACGTTTGGTTTTTTTTTCATATAGATTTATATATAAAAGTTGTAAACTTGTACTTTAATTATGTTCAAAACTATGCGCTCGCTGCTGCTTACACACACTTGATACAAAAAGAGATACAGAGTTTGGAAAGCAAACGTGTGCCTTATCTAGAAATTAGGACGCTGCCTGCCTCTGTCGTTCCGGAAGGAACGCGAGGGCGGCGCGCGGTGCAAACAAAGAAAGTTTTAGGTGCGCAACATTGCAATCAATAATTTAAAAATAGTAATACAAAACACAACCATTTACATGTGTGTCTACATGTCTATTACGCTTACATATAGTTTTAATTTTACTGAGTGTTTTTTGTGTTTATTTGGTCATTTGTTGGTGTGTGTGGCTGAGTTTTGATGTGTTTTTCATTAGATGGCTGTTGTGGATGATTGTGTGTGAGTGCTGGAAGAAAATCTAAGTATACTAGTACTGTCTAGATATTACAGCGATTACAACGAACCTACGGCGAGAGTGTGTGTGTTATTTGGCATAAAGGGAGTTTGCACTGTTCACTAGTTTGCTGGCTGGCGGATTGATCGGCGGCGGTGTGGTAGCTTGGGGCGGTTTAGCGATGTGGACGCCTAGGTAGTGGTCATGTCCCGCGGCAGCAGTAGTTCAATTAGTACTGCTGTGACAGGACAATATCACAACCTGAGGCTTTGATTTGGCTGAAGGTCCGTCCACCAGGATGTTGGTATAATGTAGACCGGTTGGTGACGGAGACGATGACGACGACGGCCGTTGCGGTGGCGTGCGAATCGATGGCTGGAGAGGGCGGGCGGCGACGAGCGGAGCGAGCCGTCTGAGGTTGTTGCGACGCGGACACCGAACACTGGACTGAGCCGGAGCGCGGCGCTTGGCGGCGCACGGCGGCGATCAGCGCCCCTTTCGTGGGGGAGTGCGCGCGCGGCGACGCCATGGCAACCGGCGGTGCGCCGCCGCCGCGCGGGCCGCACCCCACGCGCGTGCACGTGCACATCGCGCTGCCTCCCCTACGCAGCGGGCGCATTGGACGGCTATTGATCGCCGCGCACCCCTCCACCATCTGGCTTGATTTTTGTGCGTGCACCCTCTGGTTCGGCGGGGGCCTGCTCCCCCTTGCACACAATGAAACTTTGGGAGAGCAGCAGCGCGCGTTGTACTTTTGTCTTTGGCGTTGGATGCATTTGCCGGCGCGCTCCGCCAACAGGTCGATAAAGTCTTCCCAGTACGCACACCCACAGCCACCCTCTCTAACTAACTGTGTATTTTTCATTCTGCTCACATTTGCCACGCGGGGAGTATAGTGGGCGCACGAGAAGTCCCCGAAATTTAATTTTGTTCCCAAGGCAAAAGGGCATCAAAGCTGCAGGCAGCATTTGGGTCGTTATGAATATGTCGCGTATTTTTTACTTTCATTCAACTAGCCCGTTGCAATCGCTCCCCGCTACCCTATCGCTGGCCTACTATACTAAATCATTCATGAAATGATGCAAATGTGCGCGTCCGGCTCGGCACGTTACTACCGATTAATTTTTCACTCAAATGCGTGGCGCTTGAATTAATCGTCTTTGTTTTTCTGTTTGCGTCTACAGCACCGCCATAGGAGCCGGGGATAGTGTGGTGGCCACCAACGGCATCCTGGATCACGACATACATGCAGCTATCGTGCCGCTGAATGGTAGCCATTCGGGCTCATCGGGGCGCAGTACGCCTAATAACTCCTCGGACCCGGCCCCCGGCAAACTCTTTGTCGGTGGCCTGAGTTGGCAGACATCGAGTGAGAAGCTGCGCGAGTACTTTGGCATGTTTGGTACAGTTACGGACGTGCTTATTATGAAGGACCCGGTTACTCAGGTAAATAAGATTGCGTAAACTATAAAAGTACTTATTTTTGATCATTTTATCACATTTTTCTATATCTGTTTCCCTCAATTTCTATCATCACAGCGGAGCAGGGGATTCGGTTTCATAACATTTGCGGATCCCACCAGCGTTGACAATGTTCTCAAAGTGCCCATCCACACGCTCGATGGCAAGAAGATTGATCCAAAGCATGCGACACCCAAGAATCGACCAAAGCAACCCAACAAGACGAAGAAGATTTTCGTAGGTGGTGTAAGTCAGGATACGTCTGCGGACGAGGTGCGCGCATACTTTAATCAATTTGGCAAGGTTGAGGAAACGGTCATGTTGATGGATCAACAGACGAAGCGGCATCGCGGTTTCGGTTTTGTCACGTTTGAGAATGAGGATGTTGTTGACCGCGTATGTGAAATTCACTTCCACACTATTAAGAATAAGAAGGTGGAGTGCAAGAAGGCGCAACCTAAGGAGGCGGTGCAGGCAAATGCCCAGTTGCTGGGCAAGAGGTTGATGCTCAGCGGTTTGGGCATGCGTATGGCAGCTCCGAGTGCCGCTGCGGCGGCGGCAGGTGCGATGGCGGCCGCAAATCCTCTGGCTGTTGCACAGGCGCAGGCTCAAGTACAAGTGGCGGCTGCTGCTGCCGCTGCAGCACAAGCGCAGACCGCTGCAGTTGCTGGCTACGGTAAACTGTTAGGGGCATATCCACCTCTAGCTGCGTATCGTTATGCACCGTATCCAATGGCTGCGACAGCAGCGCCTACGGCACCGACGCCCACACAAGCACAGGCTGCTGCCGCTGCCCCTACGCTTGCCCAGCAAGTGACTAGTCCATACCAGGGCTATAACCTTACCAACGTAGACATGTCCAGCTTCCAGGGCGTCGATTGGGGATCGATGTATGGCATGGGCATGTATGTCTAGTCGCCCTCGTCGACTATACTCACCCACCACACTTAACTTGGACTTCCACTTTCACAGACACGCGTCTTCTTGTGCCTACTTTTCGAAACGAACATAATGATGGGAAACAAATGCGCGCGCGCAAGAGAGCTGAAAACTTAACGAAAAGCAATTTTAACTCTCAATATTTACCTTAGTAATACGCGCGGCCAGAACAGCAGCCGCGCTGACCGACAAGCAAATTACCTTCTATGCTCACACGCTCTTTGTTATAGCATTTAGCAATAATGACTCGCAATAAAGCAGTATTAATAATAAACATTAAATTTAACTAGACGATGATGGGCACTTGCATAGTGGCATTTGTGTTGGGCTTGATACAGGTGGCGGCAACCTATTGCCGCCCTTTTCAAAATTTTATTCATTTGCATTTGGAGCTCCATCTTTTTAGAAGTTAGAAGTTTTGCGAGTTTCTTTTGTGCTTTCGACCAGTTTCAATCGCCGTGGCATTAGTAACTTATTTATTTTGTTAGTGCTTAAGTCAGTTATTTATTAAGCCAATTGAAATTCAGTTTGCCGAGACGACAATGAAAACAAACAAATATGGGCTGTGTGTTGTGTTTACTTAATTTACTACTCGAAACCCGATACCAAGTAATGTTTGACGGTGTGTCGATTGAGAGCCGAAAAGACATTCTTTTGTTGTTCATTTTTAATTTTAATTAAAATATGTACCAATGACGCGCTGCGAAATGCGTCTTGCATCTCAAAACACGTAGATCTCACTCGATTTTATTGATAAGTTTGTTCTTTACGTTTAGTACTTAGTTTTGTATCTCCTCACACAAGTGACTTGTGCCTAACGATGAAATGAGTTGTTCTGAATCAAGTTCGTCGTCATTGTGTTGGCAGGCGATACCTATCGACTCTGACAATTATTTATATAATCATCTCGTGCGCGAGACTCATGCGATAAGAACACAGTTTACCTTATTATTTATTGGTAGTGCTTAGATATTGTTAAATTAATATTAGGAATTACGATAATAATGTACATCGGATACAAAATGGCGCATGGCAAAGCATAGCATGTTTTCGCTCAGAAGAGTGTTGTGCAAGTAACGAAACTCGATCAATCGTTTAGAAAACATTCCTGACTTATTAAAAATATTAACTTGTAACCCATTGTGGAGTTTTACACTTAACATGAATCTGCAGTAGTTGTGCGATTTGCGGACCAAAACTTGAAGACGATCGCCCTCGACGCGTTGCTCAATTCGCGACATCACAATACTAATTAATACTAATCGCCCACGAAACAATTAAGTCACAGTCAATATTGCAAGAATCGCGCTGAATCAATTAATGGCGACTCAATTATGTCGGCGCGCTTGGGCGATCGGTGCTTCGCATTTTTGACTTGTGTCTAACGAGGAATAAAGCAAACAAAGTGCGCCACTCTTGTGATACATAATTAAGCTCGGCAGCAGGCGATGTTTGATGATGACACTGAAGGGATGATGAACAATTTTCATTTCTACCTGCTCTCGTTTAATTTTACCCAGTGCCAAAGCGACAGCCAAGTGACAAGCAACAGTTTTCACAATAACGAAAATAAAAAGGAAACTTTTTCATCAAACACTATTGTTTTGAGTGTCTACTGAAACTTTGCTTGCTGCCACACAATATTGTACATAGTTTATGTTCATGTATTCGTTTGTTCGCATTGAAACTGTGACACAAGACGTTAGTTATTTACTCATTAGAAATGATAAGTTCTTGATATACAAAATAATGAAGTGAGCGAAACACGAGATTTGATAGTACGAAACATCTTATTTATCATCAAATTTATTATTTGCGAGTAGGGATTTTGTAGAGAAACCAGTGAGAAGTCGCATACGAAAGCAATAATATACTAAACATTTGAATTACGTTCCTGGCTTGGCGAAGACGTTGAGAAAACAGCATGGCAGCGCGATTGTATGATATTAATATTATAAATTAGTAACTTCTTTAAAATGATGATCCTATATTTTTGTATTTTATTGACGGCGAAGAGAAGGATTCATATTTCTCAAGCTATATTTGGATGGAACAAGTCTCGACGTTTGAAAAGTTGTTGTGAAGTTAGACATAAAAATATGAACATAAGGGTTGTGCTGTAAACTTACTCGATATACATACATACATATAAAAGTGAATAAACTAAACAACATAAATTGATATTTATTTCCGAAGAGGGAGCAGCGGGAACAGTGAAGAACGTGACGAGGCAAGAAAAACTTACAATAAAGACAATGTGAAAACACCCAAAGTTTTTGGCTTCTCACTATTTATATAAATACTAGATTGTATTGTGTACAACCAATGATGATAATTAAGAGGCATAAACGATAATAATTAATAAACTTAATTGAAATATGACTTTTAAAAAAGAAACAGGTAGGGATGATTCGGACTGTAGACAAATTGAACTTGATGACATATTGACAAATGAAATGTGTGCTGTGGAAATTCCTTTTTTAATTCTAACTTTAGGTTTTACTTATTTACGTTCTCTTTATTTCTTCCTATTTTTCTCTCACGAGTTTTAGTTTAGAAAAACATTACGTTTAAGACAAACCAACAGGGGATGTATGAAGACTTGTTTAGTTTATAGTTTCCCATGCGGCTCCCCCAGCGAGCCGCTTGCCGAATTATTTTATGTTTTTGTACCACTTAGTTACTACTCGTAGTTTAATTTAATAATTAACCGATTATGTTTGTGTATTTTATTTAGACATCTATGTGTGTGCGTAGTGCTGGGTCGATGTGTGGAGCAAGAGATCAATGTTAGCTTCTGGTGGCTTCTTTTAGTTGTTATGACCATGACATAGCGTTTAGTTACTATTAGTATTTAGTATTTATTTGTTTCTCGATTATTGACTGAATTAGCATAGTTTTCGATGTTACTACTACTCCTTTACGTTTATGATATACATATACATACACGCTATGTCCGATATGGCAATCGACTTTTGAATCCACCCGGAAACAGGTCGCCACCATAAGGCTACCAAACTACGCACATCACATTTTGTTTTTCAAAATCTGAGTATTTCCTTTGTTTTTTTGGTGAATGAATGTTGTGAATGTCTGTAACTTGTGATCGAGTATAATAATTCATTAATTACTTAGCGTTATTGGTAGTAGTGTTAAGAGTTATTTGTAATTTACTATATAGTTACTTAAAAGCGTAGTTGATAGTGACGAATTAAGTATTACTATTTAGTATCTTGTGTACGGTACTTGTACTTTAATTGAGTAATTACTTACTGCGACAAGTAATAATTAGAGTTAGTGTTTAGTGTTGTACATTATTATTATTATTATTATTCGTAATTATACTATAAATATTGATAATACAACCAAATTCGATGCTATTACTATATTTGAACTCCAACTTCCCGATCTCATACACTAGATCTTCTCCATTTTTACAAACACAATACTTCTACTAAGTATGCATGAAACACTTATATATTGGACAAACTACGCCAACAAACACACTTCATGACGTTTTCCTCTGAATATTGTAACATTTTGTAGTTTGGTACCTATCCGAACAGTCCTGTGCATCCATGGCTTACGTATTACAGAAAAAGTTTGTCCAGTGAAACATTTTCTATCATTTTACACTTGTGTGGCACATGTAGTGGCGGCAGTTCAGCATTTTCTTGTTTTTAGTACACTTTAACCTGATTGTCTACTCATAGGCTTAATAATTGTGTAAGTAAAAGTTAGTAAGTAATTCTATGTGTTTACTTTTCAGTTGTTGTTTATTAACCATATCTTACACTTTTTAGATTTCTTGTAACTATTGTGTAGTATTTTTATAGCCAATTGGAATGGACCCGTGTGGAGAACAAACTTTCGTTTTAAATTTAAACTAAACAAGTCGGACATTGGACCCTTGGGATTTCGTTCTTCAAATATTCTCATGTGTTTTGATTGCGATCCACGGCATACTGCGATATAATTTTATGCATAGTGAATTTATTTCGACCGAAACATACTTGTAGTGAGTGCATAGTTTGCATTTTTTGATACATTTTTAGCGAGAATCTCCAAGCGTGCCTTAAGTAAGAGCAACGCTACGCATCAAAACGTTCTAAAACATTTTACGAATCTCACAGCTGAAGAAAATGTGAACAATGTGGATATAAACCCCAAAGAAAAAATAATTAATTACTCTTAGACAATCCATCAGCGCAAAATTAGTTCAAAAGTCATTCGAATCGTTTGATGAAATCGAAGCACGACGAAAACGAAGAAATTATTTTGTCGATTAAAGTTGTATATTTCATACGCCGACTGATTTTTATGTAATATATTGGGACGAAATTTAAAAAAAAAGAGTAAGTAGCTGAACTAGTTAGCAAACGCAAATACAATAAATTGAGGAAAAGAAATAAGAGGAATTTACATATGTGAATGAAAATTATCAAGATATACAAATGCCTTGTGGTCTTCCCTAAATTTTTAAAGTCAACGTTTGTTGTGAGCGCTTATAACGTGGTAGACGATAATAATTAGTGTTTATGGACGCAGGTTTGGCGTCTAGTTCAGTCTCAATCGATGATATTAGTACCTTGAATAACATTTACATAGACTTTGATATATTTTTTACCTGGCACACGTTATAACAGGCTTTCTATGACCTGACAGTACAATTAGCGTATCACTAGCTTTTTATTTCCCCATCTAGTCGTTTCATTTGCTGAAAACAGGAAACTTTGACATTCCAAAGAATATAAGTTTATGTATTGTAGAGATGTTTATTAGTTGTGGAAACTGTGTGCCAAATATAACAACAATTTATTCTAATTATAAAACTTAACTATCGTTGTGATCGTAAGTTTGTAAATTTACTCAATTTATATGACCTACACGTAAATTATTGGACAATACCGGAATCAAAACCGAGCAAAACTGAAAGTATAATAAAATGTAGCGAAAAATTAAAATGCATACATATATAGTAAAAAAGATACTGTTAATATGGTCATTCCTATGTTGACCAACGAAACTATTCAGAACTGTTCAGATAACCTGAAACGAAACTCGAATTGAACTACGAATTTCGAGTTTTAGTGCATTCCGCGTATTAGAACTGTAATAAGTATATTGACAAAGAAGGAAAACAAGAAATATTGTACTTATATTTATAGTATTAGCAGGACTGTGCGATCAGCCGGATCCTTAGATGTATATTTATTATTACCATGTGGATTCTAATATATTGCTGACTATGATATTATGTAGATTGTAGATTTGAATAGCGTGTAGCATAGATTAGGAGAAATTATATTATAATGGATATATTAAAAATGAAAGAGTTCAACGTTCAGACCAACATTAATATTTATGTACCAATAATAATATGATATAATAATATTACTGCTTTTCATTTCCTTCAAATAATCCTTACGATCCCGATAGTCGCGAAGGAGCTGAGTTAAATTTGGTAAGTTAGTATTATTACCAATTATTTTTAATTTAAATTTAATATTCAAATAATTTTTATGTACTTTGAAGAGTTGTAAATAATATATACACTCAAAAATCTATTTTAAAATCTAAACTAATATCATTCTTAAAAAATGATATAGGATACTGTTTGCCGTGAAACTGAAATTTGACTAATTGAAATATGACATGTACGCGTACAGCAAATCACAATTAAAGATTTTAAACCGGGATCTACTTATTTACATGTATTGTAGATATTATACGAGTAGATATCCGCGGTTGTTTCCGGGTTACAGGTTGTTGTGTTGTTCGATTCAAGAGCGGCGTGTGATGTGCTGGACACATCGGCTCTAGAAGGCTTGTGATCTTCGTTTATTCGCCACGCTCTCTCATATTTAAAATTTGTGGTGTTTGTAAATCCCAAACTAAAATTACTGGGTGTGCGTGTGTGGCGCTATGTTTGCAGGGGTTCCCGGACTTTTGCTCCTCAGACGATCGTTCACACGACAACTGCCCACAGTGACTTTTGCTCACACGGACAATTGCGCACATGGACAATTGCTCACTATTTAATTTAAAAAATTTTTTTAAACAATGCCGACAATTATTTATTTGTTTATTTTTTTATTTTTTTATTTAAAACCTTACATTTACAGTAATGAACGAGAGAATTTCGAAGATTTAAAATGCAAAATTTCAAATACAAAAACCTCAACGAGGGAATAGAGTGGAATTAAAAGAAATAGTGTAAGCATCACATGGCCAAACGTTGTTAAACACTCGATTAACTAAACGTTCGTTACGCTTGCTCTTATCAATCTCTTGACAAAAACTCCCGTTTAGCCACTTAATATTTAATAAACCATTATGCATAAACTCCGATAAAAGTGTAAAATTGAAAACGAAAATGTTCAGTGTCAAATATACAAATAAGTTGGGATGGGGAGTAGTAGCGTTTCTTGTTCCTGCCTTCCCTGTGAGGTGTTAGTTTGCCAAACGTTTGCGGTGCGCGCATCTCCGTTGTTTTCGAAGTCGCACAATTGTTGGAAGTAAGAACACATACGCCTAACCGCATGTTTCATGTGTCAACTGCGACAGGGTGTATGTATTTCTGATATATAACTGAATAAAATATAGTATAATGTTTAACAACATGTAAACGCATATTAATTGATTCAAATAACTACAGATGTACGGAAATTTATTGTCCTAAGCAAAAGATAAATGGATAAGTGCATACCTCACAGGTACTTTTTTGTAAAAAATTCCGGACTGTAAGGGGTCTTAGGCACAACGAAGCGAAGGATGAGCGAATTTGTCGGATTATAGAGAAGTGCCTAAGACCCCTTACAGTCCGGAATTTTTTACAAACAAGTACCTTGTAATCCGACAAATTACAAATCCTAAAGTACAAACATATGACATATGATCATGTCGGATTACAAGGTGTGCCGGATCAAGCCGGGATTCCACTGTATTGAGAATGATTTGATGAACTGAAACAATCTAACTGACGTAACTTTATTTATTGTTCATATGTGCAACTTAGTGCCATCTCCGTTCGAATGATTTGACTAAGATTTATTTCTCATATTCCACGCTATTGAAATAGAAGTTTTTGAAAACATTGTCTAGCGCATCTATGTTAACAGTCTGTCAGGACAAATAAAATATAGTGAGATAATTGATAAAGCTACTAATTACTGCCTTTTTTACTCAGCTAATAACAATCTAAAGAATACAATACAAATAGTTTAATCATGTTCTGTTCTCAAATATCTCATTTCCATTTTTTTATTCACAATATCCACAGACCGCCCCTCCATCATAGTCACACCAGATGCAAGAAGTGCTTGTGCAAGAAACAACCCAAACAAAATATTTCCAATTGGTTTTGTTAACTGTTTCCATAAATTAAGTACCTGTAGAGGCTGAGTAATATAAGGTACATTGTAGGTGCCATAACTTATTGCAGCCTAAAAATAAACAAATTAAACATTATTTAATAAAGGTACTTCATTGAATATTACTGAAAATGCTGATATTGGTGCAAGCAAGGATGGTACTACACAGCCAAACACAGACTGAATACTGGCTGCTCTAATTTCAATGCAAACAGCACAGGTATCCTTAAGTATGACATGAGGAACAATCAGTCCATAATGAAATACAAGAGTTAAACTAGTTGGTATTAGTGAAGATGCCAAAAACGAGGAGACACTGCCATATGACCTTAATTTTAATTTTCTTCTGTAGTAATCATTAAGATATATTCCTACAGCAGCTGATGCTCCTCCTAAAAAACCTGCTCCATACTTGAAAAAGAATCTAAAATAGCAAAAAGAATGTGTTTTATGTGTGTTTCAATTTAATTTTAGTTTTTCTTACACATCTTTCCATTCTGACCAGTCATGCATTAACTTAATTTGATAATCAACAGCTTCCTCTTTAGATAATCGCACGGCGTCTGTTGGTATGTCAGAAAATCTCCCTCGTTGAATCGCCATTCTTTGATTCAGAGTTATTTAATTGTTACATTCAAAACAAACGTTTTAAAACTTAAATAACCTTAAACTTGTGTGTGATAACACACATATATTCTATACCCACGGACATTATGCGCCATCTATTGACCAATAAACCAACATTTGTTTAGAATACTACTATCTAAAAATGGCAATTCCAAAATCTCTTATATTTGATTTATTTCTTTGTTCATCAAATTGTATCTACTTATTAATCAATTAAATTTAAGTAATTGTCATCGATTAATATTCTTTATAAGTAACCAGTGGTTTTAAAAGTCTTGACAATTCATCATAGAATTCTAATATAATCATTAAGTTTCCAATAACATATCAATAAACGTACTCTGGAAAATCAATCGTAATAATAAATGGTCGATTTACATTTACAAACGTGTCTCTTTTTTTCTGCTGTTAGCATTTAAAAATAAACTATTATTCTACAAGTTCGTTAACGTTAATTTCGTTTGATTTGATGATTTAATTTTATACCTGAGACACTTTCTTTCAAAAGTACAGTGACATTTTTTTTGTAAAATAAGAATGAATTTTTGAACTTTAAATTAAGCAAAAAAAAAATCACAGTTAAAATTAAAATGTAACAAATGCTTGTGATGTAATTATATATGTAAAGTAAAAACAAGAATTAATTGATGTGAATGTGGAGATCAATGCGTTTGGTTATGTGGGTTGCTCCTCGTACAAAATGGCGTCATCGAGTCGTCATGATTTACGGTCATATTAATACGCCTACTTAAATCCACCGGGCTATGCGCTAACTCTACAGATAGGGGATGGTTCATCCAATAGTAACAGTAATTATTGAGTTGAGCATCATTCATGCCAGCTTAGTTTTGTCTCCATAATTCGTAAGGGATGAAAATGGCAGTGGCTTTTTGCATATTACGCTATTTCGTCGGATCACCTCATGAAATTAATCTACCGTAAGTAAGTCAGCAAAGTTTTCTGGTGAAGCTTTGATTTCCAATTGATTATATTGACACTGATTGAAGCGGAACGTTTCTATCAAATATTGAGAACAATTACAAAGAGCAAATGAAAATCTTGAACTGAATTTTCACGTGAGAAATAAACGTTCAGCTCCAATATTTGTATGCTACCTTCATGATCATGGTAGAGTTGGTATGACATTTGATAGAATGTTTAATGAAGTATTGACAATGCACGTCGCATTCGAAAGCCCCCTCCCAAAATGAAAGCGGATCTAATTAATTACCCAACCGACAATTCTTTCGAATTTGTTAAATTTTGAGGCACGAAATATTAATAGAATTCTCAATATGTATCTAATATAAATTCCTATCTTACGTCTTAAATATAATTCACTCGTGTTGCTCGTTATTTGCGTTTGCGGATGGCGTAGGTCTGTGCGCCGGGGCTAAGCAGGAGCGGTGGAAACTCCTGCTGGTAGACGGGGCTGCCCGGAAACGAGTTCCACCACACAGGCACCGGTTGCAAGAGCTGCGGTGGCGGTGGACGCGCAACAAAGTGCGCGCATTGCAGCGGTGCGCGTGGGTGATGTTGGTGGAGATAATTGTAGTCGTAGTGGTTGAAATGTTGGGGCGGCCGGAGCGGAGGCGGCATCGCCCCCCACGCTAGCTGCTAGCACCGGCGGCCGTTCCAATAGTTGACGTAGTCCTGGTACGTCACCGAAATGATCTCACTCTGATAGCGCGTTAGTTTGATGGCTTTGCGCACCTCGCTTGTAATCGTCGCTTTGTAGCCGCCTTTGCGCAGAAGCGCATCAATGGTTTGAATTTGATCCCAACCTGTACCAGGAAAACATTGATGATTATAGCAGGGCTGAATACAATGGTAACTTAACACTAATTATACCTTGTTCAGGTGCAACTTCAGGTAGAAAAGTGGCAGTGCGTTTGTTGCCTTTCTCGTTGATGAATTCAATTCGGATACCATGCACACCGACCTCCCAATCGAGATAATCGGCCGCATCCTCAAAGTGTCTTAGAATTGATACGGACACCGATAGCTTGGTGAATTCATCACGCGTCACCGGGTTGAAGCGGGAGTCTTTGAACGCGCTTGTGATGGCGTACTCCCGCAATCCCATTTGCAGGTTCAGCGCGTTAAAAGTACCAATACAACCGCGTAGTCTTTTGTCCTTACCAATCTTCCATGTTACAAACAGTGGACTGAAAAAACGCACAAAAATTATTAATGTACTAAATGCATGTCTGGTTGTTGTCAAATCGGTGTTGGCAACCAGACGTGTAAAAAGTTCATAGACTCAACAAAAACAAAAAATAAACATAATCGAACAAAGAGATGCAAGCGCAGAAAAAGCGAACAAAGGAAAAGCGCCCCGCACGTGCGGTGATGCGCCTGGTTCGTATGCGCAACGGTTGAACGACCTTTCCGACAGCAATAATGATAACTGCGCGACGATTCGATAAATGAAATTGAGCAAATCATGGCCAGGTGGATGGCAACAGAACAGACAAATGAAAAGCGCAAGTCTTTGTTAATGTGGTTGCAGCCAACTTACTATGCGTCATTGTTGAACGTAGGCGTCTTCGGCGGCTCGAGATTGAACAGCTGGCTGTAGAGCACATCGAAGCAATAGAAGCACATCTCCGGCAGGGCAACCGTGCCGTTGGGGCCGTTCGACGTCATACTGGTCGTGCTCGAGTGGCCGTCGCTCGATTCAGACGAAAGCAGGCTCTGCGAGTTGTTTAGTTTCTGCTTCTTGGTGCCACAACAGCCTGCTGCCATTTAGCGCCGTATGGACGGACGCCTTCCGTCCCTCGAGCCCCGACCGTCTCGTGCACTCAGTCCGCCGTCCGGAGGTGCATACGAGCGAGCTACCACAACTTTGCCAAGGCGGGCTCCGGGAGCACTGCCTGACGACGGACCAGCTGACTGCACCAGCACGGTCAGTCTGCGGCGTGGGGGGTTCCCACGCAAAGTTTCTGCGCATACTCCATAAACCTTGACATATATGGTTTCAAACTATGCCGAAACGAGGCAAAACTAAACTATCAAATGTGGATTATTGTTGTATCAATATAGTGTCCAGTTCCCCTGTTATATTTTGTTCAATAATTGTTTAATCAAATGTCAGAACAAAACAAATCCATTTAAAAAACTTGAAAAACTTCTTATTGAAAATGGAAGCCAAGAAAAAAAGTAGTGTCGTTAGTATCGCATATTAGAAACATGTAAATATTTGGTTGCCTACATATTCAAAATTTTTGAAAGTTTCCTTTGTTGACATTATATTTGAACTATGTCATATATTAAAAGTAGTTAATTAATAAATTCAAATCTAAATTTCCTGTACACCAAATTTATTAATTGTACTAAAGCAAACATGACTGATTTACGCAACGACGAAGAGGAAGAAGCTAACAAGGAACTGCGTTTACATGAAGGAATTCAAAAGATCTACACACTTATTCACGAAGGAGTAGTTTTAGAATCGCCAATAGATATTCACATACCAAATGCAATCGCACTCGAACTTCCTCCATTAGAATGGCATCACATGGAATTAGAACCAAAGCGAGTTAAACTTACAAATTCTGGTCATACTGGTAACTGATTTTATATTGATATTTTCTGATGTAAAGTACACTTCGTTGTAGTTATTTATAGTGCAAAATGGTTACAAGAACGGCCCTATCTTTCCGGCGGACCATTCATTGGCAACTATGTTTTTTCACAACTGCATTTCCATTGGGGCAACAATAATATGTGTGGTTCAGAACATACCATTTCGGGCAAACCACATATTCTTGAACTGCATATGGTTTATTTCAAAAGTTGCTATCTGACACAGGAGAGCGCTTTGAAACGAAAAGACGGCATGGCTGTAGTTGTCTACCTATTTAAAGTAAGTTGTGATTATTAACGTTTTTAACCAATATTTATGATTATTGTGATAATATAGATACAAGATAATATAAACGAAATGTTACAAGTCATTATTCAAGCTCTGTCTTTAATAAACGAACCACACACCTCGACGCGTTTGAAAAGTTACCCATTGGAAAAACTTGTTGCACCGTTTGCGGATGATTATTTCTTGTACGTTGGCAGTGTCAACACTGCTACCTGCATGCACTACGTGCTTTGGTTGATCAGTCGGACTCCGATGGGAATATCAGCGGAACAAGTGCGTTCTGTGACTTAATCACTACAAATATAGAACTAAATTTCTTTTTCTATTACTTTAAGATGATGGGATTTCGAACGTTACTAGGTGCTGAGAGAACGCACCTCGCTAAGAATTACCGTGATGTACAACCACTAGCTGATAGAGTATTATACCATGTCAATCCAGGAGGGCAGTTGCATTCTACACTTCTCCCAATGCAGAAAGATGATTGAGACTGCAACATCGCGCACTTGTCCGATTTTAAATCACAAGGAGCTTTCAATTGTAAACGTCTTCACTTAAAATAATACATCTCTGTTTTTTTTAAATATTGTTTGTTCTTATTTATATGTACCAATACATTTAGATGTAAGTATAAGTGTTTCATGATTTCATGATCATACTTTACCAAATGAATATTTAGTTGCCTAAATGCAAAAATTTTTGAAAGTTTTTTCTGGCAGTTTTTGAAATATGACAAATATTGAAACTTATTAATTAGTAAGTTCCAATCTAAATTTCTTGTATACCTAATTGTTTAAAATGTATTAATCAAATATGAGCGAAAAAAACGATGTGGAAGAAGAGGATCAAGAGGAAGTCCCTTCACATGAAGGCCTTCAAAAAGTCTTCGCACTTACCCACGAAAGGGAAATTTTAGAATCGCCAATTGATCTCCACCTGCCAAAAGCAACCGCAATCGAACTTCCTCCATTGGAATGGCATCACATGGAAGTAGAACCAAAGCGCGTTAAACTTACAAATTCCGGTCATACTGGTGACTGATCTTAAGCAGATGTTTTAGTATTGATAACATTTAGGTGTAGTTATTTATAGTGCAAAATGGATACAAGATCGGCCGTGTGTTTCTGGTGGTCCTTTCACCGACAACTATGTTTTTTCACAATTGCACTTCCATTGGGGCAACAATAATATGTGTGGCTCAGAGCATACCATTTCGGGTGTTTCACAAATACTTGAAATGCACATGGTTTACTTCAAAAGTTGTTATCAGTCGCAAGAGAGTGCTTCACAACGAAAAGATGGTATTGCCATGATTGTCTACATATTTAAAGTAAATTATACATATTAAATAACTTTTTGTAAACAAGTAACTATCTGATTAATGTAAATATAGCTTCAAGATGAAATAAACGAAATGTTACAAGTAATCATTCAAGCTCTGCCTCTGATAAAGGAACCACATAGTTCAACACGTTTGAGAAGTCACGCTCTGGGAAAATACATGGCACAATTCGAAGACGATTATTTCCTGTATGCTGGCAGCATCAACACTACCACATGCGTGCACTACGTGCTCTGGTTGATCAGTCGGGTTCCCATGGGAGTATCCATGGCACAGGTGTGTTTATTTGCGCAAATTACACAAATCTATAACTTCTCGCTTCTTTTTCAAGGTTGAAGGATTCAGATTGCTAATGGGTGCTGATGGAGCACTTCTCAGTAGGAATTTCCGTGATGTACAACCATTAGTTGACAGAACACTGTATCATGTAAATCCTTCGGGGCAAATGCATTCTACACTAATCATTATGCAAAAAGAAGTTGATACTACTATACAGCGCACACATCAGACAAATAAATATCCGCGTTCATCGCATGAATACAGCGATCCAACAGGCACCACGATTTAAAATCAAGTTGCGCTTTGTAAATGCCTACATGTCAGATAATACATTTTTGTTTACCAATATCGTTTGTTGTTATTTAAAAAGACCAGTACATTCATAAAATACACTTGTACTTAAATATAGGTATAAATATGCCTTAAATGTATAAATATTTCGAATGTTTCATCATTATACTCATCATTAGCATGATAATTGATATTCAATCTTTGAATACATTGACGTAAGTTTGCTTAATACAAAAATACATATATGCATGTTGTGTAAAAAATGTGTAAATGTTTCTGATATAAAAGTCGCGTAAAGCTATGTAGTTGCTAGTCGCTAACGATACAAAAATAAGAATTGCACTTTGCACATTTTGCGTTCACATTGTTGCACATCAATTTTTATTTGGTGTTGGCGATAATAAAATAAATAAAAACTAATTATGAGCGTAGAAGTAATTAAATATTATTTACAGTCTTGTTACGTAATTGTTTGTGCAGCCGTTTTGCTTGTTTAAGTACTAAGTTAATACTTAGAGTCGGAATTGAGCAGTGTATAGCATAAATATTAGCAAAAGACATTAGTACAGTTTTCGTTATCACAACTTTTATGAGATAATGATAATTTGTGTTCGTCTAACTACGTTTTTAGTAAATTTACCTATAAAATCATCGCTCGCACTAAAAATACTTGCTTATTTATATTTAAGTATAAAATATTGCCTATCTTTAATTTTTATGTTCGATAAATATTCTTCTCTTGCCTTCTCAAAGATATGTTGTCTTTAAATCAATCTGTCATAGACTATAGGTCATACAGATGTTTCCGAATTAAGTCGCAAAACAAATTTATTGCTCTTCGGATCGACGACTTCTTCGGTGATGTTGAAATGCGGCAATTTTTTGATGCAGCACAAGAGTGATACATCATTCTGCCGCAGTTGGAAACAGATATTATCACCAATCGGCCGTGACAACAGCTCATCACAGATGAGCGCCCAAGTTTGCACGCATTTCTGCTCTTTATCGTTTAATAACACTGGTTCTGTCAACAGATAGGGCTCTAGAAAAGCCCGTGGTGTCAGATCGTGACTAAGACAGTTAGCCAAATGCGTGAGGATGCTATCCACCGAGTGTCGTGGTTGTTGCCTAGTCACACGCAGATATTTCTGCAACGCGCGTGCCATCGATGGAAAGATTGCTTGCGCCGCTTCGTGCGGATCCATGGGAATCGCCGGAGCTTGATCATTGTGCAGGCGTTTAATGTGCGTGAACGCTTCCTCAGCGGCTGTGATTAATCGCGCTCGGCGCTTTTTAACACGCCGCTCGTATTCATGCTCCTCGTAGAAGCGTTCATTGTGACTGGAATCACGACGACGCGCATGTGCAGCTAACATTGCGCGTGAATTCGACTGTTGCATACCGCTGTTATTGACACCGTCCACTTCGTAAAATTTAAAACTGCTAGAAGCTTTGCGCGACTTCGATACTGGAATACGCTCCAGATAAGGGTTGTAAATCGGAAATTCGGTGTAATAACGCTCGAGGACCCAAACAGCAGCGCGTTGGATGCTCAACTGGCCGATAGAGAATGCTTTAGAAGCGCCATCAGGGCTGCGGATGATTTTTATATAGTACGCTGGTTTCTGGTGGCGGATTTCCATCAAAACCACTGATAAATAATGTATGAAAAGTAAGGTATCTGTTAAACTTGAAGCATAAGCCACTAATGCTTTATAATCGACTGAATCTTCTGGAGTGATGGCTGCTCGCGCGTTTTCTGTGACCTGTTAAATATTATGTTTTAATGATAATCCAATGAATTAAACTTAAATACTTGCCTGCACAATATAAAATAACCAGTTAGCAAAGGTGCAAATCAAAGTTAAACCTAAAACGCTCGCTCGGAAGAGAAATATTCCGGGTAATGTTGCATTCGGTTTGCGTAGAAAAATAGCCCACGCACCACCAGCTAAAATAACCAACTTGAATGCCAAAGACACCAGTAGACCTTTGCACTCTGCACCACACAACAATAATTTTGAATTGTTCTGCAGCCCAACATTCGATGATAGCGCCGGAAAAAATCCTAGTTTCGGAAGAACAACCATTGCAATTGGGCTCAGAAATGCGCTTACTGATATGACATAAGTAAAAACTGAACCAAGATATTGCTGGCAAATGAAACTGAGGCCAGTGTCTGGTTCTCCTGGCCAGTTGCTCACATCTTCTGTTGACCCAGACTGTTCTGATGTGTTACCGGTTATTGCGGTCGTATTTTCTCCCCAATTATCATCTTGTGGCAAGATTTGCACCTCAATCACTTCCTGGCCGTCGCGATTGTCTGGCGTGAGTGTTACAGATGTTTGAAATGGAGCCATATCTTCTGTTTTCTGTGGTTTATTCCTAAAAAAATATTTAAATTACATTTTTGAAGGTGGCATTTTCACTAAAGGATGATTACCTATTGCTTCTGTGAGAGTGTTGTCTGTAATTGTTTCTATCTCGATGGTAGCCCTTTGATCTCCTGGATCTTGAGCTGTTCTCAGACTTTACAGACTCAGTTTCCATGTCTCTTGCAGTCTCATTCCCCATAAATGTAGATTGTGATGCTTTTTTGAGCTTACCACTTGCATAATTTTATTGTTGCTTGTGGGTATGTGCACTAGTAAGAAGTGCAGTGCAATAAGTTCATTGACATGTAACTATTGACATGCAAGGTTATTTCTAGTTCCAATTAGATTCGAAGAAGCGCATTTATCAACCCCAAAGCAGCACATTCAGTTGATTACATTCCAATAATGATTATAAACTCGTTTTTGTTAGTTTTATTAACAAAAACGCGTGTGGAATGCTTGAGGTCGTAAACACGGTCGGCGTTGATTCGTTTCTTGTAAACTCGGCGTACACTGAGTGAAAGGATAGCTGTGTTTGCGTCCCTTCGCAAACTTTGTGGTTGATTCTTAAATTTACTAACGCACTGAACAAAGCGCGGTGAAATAAATTAGTTGCTTCTTAATCGTTTCTTCGCTTCACGGTTTCACGTTTCGTATCAAAACATGGCGGCTTCTGGTCATTAGCACCTGTGCCGCCTTGTCTTCCGTGCTCCCCACGCTCCCCACCCTCAGCGCTGCCGCTGAAGAAGCATTCACATTCAACAGGGTGTAACAACAAAAATTAGAAAGAAATTAGTTATTTGTGAATATTAAAAGTAGGTATTTTGTTAGAATATATAAAATATGTTTTCATTTGTTTTTCACACAACTGTTTTCCCAACGGTTTTTTAAGTTGTTAATTTAATAACCTACAAATATATGCAATTTGTTTTTACTTTTAAGCTTCCAATTCGAATTCAAAATGAGTAAAACCACTTCAAATGTTAAAACTGAAACTGGCTATCAACTCTTCAACAGAATTCATCTTCGACCTCGACTTGATAAGTTACACTCAGCAATTTTTACAAATGGCCCAGCACCAAACAAAGTTATTCAAATCACTGGAGCTCCAAATACAGGAAAGTCAATGCTTATTGCTGAATTAATAGTTAATACAATTTTACCTAAAAAATTATCTGAAGAATTTAAAGAATGCAGTGCAGTATTAATAAACACTGATCATCAAATATCAATAATACAAATAATTCAAATAGCTGAGAGAAAATTGTCAATGTTAAACATTCCAACTGAACTGCATCAGGGATTAGTTAGAACATCACTGAAAAAGTTAACTATTCTAAATTGTTATTGCATCAGACAGTTGGAAGTTACAATACTCAACTTGGAACACATTTTATCTCAGAACATTGATATTGCACTGCTGGCAATTGATAGTTTGTCAGCTCATTATTGGTATGAAAGATATGCAGCCACATTTAAGAATGAAAATGAATTATATAGTGTTAATAAACACTGTGTGCATTTGTTGAAATCTTTAAAAGCTATCATTGAAGATAGACACATTGTTACAGTGTTTAGTAAATATGAAACTGATTCAAGTCTAACAACAATGATAGATTACACTGTGACATTGAAAAAAGTCGATTTTAAAAATGAAGAAAATAAGAATCAGTTTTTGTTAGAATGTTATGACCATGAAAAACAAACGAAAGTTGTAAAATGTTATGAAATGGAGACACTCATGTTGTTTCAAATTGCATGATTGTATGTACTACATATAACCTATGTAAAATATGGTGTTTTCGCCGATAAAAAACCTTTGATGCGTACAATTTAATCATTACTCAAACATTTATTGCAGCCATTTTGTATGTACAAATACTTTAATCAACGCTAAATAAACGAGTGTGCCAACGGGATATTTCAAAGTAGATTTAGTACATTTAGTTTTAGTAGTTACCAGTGGTTGCAAGCGTGAACATCTGCGCTTCTGATTCGCAAGTTGTGCGCCTAATCAAATATTCAAGTTCCTGAAGTGAAGCAAAATCGAATACGGCAGAGCGGTTAGCCGACGACGAATACCTACTACGTACAAAATTACATCTATCTCTAGCAATCATATGTGACCGACACAATTTGCGCCTAAATTAATGAATATGGAAAGTAAAAAAGCAAATCTCTTCAGCGATGAAGGTGACCGCGAACAAGACGAGGTTAGATTGCAAATTATTGATAAGAATGATAAAGTTGAATTTCTTAATACATAATAACTACACCTTGTAGAAAGTGTTGATGCCATACAACTACATCCTGCAAGTGCCTGGTAAAAATATCCGCTCCAAGTTATCACTTGCATTCAACCATTGGCTCAATGTACCAGAAGATAAACTACAGCAAATAGATGATATTATCCAGACATTGCACAATGCCAGCTTACTGTAAATATTTATGTGCTTAAATTGCATACAATTTGATTACATTTTTATGATATGTCTCTCTCTAGGCTTGATGACATTGAGGACAATTCAGTATTACGTAGAGGTATTCCAGTTGCACATTCCATCTATGGCATTGCTAGCACAATCAATGCAGCCAATTATGCTATTATTATTGGTCTAGAAAAATGTTTAGCATTAAATCATCCTGATGTAAGAAAAATTGCAATTTTTTAAATATTTGGTTAGATTAGGTTATGTACTAACTAGAAATATGTTTGATAGGCTGTAAAAGTATTCACAGAGCAATTGTTGGAATTACACAGAGGGCAAGGAATGGAAATTTACTGGAGGGATAATTATGCTTGTCCAACTGAAGAAGAATATAGTGAAATGACCAAAAAAAGTATGGACATTTCTTGTTGATTACAGTATTCTTACATTTGAATAATATTTTGTTTGATTATAGAAACTGGAGGATTATTCATGATGGCAATTCGATTGATGCAACTTTTTAGTGACAATAAGGAAGATTTTACAAAACTAGCTGGTATATTAGGACTATACTTTCAGATTCAAGATGATTACATCAACTTGCATTCTGAAGCAGTGAGTAATATTAATTTTAAACAAATGACTCAGATTTTAATTTGCGATTTGATTATAGTACATGGCAAATAAGAGTTTCTGTGAGGATTTAACAGAAGGTAAATTTAGCTTTCCGCTGATTCATGCCATAAACAGCGCGGACGGTGAAAGTTTAGTAATGCGTAAGTTAAAATATTACAAAAATAATTATACAATTAGGCTCTAACTAAATAATCTCTACAGATATTTTAAGACAAAGAACGCGTGATAATGAAGTGAAAAAGTACTGCGTTTCGTTGCTGGAGAACTGTGGGAGTTTTGAATATACGAGGAAAAAACTAGCGCTCTTGGACCAAGAAGCCAAACTGGAGATCGCCCACCTCGGCTCCAATCAATACCTCGAAGAGTTCCTCAACACTGTGCTCAAAGCACATTCAATGCCACAGCCTTAAAAGATTTTATTTCGATTAAGTGCAAATACAACACACATCAATGTTGTCAATCGTTCGTCGTAGACGAAAATGCATCCATTGAACATTTTTTCTTGCTTTCAGTTGAGTTTAAGGTTCGGTCAAAGGTGAAAATAATGCCGGTGATGCTTTGTTATTGTATTATTTTGTGAAGCACATGCATGATATTTATAACAAAGTAATGTTTGTAATTATGTGTCTAGTCTTGTTGCAAATAATGGATTTCTTATTAAAAAAATCACCAAATTATCGAGAAATCAAAATTTTAACCTTTCCTAAACAATGAAATAATGAAAATATCCATAAAAGAAAATTTACTAATCACATGTTTACATCTTACATGATTAACAGAGCAGCACAAGTATAGATTTATTAAAAAACGAAAAACACTCATTTAATGAGCCATTCATGATATAAAAATCGCAAATTGTGTAGATATAAATCTCAAACTCTGATACTTGTGATTTTATATAATTGAATACGTGAAAACATTCACATTTTCGGTAAACATGATTTTGCAATTGTTAATCTATTTGCTCTTTTTCAATGCAGCTATCCGCTCCAAAAGCGGCGGATGTGAATGATGCCACGATGAAAACAAGTTATCATAGACCGGAAAACCTAAGTTATCCTTATTTAATTGAACCAACGCACTGCTCAACGCTTCACCCCTACCCAAATTGTCTGCAAAGCTATCCGCTTGGAACTCAAACCGCCGCGATAAACAAGTCATACAGAACGATATAAGCGCATTATACGGCAACATAACAATCTGAATCGTCACGATCAACCCGACAATCACCGGTTGAAGTCCAGCACGGAATCCGATGCATTGATAGATGAGCGGTGACTTGAAAATAAGCGAAAATGCAAGGAACATAAGGAATAAGTTCACTTGAATCATAAGTAGATTCTTGCCGATGTGATTGTACTGCCAGTGTCCCATTTCATGCGACAATACGGCTAATATTTCTTCGTTGCTGCATCCGCCGGCTTGAGGATTGGCGAAAAGGGTGTCAAACAGAACGATACGTTTGTTATTGAAGAATCCATAAAAATATGCATTGCTATGTGACGAACGTTTTGAACCTTCAACAACGTAAAGTTTTGTGAGCGGAAATTTCAGGCTGGCTGCAAGCGCTTCAATCTGTGTGCGTAATTCTCCTTCTTCAAGCGGGCGATATTTGTCAAATAGTGGCGCAATCACAGTTGGATAAATTGTCATCAAGAGTAGAGTAATGACTCCCATTGCTAACCACAACCAGAAGAAAAAGTATTCACCACCATATTTGATTATGACAATGACCATTGCAGAGATAGGCTGCATTAATACTTGTCCCAAGATGTAGGACTTGACGCGATCCCATGCAAAGAATGTGGCAGTTTGTTTGTTGAATCCATAATTTTCCTCAAGGACAAATGTGTAATATATAGTTAATGGCAGATCAAATACAGTTTGAATTGTGTTGATTAGACATAACCACATGCAGCTGGCTGCAACTTCGCCTTCAATTTTCAAGTTCATATCTTCCACAAAGTACCAGACATCAGCAAGGTAACCTTTGTATATCACAACAGAAGTTAGCATAATGGAAAATGTGTCTTTCACAAATCCAAACTTTATCTTATCAATGGAATAACGGCGTGCCTTATCATAAGTGTCTTTGGTCATGATGTTCGTTAGTGACCCGGGAATTTCCTTGGTTTTCCTTGCCTTTTTGAACTAGGTAAGAAATAAATTATTAACTGTGTTAGATGATTAGCAGGATTTAAGTAAATATATACCTGTCTGATAGCCAAATATATTTCCCAAAGGTATTCAGTCCAGAGAAAAACCAGAATGCCATAAAGCATGTTGTCTTTGGTGAGTTGCAACATTTTGTGTGCGTTGAACTTCACAGCTTGCGGTCGATTGAGGAAAAATCTATATAAGAATAAATGTCGTTGAGAAGGAAAACTTGTTGTCAACAAACGCCGGGACAGCCGGTCAGCGCGCTGAACACGTTAAATCGTGTGTTGCAGGTTGCAAACGTTAACTTAGTCGCTACCAAATTCCCCTAGAAAACATTCCCTGCTAAAAAAGTTGATAAAAATGTAGAAATTAGTACCATAGATTATGCACTTACCGCTTATCGTAATAAAGTAATACCTGTATAACATTTCTAATGGCATTCGTCGCATCATAAAGATCTTTTTATGATCACCCTACCTGTGCTACCTACATTCATTACATCAGAGCAAAAACCACGCCATTTGTAAATATAAATCCTTTAAAAATAATATTTGATTCTAAGCAAATAATTGATAAAACCAGCTGTAAAGTATGTAATATAAACCTAATAAAGATAACACATTTGTGCGAAAATTTTATCGCTTTTATCAGGTGCAATACAAAATTAGTGCAGAAATAAATCTGTTTGATCGATTGTATGCGAATAATTAGAATTCCAATCACGCTCGAACACTGCCTGGAGCTCACTGCGAATCGTACTCTCGGTAGCGTTGCGATTATATACTGGATCATGCACTACGAAAGCAACACCCGCAGTGTTTGTGAAGTAATCACCCGACCAGTTCGATGTGCCAATATACGCCGTATTATCAGTCACCATATATTTATTATGATTCACACGCGCAAACGGAATTTTTTGCTGGTCGCTGTTAGCTGGTACAATAAATCGACGCTGTAACAAATAATTTATGTTTGAAATCAATTTTTATGTTTATATATTTTATTTTACGTACCACAGACACCGTTACCTTTGGATAGGCATCAGTAATCGCTGATAAAGACTTAAGAAAGTAGTCCTCTGATGGTCTCGAATGATTCCACCAACTTATCAACAGTCGTACCTCGACTTTGTTGTCAACAGCAGCAGCACGCAACGCATTGTCAATCACCGGCCACAATTTAATCTTCGGCGTGTAGATCATGAGTGGGAAGTAGTCCATCACCGAAATGTATATAAATTTCTCAGCGTGTCGAATTGTATTAACAATCGCGTCGATATCTTCCGCACGACCTTCGGGTGAAAATTGTGGAGGCGAACTGGAGATGTACGATTGGAAGATGTCGTCGTTAAGAGTCAAATTGATAGGATGTTCAATATTAATTGAAGTTTCATAATCTTTAGGCCATTTAGCAGGAATAACTGCATTGGGGACGCCTAGACTCCAATACACATTAAAAACTTTCGATAAATCTTCAGCCATTGATGTGCAGTTAACTGCATGCATTCCCATTTCTTTCACCTAAACAAGTATAATCTTTTTAATATTGTGTAACAAAATAAATACTTTATATTTACTTGGGTGAGTGCACGCCAATCCATATTTGCGCTTCCGATATAAAAATGTTTTCCATCAACAATCCAAAACTTTGTGTGCAGCACGCCAGCACCAAGTAGTTTATTAAAGTTTAAATTGCGTACTTCGGCTGCTTTACGTTTGCTTAGGATTTCCGTATCTGTATTGGGATTTTCCCTCGTCGGTGCATTCTGAGCAATTCTTACTTTTACACCTCGGTCACTAACTTTCAGCAGGGCGTCAAAAACATCTTGACCCTTTATAGCATAATCAATATTTAGAAAAATGTTGGGATTTAGTTTATTTTATATTACCAATTTTGATGATGGATCAGGATACACATCTGCCTGTCTCAAAGTCCAGTAAAATGATGCAATTTCTATAGTCTGTTCAGCTGAGTCAATCAATTCCATCCATGAATCATAAGTTCTACCATTTCTTATGCTTTCATTTGGATAAATTAGTCCTTCTGGTATGCTTTCCACTAACTTCACACTAAACAAGTTTTATAGAATTAGAACACATAATACTAAAAATTGAAAAAAAATTCTTTCTTTATTAAAATATTTACCTGCATATATTGCTTGGATTTGCATTGTGTCTATTGTTAAGCTTCTGAAGAGCCTTCTCAGTTGCTTGATCCAACACAGGTAATAGAACTACTAGGAAGATCAGGATTAATATTACTGAAATGGGTATGCATGAAGGTCGACACCATCCATTCTTGCTTCCCCATCTTAAAAAAATACAAGAATTAATAAATATTTTTAATTGGTGCATTTTATAAATACCTTCTACTAGGGCTACTATCATGGTCAGAAGGTATGACATATCCATGATGCCACAATTCACCCTCTTCATCATTTGATAAAGTTGGTGCTTCTAGCACAGTCTGCAAAATAAAAGAGATTGCCAAATATTAAATAACAGATGAGTAACTTGGTAAATATAGAATAGGATTTAAAAGCAATACATACACTAGTATCTTTCGTTAATGGCGTTTTAATTTTCATTGTGTTGCATTACCAACCATTTTAGTTTTATATACGTTGCAGTTTTTGCTCAAGGTGCAGTGTAACGAATACAAAAACGAAACAAAACAACAGCGGTACAAAATATCAGGTTACCCCCACTAACATCCTGCACTAATCAGACAAATTCATATCTTTTCCGAGAAATAAATGTGATAAATATGTGATATAAAATATGTGTGATAAATAACAAAATAAAATACAGTGTTAATGTTACGATCATAAACACTGTGTAAATTATAAGTTTAAATAATGAAAATGTTTAAACGAAGAAACTGGAAGGAAAATATCTGCGCTTGCGTACAACATAACGTAACTAAAGTTGCCTATAATAAAACTATATTTTGAATAAATAGTGTCACACAAGTTTTAAGAGTTATCAAAAAGTATTTTCTTAAAAGAATACAAAACGTAAAGAAACTGCAATTTTCACATACTATATGCCTATCATATTATGCCTACAATCAGAGTTGGTATTCAAAAAATAATAGACTTTATCGTACATACCACACCCTTCACCATTCAAACTTTTTGTTATCGTAAAAAAATAAATTGTTTTTGTATGGCAAGAGCGTGTATCGATTTTGCCACGTTACATTCTACATAATTAACATTTATAACAAACGATCACGTCACTCAATGCCAAAATATCCCACAAAGCCACAACTTTGGTGGCATTGAATTTCTTATTTAGGATGAAAATGGTTTCCACATTCCCACAGTTTCCCAAATTTCCCAAGCGTCCTAAACAAAAGTAGCGCAAGCAGAGCCGTCTGCCACACGACCTGACTGGTGAGGTAGACTCCCTGAATAATTGATTTATCGTTGGCGTCGGGAGCAAATATTATCGTCCATTAGAATTCATGCATAATTTAAGCGCATCGGAATTTCGGCAGTTTGTGAAATTAAAAATCATTCCCGTATTTCAACAGACTACACCGTGAACAAAATCGATGCTCAAATACCCCTACATCGGTTAAAATCAATTTTGACCCATATTGCGATCAACAAGAGAATACTTCATAGAAATCCAGTCAATTTTATTCAATTTGCTTGATTGCTTTGAGTTTTATGCTGGTGTTATTTCTTTGCGTTCGATAATCTCATCGTAAAACTACTTAGAAATGCCTGGGACTGAAGAATATTTGTTTTCTTGTACTTGTACCGTGGTAACTTAAAGGTGTTTCAGAGGTTTTACTGTAATTGAAAGTGTGTCAGATTGCGATATATTGGATTTACAGATGGATTTTCAGCCGTTTTAGGTCAATTCTCGTAAAAGCAAACGCCCACAATGCCGCAATCAGATTTATGTGTGCGTCTGTGTCTGTGGTTTATGATGCACGTCACTTTTAAAAGACCGATCGATGCTTTACGTGTAAATTGGAATATTGTATAAAAATAGAAATAACAGAACACTGACTCAGCCTGAAACAACTATAACAAAAGCGCGTTACTGCACGTAACTCATCATTCATGAAGAATATAATAATTATACGCGTTTGTATAAATTCCGAAGAAAATTCAATTACGTTCGTAGAACGTAAGATGTGTAACAACTTCTTTTATGTTTGTGCGTTGTTTGAAAAGGTCATTCGTAATAATTCCACCACATTTATAGAAGCAAATTATTCATTGGGCTTTACCGCTGCTGAAGGACGCTATTTAATATTCCAAATCATGGCAGGATGGGAAAACATAAAAACATAAAAGCTCAAATCCGTACCAAGCTCTGCCATGACACAAGACTGAATTATGTGTAAATATTTCACCCAAAACGTATTTTTCGACTGCATAATAACAGAATTTAGAAGAACTGTCACCCACAAATGACACCGCATCAAATCATTAAATCCAAACGATGATAGACGACCTTTTTGCTTGCCTTCGAAAACACCACGTCGTAAACAAACGAATGATGACTATCTAGTGAATAATAACGTTTTCTTTATTGGGTCATTCTTTTCTTTATCAAACATTTACTTGGAAAGTCGTTAAGGACGCGTGAAGGTAAAGTAAGTACTAATGTGAAAAACATTGTAAACATTGTGAAAAATTGCTATGCCGTAAATAAATTGACCCAGAATTACGCAGAATTACATTCTAGAAGAAAAGGATGATGTCATGCACGTGTTTGAATCGATCACAATTCAAAATGAGTTAATTTCGAGTTATTAAGTACGCAACTTGAAGATTTCAATCAAATTTGTGTATTTTTAGTATTAATGCGTGTTTGGACCACGTAGGTGTTTAGTGTTTATGTTCCAGCGATAGTTATAGGTGTGTTGCTCGCATTACACGCCACCTTTTGAAAATATTTATGCCATAAATTAGCTTTTTATAATGTGTTATAATAGAAAAACAGCCAACATAGATCAATTTCTTTTACAACATAGAAAAGTTTGTTTAACAAACATTATTTTCGAAACAAAGCTTTGTAAACTTGCTCTATCAAAATAGTGCTTATTTAATTCTCAATTTAACAGCAATAGTAATTTGTAATATAAACGTTGTTAAACACTCAATTGATTAAACGCTTGCTAAGCTTGGTCTGAATCAATCTCGTTTTTATCGACGAGTTGTTTAACGACGATGTTTGCTACTTCTACTCTATTTCTACGTTTAGGTTTTTGTATTTAAACTTTTGTTATTTAAAGCTTCGATGAGATAGATTTGACTCATAACTCATAGTTTAAAGCCTTGTACTGCACCGTAAGCTTTAGTACTTTAGTCACGGCGTTCATTACTAAAGTGTCACTTTTCGGGTTACAATACCGCGGGAAAGGAGGTGCTTTAAAGGTAGAAGTGGAGATAGTACAATAAGTAGGCTACCAAGTGAGCTATACGATTACACGATGCGCAAGCGTAGCAAGCGTTTAATTATTATTCGATAATAAATTGTACTAAATTACTTTTGGTCAATTTGGTTGGTTTGGTCAATATTTTGGTCGTACGAGACCATGACTCGTACATGACTAAAATGCTAACTTTGGGTTACAAAACCGTGGAAATAAATTAGCGCTTTAGAGGTGGAAGTAGATGATAGTATATTAAGTATCAAGTAGCTAAACGGGAGGTTTTGTTTAACTACGTTTAGCCACGTGATACTTACACTTTATTTTCTACTTCCAATCTATTTCAACTTTGTGGTTTTTGTATTTGAACTTTTGTATTTTAAATCTTCGAAATTCGCTTGCACACTACTGGAAAATGTTAGGTTATTAATGCCGTAAAGTACTACTTTAGTCACGGCCTTTTTAGGTCTCGAAACCGTGGAAAAGCTGGAGCTTTAACGGTGGAAGTAGAAAAATATTAAACTTACTTGTTTCATTATATAAACATTGCACCCTAATGAACTACCTAATGCTTATTATATTTGTTTAGAACTTTATATTAAATGTTACGAAGATATGAATACTACGAAGATATTAAACAAAAATTAAACATTAGAAAATGGTTTTCTAATGTGTACCAAATCATCGAAATAAATTATGACTACCGTAGTCACGGTCAGTTTTAGTCCTTCCTGCTGCTTTACAGTGCTTACATGTAATTCAAAATGAAAATCAACGGAGAGATGACTTTCTCACTTGCATTACAAAGCCTTGTAGTTTTACTGTATAACCAAAATAGATTACGTGATATACTTTTTATGTTTGGTCTCATTGTATTTTATACAGGAAGTGTGGGTTATCTCGTCAAGCAATTTAATCGAGGTGATACATTTGCAGATACTTTACTTAGTCTTGGCATGCTTGTATCCGCAACATTTTGTACCTGTAATGTCTATATTGCAAAACAAACGGAAAAGAAAATTCTGCATGCGGTCGCCTTGATCGATACTGATGTATATATTGCTTTACTCAGAAAAAAATTCAACGACCTGATTGATTCAGAAAATCATCTTCAGAGATTCTTTATTTTGTATACTGGAAGTGTAAGCGTCATTGCGTTCATTATTATTGAATTGCAAAACTGCGATGTGAACTCTGAAGACACGTGTGGTTATATTGTACCTAGTGTAAGAATAAACAAACATAAATTATTGTATTTAATGACGGCCTTTCTTTTAGTACTTCTTTATTGATAAACTGGAGCGCCCATATCGCACAATCTTGAATGTAGTCTCTATAAGTTTTATAGTATATGAAGCCAATTGTATATTTCCTGGCCTTGTATTATTGAAATCTGTCTTGGATTACTTAGAAATATCAGTTGATTTGTTCAGGCTTACTCTAAAACAAGCTAAATACACACCATTTAGACCAATTCGTCGTAATCTATTGGTAACAGCACATCAACAACAATTATATATGTTACGGTAAAATCATAGGATATTTGTTACTTCATTATTATATTTTATGATTTTATTTGACAGAATATGGACGCATACAACAGAAATATTTCAATTGCCTCTTTTAGGATTTGTTGTAATAAGTGGACTGAATATGGGTTTGATTCTAATAACGGAGTTGATTGTAAAAAAAATTGCTTATTTTTGTTTTATCATTAATTTTGTGATTCTTTAGCAATTCAATTTATTATCGTTAGGACATCTCAGTCTCTACATTATCGCCACTAGTGTACTTGGTACAATTGCAGAAAAAACAAAAAGCCTAGTAGGTTGAATTGAAAGCATTTTTTTCTTGATTTGTATATATTTTAAAACTTATTTTAGAATGAAAAATTACTTAACAGTACGTTTTATGCTTGCCCTTGGGATGGCGATGTTAAAACTGCCAAATTTCTAATGTTTATGAATTTAAACTCGAGAAATGGATTCTTGCTTTGGGTTGGTAGGTTTGCAGTATACTCCAACGCTCTGGTTTATTCCGTATGTATATGTATCTTGAACATAATTTTAAAATTATAAATCATTAATTATTATATTTTGATTAGTTGTTTAAATTCGCCTATTCGGTGGTTATGCTGTACATTAATGGAGGGCAACATAAACAAAAAAAAATAACTAGAAGGTGGTAAAATAAAACAAGAAATGGTAAATACTCGTATGTTTCTTTTTTTTTAAATACAATTGAACTAACAAATTTGTATCAAGACATATTTTTGTAATATTCCATCAAACATTAATATATAATAAAACCATCACATTTTATAAACGGATCATATCTCACAATCTACAATATATTCATTATACGTTTAATAATATATCTAGCTATCTGAACAGAAAAAAACTTGGAATTAACTTTTGATTCGATATCGTAAATTGATTACAGCATGTCAACAACATATGCACTTATATGTTCAGGTATGTATAATAACATACTTAATTACTACGTAAATAATATTTTTTTGTAAGTTAATTACAGGCAATTACAGGTTCCTCACTTGCAATGTTAGTTATTATTAATAGATTAGTAGATTTGAAATTGCATTGAAGCTAATTACAAAATAAATTTTAAATCAATATAAATATAGTACTATTTCTTCATTTCACGTGATCATAATATTTTGCAGCAATTTGAACACCTTTCCTTTGGATATCGAACTCTTTATGTTATTTGGCTATATTTTATGGGTATTATTGACAAAAAATTGCCAACAAGTCTTGTAAAAGTAATTTCTAAAAATATGTTTTTTTAAATAATAGATGAGTGATATTTTAGCATTTGTATTAGAATGAAAAACTTCGTGACACTGCATTTTATGAGTGCCCATGAGATGGAAATGTCAAAACTTCCAAGTTCCTGATGTTTATGAACTTAAGCTTTACAAATCAATTTTTGTTGCCTGCTAAATAGTGTTGCGGTATAATCCAACGTGCTAATATTCGGTGTATGTAACTAAAAGCTATTTTATTTCTTTCAATTTCCTACAAATTAATTTTAATAGAATTCATTCCTTTATTAGATATTTAAAGTTGCGCATTCAATAGGGATGTTGTTTATCAATGATAAACAATAAAAATAATTTGAATCTCCAAACTGAAGAACTATAGTTAATAATAATATATAATAATAAAAACATGTTTTCTTGACATCGCTTAAGTGTAAACAAAATTTTGAGTAGTTTAGTTAAACGCAAAATTATTTTTAGGAAAAATTAAATGATAAGAATTTACACATAAAATTCAAATTATTTTCAATAATATTTAATTATAATTAAACAATTATAATTAAGTACATTTTATAACAAATAATTATAATATTCAAAACTATATCACCAAAACAGTAAATACATAATTGTATTATTACAACACAATGTTGTCCCAAATTGTGCAAGGCCCACAAATATGAATGATAGGAGTATTGATTGAATACATTCACAGGCGACGGTACGCTACTGACACTGACATCGCGCAAAGATCACTAATTGAAGGCAAGCAATACACCGGCTATGCCACCTGCATAGTCAGTCTTGCAGTTTTACTTTTCAACCCAAATTGATTGTGCGATATACTTTTTATATTTGGTCTCATTGCATTTTATTCCGTATGGGTTACGTCATCCACCAATTTAATCGAGATGATACATGTGCAGATGCTTCATTTAGGTTTGGAATACTTGTATCCGCAACATATTGTACCTAGAAGTATAGTGTCTATACTGCAAAACGACTCAAAACGAAAGCTTTGCAAGCGCTCCACTTGATCAATGTGGATGTGTATATTGGTTTAATCAGAAAAAAATTCTACAACCTGATTGATAGGAGAAATCGCCTTCAGAGATTTACTAGTTTGTTCATTGGAAGTGTAAGCACTAATGCGCTGAATATTATTTCTAAAGTGCACCTAATGTATGAATAATGAAACATACATTTTTGTATTTGATGACAGTCATTCTTAAGTACTTCTTTTTTTTATTACTTTCATTTGTGAATACGTAATCCATTGTATATATTTTTAAATATTTATTTATCAAGTTCTACGTGATTTTATTGGATTTTACAATTTTATATGTTGCGTTAACATGTTTCGTCCTGAGGGGCCCCCTGAGGGCAATTAAGTACTTCTTTTTTGATGAAATGGATAGCCACTATCTCACATAAATAAACAAATGCAACATAAATATAATGCTTGATTTTATTACACTTTTTTAATATAATTAGACTAACGAGATTCTAATCTATTTATGATATCTTATTCTATTCCATAAAACATAAATAAATAATGAAACCAAATTTTGCTATATGGCTATAATGGAAATTAAGTTCTAATAAAAAATCAATCAAATATCAAGTGACTGTGGCATTCGAGTCTTAAACCTGCTACCTTTAACAGCAGAATGTCAAAAACCGACATCAGAAATTTATCTATTGCCATTCAAAATCTTGCAATATTAGTTTTTGATAAAAATACACTCCGAGATACCATCTTTATAATTTGTGTAATAGCATTTTATTGTGGTAATATTGGTTACTTAATTAAGCAGTACATACGCGGTGATTCGTTTGCAGATGCATCGCTTAATCTTGGAATGCTTTTATCTGCAACATTTTGTACCTTTATTATCTACACTTTAAAAACAAAGGAGAAACAAATGCAACAAATGTACAATATGATTAATTCCAATCCATATCTTCAGTTTTCAAGAATAAAATACTTGGAAATACTTGATTGTCACAATTGCCTTCAACAATTTATTTTGGCGTACGTTTGTACTGTGTGTACAACTGCACTATTTATTATTGAATTGCAAAAGTGCGATGGGAATTCTAAAGACTCATGCGGATATATTGTACCGAGTGTATGAATAATATTATTATTATAAAACATTTCTATTTGCAATATTTTATGTTTTGGCCAACAGTATTTTTTCATCGATGAAATTGAACGCCCTTATCGCACAATCTACAATGTATTCATAATATGTTTTATAATATATGAAGCGATATGTGTACTATCAGCTATAGTCATATTACACACTGAATTGGAATACTTGGAACTAACTTTTGATGTATTTAAATTGACTCTACAAGAAGCCCGACGCTCAATCATTAAAACAATGCGACATCGTAAATTGATTACAGCACACCAGCAACATATGTATATGTTCAGGTATATAAAATGATATACCTAAGGAATACATAAAACGTGAGTTAATTACAGGCTTTGGACATGTACACTGAAAATCTATGGTTCTCCACTGTTAATGTTTGTTGTAATTAGTGGAGTGGAAATAGCGTTGATTCTGATTACAGAGTTAATTGTAAATCAATATAAACGTTGTACTATTTCTTCATTTCACGTAATCATAATATTTTGCAGCAATTTGAACTACTTTCAATTGGACATTTAAGTGTTTATGTTATTGGTTGTGTCATTATGGGTATTGTTGGCGAAAAGTTAAAAAGTCTGGTAAAATAATGTTTTAAAAATTTGTTTTTTCTACTTCCACCTTTAAAGAAATATAGTTTTTCCTCGATTTTGTGGCACAAAAAGTGGTACTTTAAACACGCCGTGAGTAAAGTACTTTACTATTAGCTCACGTCAAAATCAATGTATGCGCTGCTACTACTCGTGTTTAAAGCAAATTTTGAAGATTTAAAATACAAAAGTTAAAATAGAAAAATCTCAACGTGGAAATAGAGTAGAAGTAGAAAAAATAGCGTAAGCATCACGTGGCTAAACGGGCGATATAGTGTTTAACAATGTTTATACTTAATATACTGTTATAGATGTATGATATTTTAGCATTTGTTTTAGAATGAAAAAATACGTGACACCACATTTTATGAGTGCCCGTGGGATGGAGATATTAAGACTGCCAAATTCTTGATGTTTATGAACTTAAGCTCTACAAATCAATTTTTGTTGTCTGCCAATAGTGTCACTGTATACTCCAACGTACTTGTTTATTCTGTATGTAACTTGAAGATATTTTATCTTTAAATTTCGTACATATTAATTTTAATAGAATTCATTTCTTTATTAGATACTTAAATTTGCATATTCCATTGTGATGTTGTTTATCAATGGTAAACTTCGTAAATAATTTGAATGGATTTATTTTATTTCAATATTATGCAAAAATCGCCTACATGAAAACTTAAATAAATATTTAGTTTTTTTTTATCGTAGTTGATATAAATACAATGTTTTTGTTGTTATGGCTTCAGTATAAACATAACATTCAATTCAACGAAGAAGATAAAACTTTATATGATTTAGCCATACGTAATTTTATTTTAAAAGAAATTATATTATAAAAAATTACAAGTGAATATATTACCAAAATAGTAAATGAATAATTGTAGTATTACAACACAATGTTGTATCAAATTGTGCAAGGCCCACAAATGAGAATATAAGGGGCATTGCTTGAATATATTCACAGGCGACGGTACGCTGCTGACACTGACAACGCGCAAAGATCGCCAATTGAAGGTAAGCAACATACCGGCTACGCTACTTGCATGGTCAAAGTCTTGCAGTTTTACTCTTCAACCAAGATAGATTGCGTGATAATTTTTTTTATGTTTGGTCTCATTGCATTTTCCTCCGGGAGTGTAAGTTACGTCAATTCAACAATCTGATTGGAGAAGTCATCCTCATTAGTTATTTTGTACATTGGAAATGAAAGTACCATTGCGCTTATTATTATTGAATTGCAAAAGTGCCATGAAATCGAATAATCAAACTTGAATTATTGTATTTGATGACTACCTTTCTTACAGTACTTCTTTTTTAATTTGCTGGATCACCCATATCGCACATAAATAAAACAAAAGCTTCGATTAATTGCTTTCCATAGTATGTTTCTTTATCTAATATAATTAGACTAACGAGTTTCTAATCTATTTATGATATCTTCTTGTAGTTTATAAAACATAAATTAATAATGTTACCAAACTTTGTAAAGACTATAGCAGAAATTAAGTTCTAATCAAAAATCAATCAAATATCGAGTCACTGTGGCATTCTATTCTTAAACCTGCTACCCTTAACAACAAAATGTCAAAAACCGACGTAAGAGATTTATCTATTGCTATGCAAAATCTTGCAATATTAGTAATATTAAAAACATTAATTTTTGAAAAAATACACTCCGAGATAGCATCTTTATATTGTGTATAACAGCATTTTATTGTGGCAACGTTGGTTACCTAATTAAGCAGTATACACGCGGTGATTCGTTTGCAGATGCGTCGCTTAATCTTGGAATGCTTTTATCTGCAACATTTTGTACCTTTATTGTCTATACTATAAAAACAAAGGAGAAACAAATACATAAAATGTACAATATGATTGATTCTAATCCATATCTTCAGTTTTCAAAAATAAAATACTTGGAAATACTTCATGGTCACAATTGTCATCAACAATTTATTCTGGCTTACGTTGGTACTGTATGTACAACTGCACTAGTTACTATTGAATTGCAAAACTGCGATGGGAATTCTAAAGATTCATGTAGATACATTGTACCAAGTGTATGTATAATAATATTATTATAAAACATTCTTATTTGCAATATTTTATGTTTTGGTCAGCAGTATTTTTTCATCGATAAAATTGAACGCCCTTATCGCACAATCTACAATATATTCATAATAAGTTTTATAATATATGAAGCGATATGTGTACTATCAGCTGTAGTAATATTACACATTGAATTGGAAAACTTGGAACTAACTTTTGATGTATTTAAATTGACTCTACAAGATGCCAGACGCTCATCGATTAAAACAATGCGACGTCGTAAATTAATTACAGCGCATCAGCAACATATGTATATGTTCAGGTATGAAGAATGATACATATAAGAACTACATAAAATGTAAGTTAATTATAGGCTTTGGACATTTACACTGAAAATCTGTGGTAATCCACTGGTAATGTTTGTTGTTATTTGTGGGCTTGAAATATCATTGATTCTGATTACAGAGTTAATTGTAAATCGATATAAACATAGTACTATTTCTTCATTTCACGTGATCATAATATTTTGCAGCAATTTGAACTAGGTACTTTCAATTGGACATTTAAGTGTTTATGTTATTGGTTGTGATATTATGGGTATTGCCGGGGAAAAGTTAAAAAGTCTGGTAAAATAATGTTTTAGAAATGTGTTTGATAGATGTAAGATATTTTAGCATTTGTTTTAGAATGAAAAAATACGTAACACCGCATTTTATGAGTGCCCATGGGATGGAGATGTTAAAACTGTCAAATTTCTGATGTTTATGAACTTAAGCTCTACAAATCAATTTTTGTTGTCAGCCAACGTGCTTGTTTATTCTGTATGTAACTTGAAAATATTTCGTCTTTGAATTTCCTACACGTTAATTTTAATAAAATTCATTTCTTTTTTAGATATTTAAATTTGCGTACTCCATTGTGATGTTGTTTACCTATCAATGGTAAACTACGTAAATAATTCGGATGAATTAATTTCATTTCAATATTATGGAAATTTCCAATCAGAAGAAATCAATTAGATCAATAAATATTTATTTAATTTTCAATCGTAATTGATAAACATACTATTTTTCTTGTCTAGCTTCAGTATAAGCAAAGTTTTGTATGGTTGAGCTAAACATAATAAATTAAATTTTAAGAATTTACGTCAATATATTACCAAAATTGTAAATAAATAATTGTAGTATCACAACACAATGTTGTCCCAATTGGTTCAAGACCTACAAATGTGAATATAATGGGTATTGTTATAGGAGCTATGTCATTTGCATATCATAGTCTTGCGATTTCAATTCATAATACAAGTAGGTACCTTGCGAGATAAATTATTTATACTTTCTACGAAAATATTTGATTGTGGCAGTGATCACTGATAACAAAACAAACCTGACGAAAAACGAAAGTGATAGAAATTATCCAAAATGATGAATTGGAATAATCGTCTTATAAGATACTTTCGTGCATGTTGCAAGTTTAAGCTTAGTTGCATTATGATTGAATTACAAAACTAGAGAATAACTTTTACGAGACGTGTGGTTCTGTTGTTTCCACTGAACGCATAATATAATGGCTCGTATGAATACTTTGATAAACAAACTTCGGTTTCGCAGTATTCCTTCATCGATCAATTGGAACACCCATACCACACAAGATACAATCAATTCATTATAAGTTTCAGGTTATACGAGGCATGATGTATACCATTTGCTACGGTAATGTGTTATAGGAGGCATTTTGTATACCATTTGCTATAGAAATTAATTTTTAGTTTGTTAATGAAACCACTTAATTCACATACGTCCATTTTTGGATCTAATATAGTGTTGTATTACAGATTTTAATTTTCTTGAGCATGTTTTGCCAGCGTTGCAGTTTCAAATGTCTGTCCATTATTGATTACAACTCAATTTGAATGATAACATAAATGTTTACCTAGTAATATTTAATATTCATTAGAAATCCCTTAAGACTCCGTATGCAATGGAATGAGAACAAGGTGACACACCCGCTAAACACGTCTGCCCAGGTGACTCAACTTCACTGTCCCCTTCTCCCACTATTTTTTGCGGGTAACCCGAAAGTACAAAAGGATACCCCCTAGCGAGCACAGAGCACTGTCGAGCTTGAGAGGTTAAACAGAACAGTCGCAGGTCTCTAAGTTCCCTTCTTTCTTTTTTGGTCTTCGATTCGGTTCGCGCGTAGGAAATGATTGCCCTCCTTTTTAATCAGGAACTGCCACATATGTGCAACGGGTTTAAAGCAAACTCTCATATATATTCCGTACTTAAGCTAACGAGTATTTTCTGAACCATTACCTTTAATTGAATTAATTCCAATTATAATTTTTCGATATTAAATGGAAGAAGGTTACATGAATTTATTTTTTAGGCAAACTAATGAGGACCATGGGTATTGTTCTACGAGTACACATTAAAGTAATACTTATTAATATATTACAAATGAATAATTAATTTCCCTGAGTACAGTCATTATTACTCATCGACGATCCGTTAAAAACCAATTTGGACAAGACACTCAAAAAATGTTTACATAAAACACAACACAATTATTAATTTTGTAGTTTTCAGATTTAAAAAATGTTTTCACGTAATCAATATTGCTACCAAAATCAATTCGTAATATTATGCATAACTTACTTTTCCAATATCTACTCTTAATTCATTACCTTATCAAGGTCTGATATTTTATTTTACCTATACTTACCGATAAACGTGGTTTCTTTAATGTCGACCCCTGTCGATGCAGACGATTCTTGTGCGGCAAGAGTACAACCAACTGTTCCGAATCCTGCTGTTGTTTGCTGGTGAAACTCCCATTAGAGAATCCACTCGTTGCAGCCTTCGCGATATCCTCCACATCCACGGTTGTACCATTGTGAATATTATTGCAGTTAATATTCGACGCGTTGGCGCCGAATGTGATATTATTCGTGTTGTTCACCTGCACGAGCAGGCTGCACGTCTGCGACGCGATTTGGAAGAGTCCCTCCTGTAGGTTGCGCTGTCGCGGCGGTGGTTTTTGGAAATATTCCCAAAATGGCATTGCTTTTAGCTATTTATTTTGAAGTTAAAATTGAATTTTCTTCGTATTGTTACATTTTCATTGTAAGCTTGTGAAATCGGACAAGAGTGTGCGGACGCGTCATGGATCGCGTGTGGTTGGCGGCAGACTGAGGAATACACGCGATTTGCCGCCTCCATCGCCCGTAAACACGCGGGTGGCGGAGACTCGTATGATATGGGAAGGTCAGGTCAATGTTTCGGGGTTTAACTCGCAAGTGGTACGAATGTAGGATTGCTTTGTACGTAATTTGTATTTTATTTAAAAATCCTCCATTTTGTCGACTATCAAATGTGTAAAGTAATAAAACGAAATCATATCGTACATAAATTTCACTTCAAAAATCAATGCTAGTTTTTGCAACTCTCTCTCTCTCTTGACTTATTATCAATCAGTAAATGAATACCTGCTATTCGTTAGCTTCGACTTCAACCTCGCATGGTCTACTTCTTCGTTTGACTCGCCTCCTAAATCGCTACAATTATTATTTTTCTTCTTCTCATCCTTGCGTAATAACTAAAATCTATATCCCTATTTAACAATAAGACACGGTAATACAAATGTTTTGCATCTCAAGAAACACTCGAAATAAAAATTATATAATGTTAAAGTCTGAAATAATGCCGTCATTGAATCAGTTTTCTGTTCGCTGCAGTAGAGTGGTTGATCAAATGAGATATATGTGTAAGTGTTTTAGGGTGTATGCATGTATGCGTGGACGTGTGATAAAAGATACGTGCCGTCTTCGGCAGGCATTTTTAACGACGATCCCTGGAGTCGGACCGGCTGCGGCGGTCGCGACTGCGTGACCTCGGTGACCTCGAGCGGGAGCGTCGCGGCGAACGAGACCTACGAACAAAAACGATTGCGCGTCAAGTGGAAGCACCTGCTGACGATGCGGTAACACAGGCTGACGATTCAAATCGATTACCATACTCAAATATGTTCGAAATTTGAATTGCCCGGCGAGTGTTGACAAAAAAACATAAACGAAAACAAAAGAGGAATGAACTCGATTGCGGTTCACTCGTTTTCTATGCGGATTAATTAGTTTAAATTATTATTGAACACTGTGATTTAATTTAAAGTGTGTTTTTACTCTCTTTCTCTAGAGATCAGTCATTCAGCTCTTGCACTCGCACATTCGCTCTCGACTTGCATGCCGCGTTGTTTCTGATTTACCAACCCCAATGATTTGTACCAAAAATGAATCGAGTCGTGCTGAGCGACGAGTCGATCCATCGTGTGCGCATTGCGATTGAATTGATTGTCGGATGGTTGGTTGGTTAATAGAGGCGGCTGAGGCGACGCTTGCGTTTTCTGTACTGAGAAGGGCGGTGTGCGAGGGCGCCGAATTTGGGCGGGCGAGTCGAGATGGCATGTGGCGACGGGTTGCAACCGTTGCGCCGCCGGTCGGGGGGAGATGCACACGATTGCCGGCCGCGAATGCGATTGCGGATGTTGTACTGTTGTACTGTAGCAGTAGTGGTGTGGTGGTTCGATGTTTTTTTATAAAGATGAGATGTGTGGCCAGGCAGGAGGGAAGATTGGGGCTCAATCGGGGGGAGAAGTAGTAGTAGTAAACAACAGCAGCGGTGCTGTCCTGCAAATGTGCGCCAAAAATACGTCATTTAACCGCTGCCTTTGCTCTCGTCACTGTTTGGTAATGCATCATCGCTTGTTATTGCAACAAACATTAGAAACACAACAACAAATCTGCCGCGACCAAACTTCGCATTGCACTTTACAACACGAAGCAATTTTGTAATTGTTATTGAATCGGTAACTACTACACATCTGTCTTCGGTTTGTCGTAGTAGCACGACGAACCGAAGACGAGCAGTATCAATGAAATCACCCCCTTCAACAAAACAAGTCTTATCTACTAAGAGCTACATGTGAATGTAAATGAACTGAAGCAACTAAGAACATGATTAGGTGAAGAGTTGTGCAGAGTACACAGAAAGATATTGTTATAAAAATTGATTAGCTTGCTCTCATACCTGGAATATCTGGGCGGTCCGCGGCGACCACTGCCTCCTCCACCGCCGCCACCGCCACCACCTCCGCCGCCTCCTCCACCACCTCCACGTCGTGAACGACCGTTGGACATCTCTACACGTACTCTAGTTCCACAGCATCTTCTGCAAATATCCACCAGAGTTTAAATATGCTCTATTAAAAATAACTAAAAACAACTTACGTCCCATCCACGCCTCTAACTGCGTCTTCAGCATCTCTAGGATCTTCGAACTCAACAAATGCAAAGCCTGGCGGGTTGCGCGCCACCCATACATTTCTCAGTGGCCCATACTTACTAAAGGCACTCTCAATCTCATGCTTGCTTGCAGAAGATCCAAGGTTTCCCACATAAACCTTGCAAGTCAAGTCCCACTCGCGATATCTCGACATTTTTGTGCTGGCCTATAGAAAACAAACAAATTTAATTAGACGTAAAACCGTTGAAGCATGCTTGTGTAAACTATCACTATCCGCATCTAGTGCAATTGGTGCACTAGTGAATCTAACTATAACGCGATGAAACGCTGAAAGTACATAAAATAAGTTAGTGAAACTTACAATTTAGATGAGGTAGACGCAGGGTCGTAACTTGCGACGCCAGCAACTTGCAAATTCCTTATTCAACAATCGCAATTCGCTATAAATTGAGTAAATCGCACACTGCAAAGATGGCGTCGACACAGCCGAGTAAAAAGGCGGAAAGGCAACGATTGGCGCGCTTGGTGCGTCTCGCGGTCGCGTGTCCCCACCACTCTGCACAACTATGCTTACATTTCTCCTTTAATGTGATATTTACGAGTATTTAATAAGTTATCGAAGCGCTTACGACTAGAATACAATTACTCTATAATCGGACACGTCTACTAGTTAACTACAATTAAGCGTACATTGCAAACAACAAGAATAATAAATGAATTTAAATGTTATTCAATTGTAAACCGATCATTCCCGATGTTTGACTGTCAGTTAAAACGCGCCATATTCAAATACTGGTAGCGGAGGAGCTGGACCCATGGGAATTTCAATATCTTGCAATTCAATTAACTGCATTTTACAGTCGAATTCGTTCAATTCATTTAACTCATTTTGCATTTGCTGGCTGTATTCTTTTCCGAGGAGAAGGTTTAATCCATCCTTCCACACATTACACAGTTCTTCCATTTCTTTCTGCGACTCAGCCGGTGTTTTCGATGCATCTTCACTGTAGAAATAACAATCGATCGAATCAGTCTCATAGGAGTCCATTAAATTGTATAAAATAGTGAACACGTTTTTTACTTGACTTGCAGGGACCCTAGAGATAGCAGTATTTATAATTAACTTAATAAACAAAATTTATGTACTTATGTACGTACAAATTGCTTGTCCTTAAATTACACTTCTCCGCCAAGACAAGGTATTTGATGGTGCTTACAGGTATGCACATTCTGCTGCCATTCCCAATTTCAGTTCCGTTTCTTGCACAGTCCATGTACAAAAGCGATTGAAAGTCACTTGTGAGTTTCAGGGAAAAGTATTTACCCGACTTGGTTGTCATGTTCTTGAACACGAAACCTTTTTCCAGGGTATTATAACGTGACAAAGTAACTAACTCCAAATTTTCGTCGTTGAAATGTTGAATTAGTTCTTGGACAGCTGGATTTTTAGTGTAAATATTCGACCAACGTTCGTCTCTTTCCTTCTGAAGAATTTCCTGAACAGTTGTGTAGTTTACCAGAGAAAAATGCATATCGCAAGCTTCAAAATCTTTGGGATGTTTTTCAAAAACAAGTTTTAATTGTATTTTCAACACTTGATATAACTACAAGTAATGTTATTTGGTATTAAACACAATGAGTAAATAAAATGCAGTTAATGTTTACCTTTTTGAAATCATCCGGTGTTTTCACTCGCATTTCTGCTTTGGTATGGAACAAAAGCATCAAAGTCTTGACAAATAATTCTTCAAAAAACTCCACAGTGTGCATACCACTCGAAATTGCGATTTCCCGCGATGCAAAGAACATCGGAAGATAATAATTATGCGCATGCACTGGTATTCCAATACATAGTAGATTAGTTAAAATGCTGATAATGTTCTGTGAAATGGTGTACAGTTCAGCGTCGCAGGAATAATCGCTTTTCTCAAGACTATCAAAATAAGTACAGTAGTGTTTTTTTCCATATTCTGCAAAATATGCTCGATTTACATTTAATTGTAAACATATCGCATTCGATTGTTTTACCCAAGCATTTATGCAGAAGTTGTGAACCTGGAGACTTGCTATTCATCGACGAAAGACTTAATATGGAACACATGGACTCTGCTTTTTGCAAATTACTAACCCAGACACCATCGCCCAGAACAGTATTTCTATTCGAAGTGTCTAAATAATCATATTCACTAGCATTACTGTTTCTGTTTGGTTCTTCGAAGATACTTGCTGTTACAGTTCCACGATTGGTGTAAAATTGCAAATATGTACTTCTACAATTACCAAAATATCAGAGAATGTTTTTTTTTTGTGATACAGTGTCATGTTACTTACGTTATTAATCGTGCTTGTAAAACAAACACTTCTCTTGCGATTATATTGGTCATATTAGTATGTGTTTTCAAAAATTTGTAGAATAGTTGATGATTTTCTGGTGAATTCAGCTCCTTTAAAATGTTTTTACGACGTTCACCTTTAGCGCATGAAATCAACGAATTAATAAGACTAAACAATCTTAGATATAACGTTTCGTGGTTTTTGATGATTATATTCTTAAAGTGGCCCATAATCAACGAAAGTTGCAAATTTTCCAAAATCTTACAACAAAAAAATATAGAAATAAAATCAAACGATTGAAAAATAAAGACAACTCACAACTGATTTATTAGATGAAAGGCCATCTCTAGTTGATCTCAAAACGTGAATAAGTAACGAAAGTGCAAATTCTGCTGTGCTTTGACCAGCTTGTGCAATATTTACAACTCTGACCATGAATTCATCGTCCAAATTGCGTATGTAGCCATTTTTTAACATATGAAAGAGAATATTCAAGGCCCCGACTCGCCAATATCAGACAACGTGCCGTTTTGTATGTATTTAATCAGTACATCTTGACGATTAGTGTCCACAATCCCTTGAACGAAAACAATGTCTGTGGATAAATGTAGCAAAATACCTTCGTCCATTTTGATATCAAACAAGCGCCTGATAGTATCTGCAACACTTGGTACCAGTCTAATGCTGATACCATCTTGTATATCACGTTCTACAGATGATTCAGTAATAAAATGTTCTATTAAAGAAGGGTGCTTTGCGTCAGGAATAACTTTCAAAGCATAACGTCCATTAGCTGGCTAAAAACAAGCTTATACATGAAGAAATATGTTTTTCATAATTAAATTGACATACCAATGGTTCCACTTGGTCACTATTGTGATGTAACACTATTTTCTTTATATTGTCAGCCATAGATGACTGTTTATCGTACGTCCATAGGTGTCGAGCCAACGTTTCACCGCGCTCCATTTCTATTTCGATTCCTACCTTGGCAATCATTGTTGAATTTCTACTCATTTTTCGTGAGATTTAAAACAAAAACAATACAAGTTGCATTGGTAACACCCAAGTGCTAACAGGATATTAAATATTTAATGTGAATTAGAAGTATGACAAATGTACATGTATTCTATATCTTATCTTATCAAAAAATGTACATGCGGTTTGAGGAAAGCGATGATAACAACTATAATGTACACATTGTAAAAAACTATTTAATTTGTGAATAATGTGAATAAATCAGCATGACCTCATTGTTTTAGTTACTTCCTGACTGGCAGGAATGGATGTTGAAGTTTTGAAAGATCCGGAGGTTGAACATGTTCATAATCATGAATTTCTTTCATTTCTTCAACTGCAATTGCATAAAGATTTGGATATTCGGCCTTAAAGGTCTCATACCACTTTTGAACGTGAGAATATTTAGACAAATCAAAATTTACAATATCCAAACACATTGTAGAAGTGATCAATGCAAAATCAGCGATGGTAACGTGGTTAGCAGCGACGTATTTTGTTCCGGCGCGCTGGAAATACTCATTGAGAATTTTTACAGCCAAATGGACCATTTGAAGTGAAAAATCACTGCGTTCTACTTTGAAATAAATCGGCGCAATCTAAAATACATACTTTTAGATAATGTGAATTGTAAATTTGTCGTTTGATATTTTACCACGTGATTACAAATGTGTTTGTAATATGTCGATACATTGAAACACAATCGATGATTGACGATTGCTCGAGTTTTTGTGTTTTTAGGATATAATAAATCGTCCTTGGCGTATTCCTCAGCTAAATATTGCATAATAGCCGTGCTGGAATAGAAAATATTAAAAATAATAATAATAATTTTGATATTTTTTTAAATACCTTTCACTTAGTAAAAATCCATTGTCATTGAGAACTGGAACTTCCTTTTGAGGATTCAACTAAGTTTTTTTTTAAATAATTAGGGATCTTTTAAGTATATTTAGTGAATAATAATGTACCTTTTCAAATTCTGGTGTTAGAAATTCTCCGATATTAAAATTAACTGATTTCAATGCAAAATCAACGTTGAGAGCTTTAAGGGTCTGTTGGCAAGCTAAAGATGGTGCTCCACCAGGTACCACATAGAGTTCAATCATTTTGACAATATTGACTTGAATCTTCTAAACACTTGTTCGTACTGACTAGAAATTTTGTACGGACAAAGTATCCCCTCTGCTATTAACTACAAAAATCATCGTTTAATTCATTCAAGTGCTTTGCATTGGTACATGAATAGGTTTACAAGGTCATTATACAATTAATTATGATGAACAAATCATTTTATGTAGTAGATAAATAAATAATATTTCAACATCTACAAAATATGCTAAATGTGCACGTGGCATTCATTCTCAGAAGCAACGTTACATAAAACTACTTGAAGATGTAATGTGATGTGCTAACGATGGGAAATGATACAAACACTTCAGATTATATTTCGGCAAACCTGATCAAATAATCAACAGATGTCAAGTTTTCTTAAGTGCAAACTCTGTTTACAGTTACAATTAATGAAATTAAATAAAAATGCATTTTGGAATCGGTTCGCAACCAACCAAGAGGAATGTGCATGTGCTCATAGTTTACCCAGTCAAGTCTGGATGAAAAAACAAGCAGCCTATAGCAATCATACCAAGGGAAGAAAGAAGATAGAAGAGATAAGAAAGAGAGAGAGAGAGAGAGAGAGAGAGAGAGAGAGAGAAAGGAAGAAGGAAATAAAAAAAATATGAAGATATGGAGTAAAAATAAGTTCTTATTAAATTTTGATAACAGGAAATATGCACTTATAAATTATCTATATAAAGTCAGCTTCTGTTCCAGTTATGCCACATAGTTTAAAGACGCATCATGATGCGTGTGTTTAAAGTGTTGTTCGCGATTGCTGCCATCTTGTCGACCACATTTGCGTGGCACGTGTGTCAAGATGAACCATTTTGTAAAGAGTTACGCTCCAGGAGTACTTCGAAATTCACCGTTGATTATGACAGCTTTCAAGAAAACTGTTTTTCCGGCACTCTGGTAAATTCAATAAATAACCAAAATTATGATTTGAACATCACTTTTCATCATGATGACGTTGTGCGAATCAGAATCCGCGAGAGTAATGCCGAAATAAAACCAATACCAAGCGCTCTTCTGGATGATCTTGTAGTTGGAAAGGTCTTTTGTTCTGTGGATTGCGATTCAATTAGCATTGTTGGGGGTAATCACCAGGCCTTTGTTAATTTTACCGATTTCTCAATAACGACTACAAATTTGATTACTAATGATGTCATACACGTAAATGGTGCTAGAGATATGTTTGTGGGAGACTCCCTTGCATTGAAAGTCACCTTCGAGAATATGCAGAACGCATACGGTATACCCGAACACGGTGATAACTTAAAATTAAAAGATACTAAAAATGACGAGCCGTATAGACATTACAATTTGGATTACGGTTACTACCAAACGGAATCACGTGAATCCTTATATGGAAGTGTCCCAGTGCTCTACGCACATGGAGTACGCCCTGAAGGAGAATCACATGTTTCAGGAGTATTCTGGCACAATCCGGCGCAAACTTTCGTTGATATTGACCATTCCAATAATTCAATTACTGTTGATTTTATATCACAAGCAGGTACCCTGGATTTGTTTATTCTTCCCGGTGGTGATTTCAAATCTGCGGTTAGCAACTATGTTAAGTTGACCGGTACCGCACCATTGCCGCCTCTTTTTGCGATGGGGTACCATCAAAGTCGCTACAGTTATCTTACTCAGGAAGATGTGCTTCGAGTTGCTAAAGGTTTGCAAGATGGCGAATTTCCACTAGACGTTATGTGGTTAGATATTGATTACACAGATGGTAAAAGGTACTTTACATGGGATTACAATGCTTTTCCAGATCCCATAGCTATGCAATACGAGCTCTCACAGAGAAACTTACGATTGGTAACAATCATCGATCCTCATATCAAAGCTGAAAATGGATATTTTGTCTATGATCAGATGAGAGAAAATGGGTATTATGTGATGAATCCTGATGGTACTATCTATCAAGGTAGCTGTTGGCCTGGTTTGAGTTCTTATGTAGATTTCTTTAACCCGGATGCACTAAACTGGTGGAGCAGTCTTTATGGCTATAGTACTTATGCAAACACTACGGCCATTGTACATATCTGGAACGATATGAATGAACCATCCGTTTTTGACGTTGAAGAAAAAACGATGGCTTGGGACATCCTCCATTACGGAAATATTCAACACAAAGAAGTACACAATATGTACGGTCACATGCAAACTAAGGGCACCTATCAGGGACTTGTAAATCGAGAAGAAGGCCATCAGCGTCCTTTCTTATTAACGCGTTCTCATTTTGCTGGTACCCAACGCTATGCTGCTATTTGGACCGGTGATAACATCGCCACTTGGGAGCATCTGAGAGTTTCAATCCCGATTTGTTTGAGTGAAGCACTAGCAGGAATAAGTTTCTGTGGCGCTGATGTGGGAGGCTTTATTGAACGACCATCAGACGAGCTGTTTCAACGGTGGTATCAACTGGGTGCGTGGTATCCGTTCATGCGCGCGCATAGCAACAACGAGCAAGATTACCGCGAGCCTTTCCTCTATCCCGAAGAAATTCAAGGACGATTTAGAACAGCACTTCGTCAACGGTATGCCCATCTTCCTTATTGGTATACTACCTGGTATGAACACCAACGTTATGGTCAACCGGTGATGCGTCCGCTGGTATACAACTATCCCAATGATGAAAATGTCAACGCAATCGACACCGAATTCATGATAGGTGACAACATCCTCATCGCCCCTGTTTTATACGAAGGAGCCAATGAACTAGACGTCTATCTACCTGAAGAAGACATTTGGTTCTACTTATCCAACAAAGAGCAAAATGAATTCAGAGTTATATCATCAAGCCATGTTCGGTCAGTTGATATGGATAGCGTGCCTGTTTTCTATCGCGGTGGTAGTATCATCCCGAGAAAAGATATCGTTCGCGGTTCTACACAGCTAATGCAGGAAGATCCATATAATCTGTACATTTTTGCAAAAAACAATAATGCATCAGGTACGCTCTATGAGGATGACACTGTTAGCTTTTCCTACCAGAGCAATGAATACAATTATCTATCGCTCACTTTCGATGGCATAAAGATGGAAAGTAAAGCAATTGACACGTTTTCATCTTATAACGGCCACTTTTCGATTGGATCCGTGTTCATTTACTTCGATGAGATGCCATCAGTATTTTATGCTCAAGCTGTTTTAACGTCCGATGGATCTACCACTAAATATCCAGTTTTGCAATTTGAAAACATGCTGCAAATCGATTTTAACACTGTCATTGAAGATAGGAATTTTGATTTTGTGTTGAAGTACCTTTCTGTGAACTAAGTATATTTGTGTATATATAAAAGAAGTATATAAATTGCATTTATAATTGATTAAAAAACATAATTTCTTCCATTATGCTTTGCTTTTATTGTTTTTTGCTTATTTTCGAACTGGGAACAGTGGATGATCCAGTTTGGATAAATCCGGAGGCTGAACAAATTCAAAATCGTGAAGTTCCTTCATACCTTCAGCCGCAATAGCCCACAAATCAGGATTTTCTTGTTTAAAAGTACTGTACCACTTCTCGACCAAAGGATATCCCGAAATATCGAATTTAATTGCTTCCAGCGACATAGTAGCAGTAATTAATGGAAAATCAGCAATGGTAAGATGATCAGCAGCGGCATATTTGTATCCAGTACGTTGGAAATACTCGTTAAAAACCTTCAACGATACATGGACCATCTTCAAAGAAAAGTCCGTGCGTTCAACTTTGTAGAAAATAGGAGCCAACTACATTAAACATTAAGCAATTATAGACAAATACAAGAGTTAAGTATCAACAACGATGTTATAATACAGTAATTACGTACAGCATGAGTGGCAATGTTTTTGTAATATGATGCCAAGTTGAAACAGAGCCGATGATTGACGATAGCTCTAGCTTTCGGATCCTTGGGATACAATTTATCGTCTTTTGCATACTTGTCAGCAAGGTATTGAATAATCGCGTTGCTATAAAATAAAAATTTAAATAAAGTATGTATTTGCATTGCGAATATATCACAAGTGGTCATCGCATCTGATTAAATTACCTTTCACTTAACAGAAAGCCATTATCATCCAATACAGGTATTTCTTTCTGGGGATTCAACTAAAACAAGAAATTTTTACCAACATCCTACACAATAAGTTGTTGAAATAGGTCACTCACTTTTTCATATTCTGGAGTTAAATGTTCGCCGATATTAAAATTAACCGGAACTAGGGTAAAATCCACCCCAAGTGCTTTAAGGGCTTGTCGGCACGCAAGCGATGGCGGCCCATCAGAAACACCGTACAATTTAATACCGCTCATGATACAGATACAGAAAAGACAAGTTCTGCTTCCGCCTCCTCGTGTAGTTCGACAAAAACTAATTTTAACTTCCACTTGTTTCACTGCATGCGGCAAAAAAAGAACTAGTTGTGGGGAAGCCAAGTAAACCAGTTTGCAGGAGTGGGTTGTACGTTTTCAATAGATAGAAGTCGTAGCGCAAGGTCACGGTGTGTATAATGTCTTCCTTTTTCATTTTCTCTCTAACAAAACACTTTGTTGTAGTACTACATGTCAGCGAGACGGCGTAGAGCTCAATAAAGCAAATGCTCTCTAATTACAGCTAATAAATACACAGATAAAAATGCTCGAGGCTTTGATGAAGCTCAACGCCGTCGCGTCGACTCACATCGAATATACTTCTTTCCACAGATAAATTCGTATATAATTTATGTGTTCGCCATTAAATTCATTAATTTGCGTGTAAATAGAGTTTTGTTTTGTACAGAAATATTTCGTAAGTAGTAAACAGGAATCAATAAAATTTTTAATTTATAAACAAGAATGTAACTAGCACAATATGTTTCGTGGCGCGCGCGGTGCCGGGCCCGAAATGCATCGTCGTTTCAGTTATGGGACCGTGACACCGCGCGCCGCAGTGTGATAAATACTTAATAAAAACAATTAACAACGATGACCAAAAAAGTGCACCAATAATGTACATTTTCCTAGACGTAGACTTTAGACAAATATTACTTACTTTATGATCACAATAGAGTAGACTAATGACAGAATAGCGCGAGTTGTGCTCGTACATATCTGACGACAGTTAACACATGCATAACCCGTTGCTTGGCGCACCTAAATTAGTGTATTTGGTATATCATCGGGGGTTTGGTAGCGTGGTAGTTAACAGTTATTTAAGTCGTAAATGTCAGGTCAGGTATAGGTGTGTGCGGGTGGTGGGATTAAGTTAAATGTTTACATATCATCCCTGGCGATCGGCCCGCCGCCTTTGTGGCTTTCGATAATCGAGAGCATCTTTTTCGTATAATTCGGATGAATAGATTTTTGTAATTCCAGCAAAGATTCCTCCGTTTGTTTGAGGAGAGTGATTGCAGTTTTCAATAGTTGTTGCCACTTTTGCATCTCGACTGTATGCAATGTTTCCTGTTTCTGAAGAAGCTTTATCCAATCATCGTGGTTTTTCGGCGGATCCCTAAGAAAAATAATATTCATAATCTGATAAAAGGTATTAGTAATTTGTATACTTGCTTTAATACTTGTAAATCAAGAACGGAGGGTGGTGTCGTTCCTTCTAAAGACCACAGTCTATAATATAGAAATACATTCAAAATGACGAGGAGTACCAGCACAGCAAAGACAACGCTGGTGGCGAATGTTGACTGGACCTGACGGCGTGTCGAAACGCCGCGAGTTCTTGCCAAAGAACAGCGAGGTGGGCGCAGATCGTCCGCAATCGGAGCTCGAATACTGTGTTGACGGCGTCGCCGACGCGATTTTCTTTTTACTGCAGGAGTTGCGTACTCTTCAGCTTCAATTAATAACGCTTTGCTTAGACATGCGTAGAAATCTTCGAGGCCCGACCAACAATTCTTTTCAATCATACCTTCAATAACAAAGAAAAGGATAAACAAAACGTAAATTAGTGGCGGTTTTGTTTGGTATACCTTTGACTAAACCCCAAACAGACTTTTTATACTTGATTTGACCGTATACGGCGATAGAAGTCTGATTTTCTGATACCCTGTGAATACAATAGTGCACAAGCACGCAGAACGAATCTGCATACGGAACACCTGCGTTGACAGTCTCTGCATCAATGGAGTATAAACGTCCTGCTTTGCTGCAAGGAATCATGACCTGTGAAAAAAAAGACCATTTTCAATACTAGTGCGCAAACAAAAACGTTTGGTTTTATTACTTTCTGTATTGAATACGTAATCCATGTTTGTATTAATAATAAGTTTATGTTTCTGAAGATGCCCTCAGGGCGAAACATGTTAAACTTCCCAAAACAAAATTGTAAATCCACAAAAATCACGTATAATTTTTTAATAAATAAACATATTATTAATAAAAACGTTTGGGTTGTTATTTGCATTGGAAAAGTTATAATTTCGCAATAATAAAATGCACTCTTTACTGTTTTAATCCCATATAAAAGTCACGATCAATTATATTATTTACCCATTACATTTTATCTATTTAAAGTGTCACTACATTAAAGTTATCACTTCAAATACTTAAGAAAATCATACAAAAACACGTGGCAAACACATGGAGTAGAAGTTAAAAACAACATTATAGATCCAATTACCTAATCAGGTAAATCCAAAAAATACTCAAGTAGCGATATATAATCTCTCAAAACAATATCCCTGTAAACACCTGCAAAGAGGATGTTTTTGCCAAAAAAAAAGTTAAATTATCGTAACCCATTCCTATTAATAGGTATATAATAGCACAAAATAATGCATAACAATCACGCTTATTAATTTCAAAAATACCTGCAATTTTATTGTAAATACTTATTGAAAGGCTTGTTGTTCCACTTCCTTTATGCACGATCTTATCAAATTTAGATAAGTTAATTTTGGAGTATATACTACTTATCAGCAATCTATATATAAATCTAAATGCAATTTTGTGTCACACTCATCAACGAGCCACCATGATGCAAGGTGGGTTTAAAGTGTTATTAGTGTCCTCAGTCATCTTGACGACCGCATTTGCCTGGCATCACTGTCAAGATGAATCATTTTGCCAAACGTTGCGCTCAAGAAGTACCTCGCAATTCAAAATTGACGTTGATACGATTGTTGTCGATAACAAAGATAGGAAAGTGTCTGCTACTCTGGTAAATACTTTGAATAATCAAACATACAACTTCGTTATCTTTGTCCACGCCAATGACGTGACCCGCATCACAATTCGCCGCAGCAATGCTGAGATCAAACCTATTCCAAGTGCCCTTTTGGAAGATATCAAGCACACCTATGGCGCAAATATTAAATTCACCGTTAAAGAGGATCAAATTGTAATCTACAACCCAACTTTAGAAATAACCATTAACATAGATGATTTTACCATCATTAGTAAAAATATACACACTAATGATATAATGCTCATAAATGGTGTGAAGGATATGTTTGTGGAAGACGCACTTGCATTGAAAGTCACATTCGAAAATATGCAGAATGCATATGGCATTCCCGAACACGGTGATAACTTGAAACTAAAAGATACCAAAAACGATGAGCCGTACAGACATTTTAATATAGATAATCCGTATTATTCAACAGACTCACGCGACCCATTGTATGGCAGTGTTCCGGTGCTCTATGCTCATGGCTTCCGCTCAAATAAACAATCCCACGTATCCGGCGTATTCTGGAATAACCCAGCACAAACTTTTGTAGACATCGACCATTCCAATAATTCAATTACAGTTGATTTCATAACAGAAGCTGGAACCCTGGATGTGTTCATCCTCCCTGGTGGTGATTTCAAATCCGCTGTAAATAATTATGTCCAACTGACAGGTGCCGCTCCATTGCCGCCACTCTTCGCCATGGGGTACCATCAAAGTCGATACAGTTATCTCACTCAAGATGATCTTCTCAGGGTCGTAAAAGGTTTACAAGATGGAGAATTCCCGGTCGATGTTATGTGGCTCGACATTGACTACACCAACGGTAAGAGGTACTTCACGTGGAATTACGATGCTTTCCCAGATCCCACCGGAATGCAATACGAACTTCAAGAAAAGTCACTTCGCTTGGTAACCATCATCGACCCGCATATCAAATCTGAGGTCGGATATTTCGTCTTTGACCAGATGAAAGAAAATGGATACTATGTAATGAACTCTGATGAGTCCCTTTTCGAAGGGAATTGTTGGCCAGGTACGAGCGCCTACGTAGACTTTATCAACCCGGATGCCCTAAACTGGTGGAGTAGCCTGTTTGATTACGACACTTATCCGAATACCACCTCCATTGTACACATCTGGAATGATATGAATGAACCAGCAGTTTTCCAGCAAGAAGAGAACACAATGCCGCGGGATCTTCGTCATTACGGCAATATTGAACACAAAGAAGTTCATAATATGTACGGATACCTGCAAACTAAAGGTACCCATCAAGGACTCCTTGCCAGAGACTACATTAAACAACGTCCATTTGTGTTATCGCGTTCTCATTTCGCTGGCAGTCAGAGGTACACCGCAATATGGACTGGTGATAACGCTGCCACCTGGGAACACCTTCGTGTTTCCATACCAATATGCCTGAGCGAAGCGATCGCTGGTATCAGCTTTTGCGGCGCCGACGTAGGAGGATTTATCGGACGCCCCTCGGAAGAACTATTTCAGCGATGGTATCAGCTAGGTGCATGGTACCCCTTTTTCCGTGCACATAGCAACAGTGAACAAGATTACCGTGAGCCATTCCTCTATCCGGAAGATATTCAAACGCGATTTAGGAATGCAATGCGTCAACGGTATGCGCATCTTCCTTATTGGTACACTACCTGGTATGAACACGAACGCTATGGCCAACCGGTGATGCGTCCGCTGGTGTACAACTATCCCAATGATGAAAATGTCAACGCAATCGACACCGAATTCATGATAGGTGACAATATCCTCATCGCACCTGTTTTATACGAAGGAGCCAATGAACTAGATGTCTACCTGCCTGAAGAAGACAGTTGGTACTACTTATCGCACAAAGACCAAAATGATTACAGAGTTATGTCATCAAGGCATGTTCTGTCAGTTGATATGGATAGCATACCTGTTTTCTACCGCGCCGGCAGTATCATCCCGAGAAAAGATATCGTACGCGGTTCTTCTAATCTTATGATTGACGATCCTTATAACCTATACATTTTTGTAAAGGACAATGAAGCAGCAGGTACGCTCTATGAGGATGATACCGTAAGTTTTGAATATCGTGACAATGTATACAATTACCTATCATTTACCTTCGATGGAACTAAAATGGAAAGTGCAGTGATTGACACCGACGCGTCATACAAAGGCAACTTTTCTATTGGCACTGTTTACATTTTCTGGGATAAAATACCCTCTGTACCTATTGAAGAGGCAACATTGACATCTGATGGAGAAAGCATCAAATATCCAGTGTCCCAGCATGAAAATATGTTGCAAATTGATTTCAATACTGATATTCACGACAAAAACTTCTACTTTACTTTGAATTAGTTTCTTTGTGCGAAAATAATAAATGTAATTCAATGAACGCTGCATTTTAAATTCAAATTCTATTCATGTAAAAAAAGATAACTCACCTGCGTTTCAGTGACTTGCGCAGTTTTAGGCCCGACAGGTTGGTTCAGCGCTAATGTAAGCGACATAACACGACTTTTGGTATTATCCTTGGCATTGTGTATCCACGTAGTTTGTGTTAGGTCTGTGGTTTTCCGCGACGCATGAAAATCCAACCAAAATTTGCTATTTGTAAAAAGCAGCGTAAACAATTGGTCCACGTGGATGGGAATCACTTCGTTCAGCAGTTGTCTACCCTCATGAAGAGCCGTGCACACTGGGCTGGAAACAAAATAACAATCAAAATATTGCTTCCTACATTCATCGCACACGTTGAAGTATTAAATGTTAATCCGGAAAACACCGTCAAACCAAATAAGCTACTGTTAACTGATAATAGTAGTTAAATATAAAGAAGGAGACAAGTAGGGGCAAGGGAAGTAATCTCGCGCTTTAACTTACTATAATGTCTCGTCACTGGACGATCGACTTGGATCGGGGGTAAGGAAATTAGGAAAGGACTCAAGATCATGGCTACTTCTGGGCGTGGGAGATAATGACTTTGATATTGCCCTGAAAGCACATTAACACTGTAAATCTGTAAAAACAATAAGAAAAGACTTGTTACCTTTCTTTATCACGGTCAGAGTCGGATGTATTGTCGGACATGTCTGTAGGCATGGACTTCTCATCGTGTTTAAGGAGTTTTTCTTTAACGGGCGCCTCAGGACGATCCCGTTCGCGATCATCATTCTTAACAATATTTATCGGTTGAGTTTTATTCTCCTCCTCAGGTTTGTGATCGACCACTCCCGATTCGCTATGTGCATCCAGGTTACTGTTGCTACAATCCTCGGAGTAAGATTCTGCAGATATCTTCGACATCTTATCGTCTTCAGTTCCCGGCGCGATGTAATCCTCGTCATCGGATGTCAGACCCAACTCAGCGCCGTATGAATTGTGCACCTGCAAGTGAGAAAATAAAATGTACAATACGTTATCTCAAGCATTAAATGAAATACACCGATAAAGCCACATCGATTGTTTCATAGTAATAAATTCGCATTATAAATACGCCGTGTGCAAAACGTTATCAGCAGATCATACTTACGAGCTGCCACATGTCGGTTTGATTCATTTGCCGTCCCATAAGTGCGTTCTGCCAGACGCGAAATAGCATCAGGTAGACCTTCTCACGCGCTACGAAACTGGTAAAAAAGAATCGTTCGCTGCTTACTGCAATAAGAATCGCATTTGGTATTACAAGCGCAGTCTTCTCTTTGGTCATTGCCGTCACATCCTTCCACTTAAGCGTGACGTTCGTTTCCCACCCGAAGATATTCGCGTAGAAGCAGAGGAAGTTTTGCGTCACATACAACCGCCCCTGTACTAGAATTTCCTTTTGCAGCGCGCACGAATAATCTGGAAACAAAATAGATTATTAGTCAAAATAAGTAAATAAACAGGCGTGCAATATTTTAAATATAGCTTATCTTATCTTATTCTTACCAACTATGAGCCGCTCGTCATCTGGCACATCTTTAAAAATGTGTTTGAAATCTTCTGACCGGCTCTTATATGTAGGATAAAGAAGGACATTGTACCAGGCAGGTTTCTTCTTCCCTCTGCCCTCTTTCTTCTGCTTACCACTGGAGCTGGTGCTTTCGGATTTGGCATCCGATGCAGGTGATATTTCCGCACCGTTTTTCACTCCAGTGCTTGCAGAGTTTGGAAGATCTTTATGTTCAGGACTCTGCAACCACATTCACATATTCAACTTTAATTGCAAATACAAGTCCTAGTTACTTGTGTCGTATTCTATGACCGCAAATTATAGTGAAGAATGATGAACATACCACAGGTGAATGATCATTTCTTGGCATGCTTTGACTACTATTACACTCCTTGAGATTCACACTAAGATAAGTGTCGCTCTTAGCGTGCTCGCGCTTGTGCTGTGGCCGTGGTGATGGTCGTGGGCTATTCCTCGGACTTGTGTTGGGACTATTCGATCTACAAACGCACAACGTTTATAGCAAGTGTTGAAAAATGTTTGAAATGTTGGAAATTGCTTCGTACCTGTTATCATTGGACATGTTAAGTGCGAATAATGTCATCTTCAATAGGACGAACGGGTGAGTATTACGAGCGAATGCATTGTCGTCTCAGGTGGTTGATTGCACATTGATATTCTTAATTCCTAATGACTTTGTGAGTGCTAGTCAACGCAAATCGCGATCACTTACTAACGAACAGTCGTCGATGCGATAAAGGTCATTGTAGTGCGTTTATAATTGGACGCTAATTGATTGCTATTTGGCACGCAAACTATCCTCGTGAATGTGGTAGCAAGACCTTAAAACTAGTTTTTTCGACATGAATACTCATGACTGCTGCTTATTGATAAACCGCGATAAGAATGTATGTTGGGTGACACTTGACGGACTGGCTCGACTAGTGCTACCATTACGGCATCTATCTTGCGTTTGGTTACCTTAATTTATCTTTAGTTTCGGTTCCATTTTAACACAAGGATAGTTATTCAACCGCAGATTAAACATGAATCATTAAAGTGTAGCAATATTTCTCAGTAAATTAATTTAAAATTATTGTATACATTTCAAACAGTGTCGTAGAATATCTATTGTGTAAATAACATTGCGTTAAAAGATTGGGAAATGTTAAAATGTTATGAAATGCATATGTCGATAAGATAATGTGCAAATATTTAACAAAAATAATGTTATGAAGTTATACATTTGTACAATGATTAAAATTTCATGCAAAATTTAGCAACTCATCAAGAAAATAATTTGGTATCACAAAGAATTGAATTTAACATAAAAACAATTATTAGCGAGCCTAAACGATGGGTGATAGCCTCAATGAGACATTTCCTCCTTTCTTAATATTCGTGCAAGCTAAGAAAGTGATCATTTAAATCTCAGCATCTCAATGTCACTAAACGTTCATCAGTAACCTTCGTCTTTTTGACGTAATGTTCGATTGCACCATAGTTGTATATGAATGCAATTACGTTATAAGTCGGAGGTAAAAACAAAACATTAACGCTATAGCTTCTTTGTAGGCGTGGAGTAAGCCGTAAGAGTGCGCTAGTAGAAGGTTTGAAAAGTTTTATGCCGATGCCGCGCCGCTCAATGGCAACGTCGCTTGGTAGGAAGACGCCATAAGTGCGAGCATAACGAGTGCAACGAGTGTTTGTGTGTTATAAATTTATCAATTAGCGCGAAAATACAATGCAACTAGGTAATCCATCGCATTTGTAGAAAGTTTAGCGCACGAATCTACCGACCGGCCAACACACAACACCGCAAGCCCCGGTGGCGAAAAACGCCGCCCGCATTTTTCTCTCCGTCTTGGATCCGTCTGTGTAAGCGCCAACCAAACACCGAGAGGCGCGAACGCACACCGGAGCTATCGCACTCCGTCATCCCAAGCTGTTCACATCGTAACCGAATGCGTTTCGAGTGTGTTGGTTTCGGTTGAGTCGTGTTGTAAACAAGATAAAGTACGCGGCCGATCACTAGATTTGGTTGAGCCCAGTAATTGTGAATTGTTTGCTTATTTTTCTCTTTTGTTTCTGCCGCGTGCAGGTTTCCCGGCGTCGTTTGTGTTATGAGTGCCCAAGTGCCACCACCATCGCCGTCGAAGCCACTGCAGGCGCAGGCCGCCACTCCAAGTGCAATGAGTATGGCTCAGAATAGCAACGTGTCCTTTATGAACAATTCGTTTGGTGCAAACGCCGCTGCCGGTGGGCAAACGCCTGCTGCGTACAGCCCGCCAAAGACGCAATTTAACCCTTCATATCCGCATGCGATACCGGCAACGCAGTGTCTGCCTGCCACCACGCAGCCCATCCAACCTGCGGCCGTTCCCCCGTTGCAGGCGACCGATAAACCCGTTGAGGAAAAACCGCAGAGCAACGGCACCACAGAGCAGAAGGAAAATCATGTCACATCACCCCAGAAAAACAACACCAGCAATTCAGATAAACCTGAAAAACATTCTGTACCAGAACCTTCAGAAGTGCCACAAGTTAGTGAAGCTACTTCAATTACCAGGTAATAACTGCAAATTATTGTAATTTGTTTGTTGTCTAACTCTGCTCATTTTGTTAGCAAACCATCTTCCAATGCTAATGTAGCACCTGTAACACCAGAGAAACCTAAAGTAGAGGTGCTGGACACAAAGGATAGCAAGGAAGAAAAAGAGATCAAGGGAAATGATGTAAAGGAGACAAAGAGCCCAACTACAAAAGTTGAGAAATCTCCAGAAAAGAATGCATCTACATCACCTACCAAAGTAGAAGTAAAAACAAAGTCTGAAGTTGCTATGGATACCACAACAAAAAGCACCACTGAAAAGAAAGAAAACAAGGTAGAAAAGGACGACGAGAAAGTGACAAAGCAAGAGGAAATTAATGATAAGGTGAGTGTAAGCTCCGAAGCGTCGTCACGTAAATCAGAAGACAAATCAGATGCTGAAGATAAAGTTCAAAATGAAGAGGCTCAAAGCACTACTGCCAGTGTTCCTTCCACACCCAACTCACCACAAAAACCCAAGGAACAGGTACATGCAAATGTTGATTATCTAAAGAGGATATTTGCTTTATTTTCGATTTTTTTCAGTCGACGCCAGTAAAATCTCCTATGAAGGTGGCAACGACACCGAGAACGCCGCAGCGCAGATCACGAACACCGAAAGGGGAAGAATCACCGCGTAGTGCACCGAAAATAAGTCACGAACCGAAGCCGTCGACCAGTAAGTCGCCGGCGGGCGGCAAAACGAAACGATCGCGCGTGCGAACTCAGCCATACCAGAGTCCGCTGCCGGAGATCGAGATAATCTCAAAGATTTCTCAAAACACTACAACGCCCAAATCAAACGAGAACAAACTGATTGTGTTCTTCAAGTAAGTCAAATTGTGCACAGTCGTGTATTTAAATGCGGTTATAAATGGTTAATATTTTTGCATAGGAATGAATTTTTGGCTGTGAGAAACAGCGATGGTGGTTTCTTCGTCTGCCAGGCGGTGCAAAACGTTTACAAGCGGACATCGCGCATAAAAATCCGATGGTTATCACAAGATAAGAGCGAAAAGTCAAATGAAATCTATACGCCTGATTTTTATGATTTTATTGACTTTGAGTGTATTTTAACAAATCTTGACTTAACTAAAGTTGACAAGAGTAAATTTCGGCTTCCTGCTAAAGAGCATGAACGCACAGAGAATATTTTGAAGAAGGCTATTGCTGTGGAGAATGGCGAAGCCATTGGGTTGGATGATTCCATGACTGAGGATAATCCAGATGGTTGTGAGTATTTCATTCTTTCATTAGCATATATTTTCTTAACGCAAATGTTTGTATTTAGTGGATGTATCGTTATACACCGAAGAAGAGCAGCTAACGAAACGAAAGGGTTCAAAACGTAAACTTAGCAAGGGTCGACCGCGTGCGGTGAAAGATCATGATGAAGATGACAATGAGGACGATGACGAGTACAATGATGAAGAGGATGATGACGAGCCACCTGCGAAAACGCCGAAAAAAACTGGCAGGAAACCAGCAACACCGGTCAGCGAAGTAAAGCGTAACACCGCCGGAGGACGCGCGGAACGTGCCAAGCGGCGGAGTGCTACGGAAGAAACGAAGACCAGTCCTGTCATCGATAACAAGAAAGCTAAAATGCTTGCCAAAGTCGTCAAACGAACTGCTGCCACGGCATCGCCTAAGAATACACCCAAAGGAAAGGCAAAAGGTAATCACTTTACCATTAATCAAAGAACAAATTAATTTCTTTTATTATTTTTTTAGTAGAAACGAAAGTGACGAAACAGGCTGCAGTCGCATCGACATCAAAAGAGAAGACGCCGAAAGCTACGCCGACGCCACCTCCAGCGCGCAAAACGCCCAAACGTGGCCGAAAATAAGCTACGTTGTATACGCAGCAGGTCTAATATTGTACATAAGAAAATATTGCATTTATGTACTCAACGCCTCAACCGAATCCACGCAATCGTCATATCAGCGCTACATTGTAGATTGAACGTGCCATCGAAACTTCACTGCATCTTACCATGATTTTATAAAAGAAATATGAAATAGGGCGTTGGGTACGTAAAAGTTTAACGAAATAGGAATTCAAAATTTCGTGCTCTCGGTTGATATTGAAAGAGTTATGAACAAAGCAAAAGAAGATTTCAGGTAAATTTAGAATTATGAGTAGTTTGCGTGACGCAAGTTTTAAAGTACGTTGCAATTATTTAACCCTTAAATGACATTATATTATTTTGTTGAAAAGAATAACGTAAACTTAACGGCGGTCGATACTAATGTAATATACATTTATTTGCTTCGACGGAAGCATCTATTTATTAGAAAATTTATGCGAAATTGGAAACACTTTTCGATGGCCAAGTGCCACATGTATTGTATCCGGTATGGCACGTGGCGATTGAAATAAGTGTCGTTCGACGATGGCGTCGGGAGCGTTTGTTTTCTCGGCAAATGAATGGACCCGACACCGATCAGTTCGATATCTAAATTTAACATGCGTTAGTTTTAATTGAAGCGATACAATTTAAAGCTAGTATTATTACATAGACATTAACTTACGATTACGGAGAAAGATACATTCACTATGTATGTTTCACACATGATTATTGATTTGTATATTATTTTTCTATGTTTTGCTAAATTTGCTCGGTTGTTTGTACGATTTGTGCGTCAATTACGTTTAAGATATGCGTTTTATTAAATTGCACTTATCGCAACTTATCACATTATTGATTTGCATTGCAATTGAATGAGCGCCATGCAATTTGCAGGCAGTAAAAGGAAACAAATGAAATAATATAAATTATAGATTTAAGTACGAATACAATTTAACAAATAGCTGATGTTACAAAATTTTGTGAACGTTTAAACATTAAATGTTTGTGGCGGTATGGGAAAGATGAGCCCCGTTTATTATGGATTTTTCTTCGCAGCACATCATTTCCACACACGCAGTAAACAAACAAATTACAAATTGACCAATAGTTAACGAATACATACTTGTAAACCGTTTGTACTTGATTCACGTTCGATCGACTTTCGTGATCGAATGCCAACTGACCCATTCACACCACACAAATCGTCGCATTCATCTTCGCCGAATGTTGAGTTGACGTGTTTAAAGAGTTCATTCTGTAATATTTTGATTGAAATAATAAATGTAATTAAGCATTTTTGTCGGAGGTGTTGTTTGTAATAAATGGCTCAGGAATGAAGAGGAGTTACATGCTCAACGATTATCTGACAATTTAATTTCAGAAACCTGCAATTTTCAAACAGGTGTTTTTGAGTAATTAGATTTCATATGGACACTCAAATATACACACTGTATCTCCTGCAAAAGTTTGTAAATTAGGGTTTCTTATCGATCATATCAGATGGTTATATGGAAGTGCCTAAAGATGGCCTACAAAGTCATTAATTTCTCTTTCACTTAGCGTGGTTACCACCATGTATCTCTTTTGAATGTGGAGATAGTTACAACCCTTAGCCATCAGGAAGTTCTTAAAATACCCGTTAAAGCTTAGTGTTTTCATAACAATTTGAAAACACTGAAACACGCATTTATTTCAAGTTTCACGCTGTTACATTGCAGTCAAAGAGATCCTTTAAACTACACCTGCCCTTTCAACTTTTTAAACCTCCAGTACTGAAAAACAATCTTTTGGCGAAAAACAAAGTCGAATCATTTAAAATTAATTTCCTTCGAAAATAGGGCGTGGTCGCACTTTTTTTACGCTGCATTAAATTCAAATTTTTATTTAGAGATAAAAAACCTAGGGAGTACAAACAATATGCAAAGTCAACAAGATCACACATCGTTGTGGAACAACATATTTCTCTATTTTCAAATGAGATAGTGAGATGGTAGAGTTCAACCAAGTTTTGAAAATATTAACATTTTTGAAAGAGAATTAAGGTAACAAAATTTAACAGGCAATTTAGGACACTTACTGTAGGATTCTAAAATAAAGAGCATGCAGTTTTACTGGGTTTTACATCATGTGCAAGGAAAATAAAAAAAAAATTTATTCTAAAATTAAATTTACTTTACTTTAAACTTAACGAATCTCTAGTAATATTTACGAAATCCAGGAAGAATAAAATCATTGATATCCTGAGCAGTCCTCTGAAGAAAATCATTAACGTAAAGAGTATTTATACAAAGAATGCCCTGTTGCGCTAAAGTAATGAATGGACTCAACTCGTTGTTCTTCACTTCCAGGAAGCAATGCGTGGCACTAACGTTTTCTTCAAACGGTGGGCTGAGAAACCCGAACAAAAAAGTATTATTGTCTTTATTCAGATTGATTATTTAAGAAAATAATTCACCTGGCATCAACAATCATAGCACCTCCCGCCTGCAAAACCCTAATCATTGGCTCCTTCCTGTTAGCTAGTACAATAGCTCTGATGTCGTGGAAAGCTCCATATCCTCGGCGACCAATTTCTTCGCGCCAATATCGTGCGGCTGTTGCTTTCTGCTGTGCATCACTATCTAGCTTAAACTTGTGCATTGCTTTGGGATTACCAAACTCATAATCCTCTTCCTGAGACCAACAAAATAAAATGTATATGAAAAAATAAACCGTATTAAAAAACTTACGTTTAATAATTTTTTAGCTGCATATGAATCTGTAGCGTACGAGATATGCAAAATCCATAAACCACTGGCCATAGACGCGAGCAGCTTTTCGTTGCGGTTTAACTTATGGCACAACAGATGAGTAGCCGAAGGATCAAAATTATTCAATGAGGAAACGGTGCCGCCTAATTCTTCAATTTCCTTAACGAGCGATGCACGTTCTTCAACATCTACACCAGAAATCATGAAGTGTTTGTGTTTCGGTGCAGACGGTATCACCATGTATTCATCCCAACCCACTGTCATTGGTTGTGACTCTTTTTCGGGGATTTTGCCGCCCTCATTTTCCATTTTTCTCACTGATGAACGGCGGACCGAATTGCCGGCGGTCGACATCATATGCGATTCCAATACATCGATTTGACCTAAGACCAAGTCATTCATAGCATTCTACAAACAATTTATACATTTATAATTAGCCATATAAAACACACACACACGTTTAAATTACTTCAGTATCATTATAAGGCGGATCAATAGCCATTGGTTCAGATTGCTCCGCAGGCGGCGCCCGATTTTCGTTCTGTGAAAACAGGGAAGGAAATTCCTTTCGTAAATCTCCACTCTGTGACTCTCTACTGGAATGCGAGCTGTTGTATTTCGACCAAAACTGTCGTTTGATTTCGGACAACGGCTAAAATGTCATATTTAATGTAGCGTTAAATAAAAAAAAAAGTGTAATTAATATTTACCGTGCTTTGACTTGCTTTCGGTGATGGCATATTCATCACCCAACGTTTCCACTTCTTTCGCACATCTGCTGGCGGTGGGTTTTGGAATATCGCTCCATAGGGAGTATCAGGAGTAGCAATATCCATCCGTGAATTATTACCATCAGGTGTTTCAGGTGTACCCGCTTGCCCGCCGGGAGTCACCATTCCACCGCACATTTTCCGTACCCGTGCCATTATTTCATTCACGGGAGTAATTTGACTGCATGGACCCATTCCCATATTAGGCGGAGTTGCACAAACTAAAATTAATGTTATCTTATTAGCAATTAACACTTAAGTAAAAATTCATATGTCACCTTCTGGTACTTCAGTGGTACGCTTCCTAACTGGTGTTGAAACAGTAACAGAGGCGTCAATGCCTTCTAAACACAAACAAAAAGTGTTATTGCCTATGTAATTTACACTTGTTATGTTGTGTAATATAAATGCATTACCTTTGTCCTTTCTAAGAATATACTCCTCTTCGTTGACACGCTTTCTCTCTTCCACACATTTCAGCAGCCATTCCTTGTGAACAACCGGCAAACCCCACTTCAAGGCGCCTTCATATTTCTTTCCGCTTGGTTCATTCGAAATCAAATGAGTTGTTGCCAGGGTATTCTTTGCTGGGATTGCATTTCGTGACATCCAATCCTGTTGCACACCGCCGTGCTGATCAATGATATGTGAAAGAAACTCTTTCTCGTACCGACCTAATCCACTAAACGTAATACACAAACCCTTCAAGGCATCTGACGTAGAAGGAAACGGACGATGGTAGTATTCCAATTCGGTAAGAAGGCATTTCTGTTCCAAGCATTCAGACAACCAGAGAAATGTAACAATATTAGTTGCGGTATGTTGCAAACTTTGATTGTTAATCGGGACAATCGCATAGTCAGGTATGCCCTTAAAGTTCTTTCCAACCACTGTCCCCTGCATCTCTTTAATCTGTTCTACCATACTTTCTTCTTCTTCTTCGGTATAGTTTAAAACTATGAACTTTAGATTGCTGAAAATCGGTGCCATACTTTCTTCAATCGTGATACTAATACTTGGAGAACTTGCGTTTGCTTTAAATGCATCACTAGTTTTGGGATTCGGGGTGCAGGAATTGTGTTTATCGGCTGATGTTTTGTTTGTTTGATTCGGTTGGGGATTTAAAGTGAAAGCAGCGAGTGCATCATCAACACTGTTGCTTCCTTGCATGGAATTCATGTAACGTTGCAGTACCTCATCGTCTTGATCATTAGTCTCAACAGGTGGCGGGTTGTCTACTTTTTCTGGATGAGATTCCAAAATAGTAACATCCGCGCGTAGGAAACTCAATCCTTTCTTGCTAAGTGGTGAATTGTTTCCTGAGGTATTGCTTTGTTGCGTGCAATTTTCGCTAGTTATCAAATACTTGTCAACATCGACTGGCATCTGTTCATTCATACTGTCTACCAGCCATTTGACATCAACAATAGCACATGGTAAATTTTTGCTTGTGATTTGTTTAAATTCATGGCACTTAGGATTGCCAATGATTGCATGCGTGATTCGATCATTCAATGAGAAACAAGGCACAGCTCCACTAAAATTTAGTATCTTACACAATTTTTCTTTCTGTTCAGTCTTAAAACCCGCCACGAATATCTTCAAGAAAAGTAAGTCAATAAAACTCCCAAAACTAAAAAAAAAATAACTTACCACACAACCATCTAAAAACAACCCACATGTTTTTGCTCTTTTAATATCAATATTATCAATAACAGAATCAAAAGCTGTGGCGGGACTTTTTCGTTTCGTTGCGACCAAGAAATTACTATTATTCATCGTCTGTTCGATCAACTTCGGTGATACAGCTTGACTCGAAGTAGGCTTAATAATCATACTCATTTGTGAAAAGTTCGGATCAACAAATGCCTCGTTTTTTGTTGGTGTTGATGTAGCAGCCTTCACAGCATAGTCCTTTACGTTCGGTAATGCGTATCCCTTTTTGACACTATCCAAAATCCAATCTTCAGTCACACAGTCGATGTTTTTCTTCATCGCTGTTTTATATTTGGCCGAAGTGGTTGACGTAGACGACTTACAAACTAAGATATCCGTTTTACTCACGTCCATTGCGGAAGAAAATCGTCCACCGTGTTGTTCAACCAGTTTTTGAACCTGAATTTCATCCTTACTAAATCCTGTGCTGCAGATATTCAGATTTAGAAATACTGGACAGGTAAATTTTTGAAATTCATCATGAGAGGCATGGATCCCACGCGTTTTGCTTGCTTCCCACAACGCATCGATAAACTCAACGCTCATTATTTTGATTCCCATGGTCACAGCAACCTGTAGAAACGTTATGAATAACTTTTTTTGTCATTTAAATCGTTTAGAAAGAGCGTTACATTAAATTTTTCTGATTTTACGCCATCAGTGATTAAATAAGTTGTGTCTGAAACCAATTTCCCAGAAAATAAGCCGGCCATAGCTTGCACTTTCCATTTTAAATCGCGTTTGCAGTCTTTTGGAAGGCAGGAGCATACCACTATGCAATTTTCCAGTGCCAAACTGACAAGTGGTGTATCTGAATTAGGAATTGGTTTAGCTTGCTCTATGCATTGCAGTAAACACAGGGGAGATAAAATTCTGCTACAATGAAACATATCTTTAAAGATTCGAATAAATGTACAATAATAATATACTTACACACTCTTGGAATGTAATACTTTTGTGTAGAAGGGCCCTTCAAATTTTTCAAATATAATAAAATCAGTTTTACCAGTTTCAATATTACTGTCTGTTTCATTTATCCACTTTGTATCAAGTTCATATATAACTGCAGCCTATTAAAGCAAAGAAAAGATAAAACTAAATTTCAGATAATAAATTATAATACTTACACTGTACGATTCAAGCATAACTTTTGAACATTCTTGCTCACTTTTACAAGTTGCAGGAATAACGAACAAGATTTTAATGGACATTTTCTTCAAATTCAAATATAACGGTAGATAACCTTAAAATTTCACTTAAAATTCAGGTAATATTTTAAACAAATCAACAGTAAAACGCGATTGAGATTATAATTACATACCCACCGTCAAATTCCGTAATTTTCCGTACTATGCAGGTGGTTAACAGTTCTTTCTGGACACTTATATTATTAAAATTTGTTGTTTTCACATATAACACCGACACCTTTACAAAAGTCCTGCTGATTTTATTTTGACAACCTTTTTAAGCGCGTAAAGTGAAACAACACTAATGCCATCTGTAGTACATAAAATAATCATTAACTATTCTTTCTTGAATTAAAATTACATTTCGACTTATATTTAATTATATAGACAAATTTTATAAAGTTTATACTTTTTATTTTCCTTTATTTTCCTTCTTTTGTACTAAATTATAATTTATGCTCTTAAAAAATATAGAGCAAATATATTGTGCCTCATTTTGATTTTTGCCCATGTTTAATTGGCAAATGAACAAACTTTGTCTTCATTTTGCACCCATTATGTGCATCTGTTCCATAGTATCTGCTTTAGACGCTGTTCGACTGCTTTTTTTCTTTCCCAAACAGCTTGTAAAGCAAGTGTCGCCTACGCCAAACATTTCTCCATCTTCAATTGATTGTGGCATTGGTGCTCCCATTGTTTCCGGCAGGAACATCGTTAAGAATCCTGATATGAGCGCAATCACAGCGAAAATGATTGCTGGGAGTGTAGGATCAAACGAATCCAATAGCGTTATAAGTGGTGTCATGGCGCCTGATAACCTGGCGCACATGGACCCAAGACCCATCGCAGAATTGCGCACCACCGTGGGGAACAGTTCCGCAGAGTAGTTATATACAATAGCAAAACTACTAGCAATTAGGAATTTACCCACCATCACAATTGTAGTTGCAATACTGCTACCAGTCGCCAATTGAGTTGCAATTATGCAACAAAGCCCACCGGTTAACATATAGAAAACAATTAAAGCACGACGGCCCGTTCGATCCATGAGATAAACAGTAATAACATAACTAGGGAGTTCTACCAGACCCATGAGGAAGAGAATTAAGAAAGGATTGCCAGCCATTTTTCCTGTACTCAACGAAAGACCATAGTAGACAATCGAATTGGCAAACCAGCAAAGACAAATGTTCAAAGTTTTCGAGCGTAAGTTGGGTGTTTTGAACAAATCACCAACACCAGCGTCCTCTTGTGCCTCTTCTTTGCTTTTAGCAACATTTGTGTATAAACTTTCATCGATCACTACAGGACTACCGTTCATTTTGAGCGCTCGTTTGAGAATACGGGCAGATTCGCCAATTCGTCCTTGTGCCCATAACCATCTTGGAGATTCATCCATAATCCACCAATGAGCCACCAATAAAAGCCCATGTAATCCGTAGATTACCTGCAGCCATTGCCGATCTTTAATCAGTGCTCCCCAACCAGCGACGAGCATAATACCACCAGCGAAGGCCGCTTGGAAGGTAATACCACAACTGGTACGTTTACTAGCACCAACTAGCTCCATAGTAAGAACAAAACCGGTGATATAACTGCCAGCCGATCCAAAAATACCCAAAAAGAAACGGACCACCAGGAATGAATAATATTCTGGTGTGAATGCAACTGCCACGCCAAGAATAAGCTGCAGTAATGCAGACCAGCAAAAAACTGCTTTACGACCATATTTATCAGCAGCATTCCCTAGGGTGACAGCTCCAGTGAATACTCCGAACATAAAAACACTCTGGGCCACCGCTCCCATCCATCTGCGATGGCAGACAAAGTCCCATTCGATGGCCCTGGAGCTTTCATAATAAGTGCGGTCGTAGATCCATGCTGTGCACGCGGTGGACACGTTATCAGCAGTGTATATATGACATGAATCCCATTCACCCGCTGCGGTGCGTGGAATCAGGTGTGCGAAATTATCATTTGGCGTGAAATTGGATTCGAGGGCGTTGGTTTCCTGTCCTTGTACTAAACATCTAAAAAGATTACATTTTATATTTTAATATTTTTATATTCAAGGAATAATCAATTTACCTGTGATCAGGGACAGCTGCTACTGTTACTAGTGATAACATGTGGATGCCAGCCATTACAGCAGCCAGAAGATGGAGTACATATTGAAAGCATTGGTATTTACCCCAATCGCCTATAATAAAATAAGATATAAAAATTCAGTTAGTGAAAGTTACACAATTAACCTACATTTAGTACCTTTTATATCTTAATCTCTAAATATCAAATTATTAAAAGCATTGACCTTGTCTAGTTAAATAGATCAGGTCTAAAACGTTGTCTTTATCAGTGCCTTTGTAGAGCAGTTAATTTTTAATGCTAGGTAATGTAGTTTTCTTGTTGGAAATAATTAAAATGTTGAAATTTCAAGTAGGTAATGACGTAATATCAGCAATTAGATGCACATAAGTTGGAAACAAGTCGTGTAATTAAGGCAACGTCTTTAAAGTCTTTTCAAGCGCTGTGGCAATGATGAAATGCAATTTACAAATTGATAATTGCATGCTGTTCGACTAGGAATGCTCGTAAAATTACGCAAGAACCGTATAAATTTTCATTCACTAAAGTCTAAATTTTTAAATTATCCTCCATCTATCAATTTGAATTACAAAAACATTTTCTTCAATATTTTAAAATCGTGTTTCAATTATACAGTTTTATTACAGATATTTTCTTCAACAATTTCACCTTAAAATGAATCTTTTTTTTGGGAAAAATATGATTACATAATATTAATTTAACAAAACAAATAAATGAATTCATCATTTAATCTAATTTAATACCGCACAAAGCATTAACATATTTGCTCACAAATTTTCCGCTTTAGTTTGTAATTTCAATGTAAACCAACTAAACAAATAGTTTCCTGTTAATAAATCAAGCTAATAACGTGAAAACAACTCATACCGTTAAGTGATCTTATCACTCAAAGCGTTGTTGAATTACCAACAACGGTGATTGATCAATAATAAAGGGAAAAAACGTTGATCAGTCTTGCACGAAGGACACGCGTAATGCCGGTACGCATTGTAATTTAAATCAGATATCAGCCTAGCGCCTACATTGCGTAGCGTACAATAATGTATTAATTTATTTTGTCATTATAAATACGTTTAGTTCTTGTGTCAGTATGTAAGTAAGTATGTATTACATTATATCCTTATGAAATAGTCAATTGTTAGCATAAAATGCAGAATGATGTGATAATGCAAGAATTTTTTTATAGTTTTGTTCTATTTTACGAACATTCCATTGCTTTACATGTTAAAGAGATAGTGGTCAATTAGTTATTAATGATTTTACTGGTAAATTGCATGATCTGACACCAATATATGACCATGATAATATATGTTTGTGTTGCTGAGTATCGACTGACTATATGTGCCCTGAATTTCATTTTCTGCTAATTTATCACGCTGATAACTTGAAAAACAATTGTTATAATATATTTTTTATTAAATACAATTGTAACAATCGAGTGTGAATTACTAGAAATCTATTATTTGTGATATAAAATGATGAGTTTTGATATCGCATGATTTTTGATGAAAATTACGTAATCATTAGTCAGGAAATGTCAACTTCCGCTACAAAAAGTATTACTTTCATAGATAAATGATCGTTTTTAAATAAAAAAAAGTCGACAAGATGCGACAATTGCGATTAAGGACTTTATAAAATGTTTAAAACTCATTTTTTTGTATTTTGTTTGGTATTAAATTTATAACAAGAATATCAAGTTATCAATGTTTGCTCTCAATGATTTTTATTGCCTCGATGAACCAAAATCGTGAACTATTCGCATCTTCAATAACAATTATCACGCATCGTAAAAAGTGTTTATGCTGATTTTATAAATAACTTCATCCTTGATAAACAATATTTAAATGATCTTAATTACAAAACATATTCACTGATTTGCTTTACGTCAGCGACAAGGAATTTTATATTATTCAACAATAATATCAACTACTAAATTACCTCTTTTAAGTGTAGTATAAAATAATGTTGTAGTAATTTTAAAACGTGACTATACACGTAATCTTGATTAAATATTTGAATGAATAGATTCCATACTGGTAGCAGTTAGTTACGACTGTAGTAATCAGGTGCTTGTTTTTATATCTTAACAAATATATACTTGAGATGTTGCTTTGCAAAGATAAAATGGTTGTTGTTAGGCAGAGGTAGAATCGAAAAAAAAAATTGATTGATAATTGGGAAAATAGTTTTAAAATCTCCGCAAGAATGAACCGATTATATTGGAAATTTAATGACTTATTTTAAGTAAAATTGTAAACAAACCTAAATAACTCATGAGCGTGTCGAGATCTTGTTTTTCCTCCATATTCTTTTTCTCCAGGTCGTTGTCCATATTTCTTACGGTGACTTTTGTGTCAGCAAAAGCCTCAAAAATATATTAACGTTGGAAATCGTGCACTTTTGAGAATTTTTATTAATACAATGGTAAACAATAGAATGAACTTAAGTCAAGCGCGCGCACACGCCGCTTGCCGCAACCGCAATCGTCACGAACTGACTCGCGACTAATGCCGCACAAATCAGGCGCCCACACTAACAACAAAATCGGAATGAAATTAAAATTGCTTCGAAAACTGTGTGTTCGCGCATGCTGGCCCCACTTTACGCCGGTTTATTTACTAGTGTTTCCGCTATCACCGATTTGTAAACAGACCATATGCTTGCAACAAGTGTGGGCATTGTGGTATTTTGGTAAAATTTAGTTGATTTATCTCTTATCAGATAATAAGAACACCGAAAGACACATACATAGATGTATAATACTTAAATATGCATAATATTCACAGTAAAAATATCGAAACTGGTTATTAAACATGTGGATTGATCGTTTGACAGCTTAAAATGGAAAAGATTACAACATTTGTGGTTCACGGTTAGATCATATTGAACGTATAAACCACATGGATGAATAAACATAGATTATTAGGTATTTAAGTTGTCACGCTAAAAATACAAATTTATACTTGAGATTTTACCTGAAAATGTATAAATTACAGTTATTATTTGAAGTTGATTGTACCGGTCGATTTACGTTTATGTAGCTAAATTAAAGTTCATTATCATTCCACTATTTGCAATGCGTAGTTTGATATTGCTACTCAACTTAAAACAATATGCAGTTTTTTTATTTTCTTTAAAAAAAATACCCAAAATTACAGTGCAAAATAAAAACATTTCTATTAGTGCATTCGACGAATGTTAAATGCAAAAGTGCGCAGTGGCATCTAAGTTCAAACCGAACAATGCCGTAGAGCGCGTGCATGCATGAATAAATTAATCTATTATTAAAATTAATCGCTCTTCAATTTTGCTTGATTGATCAGCTGCCTTAAAGAGCACGTTGTTGCATAAATTGTTTACCAACAAGTAGCAAATGCCAGAATACGGCGCACAAAACAATTGCGGACATTATTGATTTGTATAGATTTGTGTAAACTGTTAATAGTTGGTCGATTAGATTATAAATTGCAGCTAAATTGCGCCTAAACTGCATTTTAAATAAATAATTATATGAAGATAAATAATTTGAAGTTTTATTTTGAACTGGTAATTATATGGTAAATTTAAAAATTGTTTCAACTAAATTACTTGAAATATTATATCCTGAACAAACTTGCTGCGGTTTGCAAAATTTTCAAAATGTTGAACTAACTGTCAAGGTCATCTAAATGACCTGCTGATACTGAGTGCATGCGTGTTCGTATTGACGTCACTAGCTGTCAAAACGATCCACAACCGAGCACAAAATATAAAAAATCCATATGTTTATTTGAATAACACTGTGTTATTTTTCGTTGATTGTTAACTATAAACAATAAATCGTACAAGATGACCGACTGGGATGAAGTAAAACGCCTTGCGGCTGACTTCCAGAAAGTACAGCTGAGTTCCTCCACACAAAAGTAAATAAACCAACATATTGTTATGATTTGCACCTAATTTGTCTAAATAATTTCATTATGTTGCTATACATACGAATTTGTGTGATTTTAGATTATCCGAGCGCAACTGCATAGAAGTAGTGACGCTCCTGATGGAGAAAAAGATGCTGGATCTTATATTTTCTAGTGATGGCAAGGAATACATTACTCCGCAGCATTTAGTTACTGAAATACTAGGTGAATTATATGTGGCTGGAGGTAGAGTAAATCTGGTTGAATTGGCAAAGACAATTGGTGTTGATTTGGGCCACATTAATGCCCACATTGGGGAAGTCATCAAAGGACACAAAGATATCATCTCAGTACTTGGACAACTCATTGATTCTACATACATTACAAGAATTGCTGGTGAAATCAATGAAAAATTAGTACAATTTGGTCAGATAAATGTTGGTGACTTGACTATGCAATATGACTTGCCAGCCGAGTTTATTCAGACACATATTGTAGAGAAGAATTTAGGAAAGTTGATTTTTGGCCAGCAGGATAGAAACGATCCTAGAGTTGTCTTCACTGAGAGTTTCATTGCGCGCTCGCGTGCGAAAATTCGCGGAGCACTTGTGGGCCTAACTAAACCAGTTCCAATTACAGCTATCTTAGCTCATGTAGATGTTACTGAGAAATTGTTTTTTACTCTTTTTGATCAGTCCAGTATGTATGGATCCTTAACAAGCCGACAACCTGGGGCACAGTACATTCCCAATGTTTATGCACGATCGCAACATGAATGGGTGCACAACTTTTATAAGCAAAACGGATATTTGGAGTACGACGCTCTCACACGACAAGGCATCAGTGATTACAAGACTTACTTGAAGAAATCTTCACTTGATTTGCAGTATTTAAGCTCGTGTGCCATTTCTAAATCGCTTTTAGAACGTATCGAGGCGGATATTGAAGAGTGCGTTGCAAGCAAATCACATTTGGACCTTCACTCGAATTTGCCAAGTGTTTTCAATGACGCCGACATTAAAAATGTCATGGAAAAGATTCTAACTCCACAAAAACAGAAAGAAACAGTTATTCTCGAAGGATATCTGTTAAGTAAATCGTTTATTGATACATTGGCAAAGGATATCGATGAATTACTGAAGGAGAAAGCGAAATCTGCTGTAGAATCAGGTAGGTATCAACAGTATCAAACCGAGTTGCAAGTTGCCAGTCAAAGAGGCAGGGATGATATGGACGAACCTATTAAGGTTGACAAACGCGAAGAACGAAGGAAAAAGGCTGCAGGTGGCAAAGCCGGTGGGGGTACACAAGGAAGAGAAACTAAGACAAAGAGTACAAAGAACAAGAAACGTGACAAAGCTGTCGAGGACGTCGAAGAAGTGGAGGTACCGAAAACAACGCTGGAGATTATTTCACAAGAAGATATTGGACAATCAATCCAAATTGTTTTGGAGTCTGAAGGTTTAGATGATTTGATGAACGCAATCACAGAATATCTTCATCCGGTTATAAACGAAAAAGGTCTTCAACTTGCGGCGGATATTTATCTGACGACCGTGCAGGATCGCACTGCATCCAGGCGACAGACACACAATGATGTTCAGAATAAACTGAACACCCTTGCTGGTGATATTCGCTTGTTCGAGAAAGGTATCAAACTGTTACCTTCGGATGTACAAGCGTTGCTCTACAAGTATCTGTTGAAATCACAATGTACCGATTTTGTTAACGAGATACTCAATTATATTTCATCCGAGGAGGGTGGAAACACCAATGTGGATGGTTATAATAACGATCAGAGGATTAAATTCATTAATGAATTGAAGGCAGAGTACAGAGCTCCGCTGATTGCGTTGGTGAAAACTTTGAGCGGTGCTAATATTGATGAGTTTATGGAAAGTATTGATGCAGCATTGGCAACATGCAGTATGATTATGAAGAAGGTGGATAAAAAGAAAGATCGAGTATTGGTGCTTAATCATAAGCATGCTTTGCTTGAGGAGATTGAAAAGTGTGAAGATCCACCAGTGGTGTTGCATTTAGCTACGTTGATCGTATTTATTGCAGCCACGCAATGTATGTTACACGCTAGCGGACGTCACATTGTCAATTTGCTCAGTTTTCTCAAGCAGTTTATGACTCCCGAGCAATATGAAGAATTTAGTGCTTATCATGGTAAGTCACATGCTATCTGACAGATTTAATATTTAAAATGTGAGCGTAAGTCTTTCCTGCTGTCACAAAAGGATGAAAATAACCGACAATCATGTCATGCGTGTTTGGTTGTATAACTTGCGTGCTTTTTTTATAAATCATTTTATTTATTTACAGATATGGTCGGTATGGTTCTGGGAGGCGGCAGTGATGTAGAAACAGCGAAAGAACGTCTGCGAGAAAAAATGCCAGCCATTAAAAAGATTGCTGCTGACTTTAAAAAATCTGCTGGTGAGAAAAGTTAATGCCCACTTCGTTCAAACATTGAGCATGGTTTAAATGAATTATATCTCTACGACAATTTGAGTTTGTACATATGTAAATTTATCAATCTATCAACTGAATTACGACTAATTACGCTGAACCACATTACCTGTTGGAAGATATACAAAAATAAGCATGGATAAAAACTAATCCGTTCGGTTATGGTTGTTAAAATGTATGAAGGTCAAAAATAAAGACGATGTATGTTTAAATGTATATTTCTTGCACGATCAGTCCACGGGTACAAATTTCAGTAATAAAAATCCGCACAAGTCGGTAACCGTAATCGCGCCTGCATGCTATGATGAAATTATCAATAACGTTGCGTAACAGCTCGTATTCTCGTAGTAACCAGTTTGTTGAACTCCTCAACGCACTGATACCCCATGGTATCGAAATCAACACAATCGCTAGAAATTAATACTCGAAGGTTTAAGTAATAAAAAGTAAGTCCGCATCGCACATAAAAAAGGAAACCGTAAAAATCCACCCTCTGTACATTCTAACATCGTTAGGTATTTGTTTAAATGATATGATTAGTCAGTGATGTCAGACCAAGTTCTCTTCGTGCCTATGCTCATTATCACCGTTGCCAACTGCTCCTGTAAGGAATAAAGCAAATACCCAATTAATTAAAGGCAACTGTTATTAGTGTTATTTATGATTACAAAAAACCAAACACACTGTATTTTGCGTTGGTATGAGTTTAGCAAAGTTGTTTAGTGGTCAATAAACGAGCAATAAGCGCGCGTTTTGTGCTTTAATTGATCGTCAATCAAACGTGTCCATAGAAAGCGAGCCGAATTTATTTTCATTAATGCATGTCTGCACGTCTACAAAAAACCAATGAAGTCAATATAAACAATTATTTTTGGGTTCTTTTAAACGAGACCGTATTCAATGTGCAACGTATAAGCAAGCTAATTAATTGTTTCGATGTGTTTGATGAGTCAAGAAGCTTATTAATCAAAGGCGCATGCAGGAAATGTGCAGAGTTGAGCAAATTCAGGTTGATTACTGATTAAGAGTAAATGTTGCTTTATTAATTAATCTAAGAGTCATAATTATCGTTAACTAGTCATTGATGTCATATTAATGCATTTACATAACCTAGTTTAGTGGCTAATATCACAGCATTTATTCATTGTGTACGGAAAATATTCAATAAACTGAATACGCGTAGCTTCTGGAATTTTGAAAATCTGAATTTCCGTTCCATACAAGTTTACTAGACGTAACGCCATCAAGCAACTTACCATTAGGTTCTGCATGATAGCCATTACTGCCATTAATACAAGTCTTCTTACTGTTGCCCCTCAAAGGCACACGCAGCTCACAATCGATTGAATCGTTGTTGTTGCCGTCGACGAAACGTATAAGGCACAGCGCAATCGCGCCCAGAATCGGTGGCACTCCGGAAATCCGGAATGCAAGATGATAGGAGGACATATGATCGTAGAGTATTCCAGCCAGGTACGGCCCGAGTGTCAGTGGTACGGAACATAAGCCCAGGAGCATTCCTATTCCTTGAGTTGCACCTTTCTGACCACACAAGTCAAATGCAATGGGCCCCAACATGGAAATGAAGCATCCATCAAACAAACCCATTAATAAAGTCATCGCAATCAATGTGCTAAAAGATCCCGCTGTTGACGGTAAAATTGTAGTCACACCGCCAATAACCAACAGCGATATTTGCTGCAGGAACACACGGTTCACACATTTAAAATCCGATACGTAGCCAAATATTAACCGGCCGATACCGGAAGCGACACCAATGCATATCACCGGCCATTTGCCGTCGTTCTCTTTCGAGTAGTTCTCTTGTACGAACTTTGTCATGTGCACATAGGGCACGAAATATCCAAATAGACTGATGGGTAAAACAATACTCCAGATCAGGTACTTTTTGTTGCGGAATATGGAAACATTGATACAATTATTCAATGTAACTTCCTTACTTTCCACCTTTTTGGCAATGGGTTTAAAAAGTAGGGACGCAAACATTATTCCACTAGCCATTAGAGCAATCAATCTCAGCGTCCATACAATTCCGGTGGTTTTTAACGAGTACGCAATCACATTGGGAAGAATGGCAGTAAAAACAGCGCTACCTGTGGTGACCACACCACTAACAACGCCCATGTATCGCTTGAAGTAATGTCCTATGATGGCCAACGAAGGAGTATAAGCCAACGCACAGCCCAATCCATACATAACACCATAAGTAACGTACAGTGAGTAAACATTGTAAGGGAAGATTGAGGATAAGAACATCCCAGTTGTAGCAATCGCTCCTCCAAGGAATGTGGTACGACGTATACCGAACGCGTCCGAGATGACACCAGAAACAGGTGATACCATGAAAGTCGTACCCATTGCTAAGGACCCAACCAGTGCTATGCAAAAACAAGAAACATCAAGGTTAAACTTACAAAAAAACTCGATTTTAAAATAACACAATTAAAACAAAAGAAAATCCGTCCCAAAAACCTAATTTTCTGGAAGTCAGACATAAATTTTTAAATAGAATGTAATTTTAACTATGCTACGATTAGCATTTGTTAGCGAGCGCATAAGCACGTCAAAAAACGTAAATGTTGAAACATCGTCTCATCAAATGACTAACATACAACTCGCTACTACGAGCACGTTATTCGCGTAGTAATTTATAAATAATTTTGGCATGCAGTCAAAAACGTGCACTGCGCTCTGAATGAGAAAAACTCATCTCAAGTAACAAAGATTTATTAAGACTAGGATAACATTTTTAACTTTAAGCGGTATACTTCCTTACGCGAACTTAAACTCGACGCGCTGGACGCGCTAAAAATAAGTATTTTGGTAATGTGAATGACTTGATTCTATAGCAAACAAAAATGGTTGCCATGCATCATGTAATTAAATTTTATTGATACTGATTACACTAATCCGAGTTAGAATCTTGTGATGTTTGCAACTTTTATGACACCGCTTGCAATATAAGATTGTTGAAAATGTATAAATAATATAAAGATCAAGGAAATATATAGTAAAATTTAATTATGTCGACTTTGAACGATAATAAACTGAACTAAATATTTGCTAGTTGTGATATTCTTGGATCATGTTACCGATTCTAAAGCGGTAGTACTTTTAATATTCTTCAATGTTGCATCATTTTGTTTGCACTATAAGCACACTATCAAGTGTAAACTCCGGAAGACGAGAAAAAATATTGATAACCCGACCATTACTCATTCGAATTATAAACATACTGAAGGTTTCATACTGTTAACATACTTTTATCAGACGGATAAAAAAAAACACGAAGCGTTTTTGTGTTACCTGCTTTACTGGAAGCATCAGTGACATTTCGGGCGGATAAATTTTCGTAAATCTCTTCATAAAGCACGCTGTAGGTATTGATGACTCCAAAAAGTATACCATTGCAAAGAAATGAACCGATCATCACCAACCATGCGATGGTCCCGCCATCAGGTGGTTCCATTTCAGTATTATCAGCTTCCAATGATTTCCTATCGCAGGTACCATTCACTACAGTCACACCGTTTGAACCGTTGACCATTGGTTTCTCTTCGTCGCACATGGTTTATATTTTTATGTAGAGAAATAAATAAAATACGAATATAAATGTCAGATATTTTTGTCGTTGTCGTTTTCGCTGTCACACATTCGGATGTTTGAATCGGCGCACGTGGTGTGGTAGCAGTCGGTAGCGCGATTGATCGTCGATTATGTTATGAACTCGCAGGCGCGTCGGCGGCGTGCACGATGCGGACAAGTCATGGAACTCGTCGGATCCGACGTGCGCTACTTATTGCTTTCTTATTGTGTTTCGTTGTCGCCGTTGTCGGATTTGCTGTTCAGCGCACTGCCCGCCGGCCTGACTTACACTGGCTCGAATGTAAATTCAGACTGTGCTCGACGGTTTTCCCGATATTTTCGAGCACCGACCGAATGTTAGGCCGTTGAATTTATACCAACATTCCAAAACTAATCTGAGGTTTCTTATTATTAAATGTTGACTAAGATTTTAATCTTTAATCCGGCTGTTGTTACTGTTTATTATACTATTAATAGCTTAGTTTAGTTAAATTTGATTGTTTACTTAATACTAAAATAATAAACACGGGTATTTATTAAGCACTTGGTTCGCTGCACGTTTGGCACTTGTTTAAGGGCCAAGGTCACGTTGGCAATGATTTCAGCAGCTGTTTTCCCGACTGCCGGTTGGTTTTCAGGGATTTTCCACCCCCGCAACGCTCGGCGACGTCATCGTGACGCAAGTGATCGATGAAAACCGGCTTCACACGTGTACAGACACTATTTCCAATAAATATTAACCATTTTATGTAAAACCAAGTTTTATTGAATAAAATCTTGATTGAAAAAATAAAATATTGAATAATTATTATATTCTTTTCATAATTTCATTAATTTAAATAAATGTGTTGACAAAGAATAGCAATAACTTGTTAACATTGTCTGCTCAAAGAGATAATAATTTAATTAGAACTCTTATCTGTTGTCCGGATAAACATTCATAAAATACGGACTCTGACTTTTATTGATAGCAATCGGCAATATTTGTGAATAGATTGTTTATAATGGTAAAAAGGAAATTTTCAAAACTATTTTGTTGTTTTGCGTGTTTTGTCTATTCATTGTCAATAAAAATGTTATTTAAAGTGATAAGCTTGGTTGGGCTTTGTAGGACGTGTGATACTTATTTAGGTTACCAAAAATGTTCTTTGAAGGTTTCCATTAAATATGATTAGTGTTTTCTTATACTGGGTAAATTATAAACATTTGTAGTTTAATTAATAGTTATCTTGTGTTATGGTAACCATATGGGTGCACGTAACACAATTTTCTAGATAAAGTTATGTCGTTTGATATTGGGTGTATCCGCCATATTTTTTACTTCACCGTTTGACATATGATGTAATAAATATGGCAACAATGCTTGATGGGTTATTTTGTAGCTCTGAAATTACATCGATTTCTATGCTATTATAAGAATAATTTATTTAATTACTAGCTTTTGCCCGCGACTTCGTCCCAGTAGTGTTTAATAAAAATGCAATTGGTTTTTATTCTCTTGTTCTAGATATAGTATGTGTAAATTCTATCAATAAGGTTCGCAATTTTATTTTAAAGAAATTAATTATATAAAGAATTGCTAATAATGCACTTTAGCACGCCATCTCGGTTTCAACTATTTAACTATAACTATGATTGAATCTCAATGCCAACATTTTATCCTATAGAAAAGGCTGTCTTTAGGGTTTTCCCGGCAATTATTCGATTTTTTCTCGCCGTATAAACCATCCTTGGACATTAGCAAACATTAAAAAAAGGAATTGGCCAAATTGGTCTCGGTGTTGTTGAGTTATGCGCTTACCAACAGATTTTGCGATTCTTTTTTATATTATAGATTAAGTTAAGTGGACATATATTGATATATTCATATTTTGATGATGTAATGAGGTTTGTATAAAATGTGTAAAGTAGATAACTAAGGAAATAATATTATCTTGCAATCAAATTTTATTTATAGTCATTTAAAACAGTCAATCAATTAACGACGACCAGCAGAAGCAATCACCTCATCGATGAAGTCAACAAAAGAGGCAACGTTGGTGTAAAGAGCAGAGTACTCTGGGTGACCGCAGCTAATGCTGGAGGCCATAATACCGACGAATGTTCCATCGATGACGAGTGGGCCACCAAAGTCACCGTGGCATGGGCCACCTCTGTGTGCACTGGCGCACAGCTGGGAACCAAGAACACCTGTAACAGCAGAGCTGATTTTGCATGTAGAACGGTCGTCAATGTGGACGGTAAGAGCCAAGAGATGTTCGCTTGCCCAGCCACCTTCCTGATCAGCACCCCAGCCGGTGATAACAGCGTCAGTACCACTAGCAGGATCAGCACCGGACGAAGGCAAATTAGCTGCGCCGACTTTGTCGTTGAACTCGAGATCATCCCACAATTCCAGAACGGCGATGTCGTTTTCCAAAGTGTCGGCATTGAATTCAGGGTGCTCGTAGCGGTAGGCTACTTCGCGTTTCTGACCGACTTCATTGAAGTTGGTAACACCAGCGTGAACAGAGAGTGTTACATGGTCGTAGTCTTTGATACAGTGAGCAGCGGTGACAACCCATCTTTCGCCAATGATGGTACCACCACATTCGTGAGCACCTAAGTACTGGACGGAGACCTGGTACTTGTAGTGTTCAATATCAACCGGCTCGCCATGGGAAATCCTGGCCGGAGTGGCTAAATATAAAAAAATTAAAACATTTTTTCAGGATTAAAATGTATTGATTACTCACCAATGGCGGATGCTACGAGAGCGGCGAGGACTACAAACTTGAACATGATTGTTGCTTGTTTGTTTGATACCTTCCCATGTTCGGGTGTCCGGTATTTATACTCATTTTTTATCACATCAACTTGAAATTTTAAGATGTAATTTTAGATAAAAAATGTAATGATTAACACTTAATTTGATAAATTGCCAACATTTCTACGAATTTCATTGTTTCAAAATGTTGAATCGTACATTGGTATGTCACCCAGTAACGCGACCAATTAACAAATTAGCATGGTACGATAATGATGTGCTATGCACAGGTGTTCACTACGGTGAACAAACAGGGTGAGCAATGATGTAGGTATGACAGATGCATCATTACCATATTCTTTCTATACGTCTATCATATGCTTCAAAAACATACTGTGGAAAATTTTAGAATTTAAACTGATAAATATAGTTTTCAACTTTAATTTTGTACATTTTGGAACAGGAGATCTTGCAAGTAACACAAAAAGTAATTAAATTATTAAAAATCAAATTAAAAGCAATTCATCTTTATTTTTGTTATTAAAAGAATTGGCAAGAAAGTTATTAGTCAGGATAAGAAGCAGCCATTGTATCCTGAATAAATTTGACGTGTGTTCCTACATTGGTGTAGACAGCATCGTACTCTGGATGTTCGCATCCACGACTCCAGGAGATGATGCCAAGCAGCTCTCTTTTGTCGTTGACAAGTGGACCTCCAAAATCGCCATGGCATGGACCACCCCTGTGTGCATTAGCACAGAAAGAATTGGGAGTAATAGCGGGGTTGTGTTTTTGACAAGTAGCATCATCAACAATCTTGACTTCCAAAACCTGGAAATCTTCACTTGCCCAACCACCTTCCTGATCCGCACCCCAACCAGAAATAGTAGCAACGCTATCGACTGCTGGAGAACTATCTGCTGCAGGTAAAACTGCTGGACCAACGTTATTACCCGGAGTAAGCGGGTCAAACAATTCCAGAAGGGTGATGTCGTTTTCCATGGTTTCGTGATTGTAATCAGGGTGCTGGAAGACATAGGCAACCTCGCGTTTCTGGCCGACTTCATTGAGATTGGTTACTCCAGCATGGACAGCGAGGGTAGCATGATCAAAATCATGGGTACAGTGGGCAGCGGTCAAGACCCATCTGTCACCGATGATGGTACCACCACATTCGTGAGCGCCCAAGTACTGAATGGAAACCAAGTAATTGTAGTTAACGATGTCGGCCTCTTGGGCATGCGAAATCTTGCTGTTGAAGCTAGCAGGGACGGCTGAAAATACACATATAACAAAATTAATACAACTTTGAGCTTTAAGTTGAAAAATATAGTGATTACTCACCAACAGCGGATGCTACCAGAGCGGCGAGGACTACAAACTTGAACATGGTGGTTTGTGGTATGATGCCTTACCAAGCTCCCGATGTGCTTATTTATACTAAATAGTTTATCACTTATACTTCAGATATTATGATATGAATATAGGCAAATATAAAAAATAACTATCACCTAATTAAATCAGATGATAGTTTCCCCGAATTTGATTGTTTGAAATGAATACAACGAAAAAACTTGAACTTCAAATATCAGCTGAACACTCTATACTATTTAAAAAAGATCAATTAATAAAAATAGTTTATAATCCTCCTTGATAAAAGTCCGCATTGGTAAGGCATTGTTTAGCTTGGGAGATTTTATAAACTGCTGAAATTACAGAAGTTAATAAAATAAAAAAAACAAAGAAATCACAGCTCAGCAATGTTAACTTACAGCATTGCGTCATATAACTAACTCACAAAAATGTTTGCCATGTATTTCATAATCAGTTTAATTCATAAAGAACTAAAACTTTCTGATAATGTGCATAATCAATCAAAAACCATTCTTTTGTTTCAGTCGCCTCTAAACACTACCTAAAACAAAATACTGAAACTGGTTCTGTCAAGTCAAATATCCAGAAGAATGGTTCGTTTCAAAAAACATTTGCAAATATAGACAGCGATGTATAATATCAGAAATCTTCTTGCAAAGGATTTTCAAAATAAAGGAGCTTGGTGGCAATGCAAGTAACTGGTCCTATGGTTCAAAGAAGCCTCATGTAATTCTTATCAATTAAACATTTATTTTCATTTCAATTTCGTGTTGTGTTACAATACATGTTTCCAATAATATAAACCTCTAAACGTTTTATGCAATAGTCGAAAAAAAAAGAAAGAAAATGTTGTATAAGTATGAAACACAAATTTTGTTTGATATTTTGTAGAATTGTTTTAAAATCTAACAATAACCTTGAATATTATAGGCAATAGAACGTTAGTTCAGAGAAATAATAATTTTTTAAAATCGGAAATACCTATTTATTTTGTTACAAGAGTCATGAATACAACACTTAAAACATATTCAATTTATTAAGATTTATGTTGAGGTATGATCACGATATATATTATGTAATGCCAATATAACTATAGATTTTTGTAGTAAAGCTTTGACAATAAATTTTTAATTATGTTAATAAATGACTAAAACATATTTTTCTACTTCCACTTTTTAAGCGCCGTGGCTAAAGTACTTTAATCACTGGGTGAAGCTTGAGTATATTAAGCAGCTAATAGAATTGTAGTATATTGAGTAACAAGTGGATAACGAGGGCATTACGGACGAGGTCAATCAATTGAGTGTTTAACAACTTTTAGCCACGTGCTGCCTACGCTATTTTTTCTACCTCCACTCTAGTTTCACGTTGAGGATTTTGTATTTCAACTTTTGTATTTTAAATCATCGAAATTTGCTCGCACATTACTACAAAATGTATGGTTATAAATGCTATGCTGCGCGCCGGCCCATATGGTTTGCTCCGTTTCCTGCATAATGCCCGCAGATAATGAATATTTTGTACGACTTGGCCGCCCGTATATAAAGTACCACTTTTTGTGTCAAAACACCGTGGAAAAACTGGCGCTTTATAGGTGGAAGTAGAAGAATAATATTATCTTTTTAAATTTTATTCATTGGAATTTAAAACAGTTTAGTCAATCATTTAACGGGGCCCAGAAGAGGCAATCTTATCATTGATAAAGACAACAAAAGAGCCAACGTTGGTGTAAACAGCATCGTACTCTGGATGCTCGCAGCCACGGCTCCAGGACATGACACCGACCAGCACCTTACTATCGTCAACGAGTGGGCCACCAAAGTCACCATGGCATGGGCCACCCCTGTGCGCATTAGCACAGAAAGAGTTTGCGGTAACGCCAGAATGATCCTCCTTGCAAGTTGCATCATCGAGGATTTTGACTTCGAGGTCTCGGAGATGTTCGCTTGTCCAGCCACCTTCTTGAGTTGCACCCCAACCACTGATGGTGGCAACACTACCAACAACTGGCGTACTACCAGCTGTTGGTAATAATGCGGCACCGACGGTGAGGTCGAAGGTAAGAGGGTCAAACAATTCCAGAACGGAAATGTCATTTTCCATGGTTTTGTTATTGTAATCAGGGTGTTGATAGACATAGGCGACCTCGCCTTTCTGGCCGACTTCATTGAAATTGGTTACTCCAGCGTGGACGGAAATTTGGACATGATCCAAACGTTCGGTGCAGTGAGCAGCGGTCACGATCCACCTGTCACCGATGATGGTACCACCACATTCATGAGCACCCAAGTGCTGAATAGAGACCAGGTAATTGTGGTCAGTGATGTTGGCTTCGTTGGTATGCGAAATCCTGCTGTTTGCCGGAATGGCTGAAAATACACATAATTAATACAAATGTTTTCTGAATGCACATATTTAGTGAATAATATATTAATTAATTGATTACTTACCAACAGCAGATGCTACGAGAGCGGCGAGGACTACAAACTTGAACATGGTTGTTTGTTGTATGATGCCTTACCAAGCAAATAGTGTGCTTATTTATACTCAATAGTTTATCACTTATACTTTAGATATTCAGATATGAATGTAGGCAAATGAAAAATCTATTTATCACTTAATTAGATCAGGCGATAGTTTCTCTGAATTTGATCGTGGAATGCTACATCAAAAAACTTGAACTTTAAATATCAGCTAAACACACTATATATTTTTTAATTAAGTAAATAACGAATATTCATGGTCTTACTTATTGTCAAACACGGAAGAGTATGTGAGAAAAAAGAGAGAGAGAGAGAGTTGCTGTATGATCACCATAATTAAGCAAGTTAAAGTTCAGCAATATCAACTGGTCGGGTTTTAATCATATTTTCTTACAAATGCAAAATCAATCTGCAAAAAATGTGCAGCTAATTTTAAAAATAGTAATACGTAAGTGTAATGATGTCAAAAATAAGGTTTTCTACTTCCACCTATAAAGCGTCAATCCTACCACGGGTTCCACAAAATGTGGTACTTTATATACGGGCGGCCAAGTCGTGAGTAAAGTACATTATCTCATTTGTCTACGGTGCCTGGTGCTGCCATATAAAATGCCATGTCAAACAAGCCAAAGCATGCGCTGTTGCTTCTTGAATATAAAGCAGGCGCTTATTTCTACCAAAAACAACAGAAAATTTCCACATACTTAAATGCGTTAATCATTGAAATAAATTAAAACCTCAAGTTAAAGGAAATAATTTTAAAAACTCTTTGATGACAGTTATTTTTTCATATTGATTTTGTTGCAAAGTTATTGTAGAAATCACGAAATTAATATATATTGTATAAGATACTGTGGTTGAATTTTAGAAAAATGGTTTTAATTGCAATAAATAGGGTCAATATGTTTTTAATTAGGCAACCATTGATATAGTATAAGAAATCTTTCAAATGGCGGGGGTTGAAAAAAATAAATATTAGGAAACAAACTCAGGAGTGGAGACGAATGATTAAACACTTAGACAAAAGCAAATCAAAAATAAATCACGCATGATTGTGAAAATCAGCACTTAGTCCTTTGTCTTAAGATACTAGGTAGTCAAAATTGGCGAGAATACACTCATAACATACTCGCATAAGTACAGTTGCTTCGAAAGGAAGAAGAGACTCCTGTGCGTGTGCAAATGCGGGGTGGACAACAAAACCTGACCTAGAGCAACTAAAAAATGCAGATGATCTTAATTTGAAAATTTCGGTGATATTTGCTTGTTCAGCCACCTTCATGAATTGCACTCCAACCACTAAAGTACAACGGTACCAGCATTTAGAAAACTTCCTGCTACAGATACAGTTGCGTCGCCGACAATGGGGTTGAACTCGAGAGGGTTACACACTTCCAGAATAGATATGTCACTTTTATTTGGTTGTGGTGGTTCACATTCGTGAGCGCTTAAGTGTTGAATGAAAACCTAATAATTGTAATAGACTGGTAATTGTGTTCAATGATTTTGGGGTCTATCACATGCAATACACATAATTATTTATATTTTATTTCGAAAATACACTGTTATAATTACTTTCCACTAGTGGATACTATGTGAGCGGCGAAGACTACAAACTTGCATTATTTGATTTTTGATATGTGTGAATATAGACAAATTAAAAAAAACTTAAACACTTAATTGATAGTTTCTGAGAATTAGATTTCTCTGAATATAATGCGACATACAAACTTGAAATTTTGCACGGTAACGCGCCTCATTAAACTATTAACTAATTATCGATGTAAAATATTCTAAACGGGAAACTGATAAATGATACTTGAGAATAACTTTGAATTAATCTATTTACAATTGTTTTATAGTTTAGGCAACTGTATATATTGTTTTTGTTTTAGATTGAGTTTCACTTTCGTAATCGTTTTAAGTATTTTTTTTCTGGAGGATAAGTTAAAGAAGAACTTTCAAGGAATATTTTTAATAAGTAAGATATCAAACAAACACCTAATAAATATGAATCATCAATAATTTAAAAAGTTGTCCATAAATTTTTTACCTAAATCAGATCATTCAGTTTTCTGCTTAATTAGTAAATCTCCATTTAAATTATGATAAGCTTTATCACTTATCGTTGCGAAATACTTTAAGTAAGATTCCAGGAGCTCGTGGTCTTAATGAAACGCTTTGATTGCGTCGCATATTTTTTTTGTTTACTTTATCATTTTTACTTTGTCGAGAGGACTGATATAAAAAAATTAATGGAATGAAATCAAGGGCATCAATCGCCTCATTGGCCAATATTCATTTCCTGTCTTGCTACATACTTGGTTTTTTACAGGTACTTGTATATTATTAAGCAATAGTAAAAGAAAAATCAATTTAACCTTAATTAAAAAATATTTTGATTCTAATTTTGTTCACGTAAACACTCATCTCATTCTTCCACTCGGTCAAAACATGAAAGAATGTAAATATAGGTGAATATGCGTTGTTACGTATTTAAGTTAAAATAAACAAATAATAAAAAAATAAAGATAACATAAAACTTAATATTTATTTATTAGTAAACACTTTACAATATTACTTTACTTTACTAATACTACCTTTTCAATATTAAGTTTTATCTTGTAATTTGCCTATTCAAAATATGTAAATATATGTAAATATCATAAAAAATATATTTAGTAGTGTATTGCAATTTATTAACTTGACAAGATATGAAAATTACGCAAATATTATATAAAACTTTATATAATTTTTCTAGGGCAATATTTGCTTGGGAAAAATGTAAATTTTTATGTATGTCAATCGGTTTCTTCAAACAAAACTAACGACTCTCAAAAAACCCAATCAAGGTATTGACTTATCATGCCTACTTGTCAATACTTTGAAAATAAGTAACATGGTTTCTAATATATGGAATTTAACAAACAAATATTTCAATATATTGTATACGTCAGCTGGCGTCATTTGATAACTTGAAAATGTTGATGGGTATTTTTTAAGATACATAAAAATTTGTAAAAAATATATTCGATCAGCTAAGTAAAGTTAAGTAAACACTTACTGTACTGTACTTACTGTACGCCATTGTATTTCAATATATTCGATCATGTGTAAATAGTATATAATAGTGCATTATATAATAAGAGTAGAAAACAGGGCATTACATATGCTTGTGGTGCTCAACGCGGTTATTTCGCTTGTGTGCTACTATTAATTTTCATTCTATCTGGATAAATTTGTCCACCTATAATTAAATGATTAAATTAAACGATAATTGATAAAGGAACTCTGTTTCCTCAGCCTTTTCTCTGTAGATAGCGCTATGATAGATTTTATTTGAGAGATTTTGGAGTTTGGGCATGAATATATTTTTCAATTTTTATCAGCAAAATTAACCTAGGTGTCGGGTGTTTAACAATACTTCTAACTACACTGATTAATTAATTTTCACTTAATTTATTATTTTTTTTTAATTGACAAAAAATTGAACGATGTTAAACTTTTTACTAAATATAATTTTGCTACAAAGAATTATTGGTAGAACAAATATTCCTGTTGAGATAGAAAGAGGTAGTCCCACACATTCAGAAGAGCTGAGAATAAAAATGGAATTGATTACCTAACTAAAAAGAAGAAGAAGAAGAAGAAGAAGGAGAAGAAAAAACCAGAAAAATGCAGGATATAAATCAATTTCAAATCAATGCTAAAAGATGCATTCCTAAATCCGGCTCATTACACTACACACCCATTCTTAACTTAACTTAACTTAAAACAAAATAAAATTAAGATATTTGAATTTTTAAGTTCTTTGCATACTGCAAAAGGATAATAAAACGTGGTATTACAACAGCAATACTTGTATAAGACTTGGGAAGTATAAGTAAATAAGAAAACAGTAATATATGCTTAAAATTTATTTCATTTCATTATGAAGAAGTTGGACGAATTACTTAGATACCGGATTGTTCCTTGATGTAGCTGCGGAGAGCACCAACATTGGAGTAGACACCAGCATAGTCTGGGCGGGCACAGCCGTAGCCCCAGGACACAATACCGACGAGTTTACCATCAGCAACGAGTGGGCCACCAGAGTCTCCCTGGCAAGCGTCCTTACCACCCTTGTCAACACCAGCGCAGATCATTCTCTCGGAGATCATACCAGATCCATACTGGTCGCTGCAACGATCACGGCCGACAATCTGGACCTTCACTCCCTTAAGGTCATCACTGCCCCAACCACCTTCGGAAGTCGCGCCCCAACCGGTGCAGATAACATCGGTACCTTCAGCTGGGTCACTACCATCGGAAGCCAAAGTAATGGGTTGGGCATTGGATCCCAAGCTGATAGCAGAGGACAACTCAAGAACGGAGACATCGCTGTCAAGGTTGCTCATGGAGAAGTCGGGGTTCTGGTGGATGGCACGAACATTGATCTGTTGACCATTGTCGTTCAAGTTGGTGACACCAGCGAGGATGCTGAGGGAAGAAGCAGAAGAACCGTCGGTGCAGTGAGCAGCAGTCACGACCCACTTGTCGCCGATGATGGAACCACCGCAAATGTGGCTACCGTAGTACTGGAGGGAGATCTGGTGAGGGTATTCGGTGATGTCGACATTTTCACCTCCAACGATCCTGCCATCAAGGCGAGGACGGACGTTGGCTGTAAAAACACTTCTTTATTAATATCTTGTTTAAGTAATGAAGAATAATAAATTTGCTTACCAGCGGCGGATGCTACGAGAACGGCGAGGACGACAAACTTGAACATGATTGCTCGATGTCTTACTGTGACAACGAGACCGGTATATATACCGGTAATTTTATCTCTGATAGCTACTTTAGATTTTGAAACGTGAGTTTAAGTAAATACTATCACTTTTAAATTTTGGCGTTAAGTTTAGATTCGTAATCTAGGATTTTGAATGTATATATATCAAATCACTCAAAGAAGATCTTGTCCCAAAAAGGACAAAATTATACTAGTAAACATATAATAAAACTTTGTACTAAATATATTCTTTATAGCTTATTGCAATTGAATGAAATAATTTTATTATTTTTTAAGAGGTAAGCGCAAAAATGAGTTATTTTTATCATTTTCTAGAATAATCTTTCTACCGCAATCATACTATATTTTGCTATTTTTAGCATGGGGAAACACATGTGTATGTACTTCACATGTACCTAAGCACTTATGTCTGAACGATTTTGTTATTCAATTTTTTTAATTTTTGGAAATCTATAATTATCAACTGCCGGTCGATAATATTTTGATTTGATCAAAGATAAGTACAAAGTTAAGTACGAATATTCTAGTACCTAGCAAATGTACTTCTAAGAGCATACTTCAAAATGACCTTATTGACTTTTCTTCAAAATATTATATTTTTGTAAGACATTTATTCAGTTTCTCTACTAAAATATGTTGTAAAAATCACAAACAATACATAAGTTTGAAACACAATAATATCACATTTAAAATTAGATTGTTTCAAATCTAAGGCCAAAAAACAATGACATTTTATATATGGTTTCGATACAATTACTTTTGTAATTGTTTTGTTTATAATACAACTCAAACGTTTTCTTTTCAAATATCCTGGCAGCATTTTATTACAAGTCAGCATGAAAGCTACTTTAAGTATTTTAATTATACTTTTAGGATGCGTTTACACCGAGGCAAAAAACTATACAATCAGACTGCCTACAAACGATGGTGGTACATTGGTTAATATCGGAAGTGTCCCAAATATGGTAGCACTCATTAAAGAAAATAGCCCATTTTGCGGTGGATCTATTATAACAAGTAATTCGGTTTTAACCGCGGCACATTGTTTAAACGGGTATGTACATATATTAAAAATCAAATATTTATTACTAAAATCTAACTATATGAAACTACATACAGTAGAAATGCCACATCCATCATTATTGTGGTAGGCCAAACTGATATAACTGCGGAAACAATAAGAACTGCACAAACTCACAAGGTGGTCAAAGCATTCCCCCACCCTCAATTTGACTATTTAAAAATGTTAAATGATATTGCGATTTTGCTGGTTAGTATCAAATGACTACATAGCTTTATTTAATATATGTTGCATGCATTATATTTTTTAGATATCAGATGATTTTCATTTTAATTATCAAGTACAACCTATTGCGTTTTCTGAACAACCACCACCAGTAGGTGCTTACGCAACAGCCAGCAAATGGGGCAGTCAGATACCAGGAATGTTTGCACGAGTACTTGGTTTAAGCATTTATAAAGACCTTTCTCTTAAAGAACTTGTCATTCCGATCATTAGCATTGAACAATGCAAGAAAGCATATGTTGATGAATACCAAATATTGGAAAATGAAATGTTTTGTGTTGAATTTCCTAAAGAAGCTATAGACTTTGCAAAATGTGATGCTGGTGGACCTGTTGTTTATAACAAAACGCAAATTGGGGTTGTATCATTTGTTGATCCTCATCATCCGGGTGTTATGCGGTTGACCAGAGTTGATAGTTATCAAAACTGGATACGTGAAGTTCTAGCTCAAGAGAACCATAACACATGTAATGTTAATCAAGATTTAAATAAATCAAAAAGTACATAATTTAAAATGACTATATTTTATTATGAATAACTTTTATAAACCTAAAGAATATAATGGAATATGGCAGGCCATCAGCAGCCAAATCTGTTCTAATTGAAATCATGTTTCTTTTTTAATAGTCTGGGAAGATGACATTTTGGTAATTGTATTCTAAATTAAAGAAGTTTAACATCGGCGGCAGTCGGACCACCGGAGAATTCCTGGTAGATATATTTTTCATAATTACTCATCTTGTGTTTATATTTAAAAGTTTTTATCTGTCTGCAATAATTTGTACAGTAAGCAATATTTGGCTTACTTCAAAGGGCAGTGTCGCTTATAACTTGATTCGATAACATTAAACGCCTCTGCAACGTCAAAATCTATACTTTTTGTTTCTACATGAAACGTCACTTCTCTAAAGCGTAATAAAATGCCTGTTGCCTTTTCAATGCAACACAATTTGATACTTTGCTCAGAATTTGCTTTGTATAAAAACTTTTAAATGTTTTATGAACAATAACACGTTTTTATCGCAAAATTGTTCTTCAATCACCTTTTGTAAATCTCTATGCCGTGGAAATCATATTATCATGCTTGCAGTCGTAAAAACTACGCCTTCTAACATTCTAACAGAAGTACGTTGAGAGTCAAAATGAAAGCGGCGATTACAATTTTACTAACACTGCTTGGATGCGTTCACTGCGAACTAAAATCTGCCAACAGTAATTTAAATCGAATTGTTGGCGGTGCGTTTACATCAATTGAGGAGCTTCCATTTATGGCAGCCCTATATAGACGGGATAAACAGTTTTGCGGAGGATCAATTATTTCTACCCGTGTTGTCTTGACTGCGGCTCATTGCTTAGTTGGGTATGTATGATATTAATTTTAGAGTCCGACCGAAACTGGATTTTAGCCGAAACCGAAACCGAAATTTCGGCCCTGCAATCAGTTTCGGCCAAAACCGAAACCGAAACCGAAACTAATTTACATAAACATATTTTTCAACTTTTACCTAAATCTAAATCCATTTCGGGAGTAAAGTCCCCGTTTAGTTACTTGATACTTAATACAATATTAATTTAAGTTTCTATGAGCGAACTGAGATGGCAAGTAACGACGGCCATTAGCCGCGAAGTTAGCCGAGCGACGCTCGACAATTCACGAAAAGTGAGTTTCGGTGCGGCCGAAAGTTTCGGCCATCTTTGGCCGAAACCGAAACTGAAGCCGAAACTCGAATTCTTGACCGAAACTGGCCGAAACCGATACCGAAACCGAAATTTCGGTCGGTCCCTAATTAATTTAATACTTGAATAAAAATGTCTTTGCTTTTGCTTACTTGCAGTAAAACACCAACGACAATCTTCGTTGTGGTTGGCGAAACTCTTTTAAACAAGGACACCTTAAGAATTGGGCAATCTCACATAGCCGAAAACATTATAGTTCATCCAGATTTTAACTGGTTCTCTTTGCAGAGTGATATTGGTATAGTAATAGTAAGTAGTGTATACTTGGATTGTGAAATATTGCGAAATATATATCAAAATCAATATATCGGCATTTATTTCAAATATTTTAATATAATATTGCTTCATAATATTTAATTGCACTGTGAGTAAGTAATACTAATAAAAGTTTAGAAACAAAATGATTGTTGTGAGACGGGGTTTCTATTCTTTTATTAGTATGATAATGCTTGCAAGATATTGATATAATGATATCTCGATCGCAATAACGAAAACAGATTAATTAAAAACAGATGTCAAAAGCAAACACTTTAAACTTTAACAAATTATGCTTTTATATTTATTTTCAGATTAGAGGCAAATTTACCTTTAATAAAAAGGTACAACCTATTGTTATATCAACGCATCCTGCTCCAGAAAATGCGTATGTTTCAGTCAGCGGATGGGGCAAGCAAAACCCTCAGATTGGAAACCAACCTCATGGGGCAGTAATGAAACTTAAAACAAAACCTCTAAAAGTAACTTTTCTTCCAGTCGTTAACTTCCACAAATGCCAACAAGCATATGATGATATATTAGAACTTTACCCAAACACCATGTTCTGTGCAGGATATCCAGATACTGACTCCTGTCAAGGTGACTCAGGTGGTCCACTTGTTTTTCAAGGTTTACAGGTCGGAATTATATCATTCGGAATGGGTTGTGCCAATCCCGATTACCCTAGCATTAACACCAAAGTGAGTGCTTATGTAAACTGGATAATCGAAATGATTAGAAGCCAATACAACACTATGTAATTTTTTAATGTTATTGCAATTATTAACAAATAAACAATCGATATCTAAAACATCCTCAGTATTTCAAGATTTGTAAATATCCAATCACCATATTTGGTCAAATCGACATACACGCCTGGATAACAAGGTTCTCCACATTTGTATCCAAATGAAACAATACCAATTTGGATACCTTTGTAAACGAGTGGACCTCCAGAATCACCTTTGCAAGTGTCCGATATTGCACCATTAAGTGATCCAGCGCATATCATATTATCAGTTACAGTCACATTCAACTTCTTATAAGTTTCTTTGCAACATTTTTTATTGGCAAGGGGGACCCGTGCGGCTCGTAATGTTGGCGTATAGTTTTTATCCCCCTCCTAAAAATGTAAAAAGTATTGTTTTGGTAATTTAGTAGAAAAAACTACAATTTATACTTTTGTGAATCCCCATCCAGCAATTTGACATATTGCATTCGACGGTATTTTCACATTTTTATCAACCAATTGAATTTTGTTTATAGATTCCGATGGTGTAAATCTGCCTTGAATCTTCACCAAAGCTATATCATGTATATGATCTTTAATTGATAAACTTTCATGGCATTTAATGGACCTGATGAGAAAGTAGGATGTGTTTGAGGCTTGGTGACTTGTAGTGCCGGCCCGAATTAAAATGCTCTCTGGGGTTGTAAAATCTCTAAAATTGTACGTAATAAAACAAACTTTGTAAATTAAATGATATTATAATTACTCGCAAACACAATGTCCAGCGGTCAACACCATATTAGAGGTGATAAAGGTACCAGCGCAAATAAACATGTCAAAGTAGTAAATACCAACCAGGAAAGGCACATAATTAATTGGAATACGTCGTCCATTTACAATTTTCCGACATCGTGAAGACCCAAAGTCAATCTTTGAAAAATATACTTTTCTACAAGAATAATTATAGATAATAAAACTTACTTGTAAAGCAGTTATAACAATAAGGAGCAAAAAATGTTTCTTTAGAATCATGGTATAAACGATTGCAATTCTTCGACTCTATAGAAAAGAAGACTCGGCAATCACACGGATATATTTAAACAATGGTCATTTCAATCTAAATTGCTTGTTCTGCATGGGCGATTTGGGTCATATTACATAGAGAAGCGTTTATTGATTAATCACGCATTGTGTTTTCATTTAAAACACTAAAATTATGTTAAGCACAACCAGTTTATATAATGATGGAATTAATGCGGATCCAATTGTTAAATTTGGCGACGTTGGTGTATACACCTGGATAGTTTGTGCGGGCACAGCCGTATCCCCATGAAACAAGGCCGATAAGTTTTCCACGATAGACTAACGGACCGCCGGAATCGCCTTGGCAAGCATCGCGACCTCCCATTCCAGCGCAGATCATGTTTTCGGTGACGGTGCCCACTTCTTGGTAGAGTTTTCGACAGTTGAGGCGACTGACGATTGGTATCTTGCCTTGGCGAAGGGTTTTCACAATATAACCATCTTCCTAAATAAAAGAAAAGAAATATTTTGATTTTTAAAATTTAAAAAAATAGATAAAAACTGTTAATTGCGAAAATTGTGATTCTCGATATAAACTTTTATCCCTTATTTCAATTTCTTCAAATTTTATTTTTGATACAAAAAGTAGTCTATGTCTTTCTCCAGGATCGAATCTATCTCTATACCAAAATTTATCAAAATAAATGATCTACTTTAGAATTTAAAAGAAAACAAACATACAAACAAAGTTACTCTAACTCATACTATGTCAGTAAGCATAATAAATTAAATTACTAACTTGTGTAAAACCCCATCCAGTAACAGTTGCAATTGCCCCATTCGGCAATAAATCACTCAAATCAGCAATCTTTACAGGCTGCAATGTCAAACCATATTTAAATGTCCCAATAACCTAAAAACATAGTTTAGAAAAGTGTTCTCTTATTATCACATTTATTAATTCACTTTAATAAGACCAATGTCAAAGTCAGTTTCTTCATCGTTGTATCTCTCATGAATTTTATAGGCCAAGACCTGGCGCTTTTCACCAAGACCTCGCGATGCCAATGTGCTGCCGGCTGCAACTGATAAACGATCCTTATGCAAACTATAATAAATATTTAAAATGTTTAGATATCAAAAAGTAGTTGGTGATTTAAAACTTACTCTAGAAGACAATGCGCAGCTGTGATCACAACTGATGGGGTTATAATCGCACCCCCACAAATATGGCTACCCTCATAATGCACGCTCACTTGATAAGGAAACTCTACAATGCTTCCATCAGTTCCTCCAATGATCCTGCTACGAAATCCTGTTTAAATAATAATTAATATTATTTAATCATTTAAATTTTATATTTTCTTACCGGCTGCTTTATTAATCAATAGAGTCAAAAAAATTAAATAAAACGAATACATTATTTTGCTTTTAGATGGTGTTTTTAATTAATTAATTAATTATCAAGTGTTCATTTTGTTGAGTGTGAGTATTTAGAAGCAATTTAAATTACAACAAAATTGCACACCGTGGATGGTTTGCGCTTTTAAGGTGTTCCGTTATCGCTGAAAAACAGTTGTAACCAAGTCATGGTGTGACGTGATGACGACAAAAATGCGTTCATCTCAACCTGGTTTTTCGCCATCGCATGTCCCTATATAAGAAGCGTGTGATACCACTAGACAAAGGTACACACAAGACGCACAGGGAAAATGATTTATATTTGTTTACTTTCAGTTTGTGATGTTGTTCAATGCAAACACAAACATTAAACATTAGCATGAAACTTAATACATTAAACCATTTTGTTTTATTAAGAAGACTTATAAAATCAAATATATTAAAGATCCACTTCGGTTTTAATCCATTTACGAAGATTGGCAATATTTGTGTAGATACCCGGGAATTTAGAAGTGCCGCATTTGTGTTCCCAAGCTTGAATACCAACCAGTTCATTATTGATTACCAAAAGACTTCCGGAATCACCCTGGATAAATGAATAAATTTGTAATGAAATTAATTAAAATAAATATATGACGCTGTGTGGTAAATCATAAGATCACGTGTAATGGTATTTGTTAATTAGATAAACACTTACGCGACATGTGTGTTTTGTTTTTAATTCAGCGCAGAACATTCGCTCAGTGATGTAGATGAATAAAGGTGCATATGCGTTTTTACACGTTATTGGTACTGTAATTTCAATTTCTTCTTGTCGCAAATCTTCAGTAAAGTGCTCAGCACCCTATAAATCAAATAAATTTTTAAATATTATTATTTTTATTCTTTTGATGTACATTATAAGAGTTACCAATCCAAATCCAGTCAAAAATCCATAAATTCCTGGTTTTGGAGGGTTTAGACTGCTTGCAACCATTTCAATAGCTTGGATATTTTCCGTAAATGTTAGTTTTTCATCCAGGATGATTAATGCAATGTCGTAGTCCTTGCGAGATGTCATGTACCGTTTATGCAAAATGAGTTTTTCCACAGATTTAACCGAACCAGCAGTTTCGAATTGATCGGAACCAACACGAACATTTATGTCGGTATTTTGTGCACTAAAAAAACATAGAATTTGTTAATATCAATAATGTTATAATATTTATAATTTAAGCTTCAAATAGTAGAAAAGCAATAAAAACATTTTGACAAAATAATTTGTGACGCAAATTTCATAAATTTCCATGTAAAAAACATTTCATAAAAAGATTCATTAAAACGGCAATAAAATTAAATAAATTCCTGTTAATATAACTATTTATTAATAGAACTTAATTTACCACGATATTTTTAGCTATCTGTTCATTTGCTGAGATAGCTAGTATAGTTATTAAATAAGTGCTTACTTGTAGAGACACGATGCAGTTGTTAAAATTACTTTTTCGCTGATGATTGCACCACTGCACATATGTTTGCCAAATCTTTCAATAGACACATGATAAGGATAATTTTCAATTCCTTTGGCGTTAGACAAACCACCTAAATAAATAATTTATTAAGTTTTTGCTATTGAAATGATGTTTTACAGTACTCACAGGCAATTGTAATAACAAACGCTAAAATTAAACACTTCATTTTTTAAGTTTTTAATTAAACCGGTAATAAAATTGTAATAAACTAATTAAATATATGTTGTGCAATCGTTTATATACTGTCGGCATTGAGTGCTCTTACTGGTGTTATTGACGATTAGTAAGTGAAGTGACCTTTGATAAACGTGTTGTGATTAGTTATCGATTTATTCGTGTAAATCGTGTAAATTGAGAAGAACATATACTGAAAATTGCTTTTTGAATGATGCTAGACAATACATAAAGGAATTTGGACCACATTTGTTATTTCGAAAGATATATATGCATTCCGTGATTGTAGTTGGCTCAAATGTCAACAGACACTTGAGATAATCTTGTATCCGTGTGTTAAACACTACAATAATGAAAAGATAACACATATTGCTCTACTAAGTTTTTATAGCCACTTGACAAGGGCTTTCATCTTAATTTTAAACATCATATTATTGGTTTGTTTCCATTTATATTAATTATATTATTAAATATTGTGATTATTGTGAAGACCGCTGAAATTGGATGTGGGATGGTGTGTATATCACTAAGATATTAGGATTTTTTAAAAATATTTATTTATTAAAGTTCTACGTGATTTCAGTTTATGAAGATGCCCTCAGGGCAAACCATGTCAAACTCAATATATAAAATGTAAATCCAGAAGAAATCACGTAGAACTTTAATAAATAAATATTTTTAAACTATACAATGGATTACGTATTCATCAATGAAAGTAATAAAAATATTAGGAGTAATTTAAGAAGATAATTTTAGTATTTCATAGGAGAGATTAATTATAGTTAGATACACTCTTACCAGAACGAAAGACAGAAACAAATCAATTTAAAAACATTATTTTGAGATGCATAAAAACAGGAATGACCATCAAAAGGGATTGAATATAATTAATGTCTGCTTATAACATGGTTGACATTCATGAATTTCTACACAAAACTTCACCTTCAAGTGACCCTTGACTTCGATTGATCTTTGAAACAGACACAGTTTTATTTACTTATTTTCAGTGGTAGTTTGGCAAATATATGTTTTTATTGAAATGTGTTTTGTGTGAATTATTGTTATAAATACGTTTTTTTCTAGATTGTTTTTGAAGAATACAAAACAATGCTTGATAATGCGTGTTATTTCTTAAAGATATATGTGCATTCAGTTATTATATTAGTTACCACAAATATCAACAAGCACTTGAGATAAAGTGGTTACGGTGTCTCAAAGTGTACAACACCAAGATTACGCGAACTTATCAAAGTAGAATGTTATTGAGTGTTTTGCTTATGAGAAAATTAGTACAAGTAGCGCACACTACCAGTAAGTAGGAAAAGTAACGCAGGTTACTTCCTTGGTTTAAAATATTTTATAGTAAAATAGTAATATTCAAGCATAACTAATACAAACCGGAATAAAGTGAAAGCATTTCCCCAGTTGTAGCATTTCTTTGATTTCATCATCACCAAAAACTATAAAAGGCAACTCAAACCATGCATATCCGTTCATTTCAACATTATAACAAAATGTTGCACATAAAACTTTTGTTTATTCTACTCTCAATTTCACTTGCTTGTTGCTTACGCTTTGATTATTACAAAAGATATAATCCTGCTTTGATACAACGACGTTCAGAAGAACTCGCCAAAGACGATCAACGTTACCACCACCTCGCCGGTTTCAAAAACAACGAAGGACACGAAAAGGAGTCGCACAAAGACACGGCAGACAAGGGCAAGCACGACAAAGAGCATTATAAAAAACACTTCGGCTCTGATGGCGGTCACAAAGGCGAGAAACATTCAGAACACGCCGATGAGCACGCACACAAAGCGAAAGCGGAAAGCCAAAAAGGCGCCAAATTCAGCCAAAAGAAGGGACACAAGAAGGGGCACAAAACCAAAGGTTGGCACAACATGTTCTTCCGCGACGAGTACCATAAAGAGCACCGCTTCTACGACGACGAACACAAGAGTGGCGAGTATGAGAAACACGGCGCTGCGCACGAAAAATTCCACAAGAATCAAGGAGCTGCCAAGAAGGGAGGTCAACAAAGATCCAAGTACGTCCACAAGAAAAAAGGCAAGAAAGGACATCACAACTCAGGCAGAAATGAAGAGGAACTCAAGGGATACAAACATAAACAAGGTGACGAAAAGAAACATCACAACGAAGAACAATACGGAAAGAGTGGAAAAGGACATGGTGGCAAACATTATGCATATAAAGATCGGCATTAACAAAATAAGCTAATTTAAGTGAGATTGTGCAAGTAATTTGAGTGGTTGAAAGCAATAAAAGAGAAATTTTGGTTTTTGTTGATTGAAATTGAGATTGAAACGCAATCGTGGATTTCAATCAAACCGATAAATCGGAGTGAAAGTCTTGGTTTTTGCACAGTTCCAGATACACTGTGTGCAATTGTATTATGTTTTGTTTAATATATTTGTATATTGTTGTTGTTTTGTATTAAACACATTTCCATGCGTTACTTTCGGATAATCTGGCATATTATTTCTTTTGTGGCACCCAGTGAGGCGTGTCAACATAAATTTTAATCGACGTTGGATCTGGAACTTTGAAGATTACTTCATTCTGTTCACTGACGTAGGAACAAAATGGAATCTCGTAAACCAGTTTCATTTTCAATTTTTCGCAAATTTTTGCTCTAAAAATGTGTTTTTATATTTAACATGAAAATAATAAATAGTTTTAGTTGATATACGTTGCCGTGCTACTTGCGTCAACCCGAATCACTTTGTACCCAGCGTCGGCGCCATTTTCCTTTGCAGTTGCCATCAATCGCTTGGCTAATCCACGCTGTCTATCTTCGTGTCGCACGAAAACGTTAACAATCTAAAAGTTAGTCAATTGAGTATGTGTATAGTACATAGTTTGGACCTAAGTTCTCTCTCACTTCGTAAATGTTCATCTGGCAGTACTTTTCCCATAAGTTGGGAGCGCGTTGGAGGTACGCCCAGAACATGTACAAACGCGCCATTTTGGGATCTTTCAATGTGCAGGCTAGTTTCTCGGTCATTGCAGGATCCCAAGGACTACATGACTCGCAAAGGGCAGCACCCACAACACTGCCATTGTACTTGCACTTTGCAACTACACTGTAGCCTTTAGCAAGTATTTTACGTGCTTGTTCATCAAACACGCAGTTTCGATGTTTTCCCAAACCGAGACTTTTTGTAGTCGGTTCATCTGGATGGTATGCGCTCCACATTAGATCTAGAATTTGACATGTGTCGTCTGGGGTTGCTCGTACAATCATATAAGGATCTATTTTCTACAAAAGGAAATTAGCTTTTTTACCAACACAGGTTTTATAGAACTTTTAAAGGATTACAGTGTTAGGTTTTGATTTCCTCTTGAAAAAGTTTTTATTTTGTTGCAGGAAACAGCTGGTAATGCGACGATTACGCACGGGAGCAAGACAATGGGCTATTAGCGCCATTTTTCTATAAAATCACTTTAAATTTTGAGACTAAGGGTTGGTAAAGGTTTAATTAATAGAACGTTTCATATTGGGATTTTTAGACATATATAACTGTCTGATTGATGTTTATAAACATAGAAAGTTATTTTACAGGTCAGTATTTGAAATTTTTAGAATTTTAAGGTATAACCTTTAAAAAATGTTGTTCATCCGTTTGGTTTGTTGGCATTCAAAAATTACTAAACCAATTTTTATTAATTCTGATGAAGGGCTATATTGAACTTTTAAGAAAAATATAGGCTACTTTATGACGCAGAAATAAAACCTGAAACTAGTAAAAAATAGGAAGAAAGTTCAAGCAACAAAATATTAAATCTAGTTATAAAATTCGAACATAGATGGCGTTAAGATGCATTTATTTGCATTATTTACCTATTCTATTGATTAAACCCACTTGAATTATGATAAAACAAATATACATGTATATCCGTGTTCATATCAATTGAAATTGTTGATACAAATCTGGATTAAAGATAAATATTGCTTAATTAAGCGACAAATCAATTATGAACATTTACATAAACCGTTTTACATAAACGGCTCGCATTTCGCGCCGAGCTGCGCGTTGTTTGCGCTCTGATTACACTTACACTACACGAGTACGAAATGCAACAGATTACACCGGAGCATTCTCGGCATCTCTGCTTGCGTCCGTGATATCGAAATGTCTTACAGCCGGGTGACTTACGCCGATTACGTGAGCACTAATTTGCTTCGCCTTGCATTGCGCAAAGCCAAATACTTTGTAATCGGCTCCACTTTGTTCACCTTTTTATATCTCGTCGACTACGCAAACCACAAAATCTATAATCCCTACCATTGTAATGCGGATTGATTCCAATGCGATTCGGTGCTATTTCTTCGTTAAAATGTATAAAAGCAAGCAATCCATTTGCAATCGTCAGTTTATACTCGATTTTTGCTTGCAACTGCATTCATTTTGATTTGTGATAATGACCTCAGGCCAAAGAATACTGGCTTTCGGCGTGGTGTTGAATTTGGTATTTTTGCACAAAGTGTTCCATTGGATTTTGACGATTTAGAATTTGGACGTGATTCGCAAATTGTCCAGTCGCTCATCAGGGAAGTGCGAGCCGCACCTGAACATGTCCAGGAACTAGTCAATCAAGGTAATATGGACACTTTACAAATAAACATTTAAAACATTGCGGGTGAATTGTTGGTTGCCTACGTTATAAGATATCTGTAAGATTAATCACAATGAATACTGGTTATCATCACCTATTCTAAAGCGGCGTTGCCCAACTGGCCGAAATAGCTCAGTTGGGAGAGCGTTAGACTGAAGATCTAAAGGTCCCTGGTTCGATCCCTGGTTTCGGCAAACACTTTTTAATTTTCTTCTTCACTTTTACAACTGCAGATACACAGAAAGCCTTCCTGCACAAATACAACGACGGCGAAGGTGACAATCAAGGTTACCACAAGCGGTCACAGGACGAAGACGGCAAGGGATACAAACATTTCGACAGCTACCACAAGAAGGACGGTGACAAGTACGGCTTCCAGCATGAGACCTCTTACGGATTAGAAAACAAGGACGAGGGAGCGGCGAGCGCCCAGAGCGGTAAATATGCGCACGACGAGGAGGCGGCGCCGCAGCGCGAGGAAGGTGAGTCCCAAAGTCGAAAGGTTTCCTACACTGCACTAAAGGTCCACTACCTTTATTTATGAGCGTGTCGGTCGAGTAATTTTGGCGGTTGTATCCGTTCTAACCGGTTCGACAACAAAACCAAAACAACAAACAGCATTTAACTTCATTACCACATTAATTTAGAAAATTCTCAAATCGTGTGTTTACTGAAACAAACAAAACAAACAAAATGTTATTACAATTTTCTAGAAAATGGCAAACTACGACAGGAAGCAGCAAAATCCGATGAAGAAGAAGTTGAAGGTGACGATGACGATGGCGCAGAGACGAAAAACACCTACAAAGTGGTCGAGGACGTGGGCGAGTAAGTATCTTCGATGAATGAATGCGAGACTGTTGTATGCGTGCATGCGTGTGTGCTGTACTTACCGACGACGGACTTTCCGAAGGGATTACGACAGCGGCGCCGGAAGCAGCGGCAATTACGACGAAGCAGCGGACACCGGCCATTACGAGGAATCCAGCGACGGCGGCGACGAGGGAGGACATTACACAGAAGGAGGTAATTTTCTTATTGTCCCAACCGGCCTTAGTCCCTGCTAAAGTCCTGATAATTTGCATGTGAATTACATTCGTTCAAATTAGCACGCCGTTTTGAATTCATTTCACTAATAGCTAATACCAAATAGCTAATTAATCAACCGATATTGCTCCGCTTTGTGTTTAACATGCAAACATCATCGAATGCGATACAATTGTTAAGCTTCAGCGACAAATCCGATGTAAACATACGAAAAATATGAAATCCAGGCCCGTACAGAATATGAGCTCAAATAACCAAATTAATGTTTTTGAGCCAACTACTAGTCGGTGCCTGCATTGCCAAATCTGTAAATTGTAATTCTGTAATTTGCGACACGCGATATGTTCGACGCTCGCGCGTTCGGATAATATTCAACCGTGCGGAAGCGGAACAATTTGCTCTTCAAACAAAACCATCACTGATAAGCTGTTCGCTCTTCCCCCGCGTCACGCCGCCTCCACCCGATGTTTAGAAGCACCACTAGTGCCAACGCAACGCATACAGATTAAACCGAACGCAATGCGTCGCGTTTGTGCGAAAATCCACTCGAATCCAATTGTAGCGCGTATGTTAGGCAATCGGTTAGGCAAGCCAAATTATTCGCCGAAAACTAACAAACGGGACGCTATGATGCAGCGTTGAGTAAAAACAATTCAAAGCAGGCAGCACTAATGTACAAATAGAGTCGTTTTACAATTTGTGATCAAATTGTCGAAATAATATTGAAATTACTCACAGCAACACTAATTGATATGACTGTAAATTTAAATTAAAGATTGTTGGTACATATTTATAATTCACGCTCAGTTAAGTTGATTATGAGCTTTTCTTTTTACATGTTTCTCTCCATATAGTTAAATAATTATAAAATCATTAAAAAATTACAAAATCAAAAAATAAAACAAAATAGTTTGCTCAATAAGTACGGTTATGTCGTTTGACATAACGCGCGTATTGGCAACACTGCATACATCAGCATTTGACAGCTAAATCGAAAAGAAATAATTTCAACCATAAGAATTGTTTATATTTTGATTTTTTTTATTCCTACGAAATTATTATCATATGAATTGTTTTTAGGTGATTCTGGAGATTATTCCGAATCCGAAGGCTACACGAACGACGAAGGCGACGGCGATGGCGAATCAGAACATTACGAAACGGCCGAAGAAGAAGACGATGACTATTAATCTTGTTAAATAGTAAAAAAAATCTAAAAATCTGTTACATTTTCTCTAGATAATAAGTTTGTTTCAAAAATAATAAACAAAAATTTAATCAAACAAAACAGTTGTGCAACTTTTATCACTAAATTCTGTAACATCCAATTTCAAAAACACATTAGTACAAAGGACTGGCGTTGCTTCTGTAACAAGTTTGCGTTTGTTATTAATTTACTTTGCCTTGTTGTTGTTGCGTTTGTTGTCGCGTGAAAAATCGAAACTTTCATTCACGTTTCCATTATACATACATATGTGCATATTAAATATGCTGTTGTTTCAATGAATATCAAACTTTTATGTTTTGTGCTGCATGCTGGTTTAATGTTTAACTTCGGCCTGCTTTTATTTTGCGCCATTTTGGCCTGAGAAATAACACATCAGTCGCACACAGTTTGCGCCGAGTTTCCTACGCACAACTTCGTCAAACAACACATTAATTCATTAGCCAGCTGCGATTTGGAAGTTTGATTTGATACGATTTTATGAGAGAATTTGAAACATTGCAGGATGAGCAACCGGACGCATTTGTTTCAATGAGTCCCGGGCAAGTTGCGCTATTTAACAATTTCATTTGGTCCGGCGTGGTCGCGTGCACGCCGTGTGATACATTGCGCTCTGCAAGCGCACACCGTCCGGTAATTAAAATGCATGAATACAATTAATTCGGCCGGCGCTACACAACATATCACTTAGTATAATACGCAAAGTTACATAAACTGAGGGCGTCGGAGAGCGAGTCCGGCGTTGGACTCCCGAGAACGACGCGTAGCTCGGGCGTGAACGATGCTCAAGTTTGCGCAAGCTTTTGCGTTCGCTAACGTTTTCCCGGACGGAAAGGACGACCGGACAGTTTCGGATAGTTTAGTCACAACTTGACTTCATTCCCGCACTAGTTTTGCAATGTTTTTTCAGCCGCGTGCCAAATAAAACATCCTCTTCAACTTTTTCCGCACTTCAGTTGGAAAAAAATCTCTCAAAATAAATCACGTACATGCATACATCCATGAAAAACGTGTGCAATGTCACCGTATCATAATGTGAGTAAGTACGTGCCACTTTGCGCGACATAATCCTATTAAGAAACTGGCTAAACATCCGAAAATAATCGATAATTATTTAAATACAACGGGTTATTTTTAATCGGCCTTAGTTAATGAGGATAACTTCACACGTCGCTTGTTATCACCAGAGTTAATCACACGCACATTATGAGCATTGATTTATCATTTACGTGCACGGATACTCGAGTTGTCTGTTTAAACGTGAGCTAGACACTATGTGCAGTTGGACCCTGTGACAGATTCATCGGAAAGATAGCAATAATAACGGTGTTATTAATATTAGTATTGTTTCCTTGACTTTTAGTCTCGTTGGAGCTTCGAGTGGCGGCAGAACGTAATTTTGTGCGATGACGAAGGCGAAGCGTGAGGAAGATGAGGATGTTCTCGATACATATTTTTCGGACAATAAAGTTGCAATTCCGGAAACTACAAAAGTAAGTGTTAGAATATTAAAAACAAAAATAGATAAACATTTCGTCATCAAGTCGATGGTGTTACGTAATTTACAACTCTGTGATAGCTTGACCTATTTTAATGATATTTAATTTGTAAAGTGATAAAAAACTTTTAAAACAACAAAAATTTTCATAGAAAAAAGAAAAAAAAGAGATTATTTTTGGAAAACTTGTGTGTGAATGTTGATTTTAATAAAATTTCAATAAAATAAATTTAAAAATCTTGCTACCACTTAAATTACAAGACCATCAGTTTAAAAAAATTATTTTTTTCAAAAAATTCTATGTAAATTTTGTTTAATTTTAATTAATAAAAATTTCAATTGTTTTTAATTGCTTTATTGAAGAGAAGTAATATAGTTAATCAAAACATCCAATATTGAATAAATTTGAACTTTAAATCAAAAACTAATTTTTAGACCGTTATTTTGGACATATACTAATAATCTATAAAAAATCTCTTTCACAGCCAGGTTTTAGTTTCCGGAAATTATGGGCATTCACAGGTCCAGGCTTCCTGATGTCTATCGCCTACTTAGACCCCGGAAACATCGAATCAGATTTGCAATCAGGAACAGTAGCCAAATACAAATTACTGTGGCTGTTGCTTGGCGCTACAATCATGGGTCTAGTTATGCAAACGCTTGCTACTAAATTAGGTATTATTACCGTACACCTCCACTCAATCTATTTAATCCATCACTATATTGCATACCAATTTATTAATTTTAAACTATATAGGTGTAGCAACAGGCTGTCATCTTGCTGAGATGTGTTACCGTCAATACAAACGGGTACCACGATTAATAGTCTGGATAATGGTGGAAATCGCAGTCATTGGTTCCGACATGCAGGAAGTAATTGGCACTGGTATTGCTATATACTTACTCTCAGCCAAAGCAATCCCAATTTGGGCTGGATGTCTTATCACAATCATTGACACCTTTACATTTTTATTCCTGGACAAATACGGCTTACGAAAACTTGAATTGTTTTTTGGTTTATTGATTTCCATCATGGCTGTCACCTTTGGTTACCAATACGTGGAGGCAGCTCCAGATCAAGGAGAGGTTATGACTGGAATGTTTGTACCGTGGTGTAAAGATTGTAGTTCAGACGCACTTCTTCAAGCAGTCGGTGTTGTGGGAGCTGTAATCATGCCGCACAATTTATATCTGCATAGTGCGCTTGTAAAATCAAGAGATATTGACAGAAAGCGACCGGAAAAGATTCGCGAAGCAAACTTTTATTATCTTATCGAGAGTAGTATTGCACTATTGTGCAGTTTTATTATCAACGTTTTTGTTGTCACTGTTTTCGGTTACGGATTGTATCAAACTACTAATAACCAGTTATTAGAACAATGTGATAAGAATGATATTGACGCATCAGATGTATTTCCGGTAAATATTACAAATTTAAAATTTTTAAATATCCAATTTTTTATAATATGTTTTTTATTTATATAGGCAAACGATAAATTCGTAGAAGCTGACCTTTATAAAGGTGGAATATTCTTGGGATGTACATTCGGAGCAGCATCTTTGTACATCTGGGCGATCGGTATTCTCGCAGCTGGACAAAGCTCTACGATGACTGGAACCTACGCCGGGCAGTTCGCGATGGAAGGTTTTCTGAATCTAAAATGGGCCAGGTGGAAGCGAGTTCTTTTCACAAGGACCATTGCGATCATTCCGACATTTTGCACTGCATTCTTCAGTGACATCGAGGATCTAACAGGAATGAATGACGTACTTAATGCTGTTATGAGCTTACAACTGCCCTTTGCAGTTATTCCAACTATAGCATTCACGAGCAATAAAAATATTATGGGTGAATTTGTTAATGGAATGTAAGTTTACTTATTTTCTAAATATTTTTAGAAATATTGTTCTAAACTATTTTTAATTTCAGCGTGATTAAAATTGTTACATTGCTATTGGCAATTGTGATCATTGGAATTAACATATATTTCGTATCGTCAACTATTACGGAATTGGAATTATCAGCAGGACCTCTTGTTGGAGTTGCTATTGGTGGTACTTTGTATCTTTTATTATGTTTGTACCTGACTATTCATCTGATTGCGTCGATTTCGGAAACGGTCGCGCAGAAGCCATTAATCAAAAAGTATTTCTTCATCGAGCATGATCGACAACTAAGTTTAGATCTTTAACTAATTTAATTATACTAATATTAATTAATTCTAAGTTTTAACTAGTTCTAAGACTTTTACATATAACCTCCAAATATATTTTTTTTCAAATAATTCAATTACTTTCTTTTCAGTTACTTGCAGAATTTTCTTTTTTCTATACGGATTTTTGCGACGTTTTCACTAGCGTTTTATCCAGGCGTGAGCTTTTGGCATTAGAAACTTTTTGCCTAAACTGGCAAGCAAGACGAATGAGCATTTTGTTTGTCTTTTTTGTCCCGAAAGTCTCGGCTTCCTGTTATAGTAAATAGCCGTGAATGAGAGCAGGTCCTGTGAACTCTGGCGGTCGCGGTGCAGGACGAACGTCTAATTTCGATTCCTGCGTTTTCGCGTTGTTCGTGTCCGCGTCGAGTACGAAAGTGATCAATCAGAGCGGCAGGCGGCAGCCAGGACGAACGAACATGCCTTCTTAAATGGCTTTACACGGCTTTTCCTTGTTTTTCTTTTTATTTCTGCCTGTTGTTCTTCGATTCCAGGCGGCGAAGTCTGCCGAAGAAGTTTGTCCTTACATTTTTATTCGATTTTTTGCCTGATTCATCGCTCGAAAGGAGTGAGTAGACAATAGTGAAGCCAAATGCACAGTTTACCCCACTAATGGAAAGATAGTGATAGTGATAGTGAAAAATGCACTCTTGCAACCCTCTCCGGGGAGTTTGACTGAAGGCATCTTTACGATAATGACCTTTCATCAAATAATCTCATAATGTCACGCATAATAAGCTTAAATGTTAATGACACATAGATTAGACGAAGATAAATGGCCGCGAAAAAAATATCACGACCAATTAAACAAAAAGGTAATAAATAATTGATAAAACGCGTGCGTACAGCTTTCGCTGAAGTAAGCACACAAAGGACATGCACGTGTATGGCTTGTAACTTTCATGTCGCTGACCGTTATCAACCGACACTGAAAAAAATATATATACAACCCGCACATACATTCAACAATTGTACTCAACCAAATGATAAAACAAACTCTGCGGTGCCTTTGTCACTTTATATAATGTTTTACCAACGTTACGAAATGTCCGGCTCGAAAGTCATAAGTGAAATGATAAGCGATCGCACGTGTGGGGGAAATATGTCGCTGAACATGCAAAACTCCACAGCAATGTGAAAATAATTTTTATTACAATCTAAGTAATTATTTATAATTCCATTCACATTTCACTAACCTAAAAAGTTGCGTATTTAAATAAAAATGAAGAAATTCTATACTTATCACACCGATGTAACAAGCTTAACGAATGTAATTAACAATGAATACGGCGAATTAATGCAACAAAACATGCACACAATTAAAACGGAGAGTTTAATTAAAAAAGTACGCGATTAAATTCAGCGACACCGTTTGCTGAATAGCATAGGAAATGTAGAAATAAAAGTAACACTAATAAATAAAATTGCAGCCAATTGCAGGCTCATGTACGCAGTTTAATAGTTTGCTTTATATTTGTAAAATGTTTAGCTCTACTTTAATTATGCATCGAGCAAATATTTCGCCGATTCGGAATAGTTCACGGGCGTCGAAACGAGCTTTTAATTATGAATAATGCGTACGCTGCGCACACGGGTTAATATTTTCGTTCAACACCGTGATAACACCAAGTGGCGTAATTAAACTCGTGCGGAAATAGTACGGCGTACCAATTTAAATTCAAATGGCAATATTCAACAAAAAATTGCTAATAATTAGCATCAATTTGTATTCGATTTTTAAATATATTTAAATCAAATAAAACGAAGAATAAGTTCATTCGAATTTATTACTTTCTTTGGTGAATACGTAATCCATGTTATTTTTTATAAATATAAGAATATTTATTGATTAAAATTACAACGTGATTTTTTGGATTTACAGGTTTTTTTTTGTTGAGTTTAACATGTTTCGCCCAGAGGGCATCTTCATAAACTTCATTCGAATTATTTTCGTTTTGTTCTTAGTTTTATTTTTATCAACAAGTGAGCGTGTAGAAGTTGAAAGTAATGCAGGTTTCCATCATTTCAAAAGCACAGTTAGAAACCTTAGAACTTGGATGTTAGTATAATGTCTGGTAGGCTTTGTGTGCTTGTCCCGCTTGCAGGCCTTCGTGCTCGCTGCGGAGATCCGCAGACGTATATAAGGCTGTTTTATGACTCTTTATACGTTTATTTCTAGTTTATTTCCTTGCGCCGAGACGTCGGCTTGCTCTTGCGTTTTCTTCCGCTGCCGGCTGCCGTCGCCGCCGCCGCGTGTAATGTTCGGTCGTGCCGCATGTTTGTACCACACGCTCTCTGTACGCACATTGCTCCATTACTTTCTTTGCTGCGATAGGTAGGTATTAACCCTAGAATATATAATCACAATTTAAATCTAACCTTTCAAAATATTTTTTTACTTTCGCTAAATTTACATAGATGACGCGTGGAGATGTCAAAAGTTAGGTTAATTTACAGAAACCTGTATTACGCATCCACACACATGCGGTACGTTTTGTACATTTATTAACTTTATTCAAATTTAAACAATATATATGTTAAAGAAAAACCTGGTATTGCAGGGTTAATGACGATGGTTCATTGGTATATTCGGTGCTCTCGCCTTGGTACACTTTGCAGTGAGTACACCGCGAGTACAGCAGCAGGAAAACACTGTGACCGGCGTTGCACGCAAGCGGCGCGCGCGCTGAGCAGGCCTGCGAAGAGGCGAGGCCGCGCAGCTCCAGCAAGCGCGCTGTTTGGGAGACAAATACGAGCCAGCCGAGGCAGCGTACGCCGACTCGCTCGCAAGCCCGAGGAACCAGTTTCGTGCAGGACGTCCGCGGTGTCGTCGCGCATGTTTGCGTTCGGTCGACCTGTGTCTCGCCTGCCGCCAGCGGGCCGTAACCGCGTGCGGATGTTTATTCATTCCGTACCAAAACTGTAAAAACCGACTCTCCGCTGTGCAGGTGTGTGTGCATGTGCGATTGTGTGGTATCTCTTCACGATAAAGCATACAATAAAATAAATAAAAACTTTGTTCGCAAAACGTGTTTAATCCCCAATTTTGAACATAAATATGTGATATTGTTTTTAAATAATAAAAATTATTAGTATGTGTTTCTAAAAGTTTGTTGGAGGACGTTTCTACCTGAATTTGGGATTATTTTCTAATTAATACTCAATGTGGAGGAGAATGAAGTCATAAAGGTAAAAATAGATCCATAACTAATGAAATCATCAGAGATGTCATAAAATAAATGTCGCTAAACGCTAACAAGTAACTCCTGGTAAACGAATGTTATCAAACATTGAGGAGTGTCTTCTTCCTTTTCGCGCTTTCCTGCGGTAACTGCGAATGTGGCGTGTGGTATGTGTGTAGATGTGTTTTTGTTTCATTCGGTTCTTCTCGTTGCCGAGCCTACGCCTTCGTTTGCGTTCGTTTAATTAATGTTTAATTAAATCCATTTCGGTTTCGCTGCGGCTGTCTATAAGCAAACGAAGAAGAAGCCGCATTAATGCACGTTTTCGACGCCTTCACGTTCAGCGTCCTGCGTCAACAGGAGCACCAACTTGCTATCAATCGCAAGATAGAAGATAGACGGATGGTAGTGTAGTATGGCGCAACTTTTGGATGCTCTTTTCGAGACCGCTTCGGGCATTAGTTTTCGGTTTTCGAGGACGGCGGCGTAAAAGGGTTACGGTTTTGCGGCACCCGCACGATCTGATTTAATTCCCGCTGTTTAGCATCCCGTCCGGCTAACCATCCTTCCGCCAAACTATTGCTTTGAAGAGGCGCAGAAGCAACTTGCCAATTATGTGCCGTTTAATTATTTAATATTCTCAGTCAACAAAAGCGCAAACGCATTGGATAGCTATTAAATTATTTAACTACGACAGGAAATGAAAGAAACCTTGTGTTATATTGATGAAACCATAGGAAATATTCTCGAATCTGTTAGAAAAACTTACAAATTGCTATAATTTTGTGTTTCTTCACTGTTGCACTCTGAATTCAACTTGAACTAGCTCGAATTTCTCACCAGACCCAACATTCCAGTTCTCCTCTTCTCGGGCACGCTGTGGAACGCAGCATCTACTTCTGTTATCTGATAAGTTCCACTTCTAATGTTCCACTCTCGGAGCGCAGCGCGTCGCGGCATGTTTGCATTCCCATTCGAAAACCACACGTACTTCAAACATGACTCGCTCACATTAGAATGCATTAAAAGCTGGCGGCGGATTACCATTACCATTATAAGTATTACGGCAACATTACAGTTTAGTGTGACTCTGTTTTGAAAAGACTTGTTGGAGTTGATAACACACTCAAGCCATGTAATTGATAAAAACATCAATGGTATTCTCTATCAAACTGGGAAGTGATATTACGACCCCAGATATAATCTACGGCGGCGATAAATAATAAATAAATGTTGAACGCGGAACGCTTCGACGCATCAGGAAACGAAAAAGACATTAATAGGTCATTGGAGATTGCGGCGCGCCGGTGTATGGCGAGGGAGGTTTAAGGGCGAACGAAAGGGCGAGTATATCGCATACATAATTCGGCAGCGTGCGTGCCAACTGCCAAGCGGGAGTTTGAGCTGTAGGACGCGCAGAGAATTTAGTGCCGTGTCGAACGCATGCGGAAAGTTTACGCATCTTATCAACAAGTGTTTATGCGATAATGATTTATGTCCTGATCCGGAAACGTTTTTAGTAGGTTTAGTACGTATCACACGTAAAGAAGTACATTATTTATTTATTTTTAAATTTTTCTTGTTTGAATGAAATAGTATCAGGAAAGTTAAAGTTTTTAAAATTATGTAATCTTTGCTATGCGTCCAGGATTAGACTGCAATTGGCCATTTTCTAACGCGCTCCGCTGTAGGAAGTTTCTGTTCGTTTTCCTTCGAGCAGCGAGAAGGGCCGAGTGTATAAAAAATCGTGTTTTCATGCAAATAAAGCGGACCCATCGCGCTGCCACCACCGCTGCCGGCGCACTTTGTCTTTTATTTTATTTGTGCTTTTAGCCCGTGGCGCGCTTTTTTCGCCGCAGCCGAACGTTATCGGAAGACACCATCACGTCGTTTGCATTTGTTGCCGCAAATTTGTGCACGTCGCACTAACCCTGCGCAGTGCGGGCAGTTTAATTTAGAAATTAGAGAGAATTGCAGCGTATCAACAAATCAATGCGCGACATAAACGCTCCATTTTAACGGTGGTGGTGGTGTGGATACGAGTGTGCCATTAGGTGCCATTAGGTACGGATGTTTCTGATTAAGAGCACGTCAATTGCTCGCCACCGTGTGCATCCTAACATTTATTATTCGCGTACGTGTACTCGATGTGCGAGCAATCAGCAAGGAGAACGACATGTCGGATCGACGAACGGCGAAAACGTAATCAAACCATTACCAACATCAACATCATGTCATGTTATGATTTATGTCTGTGCTATAAACTAGATTATAGGTCTATTGAATGATTTCTGTACGAATATGTCATTAGACACATAATCTGTTTCTAATGTTTTAAAAATTTAAAATAGTTTAGTTCGAGAACTATATTCTAGAATTCTATTCCGTAGACGAAGATTTTATTATTTTATGTTCCGGTTTCCTTTTATGGTGCATTTCGCACTCTTAAATCACCATTTGCGATCTGGGAGGATAGAAAAGCGATGTACTCGCAGCTGCGGGAGGATATCATATAACGATGCTGCGATATCAAACGGTTTTATTGCGAATTGCCGAATAGATAATAGATAAATACGTAATAAGACAGTTTTAGTTTCGTGTCTGCCGGCATTCAGCCATCGCAATGTGCAGATAAAAAAAAAAAATAATCGTTGCATTTACAACCCTTGCACCGCGCACGTAGTGGGATGAAGGTGCATCCGGTTATATTAACGGGTATAAAACGGCAATGAAAACGCGAGCGTATAAATGCTCAAAGACGAGAATAAAAGAACAGATTTTATTTCTTCTTTATCCAACCTCTTGCAGGGTGTAAAGTTGTTACTCACAATACAATAATACAAAGGTAAACATAAATGTTAAATAAGCAATTTTAATCAAAAGTTGATGTTCAGATATTTTTGTTGTGTATTTTAAAAAGTGTGTAAAATACTGAAATGTAGGCTTGACATCACATATCGACAGGGCATAACAACACATTCTATTTCTCAATTCCGCTCTGCGCGCAGAGAATAGTAAACAAGCGACGTTAGTCCCCAGTGAGAGAGTGTATCGACATGGTGTAGATAAGAATATGGACAGCATGCTTTGCGCGGCCTCGAAAATAATGCATTAGTGATATCGTAGATAGAATCACGTAGATATCTCGCCAAGCCATAGTTTCGGGTGTGCTCTTTGGCTCACAAGTGCGCAAACAAAGTAAATAGACGCCGGCAAAAATGCCACAACAAACAAGGCGTGATGCTATACCTTAGTCGGGGAAATAGTGGAAAAAGAAAAGAGTCGAAAATGTATGTGCGAAGAAGACACTGAAAAGCGGTCGGAAACTGTGCACAACGTGTACAGGAACTGGTAATGGCCTGCTCGCATACATTTTTCCAACACTTTACATTCTATAATTTTTTTTCCAAACCAAAACAAAATCTTTCATATTTTTTCGCAGCGTATAAATTGTCAAATCCAGACAAATTTGGAGGAATGTGCAAAAAAAGCATATTAATCACCACTTGATAATCAATTTCATAAAATTTTGCGAAAGATAAAGACTATGCACAAAAACGCAGGAATACGATTCGCAATCGCAGACAGGAAATGAATAAAAAAGCGCGGCGCGGCGTCGAAAGTTTTTTAATTCGAAAACTTTGCTTTAATTTTCCTCGGTTTTTCGGACCCGGACGCGTTGAACAGAAAAAACTGCTAGAGGGCCGCACTGCGCCTCCCGGCGCACAAAAATAAAACGAAGAAAAATGGAACGAATGCACACCAAAAATTTAAGATAAAAAAATTAACCTCCAAGAGTTAATACTTTACTTCCTGCAAGCGGACCAGTTCTTAGACACGCCCAGTGTCTTGCGTGTTTCATGCAAATGCATCAAAATTAATAATCGCTTGCTCCGCGCGAAGCACTCGACGCTGCAAAAAAGGAATATTTTAAATTTTAATTACTTTTTAATTTTTTTTCTCGCTCATCGCGTGCAAAACGCATCTTTGACTAAGAGGTTTTGGTCCTTCGGGTGTATTTCGTTGCTTTTAAGTCACCCTCCACACTTCCACTTCGCGAAGAACACTGTCGTCATCCAAGTTATTGGAGCGTATAAGATGGCGTAAGATACGCAAGGATCGTGTGCGAGCGCATTCGCAGGTCGTATATTCGTCCTTGAGGACCGAGAAGGCATAACATGCTTTTATTCGTCCTCATCGCTCCGCTTTTTATCTGCGGTTCTTTTTTTGCCTCACTCGTTTGCCTATAGCTGGCGGCGCGAAATAAAACCCTTTTTGGGGTGTGGGTGGGTGTTTCCCCCTGACTTGCCTCGGGCCCACTGCCCGAATTGGTGATTTATGCCGTTGAAGGACGACGCGCTTCGATGACAGTAATGCATGGGTCCTAAAACGTAAAACCCAAATTTCCACGCTTCATATACGGATAATTGGGGCAAGTTATGAGCTGCAGAAGGGTTATTATATTCTAAAAGTTTGAATCTTATTAAAGTTACAAGAATTTAATTTTTTTTTTGCATTTACAAAAAAATTATGTGCGTTTTTACAGTTTTAAAAATTAATTTAAGGAGTTGTCAGTCGGATGGACGAACATAATAGTTTAAAAAACGAATACAAGCGTTTGAATAAAAATGACTCGCAATGGCGCCAGTTAATTACAGCTTAATTACGCTGTGCATTCTTTAGCGCTGTTTTTTCAATGAGCAAAGTTTCACGCCGCGGCGACGGCGGCGGGTAGCGATTAAAAAACATAGATTAAAATAGACACGCCATCCATCCCGAAATGACGACGAAGCTCCTTCAGTCTCAGACCGACTGCGCGTGGAAATGCAAACCGACACAACGACAAACTGAATGCAATCGCATGAATGCCGCGCATAACTCATCCGCGTAATTAATACGAGTTTCTGTTTAATTCGTATACGTGCAATTTGATATTTTATATTAAATGCCTAACGTGCCAAAAGGGTGCAGAACTTATTCATTTCATACATTCGGAAATTATTTATCGTTTCCATAACTAATTTAAAACTATGCGTAGGATAATTAACATGGCAAATGTAAAAATCAAGTTGAAAGCATTTTATGCGATTCCAACTTTGTAAAATCGGAAAAAAATGTTTTTGATCTTCTTCAAGGGCATTTTTTTTCTGATGTCGTTTTGAAGAAGTGCTAGAGTGATTAATTAAGCAAATATTAAAGGTCACAAACTTCACAGTTCTGTTTAATGTCACGCAAAGTGTTTGAAACATGCAGAGCCTTTTTAAACTTGAAGTTTTCTCTCAAATGGAAAAAAAATTAATGATGTCGATCATAATGACTTAAAGTAGAAATATCAGTTATTTTAAGCCTTAAAGATTCTTTATCCTAAGGTGAAAATTTATCAAACTTCTTGTTCGAACAAGAATGCATTGTCTAAGTAGGTTTCGAAGCGAACGATTACAGTTGAGAGTCGAGAGTCGCACACCGCACGAAGTGTGCTGAGTCAAGCACAAGTAAACTCACGCCTATTTTGAAGTAAAGTTGAGAATCTGAGACGAAGCCCTCTCCGTGCACACAGGAGAGAGGTTGATTGAACGCGCGCCGAACACGCTGAGCAAGAAAACTGGTTATGCATGCAGCTTGCGTGGCGAGCAGCTGTCTCGGATCACTGCGGCAACGTCGCCTCCAGCCGCAGCCGTTCGCCTCTTCTCATTTTCTTTTGCTTTTGTTGCAAGTCTCACGAGCGTAGAAATCTTCGGAGATGCGAACGCAATACGTTTTAGAATAACCGTTCTTTTCACATTTTCCTCATATCGTGCTTCGACAACGCGCGATCGCTTCGAAATTGTTGAAAATAAATAAATAAATAAATAAACAGGTGCGAAACTTTTCCATTTGACGTTCTCAACAGTCCATGCTGTAGGTGTAGGAGGAGGTATTCGACAGCACAGGCTGTTTGTACCGTGTGTGCTCTACTCGGCGCTGCGGGACAAGTTGGAAAACTTTGATGCGATATCATTTCATGTTTTGCGAAATTTTCACCGACGCACGCTCAAGTGAAATCGATGGAAATAAAACTTCCACCAACTCCTAGAAACTAGTTGACGAAGGCAACTTGAAGATGTTTTCCTTTTAAACTCCAACAAACAAACAAAAATTGGCTGATTTGCAATTGCAAATTTCGGAAAAGTTTTTTCTTTACAAATATCATTAGTATTGTTGGCTTCTGAAAATAAAATAAATTTAAAATATTATTAACCTTCAAAACCCGACAAACACATTCCAGCCCCAATCAAAGAGTAATAAATTAGACTTAATTAACTTGTCCCGTACAAGTCGCGACATGTCAATTCTAAGTTTCATCTCGCGCATGAAGCTTTATTAATATCATTCGCTTGAACTTCTCATAACTCATGCTTAGACGAACCCAGACGCGACTCATTCATTCGAGATAGATTTTATCATCGCAAAGCAAGCACAGCGCACACGTTAGTAACGAAATGTGTGCTAATTGTTGCGTGTTTGTTTCGGCTTGTTATCAGCGTTCAGAAAATACGCTCGGCGCCATCGGAGTGCCAATGCAATGAATCGACGTTTAATGTCAAGCGATGTGAAATGCAAATGCAATAAAAACCGGCTATATTTATGTTTATTATTACGAATTTGGTCATAATTTTTACGATGAGTGCTTGCAACTCACAGCAAACCGGTTGTATTTTTTTACATACAATACAAAACGATATTTTTTATAAAGTTTGTGAAATGTTCTATGAATATTTATTTTGTTAAATGTAAATACTGCAAATTTAATACATTTGGTTATACGGTTTAATGTTTTGGTATTTTTTGAATAAGTGTAAATACTCGGTGGGTTTGTTTTTGCTATTCGTGTATGAACAATGAATGCAGTGTGGCTTTTTTTGTAATCTGAATAAAAAGTGAAAAATCAAATGTTTGAAGACACAGATCAAACATGCTCGTGTTGGAAATGCTATAGATTCACTAGTTTTATGCTCACCGAGCGCGTGTCCGTTCGTTGACATATCACCGCCATTTTCATTTTTTTTCAAACCAAACCTCCGCTGGTATATTTATGAGCGAACAAAATAATATTTGTTCGAGTCTGCGCGTGTGTATTTTCACAGCGTAAACCGAATTCCAAACAATTTATGATTTGATAAACACGAAGCTGTTTTACAAGATCGAGTTCCTTGGTCATATTGTTGAGTAATCTTTAAAATATAAATACTGCTTTGTTCTTACCAAAGAAGTCGTTAAATTCAGAAAATTGAAGGTTTGTTTCATGAATTAAGCGCTGTTTGTTTAATTCTAACTAGAGACCGACCGAAATTTCGGTTTCAGCCAGTTTCGGCCAAGAATTCGAGTTCGGCCGCACTGAAACTCACTTTTCGTGAATTGTCGTGCGTCGCTCGGCTAACTTCGCGGCTAATGGCAGCCGTTACTTGCCATCTCAGTTCGCTCATAGAAACTTAAATTAATATTATATTAAGTACTAGCTTTAACCCGCGGCTTCGCTCACGAATATCTAAAATAATGAAGTTGCTTCCGAACGCGTCTGTAGTCACAGAAGAAGTAAAAATGAAGTAGAATGGCGGGAAGTTTAAAATTGCTGAAAGTATAGTCTATGGAAGTATAGTGTACAGTCTCCATAGTGTAGTCAATTGGATTTGATGTTGACGTAGCTGTCGGTAATACAGTGTGATAATACAGTGTGATGGTACTATAGTACTTAGGTTTGAGCTTCATTGCTGGAATGCTAGATGGCGTTAAAGTAGTCAAATAGCCAGATGCAGAGGTATTATTGGCTAAACAATTTCTTTATTTTATTTAAAAAATATTTTTTTTTATTAAACCTTTCGGGGACCACTAAGAATATGTGTACAAATTTTCATGATGATCGGTTAAGTAGTTTTTGCGTGAAAGTGTAACAAACATCAGGACATTCACATTTATAATATTAGTAGGGATCAAGTGACTAAACGGGGGCTTTACTCCCAAAATGGATTTTGTGTCTAAAAAATGTGGAAAAACTGTCGATGTGTAGGTAAAAGTAGAAAAATATGTTTATGTAAATTTGTTTCGGTTTCGGCCGAAACTGATTGCAGGGCCGAAATTTCGGTTTCGGCTAAAATCCAGTTTCGGTCGGACTCTAATTCTAACCTTAAAATAAGTTCAACGTATACACGACCATTGACAATCACAAGTTGCCTACGTTAGTTTTCTATTGTCTAACTAATAGTTACAAAACTCTTTAAATTTGAATTACTTCTCTTGTTATTTAATAAATAAATATATATAACGTATAGATTGCACGCGAGAGCAAAGTGAGTCGATAGCGATGTAAAATGTAAAGTGCAAAAATGTTATCTGCTGTACAAATAGCCTTTCGCTATTATTGCATGACGCATATTGACATATCGCGTTGCTCACATGTTTGTTTTATAAGCTTGCAGCAACCGTAAAATATATCAAGCCACAACGAGTCAATGTAAACTATAATCATAATCAGCGATAGGCTGATGTTGATATATGTTTGAAGGCGAAAAAAAATTGATATTCCTCGCTCAGTCCCTCAGTTAAGCACTGTGCAAGTTGACACAAATATTTCCGAGAACGCTAACGTGCATTTTAATCGGCGCCGCAACGAGCAGCGAGCAGAAAACCGAGAAATAACATTATACATGTTTCAAGTGTATGTTGTATTAAAAACGCACGTTGTCTGCATAAATTATTATTATTATTGAAACACAATATCGTTTAGAAAATACTGAAACTGTAAACTTAAAATATTGCTCATAAATACAACAATTTTATTCGTATTTTTATTGGAAACCTGTTTTGGCTATTAGGTTGAAAATTGAATTCATATAAATATTATTGCATATAAAATAATAATATTGGATTTTGGCAATATATAAGTTGATTTTCAATTTTAACTATTTTTAAGGATTAATATATTATCGGACTTTGTTGACATGTTTTATGCGTGGATAATATGCAATGTCACTGAAAATCACCGAAATGGTGCATATATTTAATAATGCTTGAGCCGTAAATTTCAGAACACGCATTTATTTTAACAAAAAACAAACTGAGCTTTAGAATCAATTTAAATTCAACAAAAACGTTTTATTAATTTAAATAATATATATTTCTGCGAATTATTGGCTAGTTTTCTAAATGATTCCGAATAATTCATGTTTTTTGTTCGTCCTATGCCCGAAATCAAGTTTCCAACTTCGATAATGGACTTTAAGGTCAAATAAAAAAAAACCTCAGTAAACAAATGGTTGTTTAGCAGTATAACTTACGCAATAATGGAACATATGAAAGAATGTAGCATTGTATAGTTCCAGTGTTTAATACTGTAAAAGTAAACTCAAGATTAGGTACCTATTAGCTGCGATGGTCTCGAGGAATAATTATCACCGATGAGCCATTGTTTCAGTACGTAATTTACTGATGGTGCGTTGTGGTAGACCACAATAACCGCACCTTATTTCACGTATTCACGCACTAGTCGTCGCCGGCGCTCTCGGCTTCGTTCGATTCATTAAAACGCAAAACGTGAACGACCCGCTGTTGCTTTCATCGTGACGTTTTCAATGACCGCACATCGTTTAACACGACATAACGCAAAACGTGCGTCGAACGCGGGATGATGCTCGTCCATAAACGCGTTGTAAATATTCATAATATTCATAATTCGACATGTTTACGCTACGCTACGGCCTGTCGCGTTTTGGTAACGTACAACGCTGTAACACACGTGTAATATCGACAGATGGTATTTGAACATATTTTCAAATTTTAGTTTTGAAGCTGTTATGTATTTTTAATTTAAAAATTCCGAACTCAAGTACGCGTATACCGTGTCGAATATAATTATTATTATTCGATAATATTTTATAAGTACTTTATTCCAACGCAAATATTTTTTATTTATATTAAGCTGCGTTTATTCAATTAGAATTATATTCTAATAAAAAACGAAACTAGGTATTTATTCGCTCGGATTCGGCCAAGTGATAAAATAAACAAGCAAATATCGGTATTAATAGAAACGTTCAATTATTTAAAGCATATTTGCAATCAATATGTGTACCAATATACGAATGCTTAACATTGGTTTTCGCTAACGATAAACAAACGAAACAACCAATTGGTCGACAGACATACAAGTAAACACTTCAACGCCTGAATGTTGAAACGAGACGCAGATCTGAGAAAACGCAGTACGTGAAAATGCAAAGAGTATTTATGGATAACAGAAAGTCCGCTCTGACGAATAGACAAGTTTATTACTCAAACTACTCCACGCTGCGCTGCGCCTTCGTTTCAATCTCGGAATTAAAATTAATATTTACACTGGCCAGCTCTCTGCGTTTGTTGAAGACTTGCAGTTGAAGAGTCGGATATATTCTACCTACTTTGAGTTGATAATTTATATCATTCTCATTTATTTCCAGCGCAGAATTAGACTAAAGGATGAGTTATCGTCCTATTTTGATTTTTGTTGCAAAAATCGTAAGGATTTTAAGTGTTTGATGATGAAATTTATAAAATTCTGAGTGAAATCAAATTAATATTATACTGTTTTTAAAATACTAGCTTTTGCCCGCGACTTTGTCCCGATAGTGTTAAATAAAAATGTAATTCGTTTTTACTCTCATGTTCTAGACATAGTATGTGTCAATACCATCAATAAGATTCGTAATTTTATTTTAAAGAAATTAATTATATAAAGAATTAGTAAGGATTGCTAATAATGCACTTCAGCGCGCCATCTCGGATTCAATTATTTAACTATAACTATGATTGAATCTCAATGCTAACTTTTATCGTATAGAAAAGGGCTGTTTTAGGGTTTTCCCGGCAATTATTTGAATTGTTCTCGCTGTCAAAACCATCCTGGGACTTAAACAAACCTTTTAAAAAAGAATTGGCCAAATTGAACTAGGCGTGGTTGAGTTATGCCCTTACAACAGATTTTGCGATTAATTTTTATATTATAGATTTACGATTTTTCTCTGATTTTTAGTATAATTTCAATTCATTGTGAAATATTAAAGACTTTACTTTCAATTTTAAATTTTGTCGCCGTTTTACTGAAATTTGTGTCATGGAATACGCATATATTTATTTTTTCAAGTCCTAGGTTGGTGAATATTTCAATAAAAAGGCAGGAAACTAGCGAATTGCGAGCCTAATTTAATTTTAAAAATTTGATTTAATGTACGCCATGTTTTCGGTTGTGTTAACTGAATATTGACTTCACAAACAGTTTAAGTCTGTATTTTAGAATTACAAATTTTCCTACTTGAATCAGTAATTTTTCCAAGATTATCTTATTCGTTATAAATAATGTACACAAAATTTCAGGTGTCTAAATTTCATTTTACCCGACTTTACATATTTGCGATCATTATTTTGCAAATTAATTTCATTAATTTCCCAATTTTATGCAAATAAGCAACAAAATGTAACCCCACGTTATTCCATATTCTTTTTCAATAATTAATTTGAAAGTTAAATGAAATCGTAATATCGAAAAATGCACAGTCGAATTTAATCAACATGTTGGTTAATTGAAAACGTATTCCGCTCGGAATTACAAAATTACTCTGACACAGCGTCAGCTACAGAGATTAATCATGCAATCAAAATCTGAATACGAACATTAAACAGCATTCGGCTGCTGGGAAACGCAGCAAACTCCTTGCATGACTTCATCGACTGAAATAAACTGAATTGTAACTAATTAATGAATGAAACTCGCCATAGATACAATTCGACGGATGTTTATTTAATATTTAGCCTAATTTTATTAATATTCCAATCAGTAGCCGAGAATTAGTTGGATGAAGAAGTAGTAGCGCATTAAAATCGACTTAATTTGAATTCTCAAACAGCATTAATATAAATTGCCGCAACTATATCAACATTTACATTCGAGGCATTCACGAATAACATGGCCGTACGCGACGGCAAAGAGCGCGCAGCGAGAACAAAAAGGCATTCATTTATCGATTTCGGGTTCAATTTCACGACGTGACCTTTTAACTATTACCGTTAGTAGTGATGTAGTATAATGGGGAATTATTCCGACGGGCACACAGTCATTTACACACTGAAGAGCGAGCAGCGCGCAGAAACGACAAGCATTACACGCTGCCCCAAGATTAGACAAACGTGTCGGCCATTGCACCGCATAGTTACTTATACTTACGAATCAATCAATTGCAATCGACATCGCATGAGATATTAATACGCACGCCAGAGTGGCATTTGAGACGAATGACTTATCACGAATCATCATAGCATGGCTCCAGGTTGCTGCGACTTACATATATCAACGTTGTATTCGTCTGAATTAATCAAAATGCATAAGTAAGTTTCTTCCGTTCTTCTTGACCTACACAGTTTGTACCGAGTGTGCAGAGTCAGCGGAGTTCTCGTCAGTCGTTGACCCATGAATGGAATTATGGATGATAAAAGTTGGCCGCAGTCTGGCTGCTTGCAGACGACGAGGCAACTGGTTCTGTGCGCAAGAAACACTCGCAATCTGCGCGCGACCAAACAGAACGTGCGCGAAGGGAGCAAATAGCGTTGACGACGACAAAGCCATACCAAATGCGAAACGACCGCCGCCGCGAGTCGCGTAAAACATGCATGAAAGGTAGAAAGGCGCGTTCGCGGCCACGCGAAGGGTAAAAAGCAAAAAGTGCATACGACACGCGACGACAATGAGACAAATTCAAGCGGGTTACAACTACACAACAACTTTAGTTAGGATAAACAATATTTCGGTCATAATAGTGTGAATTTCTTCAAATGATTTCTAAATTTACATTAGTAATTCGCTCATGGGTAAAATGACATTATTATGATGTTTTTGTATTAAGGGGCACACCTAGTGTGACAACCTAAAAAATGGCCATTTTTGGGAATTTGAAAAAAGAAAAGCTAGTGAATCCACCTACATAAAATTTTGAGGGTATATTTATACATGTTTTGAGAATACACAGTAAAATTTTTGAAATAAAATATTAAATATTTTTGAAATGACACGCGATCTCCAGCGGCGCCAAAAAAAAGGTCCTTCACTGCTGGAGTGATTGCAGCCTTCTTCGTCGATAAAACCAAACAAAAAAAAATTCTCCTTAAAACTAAAACATATTGTCTGTACAATGACCCTCGGGCGATCAAAAAAATCAAAAATTGACAAAATGGCGACATGTTAAATTTTCCCCAAAATTTTGGTCGTTTTTGGCCTGCCAAAATTCGGTTATTGATCAGATCAAAAAACTGGAGGGTCATTGTATGAAGAACTATCTAGAGGAGACGCAAAAAAAATTTGATAGCGATCGGATCATTTGTCTCCGAGTAATCACTCCAGCAAATTCAAAAAATGCTGTTTCGAGAAAAACACGTTTAAAGATAAAATGCAACTATCTAACTGCCGAGCGGCTACTCTTTTAAATGCCTGTTACTCAAAAACTATCTCAGATATCGAGTTAAAACTTTAGTATGTTATTTTTAAAGGTATAACCTATCGAAATATGGTAAAAAAAAATTCGATTTTTTGAAAATTTCACACTAGGTGTGCCCCTTAATTACCATATTTTAAAATAAATTATTCCAACGCATAGATGAACATCGCTGTCAAATAAATTGCAGTTATAATAAAAACATTCCTCATCGTCTCGCTGGCGATCTTTGAATGGAAATGGGAAAATTTGTCTCGCGAACTCATCCCGGCTAACAAGCACGTCGTCGTCCGACTGCTTATTACGATACGTAATGCGTGTACTTGCACCGAGCAACGGCAATGCATAATACAAAAATTGCTAGAACATCATTGTCTGCGCGACGACTTCGTTGCGAATGCAAAATGAGCAGAGTGCGAAACTCAAACAAATTTCAGACGCGAACGAATCGCGTCCTAATTCAGGTCAGAAATCACGCAGGAAGTGATACAAATTGCTTTATGTGACATAATATGCGGCGCGATGGAATAATACCTAATCAACGTTACGATGATATCGTTATAATTCCGTGGTCGTAAATAATGCGATTTTTATGGCTCATCAAGAAATTCGGTATGCGCTAATAAAACTCCACGGGGCGTAATAAACGCGTATAATTTTTATAACCACGTTACTAATTGAAATATACGATATCGATGAGAATAAAAAAAGCAAGTTTTATTTCATGCCGCTAGATGGAGCTACTTACCAAAACATTTAATATATACTACACACTATATTTTATAACTAATATTATTTTTGAGGCGTAAACTAAACGCGATATGAAAACTGATTAATTGCTTGTAACCTTTTTCTTGTCGTAGTCGCTTTCTTTTCCTCGTGTTGGCCTTTGCTTTTAATTACCGCATATGCGGCATTTGTTCCAACCTCTGGAAAACTTGCGTTACATTTTTATAATGTTTCATGCATGCTGCCTTCGGGTCGTCGCCATAAAGTAATTAATAAAATACACCGTTCGCTGTTCTTGCGCTCAGCGTTCACGCTTGCAACATTTTTGTTTTAGGCACAACAACACGCTATTAGATTGCTTTAAATTTTCGCAATATTAAACAGTTTTGTACGTCGAAATCGATTTTTAATTAAAGCAACATTAATAAAACTAGTGTTGGTCCGAGCACCTTCGAAGGCAATTCATCATCGTGTCGTTGTCAGAGTGTCATTTAATAATTAATTGCACACGCAGGACCTTTGTCGGCTAGATTTGACTAGTGGGTTGTGTTATCAGGCGGCTTGTTAGTGTGCGCTGAAAGCATGAATAATTTCATTATATTTCTTCTTTTTTTTTTCTTTTTGTGAATTTTTTTTTCATTCATGTTAATGGGGATTGTGAATTCGTTAGCTTCATTAACCCATTGATAAATTCGCTCATAAATTATACATAAATTATGATTACCTACCCTTAGGTTCTTTAATATAGCAAAAATTGCGGTAATTTACAATTTTCATTAATATGTTACACGTTGAACAACAATGAGGACTTTATTAGGCGATCGCGTTCGTCGCTTGCCCCAGTTCGGTCATTGCACGTCATCAGCACACACCTCGGCCGTGTGTATATTATCGTTTGGTGATTAGAGAGCCGCGTGTTTTATTAGTTCATTAACCACACGTTCATTAGCTTGGTATTTACTGTTCTTTCATCTCTTCCAGGCTTGCACAGTGTTCAGACAGAGAAAAAATATTTCGGGAAAAATGTTTGCCTGAAAATATTAATTTTCCACTTTGAATTGGACGAATTTTGTGAGTTTTTGGTATGCTGGAATGTCGAAAGCCAAATTAGGGGATGATGAAATGTTGCAAGCGCGTAGCAAATCGGCCATAATCTAAAAACTTTTGATTAACGTTTCATCATCATCGTCGTCGTCGTGCTCGTTGCAACTTTACCAATACAAAATTTCATTGGAATGTACTTTTACAAACACAAATATGCGCCTATAATTTAATTAAGGCAAAGTATAAAGTACAAAGTTGAATACTTTGTACAAATTTTTAATCCGAGAGGTGCTTTGGGATACTTGTTAGTTTTATTGCTTCGACAATCACAAAAAAATGATGATTCCATCAGAAATTTCAACATCGCTGACAATTCACCCATTTTTAATCAACCACACGCCCTTTGTATGCCGTGGAGCTTTGAGTGTTGCTGCTCGTAGGAACAAAGCCATCCATCGAGCGCTACGACATCGCTGCCACTGATGATGATGATGATGTGCTCCACGTTGGCGCGCATTATAACTTAACGTAATTAAAATGCGAGTTAACCGAGAGCCGCGCGTCGAGTGCGCACATTAATACCGGATGTTGGCGCCGGAGTCGATCATTGAATTCGGTTGGGATTCTCGACGCACCTTGTGTTCATCTGCTTCTGGGCACGAAGCTTTCGCGTCTCGGCCGGAATGAATATGTAACGCGCATTGCGCCCTCGAAACCGAACCAAAAACCCCAGGCAAACAAGCTCCACCAACTTGTGTATGGAGAGAGTACTTGCGCGCAGTGTAAGTACGTCAAACGTGTGCGATATTCGCTCGAAATGTAAAACCGGAAGACATCGATTATGCTACTTGTTATAGAATCTACTGATACAATGAGAAAACGGAATATTGCTTTACGGTACAAAACCATGCATTGCGGTTGTATCTATTTTTCGCTAGGTTGCTAAAGTGCATATTTTTCAATGGTTTTTCTACGGGCGCTTATAAGCCACATTTGAAATTCATAGGAAACAATAGGAAGCTCTTGAGTTGGATTTTATAGTCCTACTGATTTTGTAAAAATTGGTCTACTCAGTCATAAGATACAAGGTGTTTTTTATTTCATGAGTTTGAAATTCTATAAAAATACAAATAGTTTGGGTATGTTTTTAGGATGGTTATAATATATTCAGAAGACTAAAATGTATTGCATTCGAAAGGGAATCTCTTTCACTATAAAATATTGAAAACTGTCTTAAATTTAGATAATTAATTTGGAAGATACAGAGTGTTTTTCACCACGCGTTTTGTGCATTGCAAAAAGTAACAAATTTTCAAATTTCTACTTCACTTTATAATTAATACTAGCTTTAACTCGCGGCTTTGCTCGCGAATATCTAAAATAATGAAGTTGCTTCCGTACGCGTCTGTAGTCACAGAAGAAGTAACAATGAAGTAGAATGGCGGGAAGTTTAAAATGGCTGAAAGTATAGTCTATGGAAGTATAGTGTACAGTCTCCATAGTGTAGTCAATTGGATTTGATGTTGACGTAGCTGTCGGTAATACAGTGTGATAATACAGTGTGATGGTACTATAGTACTTAGGTTTGAGCTTCATTGCTGGAATGCTAGATGGCGTTAAAGTAGTCAAATAGCCAGATGCAGAGGTATTATTTGCTAAACAATTTCTTTATTTTATTTCTAAAATTTTTTTTTATTACATAAAAAGTAGCCTATAACCATTCGGGGACCACTAAGAATATGTGTACAAATTTTCATGATGATCGGTTAAGTAGTTTTTGCGTGAAAGTGTAACAAACATCAGGATTTTCGCATTTTTAATATTAGTAGGGATTAATTTTAAAAGTTATGATTGCGCAATTAGATCATATTTATATATTTAAAACTTACGTGCATGTGAAAGTTAGTTACCTGACTAATGAATCCGAATGAAAATGAGTTTCAAGAAGTAGATCTACCCGCGGCATGAATGAGTGTGATGTTGGGACACTCTTGCGACACTAACGTGTATCGTTATGCGATAATACGCTATAATCGTGTAGGCTGGAGAGTTTTCACATTTCGTCGCCCACACATCAACTCACGCCACTCGCAAACGAAAAGTATATATTTCCAACGAACCGGTTCGATTTTTGATCCCACTCGATGCAATGACCTACGCATTGTGCGCGCGTGTCGCAGTCCACACGCGATGCAAGCAGCAAGAAGATGTCTTCCATTCAACAAGCGACACGTTCAGGTTTAAGTACATATACATATGTGCGTGTTTTGTGCGCTTCGTGTTTGCTTTCCAATGTGCGAACTGCGCGATCGAACATCGCGCGCGCGTTTAACACCTACGCCGACCTGCGTACGCTTTACAAATTGTAAACCGCGCTGTACGTGGGCATGGGACGCGAAAGGACAAAAAAAAAGGCGTCGCGCGACTAACCAACCATTCATTCAGGAACGTGGATTCGAATGAATGAATCGATTCGTGCCATTGATTCTCAACTTTCAACTCTGCTGTCCGTCGTTAACGGCGATTGTTTGTTCAAAGTCAAACGATTCCAACGCACAATATACCAATGCGTAATGAACGTATTCATGTACGTACAGGTTGATTGTTGTTTATTATTATCAGAATCAACCCACAGCTGGTGTTCTGCTAGCTTTTGTACAAATTGTAGGAAAAACAAAGTTGGTTGCGTTTTAATTAAAATTTCCTGAGAGTTTTAAGGCTGCCAACTTCTTGTTTGGCTTTAATTAATATTATATTATCTGCACAGCATATAGTTCATTATCATTTCCAGAATATGCACTACACGTAATTCTGCAAGTTTTCATCTAATTAAAAATTATTCCGGGATGCTTTATAGTCTGATACAATGCAAAAATATAACAAACAAAAAAGTGCGAAGTTAAATTAATCATTATTTGCTCAAAATATAAGGGAGTTGAGTTTTTTTTTTGAAATTATGATTACGTTTAATTCCTCGGAGATTTGAAGATAATACACGTCAATGAGACATTTAAAAAGCGAAACACTTAACGCCCAGTCGGCGCCAAGAAGACAAAGTTAAATTTCAGTCAATATCATCCTTCTTGGCGCGTCACGATGCCAAGACGTCTTCTTAAGTAAAGCGCGAGTAAAACAAGCAGATATTTGCTCCCCGATGGCGACGCCTCGCACGCGTAAAGAGTCCTATCTGTGTACTTAAAGCCACCCTCTAGCGGCGCGTGCGAAAGAAGGACGCGAAGAAGACGAAGAGATAAATGACTATGAGATTCGCGCTCGTCTCGTTAGGTATGTCTGCGCTGGGGGTGGTGTGGTGTTGGTGGCGGCGGCGGCGAAAAACGAACAAACGCGTATGGCAAACGAGCGTGCAAATAGACGCGGTTTGCATCCGCCTAAATTAAACGCTCGCCGCGCCGCCCGATGCGAAATGTGAGTGAAACTGTGTCTTCGCGCAACGTGCGACGAAATACTTATTGCGCTCGTTTAAATAGATCGCCGTATAATGAGAGCAAACTAACCGTGGGATGACGGCAATGATGCTAAGACGCCGCTGCTGTTACCAGGGGATTCTCCCTTTGCGAAGGGACGGAATCATTAGAAGCGTTCGTGTGGTTAGACTTTTCTACAGTCGGATTGCAATCAATGTTTTTCTTTCCTAAACGAATCAGATTATCAATTTTTTTAGATTTTAACTAAAAAGTTTTTTTTCAATTGAAGTGTTTGGATACGTGAGTAGATTGATTATGATTATTAAATTTCCGATTAGTTGATTTTATGATGAATTACGCTGCTTTAAAATTGCAAACTAATTATCAATTAGTGATATTATCTAAACATGCAACACGATTCAAAGGATACACTAATCTACTCGTATTAGCGATTGATGGGCTTATTAAATTTAATAATTGGCAAAATACCAGATGATAGTAAAGTGCAATTTAATTATTAAATAAATTCAGGTTGATAATTAAAATAATAAAATTGTCATAAAGGATAAAAGCCTGAAATAACATTTTATCGCACCGCTGCGCTTATAGGACGTTTAACGATTTTTTGTGCATCCATTCCGTGCGCATTTTTAAATCCTGGGAATCCACACGGTGTGTCACCTGTTTAAGCAAACCGAGCTCGAAGGATGCGCTTTGAAAAACTCATTTCCGTGATTAAATTAAAATTCATCACTATATCCATCCGGGCGTGATATCAACGCTAACAAAGAATCTAAATTTAATTAAGCAAACTATGCGGTGATTCTAGTGCTTTGTGTTGGAATTATCTGTGGTGGTGTAATCCACGGGTGGTTCTATGGGCAGATATGGTTAGTTATCAGTCACGAAGGAGCATTTAACACGCGTTAAACAAGCAAAAGTACTCTCGATGTCGCACGAGGTGCGTGGTTGGGTCGAACGCGAAAAAAGGTTTTTGTAATCTGAAAAAGTTTGCGCGGCCGACAAAAAAAAAATGAAACGCCACGCCGGAAAACAGGAAGAAAACCGGCGAGTCGTAAAATTGTCCTCGCCGGCGCGCGCGTTGCGTCATTGCGTGCTCTCACGGAGAAATAATAAAAAAATGAATGCAGGAACGCACATTACGAAAACAAAAATAAAATTGTGAAAACAAAAAACGTGTTTTTCATCCGGCCGATGTCCGTTCGCCACGGACGAGGAGAGGACCTGAAGGACTAAAAAAGCTCATTTTGAAGTTTCATTGCTGGCTCGATAAATATTATTCTTTATTTTAAGCACAAGTGAATCGTGGATTTACAACGGAAAGCTTGTTTGTTTTACTTGTATAAACTTTTCTGTATTTGGTTTCAAAGCTCGCAATGAGTGGGCAACCTTCATTTTAGATTTGTGTTTTTAAAGTGTTAATTTAAGTAATATTACGTTAATTGCAAAAAGAATAAACTTTATCGCAGTACCTAAAGTTAAAATGTAATTTATTATAAATTTAGCTATATTATCTTTTCTTATAACTCATATATTTTCTATTTAAGTGCAATATTTTTCTGGCCGTTTGTTTTTTCCTGATTTTTTGCACATGTTTGTTTCCTCTGCAGAACAAAAGTACATATTTGCAATGAACCAACCTCTAGCTCTACCAAGAGTTGAGTTCATGCATGATTGCCTCCCTATCTTTAAACATCTTTTATTTTCGTTTTATTTCCCTTAAGTGCTCAACAAAGAAACTCTAAATTATTAAAAAATTGCCTTTTATCTAAATTAAATTCGTTTTTGTTTGTTTCAGATGGACTGGTTTAAACGTCGAACGTAAAATGTGAAATCATGACTAGGAGGCATCGAGGAAACCCTTCAGTATTTGCGCAATCGCATTCTCGAACTTGTGACAGTTTGCACGCGACATAAAGGTATTTATTCCAAACGCCTGTATTATGCTCTTAACTGAATTGAATCGTGTCGAATCATGCACAACCGATGGTTGCTTGTAATTCCAGTTAGTAGTGCTCTAAGTAGGTGCGTGGGAAATGGTCAATTTGCAAATTGTCCGTGTGAATGGTGGCGTAATGACGCACACGGATTACAAACCGCACATACCGCTGATCTCAAATAGTTTAATCATTCTGTCTGGGATGAGATGGATTCTCAGGCGGCGATTTTCCGCTCGACTGGTTGCCAACGTCTTTCTAGATAAAATTAGGACAAAAATATCACGAAACAATTAATCTTGCAAGTTCTGACGCTCTGACAAGTTCGGAAAGTTTAATATAACAACGGTTTCCTAAAACGAAAGGGCTGAAATCGTTGAAACTCGTCGGACATCGCGCCAGGATGAATATCTGCAAAGTTTCAAAACGTTGCGCGTTAATATTTCCTACTTCCGGCGCGATGATGATAATTTCTCTTCCTTCCACGTGCCTTCTGGTGCTTCCATTTTGCGCTGATCGTAAAATCATCTAGTTGGTAAGCTGGCGACACTTGTCGTTCGGTTTCTAATCCTCGTTTGGTGAAGCTGTAGATACCTAAAATTACAAAATAGAAAAAATCTCAATTGGACGCCGAGTGTGTGAGACGTGTACGGGAAAGTGGAAGACGACTAGAAACCTAATTTATTTTCTGTTTGTTTTTCTCTCGTTTCGCCACAAATTCGGGCCAGCTCACGCGCGAGCGGGCGTTTACTGTTTGGGTGTTGGTTTGTAGGTACTTCGGGGTCGCCAGCGCCAGCCGCCCCTTTTCGACCACTGAGATACGTTTCACGCAAGGCGGGCGGAGGATGTGTTTGGGTTGCGAGTAAATTATTAGACGATCCGGCGTCTCTTTTAGTTATTCTCGTGGCGGGCGGTTAATGGACCGGTATCTCTGGTTTATTGACCGACGGCGGCGGCGGTGGCGGCGGCGGCGGCGGCGGTGGTAACAAGCGCGCACGATAAAACCGATTCGATTGTCCTCATCGTGTGCAGAAGCTTGCCCTGAATAAACATTCTTAGTGACTGGGGTACTCATTGCAAATTGTATCGAGTGAAATGAAGAAAATTAAATTTACACACAAAAAATACAAATTGTAGTTTGTATTTTCGGAGCTACTCGAATATAGTTTTTTTTTTATTTGGAAATATGTTTCCATCGTAACGCCGTGCATATTTGGTTGAATATTGAAACCGAAATTTATCAAATGTCACAAAGGATTTTTTTGTAAAAATTGTGCACGTTTTACCATTGTTTTATTTCATCTCCTGACAAGAAAATAAAATAGGAATAAAATATCGTTAATAATTGAAATGAAAAACTTTTAAAATATTAAATCGCTTATAATTTTAAACATTTATGTTGTACATCTGCGTCTTACACATTGTGTCAAAGTTTAAATGTGCAAACCGAATTGACATGACGTGTTCACTGACAGAAAAAATTAAAACAGTCCGGTATGTAATTGAAAATGATTGGAATTGTCGAACGTACTGCAGTTTTTCCCGAAAAATGAAAAAAATGTGTGGGTTATGTTGTATGCATTAATATAACATTTCTGTGTTTAAGCACTCTTACTGTTTTAGCATCCCAAAATGTTTAAATACGCTGACAGAAACAGCAGTAACAACCAACATTGTTGACATTTCTTGTTCGTTCCTTGCGTGTAATAATTGAAACAGCGCCGTGCCGTCATAATTGAAACTCTAATGTACTATTTGGTCCTGTATTCGGATGTTTTGTGTACGCTTTCTGCGCGCCCGTTTGCATAAATACATTGCACGCTTTTAGCACGACGCAGGAGAGAAGAGAATGCCTTTCTCCTGGATATTTGTTGTTTGTTTCTCTATGCGTTGCTAGTTTTCCGCGTCACGCTTGTGTTTGTGTATGCCGAAGGATAATACTCCACGCTTAGCCGCTGTATGTTGTTGGAGATGCCGGGGGCGGTGGCGGCGGTGTTGCTTGGCAGTTTGCATGGCAAGTCATCGCAATACGGCACATCACAGCCGCGTGTTTTTGACATTTTTTGCATCTTAAATTTGGGTAAATTTGCTTTTTCTTATTTTGTGTTCAGCTGTAATCTGCAACATTGGGAGATTGGCTAGCGCTAGGCATTTTCGCGTTTGCACAAATTGACAAATTGACAAAGGGAATGAGTTATCTCTGTTGCCAGAAAAGGGGTGCGGACCTAGCAGAGGCGAGGAAAGCGAGGTCGTCCTTTTGGGCTCTATGAAACGGCATTAATATTCATAGGCATCCGGAAGCATTACGAATCAACGCCGTCAGTCCAAAGTCGTCATCACTGTCATACCGTTTTGCCAGCTTGTCGAATCGCTAATTACCACACAAATCAAACATCAAAACTTTTATTTAAATTCCACGTTTGAAAACACCGTTTTCTGTACAATTTGGTGGCTTTGAAAACAATGTTTTTCACTTAAGTGTGTAGAAAATACATAACCTTAAAAATTCACATAGCGACACAGCTTGAATCAGCAAGATGCATCATCACCTCGAAATTTGTTTTTTTTCCTTTTGTTTTAACCAGAAATTAAATTACATTCGCGAAAATTATAACATTTTGCACGTAAATGTAATTCAGTATTGTCCAATCAAATTATGCAATGTATTATTTAGACTATTCAACACTGACCTACTTCTCGCGTTCAGTTTTTGTACAGCAAGTAAATTTATTTAAATAAATTAGATTTACTACAAATGAAAATTTGATTTATATTTTTTATATTAATGAACAAATTAAACGCACGCTTATTGCAGGCATATAATCATTAACGTCACGTCGGACACGATTTGATTACGCGCCGTGTTTCTGCATTATTAAATGATTAATATTAATGCGATGCGATAATAATTAACCATCGGGACTGTCGCTGGTGGTTTGCGATCGGAACCACTGCCGTCGTTACCGCCGCAGTCGCATTAACGTCAATATTAATATCAACATCAATAGGGCGCATGTTGCTGCACACGGTGGTGTGTGCTTCAGGATGATGACGATGATGATTACGGTTGATAACGCCCTTCACTCGACCCGCCGCCGCGCGACAAGAGTAATGAGCGCCGATTACACGATGCCATAGACGCATGATTATCAATAACATAATAATTAATAATTTATCCCCCACAAATTGTATAGGATGCACAGATGATAAATTTCGGTAATTTCAAAGTGTATTTTTGCCTTTCACGTGTTGCGCTTGATTGGAAGCGAGTTTAATTTGATTACGTCGTTTGGAATGCAAATTTTTGTTATTTTTGCGACTTTGGACGAGAGCGGATCAATCAATATTCATTAACATTTTAATAACAAAGTGTAACAACTACCCCGATTGCATACTAATTGACAATGTCCCTATTGAGCGGACTGACACGTGAATGACATTTTTTATAAGGTTGTTCGGTGCTGAAGCAGGATTTAAAGCGTAATGAACTTTATTGTTGCATAAATACGTGAAATTTGCAATATCGCGTCGACAAGTGGTTTTTCGCATCCGGCACGAGTGCTCCTCGTTTAATTTGGTCGTTTATTTGTCATCCGATTAGACTACGCCTGTAGATGCGGACGATAGTAAAAAGGATTACTGTCGGCAATTATTTCATAATCGCTTATTTCGTCCGCCGTCGCGAAAACTCGGCCAACTTTTCTCTTGCTCGCGGGCGCCGCACTTAATTTGCTTAATATAATGCCCGAAATTTTGCTCCGCATTCATCGCTCTACATCGCATCCTAATTTCACTTTATTCCGCGCGCCCAGTAACTCGTCATGCGCAAATTTATCAATTAAGCTTAACTTCGGGGCTTGCAGTTGGTTCTCCTTCGTTTGCGTCGAGAACTAAGCAAAATACGAGAAATGCGCAACAAACCCAAGTACAACACAACACATGACTGCCACATTGCATTGATAACTTTCTGTTGAAACTTTAACAGCCTCATTTTCTATCAAATTAAATTATTTTCAAAACCATATCGTTAATGATTGTTTTATTTGGTTGCTAGGGAATAATTTATGAAAATGAAATTAACATCATGGGGTCGGAAAGAAATTATGTTTTTATTAATCTTGTTTCCGGTGAAATATGAAGGCGAACGTGATGTTTGCTTTCCTGAGACATTCGCGTTATGCGCGCCAGTAAGGCGCCACTGTCACTGTCACTTTACTTATACCACCAAAGCTGCAGATTGCCCCGAATGAAGGGTGAATTGAATTCAAATTCCCTTGTTCCACTTTCCGATGTTATTTCACATCCAGCGTGGCGCGAATATTTTCCGATAAAACTTGCGAAGCTTTTAAAAACAGCACAACGTACGGCACTGCAGGACTACCGCAGTGAAATTTAATGTTAAGTACATTAATTAAATTTAATGGGGCTGTTTATGAGTCCCCGTGGACATTGCAGCAGCAATGTAGCGCACCACCGTGCAGATATACGCAACGCACGTTGATTATTTATTAATAAATAAATAATCGCGTTAATGATTTCGACTAATGATTTATACGGCGAGTGCGTGCGCGCGTAAGTGAGCTTTAATAAAAGTTAATAAACGTTTAATGACTTTTTCGGGCGTGCGCGGCACGCAGCAGCTGCGGTCCTGCGGTCGCCGGCAAGGGTGAAAACTCCCTCGGACGGCCGGACGCAATAAAAAGTCCTCGAAATAATTTATAACTTCAGTATTTTTTTATATGCCATGTGAGCCACTTTGAGTAGGCATTTATTGGATGCCTATTTCTTGTTACTTCCGCCACCGAAACTAGATTTAGGTTTTAGTTAAAAGCAGAATGAATGACAGAATGCAGATTTTTTTCATATACAAATAAAGAAGTTAAAAAGTTCTCGGAATAACCAAGCTAAATTGTATTACAGGGCCTACCGAGTTTATTTTTCTTTCATCATCGGTTTTGTTTATTTATTGTCTTTGCACACGGTGTTCATTTTCAATTTCGTACCAGTATTTTTTGCGATTTCAAAAAACCGAGTCAAGGGTAAACTTTTTTTTCATAGATTTTTGATGTAGAATACAGTTTTGGAATTATTTGTACTTTTAAGGTTAAAAACTATCAATTCCATGTTATACGGTAGCAATAACATAACGTTTGTCTACTTTTATTCGAATTTCAGTTATTTGAGGCGTATTGAAAAACTGACTTAAAACACTTACATTTTGCGGTTAGGTTATCTTTAAGGTTAGAATTTATCATTGAAATAATTTAATTTTTGCACATTTTCATTTGAGTTTCGGCAGAACAAAGGATTCTTTCTGAACAAAGGATACAATCCATAATATAAAAATAAATCGGAAAATCTGTTGGTAAGCGCATAACTCAACAACACCTAGACCAATTTGGCCAATTCCTTTTTTTAATTTTCGTTATATCCAAGGATGGTTTTTACGGCGAGAAAAATTCGAATAATTGCCGAGAAAACCCTAAAGACAGCCCTTTTCTATAGGATAAAAGTTGACATTGAGATTCAATCATAGTTATAGTTAAATAGTTGAATCCGAGATGGCGCGCTGAAGTGCATTATTAGCAATTCTCTAAATAATTAATTGCTTTAAAATAAAATTGCGAATATTATTAATAGAATTGACACATACTATGTCTAGAACAAGAGAGTAAAAACTAATTAAATTTTTATTAAACACTACCGGGACGAAGTCGCAGGCAAAGGCTAGTTTTATAATAAGATATACTTATAATATTTGTACTTTATGGTTAGGTATTTTTAAGGTTAGAAACTATCATTTTCATGTTGTTATAACGCAAATATTAAAATCCTTGCTATCATTTGAGTTTATTTCGCGTATAACTCTCTACATTATCCTTATGAATGCAACTCTAAATGCTTAAAGCTCAACGTTCATAATGCATAAGTGCCTTGATTAATTGGAATACCGTGTCAGTTTCAAAACGCGCCTGCAAGTACGAAGCACTTGAAGCTTTAGCCATCGCGGTTGCTGAATGGCATGCAGTTCGGTTGAAAATTGTCAACGTCGGCACAGGCGCAGCGCTTAAATCGTGCGTCTTTACGACAAATATTATACCGACAGACCGCGAGCATATAGATATAAGAGATGAGGCGTCGGCGGCTCGGCTGATGACTAAATCCGAGAGCGTAATCTAGGCGAAAAATTAATTTTGATTGACATCGCGCGCACTTGCGACAATCTCTCGAGACGCCGCTTTCTCTCATCCATTGTCGCTGCTGTCGTTCCTGCAATTTCCCGAGGACTTGAGTGGAACAATATAAAATCTGCGCGGAGTGGAAGTTTGAAAGTCGTTTAATAGATCCAATTGTGATAAAATTTAACGTCCCCGAGCAAGGAATGTCGGGCACTTGCGTCGTCGTGAACATCCCTCGCATCCTTTCGCCTTCAATCTTTGCGATATAATTGTTACTGTCATGGCTGTCTGGCGGAAGCGCTTTCCGTCTGGATTTTACGACTTTAAAAAAAGCTTCCACTGCGGCAGAAACGCAGCGCCAGACAGAGACGGAAAAAAAGGATGCGTACACTAGAAAGGATAGTGAAGACATCCTTTTATGGAAAACCGAACAGTTTTGCATCCTTGATAGTGACTTTCGCTTCTTCTCGGCGAAACATGATCAATGCTATACGGAGAAAATTGTGCCGTCGGACCGAAGAACTCTACGAATTTGTTACACTCCATTTAAATTCAAGTCCTGCCGCGTACTTTTTTTCAGCGAAGCTTTTTTTGCATGACGAGAACTTCGTTCAGTTCGCATAAAGCTCTTAGAACGTACTTGCAGAAGAAAACCGGTTTGCTATTGTTATCGCGCGTTTTCATATTTAAATTTCTGGGTTTTATAATGGCATTAAACAAATTATCATTGCTTATTGTTATTATTGCCTCGTGCGCCATAGGAATATGCCAGTCGACATCACGTCGTCCATATTGTCCTCCTGTGCGCTCGCGAGGGGTCGTAAAGATGAAGCGACGTTTTGAATTTTTATGAACGCCCCGGGAAGAAAGCAGTGGCAAAATGAAAATGAAAATATGAAGAAAAGTATGAAAACACATTGTGCACGTGAGGGTGCGAGTATGCGAGGGCGTAATTTGCACCACCCTTGTTCAGGGTGGTGTTCAATGCACACCCGAACGGCGACAAACGACATGGCGAATGAATAAATTTACGAATATATTCCAATCGATAGAACCACAAAAAAAGTTTTAAAAAAAAGAGGGTTGCTAACCGCGCTGATAATAATTTATTTATTAACGGTGCTTAAATGTCAAAATATCCAATTTTTAATCCGGAAATTATAATTAGATTTTTAAGGGTGTATTTACGTCAATCAAGTTTATAAGGGTGTGGATAAATAGCTCTCGTATAAAAATCTGCATTATCAAAGTTACCCCAGGCTAGAATCACGACGACTTTGCCCATTCATTTGAGTCATTCAATAATAACCCTCCATATATCCCGGAATCGATGGGGGGGTGCTCTTGACTTATTGGCAAATCAACTCCTGACTCTGAAGAGCGCGCAGATGTTCCCAATTTGAGCAAATTGGATTCGCATGCATATATCGTCAGCAGCGCAAACGAGACGAAATAAACCTCGACGTACCGCTAATCTGCGAGGACGATTGTGTCGACACGTAATGGCCGCCGAAAGGCAAATGGGGCTCAAATTAAAAACGAAACACATCTCCGCGCTGCGATAACAATAAAACTGCCCGAAGAGGACGGGTGGCGAACATTAACTCCAGATAGCTGGATTTATTGGATGAGGCAGGGATCGATGAAGGAAAGCTGCGACATGTACGTGCGTGTACGCATCCCGAAGTGTATGCGATGTCGAGGTGCGCCCCCAGGGACCGCAAAGCTCCGTGCGGGGGCGGCGCGGGGTAGCGAATCAATTGGGGCGAATTTATCACGTTACCCTCGACGCACGTGCGTACCCATGTGTCTCACACCTAGATCGTGTGTTCTTGTCCTACTTACCTAGTGTGTAGCGATGCCAAGAGGGTGAATCAGCTGTTTTCTGTTTTACCCCAATGTGTCCGGAAGCTTAGTTAACGTCACCCTCGATATCCCCATTCTAGGTCACAATGTCATAGGATTTCGTTCAATTTGGCATGAACTGCACTAATAATTTTTTAGGTAATTTTATCAAAGAGCGCGTTTAATCCGTAGAGTTTTGCATTACCGTCATACTTCAAACGTCTGTTTTGGGAGTATAACGCCGAGGGGAAAATCGCACATTAAAAGCAATCTGCCAAAGATTCGGCACATTTTACGATCGTTTAAAGTGATTTATTCATCTCTGTTGGTTCCACCCTCTTAGTATGCATAATTGACAACCAAATTGTGCGTTAGAAAAAAATCAACTCACTTGAGTACGATTTAATCTAACGACGGAAACTCGTTAAGTTTATTACTTTAATCTTATCAGAAGTAAATATTTTTAGTTCTAGCCTGTCTGTCTACAAAAATAAAATTCATGTGATCATGGTTGCAGCAAATATCTCCTGTTTTCTTTGCTTAGCTCAGGGTGAAATCGAAGGAAGAAAAACGCTCGAGGCGCGGTGAAAAATGCCGAAAGCAACGTAATAAATCATTCTTTGATGGCATCCTGCAGGACCCGTGTTGTTGTACGTGTGTACACGTGGCAAACAAAAGTGTTTTTCAATATAAGCCCCACCTCGGCGGGCGACAAAAATATGAAAAGCAATCGAAGAGTGACGGAACAAAAAGGACATTTTTATTCAATCCTCCACTTTAGATCCCTCTACATGTTTACTATCTCAAAACAAATCATCATTTGACCATTTTCCGGGCCCTACATACATAAAATAAAAAAACTTAACCAACAACACATAGTTTATTTTAAAGCAGGAGATTAATGATTGTGGTCGAGCATTCAATGTTTCGCACAGAATAAAAATGGTAATCGGCTGGCGCGCTGCAAGGGTGACTAAATACTTTTGTTATTCGGTGTGGAAAAACAAAAGAACGCTATTAATTTCGATGCCAAGTCGAGCAGTGCGCTCACCATTGTGTTGCCATTTCGATTCGTTTTGCGGTTCGATTTATTTTCCTATTCTTGTTTTTCCAACACCGCTGCAGCGTTGCGTTGCAGTCGTAATTTGGGTAGACAGGGATTTATTAATCATTCACTGCCTGCGCGCTGTTCCATCAAGCAAAATAATTGACTATTTCGAGCGTGAGAGAAACAAGCTTGATTAAACAAAAAGACGTTAAATATAAGAAGTCCATTGTGTATAATCGCAGCGAGCGTGGAAAATGTGTAAGAAACTTTTCCACCCCTTATTCTCACCTTCCAAGCTCATCTACGACGATTTATCCGCGGCGAAAGCTTTATATGTTTAAACTTGAGCTTTGCCCAAAGTGCTGCTTACATGTGCTTCTTGTTTCGCTTGCGTTACATTGTTTCGTTCTGGTGCGAGAGCTACTAACGTCATGTTTTGCTTGCACGTAAGTGAAGAGGCCGTTAGATAAATTAGGAATAAGTAGCGCCGCATTAAAGGGGTTACTCAACGTTTGGCCTTATTTATGTCTTGCGTCGGAAGCAAAATTTCGGCCACACCGCTGTGGAGTACCTAGAGAGTCTTAAAATCCGTTGCTTTTCTTTGCGATCTCTTTAGATTTTGTTTATGAACGGCTCACAACCGCCCCAGTCTCCGAAAAGAGTGATGATAAAGCGATCCATTAATATTTGTCAAAAAATGATTTCATCTCGCGAGGAAATGCCTTAAAACTGAAGATGGGTCTCAAATTCCCACAAAAAACTGGACGAAATTAATTAAAGCGCACCGGGAACGAAACAAATTTCACGTTTGTGGAATAAAAAGATTTTTCATTAATAAATCCGGTTTTATTTTGCCATGCTCGGCAAAATTTGTTCTGCTTAACGTCGTGGGAGTTTTAGGGATGAGTGATTGATAAGCGCGGGTCATAAAATTTCATGCGAAGTTATCGCCCATCGCGAGTTGTCAATTGGTCATCAACACATCGACATCAATCATCATCGAGTTGACGCTTAATGAACTTTCGCGATATACAACACAATGCGGCTTGTGTGGACGCGCCGTGGTAATCGAATGATTGATTTTTTAATTTTGCCACGCACAATGCAGATTTGGGCAAGTAAAAATAATTAATGCTAAATGTTTTTGCAGAGTTAGCAGAGACTAATTTTTCACTTTGGCGCAATTTCCCTTTTCATTTACCCTTCTCCATCACGCCAACAACGTCCATCAGCAAGGCGTGCACCCGGAACATCTTTTTTTGATAGCCGGCGTCCATTTTCCATCGCGGAAGGACATGATATGATTAATTTTCTTTTTCCTTTGTTTGACCGTAAAATTGCGTCATATGTTGAAAGTTAGAATGTTGTTTCGGAGCAAAGCACGAGCTGGCTGCTTTTTTTCAATGCACTTGAATAAATAAAGAATAAATTTTCGTCCGCGTTCGTCTCTATTCCGGTAGTTTCGCGTGGGTCGTTTTTCTTTGGAAAGTAGAGTCGTGCATATTTTAGTTGTTTCCTCCGAACTCCTCGCTTTGACACTGTCGCAGCAACAGCAGCAGCAACAGTAACACGTCGCTACTTAGAAGCTGTAGAAAAGGACGCTTGTAATAATCCTGTGGTGCGCTGCCGCCCCCCAGAATGTAAAAAGGTTCGCTAGTTGACTCTTTACGACTGCGGAATGCCGAAAATGTTTTCCACTCGACTTCGGAGCGTGCACCAAACTGCAGGACATTCACAGGACGTTTATTAAAACTCCACACTCAGCTCTAAAACAGTATAAAATCAATTCTTTCACGACCTTGTATTGTGCAAACTTTTTTAATGCCCTAGCATAAAAGTTTTCCTAGAGTTACAGTAACCTTAGTAAGATTTCGAAATTTGAAGACCATTTTGCTGGGCTTCCGAAATGGTTTTCGTTAAGGGCTCTTGTAATTAGATCGTTTCGAAAATGTGTTGTGCATTGTACGCACGTAAAATCGCGTAGCGCGCTAGTTATGCGCTGTCCTTTTAGGTATTGCGCTATTATTGTCCTATCGGTTGCGAACGCTGCGCGGCGATATTCCTATTAGGGGCGCCTCGGCGACCTCTTTATTAATGTCGCCCCGACGAGGGCCACGGCCCGCGCAGATACGTCCGAAAAGGGTATGCATATAATCGACCGGACCCGTGCTGGAAATGAACCGAAAGGACATGCATAACAATGGTCCTTTATTCCGAAGAAAATAAGAGCGCATATTTATTGATATAGCGTTTAATTTAATTAAAATTTAAGCAATATTTATCCTGATAATAACAATAACACTAATATATTTTATTCTAAAAACCGGCTTAGCAATAGCCATAATTATCCCTACTAATATTATAAATGCGAAAGTCCTGATGTTTGTTACACTTTCACGCAAAAACTACTTAACCGATCATCATGAAAATTTGTACACATATTCTTAGTGGTCCCCGAATGGTTATAGGCTACTTTTTATTTAATAAAAAAATTATTTTTTTAATAAAATAAAGAAATTGTTTAGACAATAATACCTCTGCATCTGGCTATTTGACTACTTTAACGCCATCTAGCATTCCAGCAATGAAGCTCAAACCTAAGTACTATAGTACCATCACAGTGTATTATCACACTGTATTACCGACAGCTACGTAAACATCAAATTCAATTGACTACACTATGGAGACTGTACACTACACTTCCATAGACTATACTTTCAGCCATTTTAAACTTCCCGCCATTCTACTTCATTGTTACTTCTTCTCTGACTACAGACGCGTACGGAAGCAACTTCATTATTTTAGATATTCGCGAGCGAAGCCGCGGATTAAAGCTAGTAATATATAAATTTGTATTTGCATGGACTGTGTTTGATTTTGTGTGAGGATTTATTTTTTGGTTATGTTAACATTATGTAAAAGCATAAATTCGTTGAAATAAATCAAAATAACTTAAATTATCAGAATTAACTTTCAATTCACGGAAATATTCATATTCATGCAATAAAATGCAAGTTTGCATTGTTTATCGGAAACATATTGATAAGAGTATAAAATGTACCTACTGCGCAAAATATGAATTCAATTCAATGTAAAAATAATATATGACGTTCTTCTAAAAATACCAGATTTACAAGTATTATTAAAAGCTTAGTATAATACGATTAAAAAATAATAAATTCTCTTTGTTGCATGTAGGTATTTATCAACACATGTAAATACTCGTCTTACTACTCAACTTTAATACTCTAGTTATCGCTTTTGTAAACGTGCATTGCGCCTGTCCGATATGCGATTATGTCGATGATTAACCAACACGGATGCAGGCACATTTTGATTGCACATGCTGGGCGAAATATTTCGCATGCCCACGTATTGTTTGATGTTTTAATCTACCTCCCTCTCGTCCTGCGCGTCCGCCAACTTTAAACCGCACTAACCAGGTTAAATACCGTCCCCGGCTCGCCGGCAGACTAATTACACATTAATAATAAAACGTGCATTCTATACATGCGTGTGGGTGGGCATACTGTGTGACGGGACGCTTTTGGCTCTTTTAGCGGGCGCTTCGTGGAAAATCATTCAGTAAATCGTTAAATATTCAAATACATTTTACGCTTTTTGCGAACAAATAACTGTGTTGGCATCTACTGGGAAATCAGAATAAATTCTAAATTTTTTATTCCAAAATAATGTCAGAGTTAATAATCGCGTAATTACTTTTTGCTTCATTTGCTGCTAAGCGGATTGCTTTGGTTGAATGTAATTAAAGTGCATTTTCTATCCAAAGATCGGTTTTTTAAATCGAAATCTTCTTCGGTTTATTTTTGTCTCTTGGAAAACTCATTAAACTGCACGAAAATTACAAATTGGATCGATTTTTAATTAATTACAACCTCCGTGGAAGAGAAATATTGTTTTTACCGATTTATCCCAAACCAACTAGTTTTCTGTACGTGCCTTTAGTTTTCGCGTCGCTGCAAGGTGTTGACGTTTCTAATTTTCGCATTCGAATTATTGAATGTTGCTCAATCGAATATTTAATGCCTTGCGCGATGCGAATGAGCAATTAAAAGTTAACGAGGATTGGATGACGTTATCCATTTGAAGCCCGCCGTGCTCTGGCGTGATCGAAATTGAAGCTGAAATGGCGCAGCAATGAAAGGGTAGAACCTTAATGCAAAACGGATATTGCCATACACGAAGCGTATGCCGGTTCTCAGGATGGTGCGCGCGCGTGAAAGCATATTGGGGACTTTCCGCGTCGATATTGGGCCCAAAATTGCCGATTGTTTTGCGTCGATTAAGGACAATATGACGAGCTAAAGGCAAGGAAAACAAAACCGTAATTACCCTCGCACCCGCACTATTAGCATTTTACATTCAAAAATTGTCCTTTCAATGCACAGGACACGCCAGTTGTGGTATGCAAGACGCGGCGCAAAAACTACGATCAAATTTCTTTATAATGGCCTGCCGCGCACGGATCAAGTTTCACCTCTCGGTCGACGAGCGACTCGTGAGACGATTTTCTTGTTCGTTATCCTCGGCAAGCTTCTTTTCGAATATCGGCTCCTGCGGGAGGCAAAGCGCTGCCGAAACTTTAAATCATATCTAATGGGCACGGCCATTAGCAGCACATGGCGTTCATTGTTTGCAGGACTTTTCTGCCCATCGAGAGGAATCGAACACAAAGAAAGCGGCTCATACAATATGCACCCGGCGGCCGGCGCCATTCAGTCGGGATATCAATCAATCCACAATGCGGCTTCCTGCTGCTTCCGGCGGCAAATAGCTAATAGCTTGCTTCTATCCACGAGGATAATGCTAGATAATTTGATTTGAGCAAATTACTTCAGTTGGGAAATGCTCATCTTCAACCAACTCGTCCATGTCCACGTGGTATGTGTGTCGATCAAGATCCTGGCTTGATCTGTCGCCGGATATACGAAAAGTGATTTTGTCCGATACGAATCTCACCAGATAGCAGAGAAAACTTATAAGCTTGATACTTGAAACTCCACACACGTGTCCTCATTTTTGGCTGCTGCTACCTAATACATTTTTTAATAAAAATTTTGCACAAATTCTTCCGCTGAAACTTTGAAACTCGTTAAACTCATTATGTTGCGTAATCCTTACTTACGTGCTGCACGCAGGTGTAATTTACATATTACATGCATGTCGTTGATTTAGGCGGCGAGCAACTTGATGATTATGTTTATCTCATGTGGCGCAGTGTGGTGAAGGCGGGCGAAAAGCTCTCGTTGTTTATTATGTTTGTACATCGGTAATACGAGAAGTTATTAGTAATCTGCATGATGAGAAAGAGCCGAGTTTGGTGCGCTGAGTTAGTAGAGGGTTGGACCCGCACTCGCCGCCCCGAAAGGTATAAAGTACCCGCAACTGAAACCAGATCCTATTATACACATTGTTTCACATTAACCTTAGCCGACCGAGCGTTAATAAGTTAAACTTGCATGCACTAGCGTACAGAGGGTGTCATGTACACAATTATAAATTTTCGTTGTTTAATAGTTTCCCTATAATATTTACTTTTTAGATATGATAGCAAACTAAACATGAACTATCATGTTTGTTTGTTGTAGGGAGTGTTTAGAAAATCATCGACAAATTGTGCACACCAGTAAAGGTCGTATTTGTAGACTTGTGGTTCAGTTCGGCGATTGCAAACGTTTTTGTCCTCCTGTGCCTTCGAGTTTACTCGCAGTGCAAAGTCTCTAAGCATTCCGCGCTTGAATTCAGTTCATTTCGTCGCCTTTAGCTGCTCGAAATTACCAACTGTGTGCAGCAGCATTGCACATCTGGTTTTTGTACGGACTCTCGGGGTATGAGTAGCGTGATATAGCGTTGAATGCGACAAATAAATAGGCGCTCCCGTTTGTTGGACGTCTGGAGATGACAGAAATCCCTATAGTTCGACCAGTTTGCTTCTGAAAACAAAGGAACAATAAACACTCGCAATTTGCTTTATTTGTCAACATCAATAAAATCTTAGCGTATATTTCTTACTGCCTTTGGATTAAAACTTACCTCAACCACTTAATATTTCACAACTTCTCGTACATACCTTCATAATATATTTTTATACCTGTTGTATCCCAGTTTCGAAAGTAAACGGTATAATTGTGTATCCCCTCGAGGGTAACACAGCACGAGTGGAGGTAGGCCATGTGTTCACAATTTCTAGAAGCCCTAGAACGCCCTACCACACTACTGTAGAATGATGGCAATGCTTGGCGCGCACAAGGGCGAAGTTGTGTGTTTTTGGAACTCCGGTGGCTGCTCCAATGCGCTTCCATTCTCATTCAGTTCGTTAGTATCGAAATAACCGTCGCGGCTGTAACTTCGTTCTCCATTTTACATTATACTCCAGTGACCATGGGACGCATGTGTGCGTCCAGAACGTTCACGACTTTACACCGAAGACGAATGTCGCGTCGTCGAGTATGAAGTATGAACCGGTTTGCGGCTAGCCATCATTAACGAACCCGGTTGCGAGTTGGACAGATTAGCAAATCTAAGCGTGTTTAACCATTGAGGTACGAAGTTAATCGTGTGGTGTGCAAGTTCCTCAAATGTGCTTTTAAGTGTTATGTGATGTTTGTGTTCTTTTTGGATATATAACCTTGGGTACCTCAATTATTTCTACTTGAATTCTGTAAGTGAAATTTTTATATAAACAAGTAAATTTTATCTTTATCTGTCAGATGTTTCGTTTTAAACATCTTTCTCATGTTGATATTTTGAAAATTCCCAACGCATAGCTGGGTATTTTTTCTACCTGCGCCCGAATTCTTTTTCTACCTGCAATTCTCAATAAGATATAAATTAAATTATGCGAATTCGTGGGGATTTTCTACGGAATTGTATTATTTCTCATATGCGCATGCAAATTAGATTAGATGGCACATCACATGTATCAATATGTGCGTGAAAATTCAAACGCAATCACGCACTGTGGACGCCACGGACCGCATTGTAACGTAATTTAGAATGTCATTACCTACCGGCAGTATTGTCTCCGGGGAATCAGGAAAATGAGAACCTGCCATAATTCAACTTCCCGTATCGCGCAACACAATATCACTCCGGCCAGTGTCGGTGATTTTTTTCATGAAATTGTGAAATAAAGTTCATTACTTTACAAAATTGTTTCGTAACCGAATGCTGATGCTATTATTGAAGTGACCCGCATTTTTGAGCAACACAATCTGTACACTGGGAGTCGTTAATCAACTTATTAAGTACCCTCGCGTTCGATATTCTAATGTACGTCAGGAATAAAATCTATGCGTGGGTGGAGTGACAGGATACGTGATATGTGCTTGTTGGCTGGTGGCTGTGTGCGAACAGTTTGTTGATTTTATGCGCCCTGATAAAACCTATTCAGTTCCTGCTTCCAGGCCTGCCTTGGTTTGGCTTCAGGCAGGCGTTGATGTAACTATAATGTGTCGGCTTGCCAGCTTTGTGTACCTCCATTCGCCGAAACGTTCGCGCTTGATGTTCCGTGCACAACGTGGCCTTATCGCGTCCAGACGTGCCGTTATCACTTGTCAAAGCTTTCGTTACCTGGCCGCCGCCGGTAGCTGAATTACGTGCATTAAATATACTGTTTGTTGATGTACCACTGCCGTATTCAGCATGGTTCATGTTGAGCTAAATTCCGACCTCACAGTCACCGAGAAGAGGGAATAATCTAGGCGCCCACACTAACATTAGTAATGAGTAAGAGGGTTTAGTGCCGTATTGCACCTTCGTTGCTATGTACGATTGGATTGAGTACGCTAGGTGGGAGTATATAAAGCTGGCGTCACATTTCTAACTCTCGTACTCCGGAATTCTCTCTGTGTGCTCCTGCTGTGTACAAACCACTATAAATGTGGCATAAAGTAGATACAAACGATGAGGTCTGAGTTGGCTCGATGTAAATTCAACTTTGCACACGCCGGACTCAAATAAAATCCAATCATATAAACGTCTTTTACAGCAAAAATAATGAAATGATCAAAGGAAATTTTATATTCGAAATACCCCAATCTGTTTCAGTTGAATTTGACTGAAGTTATGCCCTACCTTCAACCAGATTGTGTTTACAATAAGCCTCAATTTTGTCAAGCGTATATGCATCGATATTTATTGTCTCCTGTATAATTACACTTCTCCGAATCGGGAAAATACAATTTCCCTTCATTGTTTAGATTCTATTTCAGTGTAAAACTGTTGTCAGCTGCCCATTCGAAGTTTCTCACATGCGTCGCTTCACTTCCAACTAAAGCTACTTAAAGTTCCCGCACCTCTCGCTCCAGCAAACTTGTCGCTGCTGGAGGAAGACTTACGAATAGTTGCCAAGGAGTTGTTGTTGGTTTACTTTGTGTGAGAGACGCACGAAGGAAAGATTTTCGATAGCAGCGAGTCTCTGCTTTGCTTGTACTCCTCGGTTGGTTTAGTGATTTTCGTGGGCTAACAACAGATTAAAACTATTTAAGATAAGATGCGCTCGCACAGCCGCCACACAAGAATATAACTACTCGTATCTACATACACACATCCCGCACGCGTTTCCACACACTACAAGAACAAGGTGTTTCTGTCTTCATGACATGAGCACATGACATACACTAGAGAGAAGTATTTCTCTTGTTTTAGTCCATTACCGCAGCGGCATACCCTAAATCTAAACAAAAGTTTGGCTGGGCTCTTGTGCCTTTCTACTCTTTATACACGACGCTTGTTTTGCTTTGGTTTATTTATAGTGATTATTACATGCTTGTATTACTTGTACATTAGTACTGCTTTTGTTTTGCTTCTGACTCGATTACAAATCACTCTTTTTGCTTGGGTGATAACGAATTAGTTGCGTGGAATATGTATTTATGTGCGGGCATGATTCGTTGTTGAGGAATGCTAAAATTTAAAAAGAAATAAAGAAAAATGCGGCGTAGGTAAGTGCTGTTATTAATCTTCGGAGAATTCGCTCAAAGCAAGCGAGAGCGCACTGCAGAGCGCAGCAATTTTAGTTCCCTCTTTTTCGGGCCGCAGCTTATTTATGTAGATATTTGTACGTTTCGTACATGTGTAGTCGCGTTTCACGGTTATTTTATTCCAAATTTGAGTCATTCGTCTTTTCTATGTATCTTGTTTCCTTTGCGTCCGGATCTGCATCGAAATGCAGATTTTAATACTTGCAAAACTGACATTTTGATATTTCAATGACCAGTTTTCTTCATCACTAGTTATACATGTGTGGATGTTTCTCACAGTTCTGCACAAATGAAGGCGTTCAGTTTAATGAGTGTAATGTTTCCACGTCTGTGCATATCTTTGAAGACATTTTCATTTGACAGTGAGTTGCTCAAGACGCCGTGAACAAACAACACATCTTATGCGTGTGTGTGGGTAGGATTGTAGCTTTGAGTTTTAGGACGTCTACGACGCTTTATAATTTAAGTTTGCGTCGTCCTTTCACTTTTACTTTGTCTTGGGCTGCAGGCTGAGGTGTGACAGTTGAGATTCGCCGTGTTAAGAAAAGTATACCTAGGTGTTGGAAATTGACGCCTCCAAGAATGAACGCAAAACTTGAAACCTTTGTATGTATTTGTATTAAGACTGCGTGGTGCTTGGCCGAAGAACAAAAAGCAACTAACAAGGTACAGCAACACAAAGATCAAGTGGAACGCGTTCCTTTTAAACAAAGCAATACGAAACTGCAAAGGAACCAGCAGAAATAGAGAGGAATTCACACTTTGTACCTGTCTAATTAAACGTATTATTTCTCAGTACGCTCTTCTTTGACTGAAGATTTATTAAATTCCTCTGCAGTGCAAAATAAATATTGATTTTTGCATGTTTTAAAACGACTTGGACATTTTGAATGTTTTGAGGAGTACTTTTTCGATTTGTATCTGCATTCTTCGGTTGCTTTGATAGTTGGTCTCGGGTTAACCGGATGTTGGAAGCCTTGAACCCGCATCGGCGAACCCACAAATTCCATTCCTACGTGAGCCTCTAAAGTGCTTTGAAAGTCTAGAAAATCGGTAGGGAAATAGGACGCGATTTATCTCAATTCCTTATGCAATTCCGCGGTCTATCCGCAGCAACTATGAAGATATCGAAAACGCGAACGAGTTTGTCTGTTCATTCTCCAGATAGTATCATAGAGAAATCCTTTTGACTGCTATTAAAGTAGTTTATTTGACTTTATTTAGATTTTTTGCCAACTATGCGGCTGCTGGAAAAGGAACCCTGCATGGGTCTGACTATATAGGTAGTCTCGTTTAATATCACAAAGCGAGCGCGTTAAAAATAGAATATTGCGACTAACATGCCGCATGGGAGGATTACAAGGGCTTCAATCCTTCCTAGCAGTAATTGCCTCGCGTCTGTGTCTGCTGCGAATGGCGGGTGCGACTGTCGCGCGACACGACGACCTCCGCCAATATGAGAACTTTTTTGTTTTGCCTTTTTAGGTGTGACTTTTCCGCTTAGTTGTCTGAAATGGTTGCTGCGCGCTTAGTTTTTCTTTCTGCGTTCATAACTGGCTTTAGTGGCTATTAATAACATTAGAGCTGGTGCGATAGAAACAGCTCAAATGAGATAGCGAGCGCGAAATGCAGACGTAAGCAACATTATTAATAAATTACTCGCTGGAAAGAAATATTTTAAGAGTTGCACTTCGTCATAGCCCAGCCCCGACAATAAGCGAGGCAAGTAGCCGCCCGGATAGCAACCTTCATGTTCATTGCCCTCCTTTTTCACGTCTTACTTTATCACGACGAGCGCGCTCATCGGAATGAAGCAACCATGGCGGAAAGGCTCATTTTAGTGAGTTGTGTTTATGTGCTGTGCACTGGAGAAAGCGGCAACTCTCGAGTGCGCTATAAAAACCGGCGCGAACACGGAAAGAATTGGCTCCGGCTTAGAACGCGTGCGAATTGGGAGCGTTTCCAATTTTGGAATCGTCATCACCTCAGCGCAGGTGGTTTAAAACTCCCTGGAGGTGCTATCGCCGACCTAAACATACTCTATTTTCTTCCAGTTTTTCGAAATTCCGTTAACTCAATTAAAACTTTTGTTCTTGTTTGCAGGTTGGTCTTCGTATACGATGAGCTGAAATAGGATGCATTCGAGCGCAGTCGCCTGTTGCCTCCTGGTGATCGCGCTGTTGGCCCAGGCCGGCTCCAACGAGGCGCCCACACATCAAATCCATCATGCGGCTCTCACCTCTCCGGATGAGTTCCGTTTCACCAGTCGCTCCTACAACGTCAGTATACCGGAGAACAGCGTTGCGAAAACGTACGCGACGTCGGCGCCCGGCCACGGCCGTGTTGGCATCCCCATAGCACATCCTAACGGCCTCACCGAGGTGCGCTTCAAAATCGTGGCCGGTGATAAGGATAAGTTTTTCAAAGCCGAGGATCGTCTAGTGGGGGATTTTTGCTTTCTGTTTATACGGACGCGAACCGGGAATAATGACGTGCTCAACCGCGAACGAAAAGATAAGTACTTTCTGGAGGTGCGTGCTACCGCCACCCGGCGTGACAATAAGCAGAAACTCGTGCTGGAGGCCACCACCACTGTCATCGTCACCGTACTCGACACCAACGATCTCAACCCCTTGTTCTATCCAGTCGAGTACAACGCAACTGTGTTCGAGGATACGCCTGTGCATCAGAGCGTGCTACGAGTGCTGGCCGAAGATGCTGATCTGGGCCGGAACGGAGAGATTTACTACAGTTTTGCGGAGGAGACGGATCAGTTTGCTGTCCATCCCATGTCAGGAGTGATATCCCTCACGCGCCCACTGCGGTACAATGAAGGCACATATCATGAACTCACTGTTCTTGGACAGGATAGAGGCGGAGTGTTTCGGGCGTTGGGCACCTCCACCATGAGTAAAGCTATGGTACGCATTCGTGTTAAGAAGGTCAATCTTTACTCACCCGAAATACGGGTCAAGCAACATCCACAAATTGTGGAAAATTCTAATGCCGATATCTACGCCATAGTCAATGTGTCCGACCGCGATAGTGGTATCCACGGAGAAATTAGAAGTCTAGAGATAGTTGATGGTGACCCCGATGGCCACTTCCGCATTAGACCCACGTCCCAACCGGGAGAATTTAACATCGAAGTGCTCAAACTTCTCGATCGTGAACGTACGCCACAAGGGTATAACCTTCAATTGCGTGCGGTCGATCGAGGTATTCCGCCGAAAGAGAGTTATAAGGCTGTGCAGGTGCGTCTGACGGATCTCAACGACAATGCGCCTGTTTTCAACAAGGAGATCTACGAGGTGAAGGTACCGGAAGTGGCGCCGGTGAACACGCCATTGATAAGACTGAAAGTCACTGATGCTGACGAAGGAAAGAACGCACAGGTCTTCCTCGAGATTGTAGGCGGAAACGAGGGTGGCGAGTTTCACATCAATCCGGAAACGGGCATGCTCTACACCGCTGTTGGACTCGATGCTGAAGTGAAGGCATTTTATAGTTTAACGGTTTCAGCCATAGATCAAGGAAATGCCGGAACTAGGAAACAGTCATCGGCCAAGGTGAAAATATACGTGGAAGATACCAACGATAACGATCCCATTTTTGATCGTGCCGAGATGACTGTCTGGATTGATGAGAATATGCCATCGGGGACGAGTGTCACCACGGTGCATGCGAAAGATAAAGATCGCGGTGAGAATGCATACATTTCTTATCTGATTGCAAATCTCGGCAAGGTTCCATTTGAGGTTGATCATTTCTCCGGGGTCGTAAAGACCACCGCACTCTTGGATTACGAACGAATGAGGAGGGAATATGTCCTGCGAGTGCGAGCATCCGATTGGGGATTACCGTACCGGAGGCAGACCGAAATGCAGCTTACTGTCAAGGTTAAAGACGTTAACGATAATAGGCCGCAATTCGAACGGGTTGATTGCAAGGGCCATGTCCCTCGCTACATTCCAATCGGTAGTGAAATTATTACTCTCTCGGCAATTGATTTCGACGCGGGGAATATTATCTCCTACCAAATCGAGTCAGGTAATGAAGATGGTTGTTTCAGCATCGACACCACCAGTGGGTCCATTACGGTGAGCTGCGATCTTAATGATGTTGGTGTCAATGAACGCGAATTGAATGTCACCGCCCGCGACGGTTTGCATTTTGCAGACCAGGTACGTGTTTCCTTTCAGCTGGTGAAAGGCAAACGTAAAGCTGTGCTCACCGACGAAGCAGGATATTTTGATTGTAAAGAGACTGGTGTAACGCGTCGTCTTACGGAAGTGTTAGCGGCGGCAGAGAACAACAACCGTCCGCCGGCGCAGGAAGAGTTTGCAATGATGCCGACGCGTTACGGACAGAACGTGCACACACCGGAATTCATCGACTTCCCCGTCGAGATTAAAGTAAACGAATCGGTGGCGCTCGGCACGACGCTCATCAAACTGCGCGCCCGTGACAGGGACCTGGGATATAATGGCAAACTGATTTACGGCATTTCCGGCGGGGACGAGCACAGCGTGTTCTGCCTGGACATGGACAGCGGGGAATTGAAAGTGATTGGCTATCTGGATCGAGAACGCGAAGTCGAATATCTGCTCAATGTAAGCGTCTATGATTTGGGTAAACCACAAAAATCCGCATCCCGAATACTGCCGATTACCGTACTGGATGTCAACGACAATGCTCCGAAGTTTGAGAAGTCTCTTGCTAGTTTTCGTGTGACGGAAAACGCGATGAATGGCACGACAATTTTCAGAGCGAATGCGACTGATGCGGATGCCGGAGACAACGCTAGAGTTACGTATTCGTTAGTGACGGACACAAAGGACTTTTCGGTGAACAAGTTTACCGGTGTGCTCATGGTATCCAATCCGCTGGATCGCGAACGTCAAGAGGTTTACGAGCTGCACATACGCGCGACGGACGGCGGCGGAAAAGGACCGGACAACCCACCGCTCTTCTCGGAGGCTTTAGTTCGTATTACAGTCGACGATATTAACGACAACGCGCCCAAGTTCAACCTGCCTACTTACACAGTAAAAATCAGAGAGGATATACCTAAGGGCAGTGTTGTCGCGGTGGTTTCAGCCTCCGATCCGGATCTGGGTCCGGAGGGGGAGATCGTGTATTCGTTAGAGGATAGTGACAGTGATGGTACTTTTAAGATTGACCGACTTTCGGGGACTATTCGGACTACTAAGCCTTTGGACTTTGAGGAGCGGCAAGTGCACAGCTTGATGGTGTTCGCGACCGATTGTGGCAATCCTGCTCTCTCGTCCGAGACCAGTGTGACGGTGAATGTGGTGGACGTGAACGAGAACCTCTATGCGCCGCATTTCGCTGACTTTGTGTTAGCGGGCGCCGTGTCCGAAAATTTACCTATCGGGAGTGTGGTGATGCAGGTGAACGCGACAGATCCGGATGGGAAGGGCGAGGACGGCCGCATTGAGTATTCTATACGCGACGGCGACGGGATTGGCATATTCAGCATTGATAATACAGGTTAGTCACTAAATTTCGTTATAAGTCTATGATTTATAATATTGTGATAATGATCAATGCATAATTCTTTGTCTCTGCGTTGTTTCGTGTACTTTTGCTCTGCGCCATTCTTTGTTTTGACCCTTTCGTGCCTCGTGGTGCAGTAAAACGCCAACATTGTGTAATTGTGAAAGCTCAGGACGCGCTTGTACGCTGACCCGAATGTTGATGATGATGGCGTGTGTCGACATGTGTTCCTGCGCTTAATTGAAGCGAAACCTCTCGCAAACATTGTTGCCACACTCACACATACAAAGACTCGAAGTTGCGAGTGCTTTAATACATGCGGAGGCGTCGGTCATAACGGCCATTCATACAAATTCACTTCATTATCGCCGAAAGGACGCCATTTGTCCCGTCGCAGTCTCTCGTCGTCCTAGTAGGTACTATGATCATTTTATTGCCGTGCAGTTTCCGCCTGCAGACGCCTGCATTTGTCAACTTCCTCCATTCGGGAATAATCTGATACGTATAAATAGGCGGCGTTTAAATTTTACACCATCACTAAAAGTGGAGTGAAGTTAGAGTGGAGAAAAGAAAGCGGTAAAAATTGCAGGTGCTGCGACTCTTTGCGTCGATGTAATGGACAAAAATAACATCCAATTTCCTGCTCGCCCATTCTATTTTCGAAGCCGGCCGGATTCATTTCATCCAGAAATGTCGATTTTTCTCTCCTGGCGTAATCTAGATTGCTTCTTCGCTTCCCGACTATAAGAGGGCTGACGCTTACTTGCCTAGAGAAGACGTCGCGACATAAGTTTCACCTTTTCATTCATCCACCGCGATGGGTAAAATCATGCTCGTGTTACGCATTGAGAGCCAATCATCAGATCAATTTACTTTTCGCCTTGAAGACTATTTTGAATATCTTCCTGAAATATTACTAAAAAAATGAATTCATGTCGCAAATTGTGGTAAATTTTGTGAATTTAAACGTCGCGTCGTCGCAAATGAATGGTTTCCTTCGAAGGCGATGGAATTTCAGAATGAATGCCTTCACGATTGAATCGAGGTCGAAATGAAATAGAATCACCTTTAAAAGGCGCGAATTGCGCCACCCTTTGCCTTCGTAAATTAAACCTTTTCATTGGATCATTGGTGCCGCTGGGGCGTAAAAAAATTACCATTAATATTAATTTCGATGGCGCTGGACATTCAGTAACATTCTGGGACGTCGTTTTTGCGCCGGGTTTTATAGAGCTTCGCAAGCACTTTAAAACAAACTCGCAAACAGCGCGTACAAAAACCCGATTGGTTCGCCGCCGCTACCCCCATCGCCTAGATACGAAGGACACTTTGCTTATACAGGATGTTGAACGTTTGTGCTCGGAAGCGGGCGATAAATATACAATTAAGGCGGTCTCTTAATGGGACCGCGCTACATTTGCCTGGCTTAAGCTCGACTTCAGCCCCGGCGTCGATCAATCGGTTTTCCATTATTTTACAATCATCGAACGACTTTGTTTCCGAACGAAATTAGAGAGAAAACACAAGCAGTGCCTCTGCTACAATACTCGACTATGGCGCTGCGGGGCACACGTTTTAAGGAAACAAAGCGCAATGCAGAAAATTGTGTCGTAAACAATAATAACCGCAATATTTGAGTAATACATTTAGAAATTAATTAAATTGGAGTTAATATAAAACGAGTTATTTCTAGGAGGCAAAAATTGTAGGTAATTGTAAAAATAATGTATATTTACTTCCGAGAATACGCCCACGTAAAGGAATGTTATACAAACACGCACGTCCAGATGTTTAGAAAAAAAAAATGTAACCGAATACAAGATATTAATATCCCAGATACAGTTTCTATTTGCTCTTCGTTTGCTGTGCCTCTTCATGTATGTATTTTATCGTTTTAGCAATGTAGTACGTACTCGTTCTCTCCACTTCATGCAATATGTTGGTCGATGTTTGGCTCCTGGGTTTTTTTTTATTATCTCGAGCACGAGCAGGCAGGCAGGTCACTTCGATTCGGCAATTTCGAAATTACCGTCGCCACTTTCGTCCATTCCATTCCATATCTAGTACCACCCTTCTCTTGCTCGAAGCACGAGCGAGAGCAACTATTCGTATGTAGCAGGGGGCGGCAGTGGCATCGACGGTGGTGGTTAGGTTTTAAGAGTCCGCAACTGCGCGGTGAGTGCGCACTTTTTACATTTTTAGCCGGCTCTCTAACGAATTAACACTCCCTTTTCGGTTTTTTGCCCGCTCGTTCTGCCTACGGCGCTCGTCACGTGCTTTTTATTCTTTCGCTTTTCCGCATGGCGCGATGTGAATTTTTGCAGCGCGTGTGGCGTTCTCTATCGAATCGTATTCGACAGCGCGTTTGGACGAGACGTTTCATTACATTTACATTTACGGAACAAAATGACTGCTAGTTTTATTTGATGGAAAAATTCATGGCGGATGCGCCGGGCATACTGCTGCTGCTGGACTACTCGTCGCATGCATTACAAAAATGGCGTTGCGTAACGATCCGAGTGGAAAAAATAATGCCAAGCGAAGAAAACAAGAACTTGCGTTCACGCAATGGCACTCACTTGAAATTACATTTACATTAATATATGATTTAGCAGCAATACAAATTGTAAGTTCATTATTAAATTTACGCCGATTTAGGTGCAATAGTTTAATTTACTCAGCTGTTTTAAACTTTCAATTAGTGTTTTTAGTTTTTGTAATACATGAAATACAAGTTGTACAATCAGCAGACTTGCATGAATCGTACACAATGTGTGTTTTGCACGTTTTGCAAGAGATAAAAGTGTGCGAAAATAATACGAATTTGAATGCTGTGCTAACATCCTCCGGGGACAGCCGATGCACCCGTCGGGCCGAACAACAAAGCAAACACGGCAAAGGAAACGAGAAACGTAATATAAAATTGCATTCAGTTTTGCGTATGTTTTGTGCAGCGAGGCACAAAAAGCGTACAGAAGAATCTCCGCCGAGAGCTGGAGCTTTATATGCCGGCAGAGCGGACATTCGAATGTGCGGAACACGTTAATTAATTAGCGTCGACACTTAATTACGCTAATTGACTATTTCAAAGCTTATTTGCGCATGGGAAATTTTTTTTGCAAAAATATTGCAATCTGTGTTAATTCCCACTGGACACTTGGATAAATTTTAGGAAACTTTTAGCCAAATGTAATATACGATTTTAATTAATACTGACAGGTTTGACTTTGAATTATTCACTATAAATTATTTACTATTTATTAATGAAATCCGGAATTTAGAATTTTTTTTCGGCAAAATAAAACTTTACTTAATTGATTTTTAGGTAATATCAACTTATATTTATTGATATTCCCAGAATGTGACAAAGAAAAATATTTATTTCTTTTATAATTCTAATTGAAAACCGATACCGTCGAAAAACAAACGCAAAATAACTTCGTGACGCGTGTTATGTCACGACATGGAATCTATTTCAGAAACGTGACGACAGAAATGAAAATACAGCGACAAAGGTGAAACCAAAGCATCGTGAACGTGAAAAAAATGCGCTGAAAGCAAGAGGAAATTAAAGTGTTTCGTAAATTCCCGCCCATACGACAAAGAAATATCCTACATGATACTACTGCCTGCCGTTGCTGCTTTCAAAAAATGTTTGTATTGAATTTCTGCTTTGTGTGTCCTAGGAAGCACAAGAAAAAACTTCAGTAGGTCGTTTTCTATTTTAATGTTTCCAAGAAATTCTACCGCACTGTTTGCAAAAATATGTTTCTGTGCTGCAATAAGCATATTACTGTGTTAACAGTTTACTGTACTGAACAGGTGCAATTTCCATTCGGAACGCTGTGTTTTTTCTTTTCGTACAGTGGACGCTCGCGTGATTGCTAATAAGTTCCTTTTCGTGACGTGATGTGTTGTGTACGAGTTGAATTGCGAAACACAGTTGGAGAATAATACGGCTGAAGAAAACGCCAATCAGTGAAACAGGAGCACAAGTTAATTTTGTATAACTTAAATAGTTTTTTGTTTATTTTATTCAGAAAACAGTATTTTCTCAATTTTTATATTGTAAGTTCTTTTATGTTTGGGAATATAATTTTTATAAAGATATTGCAATTTACATTTTATTCCTATTCTTAGTTGAAGCTCTTTAAAATAGTCCTGAAGAGCTTTGTTGTGGTTATTAAATTGAGACGCTACTTAATTTTTTCTAATTATAAAAATGAACATTTAGTTAAGATGCTTACAGATGCACTTTTCTTATTTTAAAAATATAATTATATTTAAATTATTAATTTTACAAATGCGATTATGATATTGCACAAATTTATTTATATTTAATGTTTTTATTTACTAAGCAAATTCAGGATTAAAAATCTGAAAAACTTTGAAAAACTTGCTTATTGGAAGCCATACGCTCGTCAAATTTAATGGTTTCGATACAACCAGCACGCGGTTGCGCTTGAGACAAGGCCGGTTCATAAAATAAGTAATGCAATATTAGCCACTGAAGCCGCGCCGCCCGCGAAACGCAATCGTAAACTTTGATGGCGAACGACGGCGGGATTCGGGCTGCATCCGACGTGCGCGGCGGAGCCAAAGTTGATTAAAAGTTTCGCAGCCTCGCGTTTTCGTTATTAAATCGCAACCGCCGCTGCGATAGTCGTCGCAGTTTTTCCAAACTTTCCTGTACATCTTTGCTGTAAGATTAATTCATGTTCAATTTTTATTTGTGGATAGAATTTGCATTATTGAATTAATTAAAACTTTAATGTCATTTAAAATATGTTCTTTTTTTTAAATTAAAATAGTGTTGTAAACTATTCAATATGAAAAGTATCGTTTTATGCGCTTGCCTGACGCATTGAAAGTATTATTAAAAATTTTTACATGCGTCGTATATTACGGCCTTTATACTATAATTGAAAAACTTTATATATTAATTTCTGAAAATCGTCGACAATTTCTAGCAGAATTTTGCATTTTATTATTTATTTTTTGGTTGTCAACAAGAGCAAAAGCTCAAAGCTTTATTGTTGTGTGCGCTTTACATTTTCCTTTCATAAACGAAGGTCAAACGTAACCAAAACGAAAAGGATTTTATTCTTTCGCAATGGTCAGCGGGATGAAGCAAATATCCTTTGATACATTTCTTGCCGGTAGTTTTATTTACTTTGTGACATTTTATCGTGTAATATTGCAAAAGGATTTTTTTCCTTCTTGTGTATTTGTGTGTTGATTTCATTTTTGTAAAAATGGAATTTCTGTATGCATGGCTGCACAAGCTGTGCAGGACTAGTGTGTTGTGAGCGGGGTTGGAAAACTATCTTCTATCTGCCATATCTGCACGTTGTGTCTACGTGTAGATACCTCGCCCGCGCACACGGTGACCGAACGGGGTATTCCAAAAAGGGTTCGTTTCCGTTCTGCTCGGCGCGCTTTTCTGCTTTGCTTCCGCCGCCGATGGCTCCGTGGATGCCCTCCTGCCAGCAATTTATGCTGCCGTACACGTCGTTGCTGAGGTTGTACAGTCGAGTGATTTACTCGTGGTGCGGCATGGCCTATGGGGGTGTGTTGCCGCCGACACACATGAATATATCTGTCGCTGCCGTTGCCGTCGCTTCGACCAGATTGGTTTTGAATTTTATCGACGCGTTGGTGCGCGAAATAGACGTCTTCACCTTCCTTGCCTCCAGGGGTGCTATGTATGCCGCCTCCCAAACCAAAATTGGGCACCATACGAAGACCCAGTTTTATTTTTCGACGAACAGTGAAGATTCAAATGCGTTAAAAGTGGTACCTACCTTTTTTATATTTTTTATTTTTTTGATTCGCTGAAATGCGGGGGAATTTCAGTTCTGCACTTGTGAAACGTAGAAAAATCGTGACTGCGAGTGGCAGTTTATTTACAGTTTACACGATTGCGTGTTTCTATGTTTGCCGATTGTTGGTGCAATACATAAACTCGCTTCGAGTGTTAAAAAAAGAAAAGGCGATTTTCAATGCATATATGTATGCGAATCGATGAGATCGGGAAAGGAAAGCGTTTTGTAAATGTGTCAATCTTTGCCGCTGTCAAGCGTTTCATAAAAGCATTCGCAGGTTGTGCATACAATACGGCCAGGCGGGCTCAATCCAAACTGAAAGAACTATTGTTGTACGTTACTTCTTCAACCACGCTGTAGACTGTAGGCTGTCATAAGGTTAGAAGTCACACACATTTACATCAACCAGCATACGCAGGACGAAAAAAAAAAGTAAAACGTGAATGTGAATGTAAACGTAAACGCAAAGGTGAAAGTAAGAACTTGTATCCGAGTTTATAAGGCATGGGGCGGTTCGAAGCGGGGCGCAAAAGGAAATTGCTGTTTTATATTCAGCGCCTTCTTCGATGTACTCTCGCGCGAGCAACGTCGACAATCTTTAGCGTCGCGAGTCGTTTTACATAATTATGTTCCTTGGGCGGCGGCAACGGCGGCGTCCGTATTGTCAACTCACACATTCTCAACGTCCACGCGTTGCGTCTTTAAGCTTCCGACTAATACCGTTGCTAATACTAGTAGCTCAACGTTTTTAAATTCACACCCCCGACTCGTCATATTTATTTTTTATATTCAACCCGACTCGAGTTATAGTGTTCGAAGGACTTAATTTTATACGCTTGAATATTGCGTAAAATTTCGTGCGCCGACCCGAAATTACCAATTCAAATATTGCGCGGTACGCAGCAGGAGGGCGGCGACGACGTCGTATGTGGCCGCGCGGAAGGAAAACTCGACGGCGGCGCGCGCGCGAGCGGCAAAACATAACCGAGTTTGCTTAATAACCAAAACTCCCAAGTAAATTAACAACGTTAGAGGCAGCGCGCCATGTCCATTTACATAATTCAAGTCTCGTGCGCGCCTCTTGTTTTCTACTCTTTTCCGAGCCCCCCGCGCGTTGTTTACGGTAGGACCTAGCGTAAGGAGGGGCGACTGATGTTTGACAAACTTTTTTTGTTTGTGTGTGTGTATGTGCGCTGGGATTCTAACCAACGAAACACCAAAAAACCCTTGCACTTTGAGGTCTAATTTCTAAACACAACTCTTTGTGGGAGCTACACCGCATTCAGCTTAGTTATTATCCTTGCTGAGGGTTGAATATCTGAGTTATCCTGTTAGTTGACCAGGGATGGAGTTTCAGATAACAAAGTTTGCTCCTGTCCGACCACGTAGAAAATGCGATTTTCTAAAAAGCATCCAACAAACACAGCACCCTTTATTAACACGAAAATTAGTTTCCCGTTTCTGTTTTTAACTAACCATTAACTCAAAAAAGTCACTGCAATGAATAATTTTCGTTACGAGCGCGTAACAATAGCAAAGGACCAATTGTCCTTGTTAGTTTCCTCTATCGCGTTTATCCTGTTCCTGAACATGCCGCAATTGAATAGAACGCGCGCTCGGAACGGCTCAAGTGGAAATTCCGCTCTGTCCCAGGAACCATCAATCAATATAATTTGCCGATGAACAAGGCCCGTACGCTCTATCGCTCGATGAGATTGCAAGAAATCCATCTTACCATCATTGAAAAGCGTAAAAACACCAACTGCAAAAGAATAGCATTTTTTTCTTCAATTTTTAACCCGTTAAAGTTAAAATAAAAACGATTCAATTACAGTTTTCCTAGTTTTCATTGTATGTTATCATAAAACGAGGATATATTAAACTTGATAGTGGCTGCGAATGGATAATAGTGGCCGTAGTTGTTATTAAAAGTCATGTTGTATTGTTTTTGTAATTATAGTCTTTTTTGTTCTTCCTGCTTGTTATCATTATGCTGCAAAACGTTGCGGCGCATATGAAACGAGGCTATTTTACGATGGAGTAATTAAAGCGCGAACTTTATTTTATGAATTTGTAGTAAAACACCCCTACGGGTATCTTTATTATCCTTGCATATTTGAGTTCAACTATTAGCTATCTTTCTTCTTTAATATCGTTATAGACTTCCTTGCAGTTTTCATTCTTCAGTCTATCGCGTCAGTTTGATCGATCATTTATGATTCTTTTTCATCGTGCTATCAATTATATTATAGCGAGAAGAAAATAAAAATAGGAAAAAGTTTTGCGCATTGGGAGAAGAACTGTGGCTAAAGTTTTCGCTCGGTTAAAATTCCAACATGTTGTCATGTCTGTCAAGATGTTACCGAACTTTCGTTTTCGCTCCGAGTTTAGTGATACTTCACTGCACAACTTCCGGCTTTCCGGGCCGACTCGAAGTGGACGCAGGAAAAAATGCAAAAATGCATTCATTCATGCTGAAGAACGAAGAGGGATCGTGCAGTTCATGCGTTCATGCATCAATCTCCGAAAGGGCTTCCGGTTGTCTAATGTGACGTGTTCGCCCCGCTGGGACCGGAAGGCGGCGAATGCGCGAACGGACGTGATTGAAGACGGCCGTCACTACACACACGCACCTTTGCCTAGCTTTTCGCGCTTTTCGACTTTTTCATATTGATAACCCTAACATACAAGTGACAAGTCATGATCTTATCTATTCATATCTATTTTATGACGAGTATTCTTATGTTTATTGTCTAACTTGGAGTCATAGTTGAGTAAATACTCGTAATCTTTATGACCAGTAATCTTAAAAGTAATAACGTCTTTAAAACAATAAGCTTTAGCAGTAAAAAAGTAATTTGGAGCAAATTTTTCGTCATTAAGCCCAGGACATGTTTATTTGTGTGCATGGTGTTATTGTCATATGGTTAATAGCGGTCGACAGCAAGTCGAAATATTTTATTTCGTTTTTTTGCACCATTTAATTGACAGATATTTACATTCCGGGCGTGAATTTATAGCAGCAATAAAAAATTCGATAGTTTGCACCGTTTGGCATTTACCGTTTATTTAGGGGTGGGTGTCGCAACAACCGCCAACCGTCGGTTGAGCATATTTACGAAAACAAATTATAGCTCCGCCGGAAAATATGCTGATAGCAGCGGTGTGGTTCGAACGATAGTGCGGAGAAGCGCACACGGGCGGCGATAACAATTGTGCCCCGCGTCGGGACGACAGGCCGAGGGCCTCCGTGATGCACTGCGCGCTTTGCACGCGATTACGCCACTTATGAATTATGAATAGCGGGCAAATCTCCGGCGCCTTCGCCATACTTCATATTCATTTGCTTAAAAATGCAATACGTACTTTCTTCGTCTTTGTAGAATAACTTTTACTAGCGTGCGGCTGATATCTTATCGGGAATTTCAATTAAGTGCTAATGCAAATTGCGAAAATTCCGGGTTAACTGCTAATCAACACCTTGATTGGTATTAATAACTTGGGCACTGTTGAGAAGAACACCTTCCGGTTTGTCCCCTTGAATGCTTGATTCTTATCGGGTCCTCGACGTGCTCGCAGGTCCAAGTTTGGGGCGTAACTTGATTTTCCCTTCGGGGCGTCCTTTGGCCCTTCAGATCCGCATCGAACTATAATAGGCGCGCGGGCCTCCTGGTTATAGTTCATCTTAATTTATTCTCTTCTTGTCCAGTTTGTGTCTCTGGCCGGGATCTGGCTCTTTTGTGTTGCGCCGTTGCGTCGTTTACGGTTTACGCTCCTGCGAAACGAAACAATAGGCACAGTGGCGTGCGGCGTTTCCGATGCAGCTCGCAAGTACGTATAATGGCCGTAGGTCAAACACAATGGTGCTGACCTTAATCACCCGACCGTCAAATTGGATTTATTTTCTGTCATTCGATATGCAGATGCGTACACCTGCGCGACTATTGTTCCAATGAAGTTCGTGATCCTTGGATCCTTGATCAGGATGTCTTCATATTAATAATCTTCATTTTGTCGTAGGTGTAGAATTTCAGGCTAACTTTATTACAGGCGCGCGAATTCACGTATCAAGTAGGGGAGACTGGGTACGGTTGTGACAATTTGTGTTTGATTACCAATAGTTTTGTTAATTTACCAGTTAGATCGAAGAAAAGTAACTTTTATGGTAATTTGTACATTTATCTATACAAGAATACTAAAATGTTGGCCCTAAATACGACGTATAACTAATAAGATAAATTTCAAAAAAAAAGTCAAATTGTCACAACCGGCCACACACCAAGGACGGTTGTGACAGTGGTTGGGTGCGGTTGTGACATGCAAAAACATACACTAAAATGGCCATTCTCTTGGCAAAAATCTAGTGCATTAATATGAATGTGAGAGGAATGATTATCCAGCAATAGAAAAACTTGATGTGTTACAGAAGAATTTCTTAAAATGTTCGAGAAATGTTAAGAATGAGGCATCCTGCATCCAACCTGTAGGATTTACAGTTCCAATTGATCACACCGGTCCATCTCTAACAAAATGATCATGATAACATACTCACGGGAATACAAAAAAAGGAGGAATTGCGTTACCTAAGGCATTGACTGCAAAAAAGCATTTAGAAGCAAAAAAGAACGACTATAGTAATGTCACAACCGTACCCACAAAATTTGTCACAACCGTACCCGAACCTCTTTTTCGAAAACAAAAATTCGCCATGGCTTTGTCAAATAATCTACGTAAAAAGTAAATGCTTATAAATAACTACAAATGTTCAATTTAAAACAAACAACAAAAAGAGGTAATCTATCTGTATACAAACAACAATAATTATTAAAAGAAACCGTACAAAAATATTTACTTTTGACTGTCAAAAAGCAATGTGGGCTCCTAGTTATGTTAACGTCGCGCAATAACTGACCAATTCTAGAGAAAGCGTTCAAACTTGCAAGCCGCTTCTTTATCCTCTTGCACCCTCCCCCGTATGACGTATAGTTTGGTTATTATGACGACTGTCACTACCGTACCCTGGCACAACCGTACCCAGTCTCCTCTACCTAAATACGTTTTACTACGCTCGAGTTGCCCGCAATCATCGAGTTACCCTCGGGATTGCAATATTGAAAGCGTTTACTGTACAATGCACTTTACGTGTTGCCCGGCGCCTCCACCACGTGCATTTATATATAACAATTTTATTAAATCTATTATAATCGCTACATGTGTACCAACATAGATTTGATTTGGGTGGGGTTTGGTTTGGTGTTTGCGTACAGATGTGATGTAATGCTCTGTGAGCAAACATGTCGCAGGATTACGCGTACGACGCGTTCGCCTGGTATTACTATTAATGCGTCGGCACTGGATGCATGTGTGCCGTTGTTTGGAGAGCCAGATATGGAAGGGCAGCGATTTGAATAAACAACAACCCGTTATGCAAACCGGCGCATCACCGCCGTGCTTGCGCAAATAACTAGCCGAGATTCGAATATCTCGGAATCTCGGTCAATCTGAAGATCAATCAGAATCGTCTGCTCTTTGGGCGTCCTATAAATCTGTTTACCGTCGAGGATATTCTTTTGTATTTGTAGAAAGACAAATTTATTCCTGCTGTGTGCAATGCGTTGCGTTACAGATTAAAAAGTTTTTTAATTTTGAAATCTCTGGTGTCTGGCCACAAAATTAGAATTTTGTAAATGCTTCTTTAATCATCCATAATGTGATTATGCAATTAATTACAACCAGCTGTACTTTTGCTCGAGCTCGAGTGTTTGTTTCATTCTTAATACCCCAAGAGAAAGCAGAAAAAAATCGCAAAATTACCACAGCGTTTGCTTGAAATTCATTTTCTGGTATTTCTTTTTGTTTAATCAACGCTTTGAAAACACCGAATTTTAGTCGTAATTAAGCGCTACTTCTTCACAGCGCAGACATTTTTTCCACCATAAAATCCGATTTTTATTGAACGTAAACCAGCTTTGATTTAAAAATAACAGCGCGACAATTTCGTACTTTTTAATGAGTCCTTATAAGGTTGAGGCGCGTTTTTTTCGCCACGTTCGCCCGTCTCGGTTTATTTGATCATTGGCGAGTCGAGACCTGGCGATAGCGTTTTTAATAGACCTGTCGTTAACTGCACCGTGTAATAACCAGTCTTCAGCGCATACACACTATATAAAAATGAAGCACTTCGTTTACGATCCTGTGGCACATAATGAAAAGTCGTCCTTTTTAGTCTGTTTTTATCAGACGGTCGCCGTTATATTTTTCGCTCGACAAGTAAATAACTTCGAATGGAAACAAAGACTCTAGACATATGTATGTAACATGTCAATTCTTTTCATACCAAACTGTTTGTCTGTCTATATTTTGCTTCGAAAATTGTCTGTTAATTTTTTTATATCCTTGGACAACAGACACGTCTGGCCAAACTTATTGCTTTTTGTATCGTATGTCTAATTCTCAGTATTGCATCATCAAGGACAGCGAACAGAAAAATTCGGACGTGAAGACATAAAAACACACGTATTGTGTTCCAATTCTGTTGGGGATGGCCAATGTGTTGTAACAATAAGCAGCCGTAAAATCCTTTCTTCTGTTTGTTAGTCCTGTTTGCGGCGCGAACGTTAAACTTTTATGCCGCACAATAAAAGCTGGTTTTACGGCTGCCAGCCCGCGTGTTCGATGAAAATTATAATTTGTCCACGTATGTGTACGGCAAAGTCTTTTTTAATCAATTTTTGGGCGGATCCGACAGCCAAACTCATCGAAATACGTTTTGATTGATGGCTATGAAAATGAAGTGACAAATGGCAGCGGAGCTCGTGAGTCGCTCTAAATATAAGGCAATAAATCCGATCGTATGGAATATAGAACAGAAAACCGATCGGTGATAGTCTCACACGTAGGGGGCGCGAATAAATCGAGGTCGGCGTTAATGCAGAGGCCGCTCAAACGCGTCAACGCGTTAAAAGCGCTCGAAACGAAGAATGGGAGCACGCGAAATGCATAACAAATTGAAAAGTATTCATGTTTAGCATGTTCGAGGGTAATTTGAGTTGCTTTCCGCCGTTGCTATACCTCGTATGCGCTGCGTTTCAGGACTGTCAAACCAGCGCCTCGAAGGAATGCACATTGTGGCGCGCTTGCTTGTAATTTATTATTCACGTGAATAGCGCAGCGTACGTGTTGTGCAGATAGAGCACGTTCGTATTAATAGTCATATTGATTCGCTTTTAATGTTCACTTTAACCTATTGGGCGTTCTGGGTAAAACTCTAATAAACAGCTTCAAAAAGAGCTTATAAATGGTGCGTAAAGACGGATAATGGTCTTTGGTTATAATCATAGTGAGTAAGGTTATAACCTTTAATCTAAAACCTTCAAGAGCGTCATCTGGTGGTGAAGTATTAAACTCACAATTTCATTTTGTAGGTTAAATGTGTAAATATGCAAAATGAAGAAAACTTTCAATTCAATAGATTTCCACTTGCACTTGACTGATTTTTTTCCATGAATATAACTTCGTAACTTGACTTTCACAAGTTTTTCTAAAGAGATATCGACGAGTACAGTCACGGTTTCAGTCAAAGTTCTGATAAATCTGTATTAAAATGAGTCACTTTTTCAATTTTTCCACGCCTTTTTGTCTCCCCTCTGCGGAATGCGAACGCTCAGTAATTGAAACGAAATTGTAAATTGTAATTGGAATTGCGATTGGAATTGATCGACCACAAAAACCGATCAGCGGCCGCGCTCACGCCCGCTTCACCTTTTCACCTCGATACCTACCTGTGAAGGCGGCTAGCCCATTACGTGAACTTCGAACGTGCATTGAACAATTAAAACGTAATTACCGAATGATGAAAAACTTTAATTACAGTTTCGCAACTTTGCTTTGCTCTCACCCCCGAGCGGTTGAAAGCTGCCCGCCTCGTTCTACCCCTGGTGTTTGTGTCGACGGGTGGAATATAATGCCGTTCAGTGCATCAGCGTTAAAAAAGTTGCAAGAACTATAATGAAAACGTAATGAAAAGGTAGCGTTCATTTGTTGATCATACACTGTTGGATGCTTTCAATAATAACTATATCTCTTGGGACAATTGGGAACCGAAGTGGAAAATATTTTCTTTTTCATTGCATTAAATGTTAATTACTTATTGACGTGAGTGTCGCGCTTTCCAGGCTTCGAAAGGGTTACCTCACACCTTGAAACATTGAAACTTTTGTTCTCGCTTGCCGTCAGTAATGCGCAAAGAGTTTTTAATGTATGTATAGAGAAAGTTTTCTCATCGTTTAAATTCAATGTCTCCTTATACAGAACGTTGACATGAATGGCGAGTCACGAATATTTTGTATAACTTACATTTTATATGTGACCAAGATTTTCCCGACATATCTTGAAAATATTATACTTTAACAATTTTTTATACATCCTGTAGGTGAAGAAGTTGTTTGACTTGTGCCTGACGTGGCACGTTTCCTTATAGTTCCTTCGCGTCCTGCGCATCCTTCGCTTGGAAAGTTTTTGCATGCTGGCAAACTTTCGCCTTTCGCAAATTGCGCATTTTATTCATTGCTCGGAAACTTTTCGCGACTTTTCCGACACTTGCAAACAAAAAGCGCGTGTTTTAACGCAAGGACAATGAGGCACACAGCAACAAGTATCAATAAATAAATAGCCCGCAGGCATGTCGCCTGGAATGCCTAGGTAGCTACAAAAAGCTGTGTGGAGACTTAAAGGATTTAACACCTTCACCTTGATTGCGGTTTTTGTGCGCTGTGTTTTGTGTCCTTGTTCGTGTTGTGTGCGGTAATCCATCAGTGGAGGTAAAGACGCTGTGCGGACGAATTCAAGAACGAGGTGAACAATTAAATCAGCCAGGTAATTTATATTTTAATGCGGTTCTGTCGCCTAGTCATTCTTCAAGCCCGGGTTCCAATTAGACCTGCGTACGGCGCAGATGGGGTTAGAAGGAAGGGACAATGCGCTAAACACAAAACTATTTCAAACATAAATAATTGGTTAGACCGTCTCGCTTCACATCACATATGTTGTCCTTACACCAGATGCGAGAAAATTTAATCCTACCTTGAGGATGAGATTCAACAATAAGACTCGTATTAAAAATTTACGTGATGTAATTAATTATATTACCTTTGATCTTGATCCTGATCCTTGTTCCTATCCGTGGGGATCGTCGAAACAAAAGCAATTTTTGAGTTTTCCTCTTAGTGTTGTTAACATACGTGTGGTACATAAAAATCGCACGGCTTTTGTTCGCGCATGTAAATCGCGAATTGACGTCGAAGCATGAAACACAACAGGAACACGCAGGATCACGTGTACGCCACGCATTTCCTTCTCGGACGCGTCCGTCCGTTCGCCCTGCGTACGCCGGCTGAATTTCGAATTTCGGAAACGCGAGCAAATGGAAAAGTTTTCCGGGCTTCACAGTGCGCAAACCCAAGGCTCTCTGACCGAAAGTTAAAAAAAGGAGAAAAGATCCTTGAAGCAGAAGAAAATAAAGTAACCGCATCGCGGCACGGCGCGCAGAGCAATCAGTGCATTCGAGTGCGCACAAAATAAGAAATAAGTTGCGAACAAGCGAAGAAGAACCCAAAAACGTTACAGCCCTAAAAAAGTTACGCCATAAGTCTGCACGACGAGAATTAAAAATACGCCGGGCCGGTTGTAAGCGCCGGAAACGGACGAACGTCAGAAAAACTTAATTTTTCCACGCCATTGCTTTTAACTCCTAGTTTTGGGTTTATGCAAATTTACGTACTACTAAATTAAAAGTTAAATACTCCTCGAATTAGTTCATTATCGTGCGAAAAACTCACGGCTACCGAAATTTGCGATTTACATGTAAATTCGAGCGTAAAACATTTTCTTAAAAGTTTACGAGTATTTTAATTAAATACTGCATTATTTATTAGCGCACTTGGTGGAGGCGCTCACTAGTACGTCTTGGATTCGTGCATATTTCGCGTTTTATTGCGCTGCCTGCTTCTTTTGATTTCTGAACGCGCTCGGTAGTTTAAGTTACGAGTACTTAAATAGTTTGGCGATTCAATTTCGCCCCGTCGCGTTTCAGTTTCAATGCGGACGGTAGTAGGAAGTTTCACCGGTTTCATTTTTACAATTTCAGTCAGGCACTAGTTTCAGAGCCTTAACGTTTTCATTTGGGTGCTTTGATGAATGACTTTGTTTTTAAAGTTTTACCATCGTGTTATTTTCAGTTTTATATTTTTATTATTTTTTTGAATTTATATAAGTAAAATTACTTGTGGAGGCGTTAGTTTTAAGGTTTTATTTAAAATTTGGCATTGTAATGAAATAAATTTGCAAAATAAAGTTTGTAGCTACAAAAAGCAATCGAATGTCGAATTTTCGGAATGCGAAGACGTCGAGTGAAATTTCATTGTCCTGGCTGAGTGCGGCTCACACGCTTGTGCGTTTCCTGTCTTTAAATGCTATAAATTTATCTACTTGCCTTTTGTGCTCCTGACGGGCCGCGCACCAGGACGCAGCGAGCGTTTTATTGCTTTGTTGTCGTTGATTTTTGTTTGTTTTATGGCGTCGTGGCTCAAAGGCATTTCTTTTGAGCTCCTTTCGGCCGGCTTCGGTATTTCAACTGTTAAACTCTACTGTTTGACGCACAACTTTTGTTTACAAAGTTAGTACTTTCTTTCATTTATTTCGAAATAAGCACTTACAGATTATTTGATAAGAGTTTAAGTCGAGCAAAGGGCGTGGGGCACTGCAACATCAGGTGGAAATTCTCGATCGACAAATTGCGCTTGTCAAATGGTTAATTCGATCGCATTTGTATCAAATCGAGCGCCATATTTAAAGTTTCAGCGTTAATCTTTTACTACCCGTTTCTCACTCGCACTTGCACTTTTTTTCGGTCCTGGAAATAAAAATCGCTCGCGAATCAATCAGCTTGTTTAGGGTAAGCTCAAGTTAAGAAATTGAAGCGAAGAAATTACATTTGTCTAAGTTGTAAGTTGTCTAAGTAAAGTAGCACGAAACATCTGCGACGTACTGCGATTGATTGAACATGATTGCAAAAGCTGGCGTACAACTTTTTGCCAGCCACATGTTTGATGCGCCTTCCTGTTCGCGTGTTAACTTCAACTGCAGCTTCGTTACATCACAATGAACTTAGTCGCGCAGAGTTGCATTCAGCTGGCATGCGGCTGCGGGGAAAACAGGTACAACAATGCGAACAAACCCTTCGCAAAACTTGACGCTTGCCCGCAGTCCTGCAAACATTCCAATGTGCACAATTTCATCGTTTTGTAACATTACCTGCTATGTGCATATAAAGAAACTATTCTATTGACTCAGAACTGGGTTAACAAAAGGCGTCGATTCTGCTGTGTGGTAACAATGCTACCTGCAGTTGAAACATTTCGACGGTTTGACAATTATTGCAACTGGCGACAATTGTACAGTGCGTCGAACTCGTCGTCTTGTATTCCACAGTTTACACGAGACAAAAAACAAGTGTCGCGAAACACTGAAACATCCGCACAAGTCGAACAAGTGAGTTTGTAGGTGAATTTGCGATGCGCATTGCGGGGCGGATATCAAGTGTCTTCGATTCATCGGCATTCGACATGCATCCATGTGCGCAGCGCGCAATTCGATTCCTGCGAATTTCCACTTCGACGTTTCCGCGCGCAGTTGAACGCTATTCACTAAGCGAAATAACACTGTCCATCAAGTGTTGTCATTCACATACACGTTATTATTTTTTCTTGAGTTCTCTATTTCCCTATTTCGTTTGTATTACCTATTACATGTTACGCCGTTTTTTTTATTACAAAATTTTATATATTTTTACCTCACTTTTGCTTTACATCTAAAAAAAATAATTAAACAGCGCGGATTAAATTTGTATTCAAGTACAAATTAATTAAATTTCAAGTTTCTTTTTGATGCGACTTTTTCGTTTGATAAAACTTTTCGGAGAGCATTTTCTCACGACGTTAAAAAGCTATCAACTTGTGCTAATTACAGATGTACTTTAATGGATGTTTGCTTCGACGGTGCCGGCGGTTTCGTGTCGTTTTCGAAACTTTCCTAAGTCGCCGCTTAAATTTTTAACGAACGCACTGCTCATACTGAAAGAAATATAATTTCAATCGAGCTTTAATCTCTTCACGCCAAGTGCGTCGTTTCAACGCTAATTTGTATATTACAACAAAAAGTAAACAGCGGTTAAATTAATTACTATGGACGAATTTTAATATGTAAATATAACGTTTTTTTTGGTTGTTTCAGGTTGGTAATTATTTAGTACCTCGTCAACGCATGGTTATTCAATCAACACGATATTAAAGTATGTAAAATGTCAAATATCGCAAAATATCGCATGCAAAATGAAATTTTAGTTTGCACAACGTGCTTCGACACTCGGGCGCATCATTTTTTGCCGGTGTTGCGCTGAATTACAACGCGTACGGATCTATCGGCTGGCGATGCCTCTCGATCGAATGTTTTGCGCGTCCACCGACTCACTTTGCCGCCAGCACGTTTCGCGAATTTATGAATTATTAATGACGACGCCGATATTTCAGTGCTGCGAGGCGGGCGGGCGGCGGCAAGACTTAACTACGGCTAAGTGGAGCGCAACACACACACATATATACATGCTCGAGGCTTGTGGCGGTAGCGCACCACCGGAAGCGTCGCAACGAGTTCGATTCATGCGAAAAATGCGCGAGGCCTGTTATTATTTTTTTTCCTTCCGGTTGAAGCGGCCTCCGAGTCGGGTTCGTAACGTGATTACACGTATTTATTGGATATAAAGATACGAAGCGAGATAGGCCTGACAGAATATATTTTTAAACCCCGCATAGAGAGAAAGAAATTGAATTTCATTTACATTTTTGATTTTTTTAAATTTACAAAAATTATACATATTGTATTATTTTTTCGGGGGGCAAATCAATCACAATTTTCAATTAAAAGAATTTGTCATCGCTCGCATGAACGAGCTTCAATAAATCCATCTCGAAGATGAAAACTCTTTAGTAAAGTTTTTCGTTGCGCGCGCGCGGTCGCACCATCAAAACTTTGCACATAAATTTCCGCCCTGTCGTCTTTTCGCATTCCGTGTAGGTTGTTGTTGCTTTTCTTTTCATTGCGCCACGCGCGCTGGCGACGTGTCGCGCGAAAATAATAAAAATATCGTATAACGCGAGCGCGCTGGAAAAGACGGATATGATGTATATCTTGTGGATGTATTTCTAAAAGTCCGCGGAGATTTCGCCGCGCGCGCGTCACATCCGGCCAACAGGTGAAAGGACGAAAGAGTTCCACGCCCTGCGAAGCCGAACAGGGTGTTTCCGCTCGGCTCCCATCACTCATAAATATCTACGAGCGCTTCGGCAGGGATGCTCCGATGGGAATTGTCTTATTTCGAGATGGTGAAGTGAGGAATTGCTGAGGTATTGGCGGCGGCGTATGCGCAACCCCCAAGCGCCCATCATAAGGTCATCTTTCCGACCTTTTACTTATCTTGTTTTCGACATTTTCTGCACCCAGCGAATTTTATTAATTCCCTCTGGAGCTTCGAAAAGGTTCAGCGATTAAATTAATCATGCATATTTCGCCTAGCATTACGTAATGTTACGTTTCGAATTTGTGATTTTCACGCCGAAGCTTGGAATAACTAGGAAATGGAAAAATTGAAACAAATTGGATAAACAAATTCGATATTTATGCGAGCGGAAAATTCCGGAATAAACTCTCTCTCTGCGGCTGCCAAACGAGGATATTACAGAAATTTTAAATTAAACCTATAAATTAGGCGTCGATTTTTCATTCGACATATAAAACATCCAACGTGTGAACTCGGCCGTAACTCGTAAACTCTTCTACAGGATGTTTTCGTCGTTAAGTTAATTAATAACAACCTAATAAATTGCTACTCTAAAAAACTGTCATGTTCCAGTTTACGATCATTGCGCTTGGATACTGACTTTTTATATTCATTTTCGATACATTTTTCCCAGCAACCAATTAATATTTCAGTTAGCAGTGTTTGAATTTTAAATAATTGCGCAAATTCGAAATAACTAATTAAAGTTTAATATTCCCGTATTCGCATACACGCATGCACTGAAACAACAAGCGTGCTAATTGATACAAATTCACTTTGCCCATTCTTGTTAATAACGTAATTAATATCGCATGCGAGGCGTGCGCGTTTATTAAATTAAAATTAAATCAAATTAAATTAATAACAAATAGATCGGAGGCAAACAAAACGGAAATGCAATATGCAGAACGCGGGACGGGACATGGCACTAGAATAGCTCAGTGAAAACTCAATGCATTGCTTGTAGGTGCGTCCAGGTGCAATCGATCCTACACGTGCACATCCATTAACTAATTGAATTTAAACACGCTACTTAAATGATAGACAACGGTAAAGTTCCTTAATAATGTCACCGTCTTCTTCATGGCTTGAAATTTTACGTATGCATGTATGAAAATAAAATAAGTCTTGCGTAATGTTCAATATTGGTACGTGACATTTTCTGCAAGCAGCTTGAAAGAACTTCGTTACGCTATAAGTCGTTTGATATTGCGCCCACATCTACAATGTAATATGCTTTATCGTTGAACAGCTGACTTGGAAAGTATGCTCCCTTGTTTATTAAATATTTTATTTTGAATAGAACACTTTATATTGCTAAATAACAAAACGTACTTTATTCCAGTTAATTGTCCGGGGCACGCATTACAAAATAAAAATCTTTTTCTTCTTGAAACTGAGATACATTTTCTGATACCGCAAAACATAAATCTTATTACATAATGAATTTTTTCGATATGAAATCAGTCAATTATTGTATGTTTTTAATGAGTGCAAAAATACATCTATAGGTATAAATAGCGCGATAGATCGATGATCATAGAGTGTACTATAATGATGTCGTTTCTTAAAAGCCCCACGTCAATCGTATCGAATTTCACCCGAAACTGAACTCTCGTCGGATCGCTTGATATTTGAGTTGGAACTTGCAAACAACGCCGAATAATCCGTGCGCGCTTGTTTCTATTTGAAGAGCAGGCGATCGATTACCGCATTATACCAGTACGCCACGAATTGGTTCAATTAACCGTTAGTTAACGTTTGTGTTAACGCTAAAGTTCCCGAATACAGGCTGAGCAAAACATAATAGCGATTGCAAATTTCGACCACAATTTGTATTTTATTACGAATACCACATATCATTTATTTGATACCAACATCAGCGCCGTAACGAAATTCTCAATGCTCAATAATTCCACGTGCGCGCAAGGATGATTGGTTTGGAAGCGCAGAATGTTGAAGCTGCGCGACTATAAATTAGGTGCGATTGGATGAACTTACGAGCTGTCTTATTGTCGACTCGCATCTAACTATAACCCCGAGGCTTCGAGTGTGCAGGTTGTGACGGAATTCGAGTTATAATCTTTGTCTCCCGAAGAGCAAGGGCGCGCATCACGTTACTTACGTGCTGTGCTAGTTACTCAGGCAAATTATATGCATCGATGGTTGAACCTATCTACCTGGTGAAGTTATTAATTGCCATTGAAATATTCTTGTGATGTATATGCCTATACCTGAGTATAGAGGTATATTAATTACCAATAAGGGGATGCAGTTCACGCGATACGCACGTGACATCGGTTGATGGACGTAATTGATCATCTCCTGACGCAACTAATCTGAAGAAACTGGTGATTAATTCGTTAAGCAACTGTGAAGTGACAGTATGGTTTAATTATATACTCATTACGACATGTGGTGCGGATGGAACCTGATTGTGATCCTCGTAATTAACCGGTAATAGAATAATTAATTACATTTGCGTGCTTTTTTTTCGGTACCTACGTGTGTAAGCAAATTCGATTAAATTAATTTTATGTGCGACGATTGGCAGGGCGCCGGTCACAAAGCGAACGAGAGGAGAAAAATTCACTTTGATTTGGTTTAATTTATTTTCCCGCTTGCACCGGCTTTGCTTTGTGCGTTTGTTTCTTTGTGCTGCTCTGTGGATTTAACAGATTTCAACCCTCAACGCACAAACAAAAATTGAATGCGAATTTGACACCCACGCGAAAGCAAACGCACAACACGCAAAATCAAAATCAGTAGTTACTCGAAAATAAAAAAAAAGAAATATGCTGCAAGAAGTACAATGCGCACAAGGACGATGCCACAATAATAAAGCTTTCGATGTTATTGACAATACCAATGCGGCGGCGTAATTCCGCTGTCAATCACACACCCAATTTTGGCCATTATTTTCGTCGATACGTGCCGACGCGATAGAACCACCGCGTCCCGAACATCCTCCCGCACACAATGCTATCTCCTGGAAAATATACGATAAGTTGATGCAGTCGGGCATAGCTCGTGTGCTCACTTTCTAAAGGGGTTTTCATTTTTTGTGCTGTTGCGTAGCTTCCGCATGTTGCGTTACACTGTCCTCTCAGCGCGATACAAAATACAATGTAATACAATAACACTGACAACTCAAGTCCCAAACAACGGATAAAAACCGTAAAAGACAGCGACACGCTGAAACGAACGATGACATTTAAATTAAAACAAAAAGTTGCAACATCTACACATGTGTACTCCGACAATATTGTATGCTTTATCGATTGTTCCGTGAATTACAGTTTAATTAAAAACAAACATTTCACAAGGAGTATTTACTTGTTTAAGGAGCAAATTGAATTTAATTCATTGAATGTTAGAGCTAATTAATCTTAACTAATAATATAAATGCAAATGTGAGTTTGTTTGTTTCGCTTTTACGCGAAAACCAGTCAAACAATTTTAATAAATTTAAGTATACAGATATTTATGATCAAGGAAAAGCAAATAGGCCATATTTTGTTACAAAAATACAACTTTAAGGGTGTAAAATAAGAGATAAAAGTAGTTAGGAAGATTCAATCAGTTATAGTTGTTTAATTTGAATGTAGATGGCACTAAAATTCATGATTGGTATGTCTGACGTGTGATGAGTATTTATTAATTTATTTTATTTGTTTAAATTCTATAGAAGTCTCTAATGGATCAAAATGTTCTATATTCGAAAGCTTGTTTACGTCGCTGAATTCACAATGCTCCTACATGTCGTAGGATATTAATGATTGTGACATTACGTAGCACGAAATAAGTTTTTCGTCAGGACGATTTCTTTGCGCATCCTTGCACTTTCGGTTTGTTTTGCTTCGCGCACAGCAGACGTGTGCAACAGCATTGCGAGTTCCCACGTTTTGTAAATAGCATCGGGTCGCGCTGCTCGACATGATGAATACATTCACATCCCAAAGATTCCCGAACTAAACAAAAGGCCAAATCGTAGCGGTGATGAATATGCCTTATATAAATACGCGTGTTATTTACAACAATATACAATATGGTAATCTATACTTTAGGCATAATATTTTGTGTGTTGCTTGAGGGGTGAAGGCGCGACAAGAATTAATAACGCTTCACGTTTATTTGATTTCAATGTGCTTCCGGCCGGAATTCATACCAGACCGAATACAAATATTATGAGAGAAAATTTATTTGGAATTCTTACAAGTGAAAAAGCAATTTGTGCGTTTTGTTTTTAATTTTACGCATATGAATAAATATCTGCTTTTGTTGTTGTTTGTTCCATATTTTATTATTAAATATTTGCAGCTGTCGTTTGATTTGATGTGCTTCATCCCCCATTCTATGATCGATTTCGGCGGTATAATATTTAATCGGCTTCGCCTCTTGCGCGGCGGATTTGCGCTGAAACAGAGTTTCGAAAACCGCTCCAAATACCCGTGTTAAAAGCGCTTAAATCTTTATCCTTCTCGCATCTCCACTGTCGGCTTTCCGCTGCGCATCCTGCGCGGTTGTCCTTCATCGCAATTCTTCGCACGCGCGCGCGGAGACGACGCTACACCTTAATGCGGCGTGCATGTGCGCGACCGCAATACGCGGATCCTTTGCGATTGTGAATGGAGGCGTTAATCATTTTATGAATTATGAAATGTAGCGCGTCGTCGTCGGCGTTGCCGCGCGTAAATTCCGCAACCTTTTGCGGTGCGCGCGCGAAAGCGTAATAAATTGTGATTTAAGTCGCCTTTATTAATGCGCATTAAATTAATGCACCTTTTCTTATTTCAACCCGTGCATAATCCTTCAATCTCATGTTCGTGCTCGGCGCGCGTTTTTGCGCCAATTGCGGCATCATTTTATGCGTTACTTTTACGAGCTTTTCTGCCCCGATTTTTCCGCATGTGTGTAACAACGAACGTTCACTTGAACGTTAAACTCGTAAAAACACTAAAGACGAAAATAACAATTACCGTTTACAATGCCTAAGCACCTAAGTAGCCTCCAACTATACAAGCTACTATTAGTAAAAACTTTTCTCATGGAGTTTTACAGACTTTAACTTACTATAAGTGCGAAGAACATTGCGAAATTTCAACTTCACGCATTAGAAACAACTTTAGCAAAATATTATTTAAATTAACCTTAGAGACCTACCTACATAAATGTCAGTCAATAAGTGAATCGGAATCTGCCGAATTTGCAGATTGCAATCATTGTGACCTAGGTACGTTTTTGTCCTTTTAACCTATCATTAATTTTGCACTAGTCTGTCTATCCTAGCTATTACCAGGCGAACATTAGCGTAAAACCCCATTTGCTCAATGGACCATTCCACCAACGCCAGTGGATTATATCTCGGACAGTTGATTCTTTAGACAATTAATATCGTTATTCATTAGTGTCTATTACGAAAATCCGCTCGATTTATGAGTCCCTGAAGACAGATAAGAGTGTGTAAACATTGCCGATCAATTTTGGCAACGTTCTCACTATTAAAAATGTATTAACGTCGTGTTGGTGTTGGTCTTGTCCTCCATCGTAAATGTAATGCAGTCATGATGGAAGGACTGGATCATAAACCTAGTTTTAGGCTTTTAAAATGCACGTCTTTTTTATACTGACCTATTCTAGGTCATATACAGGGTGTTTTTTATATTGCATTTAATTGTTTGTTGGGGATAAAATATTTTTTTTAGTAAATGTTTATTCAACATTCATTTCCGCGCTTTTATCTGGTGGCGTCGAAATGATATCGTTTCAAGTGGAAAATGTAGCAATTTTCAACATGTCGAAATGTTGTCATCGTCGAATTGCCGTGCGTCGTTCGAAACACATCATCGGAAGCGATAAAACCTGTTTTATTATCCTGTCATTTGGCGCTGCGACGTCCGGACGAAATGCAATTTCCTCTCGTCTCGCAACCAGCCGCAGAAAACTTTCTTTCTTCACTTATAATTTCTTATTCCGGCCTGATAAATGCTCCGGTGCGTTTTTTTCTCTTTCTGATAATAAAAAATTGTTCACGTTGTTATGCGGCTTGCAAGCGAATTCGTATCGATAAATTAGGCAGGCGGGCGTTTTGCGGGTTGGATACAGACGTAGGTCCGTATGGGCGTTCGTCCTTAAAGGTAACCTTCGATTTATTATTTACAGCGCACCCGAAGCGTACGCACGTGCGCTTGCTTGGGAAGACCATCGAATTGTCTTTAAATTTGTATCGAATGTAAATTTACATTTTCTATGCTTCTCCCTTTCCTATTTATCGCGTTTATATAAAGCGTGCGTAGGTTTTTCCTTGGTCGAAAAATGCTCAGATTTCTTTGTACTTGAGAGCTGCCTCTTCGGGTGGCATTTTGTTTTGTTTATTTCTCTCGCCGAAGGTATTTCCAACGTCGCCCGGAAATGCGGAAAGAACTCAAAGTACGCTGAACTGCGCGAAACGCTCGTGTAAAAAAGGCACCGCACGAAAAACCTCGGAAAAGTAAAACAATTCGGTCCGCGACTTGAACGATACGCTCCGAAACAAAAAAAGCGCGTTCCGAAAGGGGCAGCTTTATTTGTGGCCGATGAGGGTATTAAAAGGATTACGTGTTTCTCCCAAAAGGGGAACAGGTATGAGTTATAAAGTGCCACTGACTTCAATAGACGACGAAAGTCGTGAAATCCTTTAAGAAGTCAAAAAATTTTACTGCGGTATTTTGTACATAGTACATAGCTGCTTTTATTTATATTTTAACGAATTTAATTAGCAACTAATGTGACGTTTTAACGCCGTCGCGAGTCGTTCGCCCGTCCCGGTCGGTCATTTACGAAACCATTTCCGGTGACTTATGTCACGTCGTATACCAGTCCGCATATATACACGAACTCCCATGATGGTGCGTATTTCATAAATGTCATGCGGCTTCCCATTGCCCCCGCCGAGTTTCCATTTCTGTCGTCCGCCATGGATTTGCTAATAAAAACCGAAACCACTACCCGGCGCACGGCCGGACGGCCAACACGAACTTCATAAACTTTCTCGGCTACAGAAACGCTCGTAAATTTTTATTTAAAATGTTACATTTCACATTTTCTCATCGCGCCGCACCATTTTCCAGCTTGGCTGAAACAAATCGTGATACAACACAATTCGATATAGAACTAACAACAATAATTAATCGTTGATTGGTAACAAACTGTGTATTTTGTATGACTGTATAATATGATCATTTGAATTGTGATCCTGCAAGCTGTCGGGGGGCGGTTGGCAATAAATTGTCTATAACTGTGCCGCGCACAGAATATAATGTACGATCCATGCGTGCGTCAGACACTCATATGCATTCGTCGAGGGGCAGTTTGTTGCCGCCCCCCATTGCGCGCCAACACAACACGTGCAAACAATTCGCGCACCAGCACTACTCATTAAGTATGCGAGTCCTTTGTGCGTAGCTTTCTTCGTGCTCCTTGACATTGCCAGGACATTAACGCACAGCTATTGTCACAAGAACTCCACAGCCTCTCCGTCTTCCACGCCGACATATTGTTTAAGGATAACATATTGTAATGCGGCCTTAATGCATTAATACCATCTGAAAGGGCGCGGGCGCTACACTTAGGTTCAAGAATGATGCAAGGAAGTTTTTAGCTTGCGTCTTAAAATACGCCCGTAGATTGTGATAATAGATATGATAGTCCTGAAAGCCGTGCACGGTTTTGATGTTGATGAACACTTTTGTTTCCTGCTCGCTGTTTCGGACTTATCATCTCGTGCAAGTTGTTCAACACAGGACAAAAGGCCAGGAAGAGATTACACGCGGTGATAAAATGTAACTTTCAAAGTACAAACTAAAACTCTTTTCTTTTCTTGTATTCACACAGGGGTTATATTTTTCTTTTCCTACATTTCCCACTATTGCTGAAAATATTTACAAGTTGAGAATATTGTAAGTACAGTGAAATATTTACAGTCATACATAACGCATGATGGACTCGCATTAAATGTAAATCGCTGAAGCGCAGTTTTGCGTTTTTATTGCGAATTTGGAAAGTTTTATTGAATTTTTCATGATTTCTGCATGCACGTACTCTCGGTCGACCCAGTTCAAAGCGTTAAATTTTTACGAGAAGAAAAGCATAACTGCAGGTCGAGATGTAGATACCTGAACCTTCATTGCGTTGCGTAAACATGCATAAAAATTTTACATGAAATGCTTTATTTTATACGCCGCTCGTATTTTAGCCGTGCGGGCATGAAAAATATAAACCAAAAAGCTACAACTAATTACACTTTTTAAACTTGTTTTTATATGCAATATTATCGCTGCGAGCGGGCTGAACATGCGGGCGAGGTGGAAATTTGATGGTTAGAACGAGTGCTGTTTTTGAGAATTTAAGCATGGACGAGTGGAGCAGGTCGGAGAAGTTTACAGAGGTTAATCTACCCTTAATGTTACGTTTGCGTTTGTGTACACTTTGTATTTCACCCGTACTCCCGCGTAGGTACGCCATATGTGGATTTTTATGAAAAATGTATGTACACTTTTTACGCTTTATAAAGTTTATAGTCGATTTCTTGCACGACGACGGCGGCGAAGGATATTAAGGACATAGACGTATTTTGATGGCAGTTATTGAAGCACGAGATTAAAGTTTTCATCAAAATCTTTTTTAAATGTATTATATATATTTATTCAAAAATTAATTTTTTTTTTAGAAAAATTCGTAGATTTCCGAATTTTTTTTTGCAAATTTACTGTGCCAATTCGTGCATGAACCACAAAAGATTATTTTTGACATTGCTCGTTCGATAAGAGACGACGAACAAACCGCCACAAACGATCACAACAAAACATTTCAGCCGGGGCGCACCGAAAGACGATTTGCATTCAGTCGGTTTTCTTTTGTACGTTTTCCTTCTCCCCTTGTTAACCAAAGTAATGTACTTGCACACATTTTCATCTTCTCATCGCGTCGACAAACGTGCGCTGTGCGCAAATTTGAATCGACAGCGACGACAACAATCTGTCTTTTTGTCTTTGTGTTATCATCGACTACACCGCAGATTATTAACATTAATTTTTGCGAATCGCATTTTCTCGTGCTGGAAAATCCAAGTCATTAATTCGACTTACAATCGAGTTGCAGCGGGATTATAAATCGCTAAAAATAAAGCAAAACAAAATCATCAGGGCGTTTGCACGCGGATACGACGCGAACGAAGTGAATGAAAAATCTAATGGGATTTGAGGCACGTAATTAGGAGATATATTATTTTAAAATCACAAACAAGCAGCACCAGATTACACACAAATAAAACACTCATAAATTGCATTCTATAGTTCATTTTGGTAATTAATTTCGAAAGGAACAATAACACCGTTCGCGCTGCGTCGTATATTCGGATGGAATAAAAGATTTTATTTGTGCAATTGAACCGTCAATGGGCCGAGCTTTGTGTTTGGTGTGTACTTGGGTTTTTGTTGCTCGCCTGGTTTGTTTCAAACTTGTACGCAAGTGGTTGGCCGGCACCGAACACAACTAACAAATCCGGGCCGCATTTTTATGGTGCGTTTTTATATTCGTGCAGTGTTGTTTTTTTTCTGTTCTGCATTGTGTTTCCGAATGAAAATTGCGCGCAACGAGCGCGTGTAAGCCGCTTTTACATTCAGTCGAGTGTGTGGCACCACCAAGGAAAAAAAATGCGCCCGTTTTTTATTAAACAAACTGCAATGGTAAAGGTGGAAAAGTGGGGCCACACTGCAATTTTTGTGAAAATTTGTGCAGCCGAAAGAGAAAAGGGGTATTGAATTTCCGTCGAGAACTAGAGCAAACAGCAATGAAATTTTAATTAATTGTTGCAAGCTTGGCTCTATTTTTTGGGGTTAACACCGATACCCTTTTAGAACATAGGTCAGTTGTGTCGGTTGTTCGGGAAGTAAGTAAAGTTTCGGGGACAAAATTTGGTATTCAATTTGCGTAAGATCTTTAAACGATGACCACACCGATATGCCGCACCGAACACACAACTTCCACTCTCTTGCAGGACGTTGCCGTTGGTTTACTAAAGTCGCAAGGCGGGCGCATTCTAAGGTCCCATCGCGCACATCACCCGTCCCGGGACCGCACATATTTTAACGAAGGACCTGCTTTGAATTCTAAACAGCTGTGGCTGGTCTCCGCACAGCAGGAGATTCTCGGCCGAAATCCGGAAGAAAATGTTGAAAACGCTCTCGAAATATGCCTACGTACGCAAGAAAATGATAGCAACACCATCATCTTGCAACAGGACAGCGTTTTTTGCAAATATAAACAGTTTATGTACGCTTGTGGGAGTTAAAATGTGTATTGCATGCTTTTGGAAACATCCTGTCTTAGTGGGTAAACTGTTTTCGTATGGATCACCAGCTCTTGTAGCAGCGGGAACTTTGGACTGGAACTAGAACTACTGGATGTTTGTTTCAGCAAGATTTCATTCAGTTTTCGTTCGATAAAGTTGGGATAGGTCTCGGACGTTGCGGGACTATGGAAGCGCTTACGTGGTGAAACGTCTCATTTTTTTAAATTTACGACCTCGCGCTCGTCGGGTCATTCTGAAGCGAGCACGTATCAATTGGATACCAATGTCTTACCAAACTTCTTTTGGTAATATCTTTTGACGTGCAGCATCTTTTAATGAAGTTTTATTCGTTTATTATATCCCAAGTCTACACAACCAAATTAAAAATTAATTATACTTCATTACTTTTCCGTTTTGATCAATTTTTGAAAATTTACAACACACTGCCAGAAAAAAAACATGAGGCTTCCCTGCGAATTTTGAAAACCGGCTCCCTTTATCTTGTAATTGAGTTATTCAATCTTATCGCAGCCTTCGAGATTTTATATAAGAATTGCCTTTTCGATTATTGTACCCTTCTCTAGTAGAAAGACTTAAAACATACTTTACAGGTTTTTGTGAATTTATAAGTCATGCGATGGTTAACAGTTTTGATGCGATGTTGTATGGTATTTTAAAGCAGTGTTTGTTGGTCAATGATCTGGTATGATCTATGACAGAGGGCGTAACAAAAAAGGTTACCAAATTTTGCTCTAGGGTTAGTAGATGATTAATGAAAATTAATTATATAGGTGTTGGTCCATTCAGCCATGGCGTTTTGAATGGATGATGCGGATGATGGAAAGATACTATTCTAGTTTCCGATTATTATTTAACGAGGTCGGGGCTGCATTGAAATCAAATTGAATGTGTTCGCACAGTGCGCTTACATCCGTAGCTGGATGAAAATTTCGTGCGAACACATGAGCTCCAGCCACCTTCGTGCTCCCAGCAGACAGGACGATGTGTAAATGGAATTTGTGCGAAAATACAAAAGATGATATATGAACTCATCCCAGCGAACGCGTTGTTGCTCTCGTCATGGAAACAGAAGCCTAAGCGAAATTGAAAAAGAAAGGACACCCCACATCGTCATCCGACCTGAAACTCATCATCGTGAGCTGAACGACAGAGCGGAACAAGCAGATTAGACATACGGAACAAAACATAAATGTAATGATCCTGCCTGGAAATAACGCAGGCGCAACTTGAATGGAAAAGACGAAGTTTCTTTGCGGTTGTTTGAATTATACGTATGTCGATATCGGGCCGCGCGCACCAAAAAAGATGAAACGTAAATATGAAACTCGCTGTAACTTGATTATCGGTTTGCTTTTGCTGTAGGCATTCGGCGCATTCGAAAATTTTGAACACGCCGATCGAACGCGGAGAGTTATCGCCAGTGATTATTATTCCACGTACGCTCCACGCTCGGTTCCCTATCGGGAAAACAGAAAAATGAAAAAAGAATAACGCCCCTGCTACTACGCGCAGGGCTGAAGAAAGCGAAAACGAACAGGCTGATGAAAAGGGCTTTGCCCTTCGATTGAAACGCGCACATCTTTTATGTAAAAACAAATACGAGCACGAAAATAGAAAATTGCCTAGATCATTGAAGATGATTCAATTTTTAGACAAGAAAATACCTAGGATTAATTTATTACAGTTTTCAAAGCTGTTTTTTCTTTAAATGTTTTCCTTCGAAGCAGAGATAACATTTTCAAAATTGTCATGATTGTCTACATACATTACTCGCCGGATGAACGAGCAACTGATGAAGTGTATCGTCTATTCCGTTTTCGATGCCATGAATGTGGGACTTGAGGCGAAGAATGCAAACGCATATTTCTTGCTCAGTTTGTGCTGCGCAGGGATTCCCTAGTGCGAAGAGTACTTTTAAAGTTTAAAGCCAGTCGCAAGCAGAGCCGGATTCCTTGAAGTTGCCATTCACTCCTAGACAACTGCCGGCTAGATATTCGCATCCGGTTAGAAAAAGGAAATCGCGCGAAACAAGGCGTTCGCTCGGGAGCGGCAAAGGCAGAAGCAAGCGCTAAGCTTAAAATTTATGAGAGTAATTTATGCGCTAACATATGTCAGCCAGAATTGCGGAGAATTTATTCGACGGGTATGCCAACGCGGCCGCGACTGCAAAGAGGCGCCAACCGCCTCCTTCGAGGTTTCCCGAGAACAACCAAAATAAACATGCACCCCTACTCACAACCCGGTGTTATTTTATGATGGAAATTTACTTAAATGTCAATTTTATTCGTTTTTGAAATATATTACAATGTTGATGTTTGTTTATTCTTGTGATAAGTGCGGTTTAGTGTGCGTGTCGGTTTCGATTACATGTGGAAAATAAACGAAGAAATGTCGAGATCTATTAGCGTGTTTGTTCGACATTGTGTTGACCTTTTCCACGCCGGAAAGAAAATCAAAACCCGTTGAAATGCGCACCGCGACCGATTGCAACCGATTCGTAAATAAATGATGCGTGAAGAAAGAAAAACAGAACACTATCGCGACGAGGAAGAACGCAATTCTTATCGTTTGATTTATGAACTCCATCCGATGGATCTCTGCGCGGTATTCCGAGGAGTGCCTCGAAAGAAAGGATCAAGCTGAACGTTCGATTTGAGCGTTACACGCGCAAGGCTGTAACGGTTATCATCTTGGGCGATCATTGCGGACCACAAAGCTTGCTCAAACCATAGACAGCAGAAAAGTTATTAACCAATATTGGAAGATAAGTCCGCACAAAAGACACAAAGGACTAGGCCGAAATGAAATAAAAACGGGCACACATTTTTCACCATTTGTTTTCGTGCGTAGGAAAAACATAGCTAAAATTGGTGAACGTGCATCGAATTTCATGGAAAATATCAATAATAATTTATGCATAACGACAAAACGTGATTAATACGTTATTACTCGGCGCTCTCGCATTGTACAAATATATGCTCGCAATTACGAATTGGGCCACACTGGGTGATGTTGCGTACGCACATCAATTAATAATTAGATTTATATGCAATCTGTGACGGCGACATTTGTAATTTATATTTGACAATTAGCACAATTCGCGCCGTTATTGTGAATTTCTTGTGCACAAAGTCACATAATGTGCAACTCTATTACCGACATATTTGAAGCGTTGTAGCGACAAATGGTATAACTGAAAAAGTTTGTTTACAATTTGTACTTGTCGTTGCTGTTGCTGTTTGCATTGATGATTATACGCGTTTTTGTTTGTTCGATTTGTTTAGCTGCTAAATTATCGCTGTGTTTTTGGTCGGAAATTGGAATAATCAATGAATCGTTGGTACGTTCGATTCAAATTGCGATTTTACATCATTTTCAATATGCCTAACAAGCTTTTTGTTTGTGCAACGCACAGACAAGCAAATATAAAATCAAACCAGTGTAAACAAAAATGTTTAACTAAGGTTTTTTTTTTGTAAATTTAAAAATACATAACAATTTTATTTCTATGATAAAAAAATAATAAAAACGAAAATAAATCTGTTTGTGAACATGTAATTACTGCAACTTTGCAGAAATTACATTCATATTCTGACACTTAATTTTAAACAAAACTGGCACATAAATATTTGCGCTTTCATTATTTAAACGTTTGATGAAAAAGAGTGCGTTTTATGTATTTGCTTTAAATTTTAATTTTAATCTAATTAAATATAACCCGTGAGTGTTCTGCACTCCCGTGAGATTTAAAATTTAAATATTTAATAATGAATATTATAATTTATGTTTTTACGCGGGCGGCGAGCGATAATTCTCTTTTATTCGCGTCCTACCTGCTCCTGCTCCTGCTGATGCATTCCCTGGTGGCATCCCCGCCTCAAACCGTGCATTTCGGAATACATTCTCGTACTGTGCTCATTTCGCACGTGAATAATATGCGTGTGCCGATTCCATTGTTCACTTCGTCGGCACTTGGCTGCCTGCCGCGACTACGACTTGGCTAAAATTGCTTTACGGAACATTTATGTTATGTACCTCTACCTGTTTCAGCGATTCGCTGTTAACACACGGTTCGCAATCCCTGCAGTTTGCAAAGAAGTTGCGCATTGAATCGCCGTAAAATTAGTCCTGTTCGCTGCAGTTGTATTCGAAAATGATTTAGTGAATGCGATGCACTGCGGGCTCGTCGCTCTTCGCAGATTTCTAATCAACCCTACTGTGGCCTGGCAGTGCTGTTCTATAAGGTCGGCTCGTAGGTCAATAGCTTCGCATAAATTAGCCACATATAAGCGTACGAATGCGGGTGGCTATGAATGGGACCGCCTGGACATGCGTCGCGGACAATGGCGAGCGCAAAATTTCGAATTGTTAACCAGACATTATGGCCGATCATTACTCTTGTATTTATGCGCTGGTATGGCTCGTACTTTCCGTGTTAGCAACTTCGCATGCATGCTTTGCCCGAGCGCGCTCATAATTTGCACCTCGTGCATGATTTTTTTTCTCCTGCTCTCTCTACTATTTTATGTTTTGCATTGTTTCAGGTGAGTGAGTGCGAAGTGGGCGTCACGACGTCGTTTCTCTCATTGTCGGCGCACCGCTGAACAATTCTAATACGATGGAAATTAACTCAGAAGAAAATGCGGTTTTGCGTATTATTATACATTGCGTTCACTGTGCATAGGCTAAAGTTGTGGTTACGGTTGGTAGAAAACATGCGAACACTTGGTACAATATTTGGGGGGCGGTAGAAGGCGTAGAAGCTCTTCAGACTGGATTTATTGAGGTCGTAATATTAAATATGCAATTTTAAATTAACCTTTTGCGGCACGCGTTTGCGCCCTGAATTTTATTCTTTGTTTCTTCTCGGCATGCCATGAACAGAGAGCTCAAGGAAATGAAGCGTGTAATATTAGATCGGTGTGCGGCGACACAGACAATAAAGACACCTCCGAATGCAAATTGGAAAAAATGCTTAAAACACAATTCACAATAGGTTTCTTTCGCTAACCGAGTTATAACACCGAAAAAGAAAGAACCACGTCGCAAAGATTAAAATATCCGCCGACAAACTTTATTCACTTGTAGAAAGACTGCAAGCGTTTTAATTTCTTTTTTGCTTTCGTCGTTTTTGTCGCTTTGCATTGCGGTAGCCCTTCTGCAAGCAGAGAGATGACGAAGTGGTGCAAACGGAAGCAGAACCAGCGCATCAGGAAAAAGTTAGTGCCGCTGCGAATGGCGCAGTCGTGGCCGGGCTGCTAACCAGCCATTATTACCGGTTGCTTCAATTGCTCTTCTAACTCGCCCCGCGACCGTTTTTCGTTCGCCAACTTTATAGTCCTGCAACTCATCCGGCCTGCAACAAAAAATATGCGGTGCAAAACATCAGCGAATGACGAAAGCAGTGAAAAAAGTCGATTCTCACAATTACATAGCGATTTCTCTTGCTCCACTCGGAAGCATTGAAAAAATAATCGTGCTATTTAATCATCGCACAGCGCCTTGATTGCTGCTTTTCCCGCGCTTGCTTTTTTTTCGCGAAAAACACTTATACAACACATTTGGAAAAAATGCGTTTTTCTGTTTGCTATAGGCACTTATAAAGAACACTAATACGTTCAGACATAATTTCGTTGTCGTCGTCATACTTTTCCAACTGCGCTTTTCCGCTCTTATGGCTAATGGCTTAATCTTAGCCGGCACAAAAAACACAATTATATAGAAAGATATCGCGCAGCGCAACGAAAGTTATGCGATTGCAGTTCCAGCGAGGGCGAAAAAACTACGCGAGAGATCTTAATTGCGCGATAGAACAAAATTCCGATATGAAGACGTTGGAACGACGTTGGCGCGGTTTGTGCAAGGCAGGAAGGCAGTCAATGGCGTGGCTGCCGCCGACTTGAAATCCGACAGGGCCGACAGGAAACAAGAGTTTTACACCGAAATAACTCGCGCGACACGAATGCGTGGGGACGTCGCAACGACACCGGAAAAGCCGGCTTAAACGACGAATGCGATGACTGCACATGGATAATGTTGCACGTTTACGTCTTTACCTCTTGTCTTCCGAGAATTTTGCTGATTTTACGGTGTGAAATATAATACTTAGTTAAAAATAATATTTAGATTAATATTAGGTGAAGGCGCCGGGCAGTGCTGAGTTTAATAGCTGTAATGCATTTAAGTGGACCTATTTCTTGCGACAAGTCCACAAACAACGTTTGCACATCCGCCGCGCTGTTTTATCGTTGGTGTATCGCCCTTTCTTCTCCATGTTTGCACTTCGCACATTCATCGAGCGCATTCCTGCTGCGCGCATTTGGTAAGCGCCTCCGCCATAGTTCTTGCGCCCGCTCGTAGTCAAATGTTTGCGCACTTATTATCAAACGCTAAACAAACACATTAAATATTGTTATAGTTTTACTTAATTCCTGCCGAGCGCGCTCGCACAACTTACAACACGTACGACGTCGCCGCCTGCATTTCTTGAATTCCGGAAACGCTGCGCTGCGGCAATTGTTTGCCTAAAGTATCACTCACACCACTTACGAATACGGACGGCTTGCGATTCGTTGCACACGGATAAAATAATCGTTGAATACCGACATGAAGCATGCGCGAAACTCGGCCAACAGTTGTCTGTAAAAGAGTTGCATTTGAATTAAACACTCAATGGTGTAATGGCGGTAATGAACACGTGGATACACTTAAAAAGCGGATCGTTAAAATTTTAAACGCCGCGGCAAAATGTGATAATTAAACGGAACGAATTGCGATACAGAATTGCACAATAAAAGCGTGCAACAAAACCGTTTTCGCGTATTACGGACCGTTAGTTCGTCTGATAAAATAGACTTGAATAAAATTATAAATCACGCTCGGCTGTAGGAAGCGCTGCCTTAGTGGAAAGTTGAAATTTATGTGACTTTCGAACGTTCTGCGGCTGTTAAAACAGAAAAACTGATTTTCACTCACCGAATCCATTGATTAAACATTAAACGGTTTTAAATTTGAATATTAATGACTTGTTCGTTTGATTCGGGGAATAATTGATTTTCAAGTTAATTTTCAATCCCAACCTGCAATTAATTCGTTTAACAGTTTTTTTTTGCATACTTTTTTTGTTTTTAAATTTGAATAAACTGACGATGTCGTGGAGACCAGACGAAGGTAGCATAAATTTAAATCCTTTCAGGTCGGTTTGCATTAGTAACACGTTCATTAATGCGCGTCCGTAATATGAACGCTCATAATACGCGTCGTGCGTCTTGAACGACGTCGACTGGTGACTTAGGAAATCGTGTAACATCAAAAGCAAACAAATTACGCGCTCCTCCACCACCCTCACAGTCGGGACCTACCCCTGCCATTAAGCGCCTCGCAGCACACAGTTGTATCCCAAGGTTTGCGTTCGCACACTTGGAAATGCAAATGTAAAATTGAAATTAAATTTCAATCTTGAAAATATCGCGCGACGCGCAATTTCGTAATGCACAAGACAATTTCGTTAAAATTACAAACTGCCATTGTGTGTTTGATAACACAGTTTGCCGGGCAGACTGCGAGCGAGTGGAAAAGTTTTAAATTGCATAAATCATGCTCGCCGGATTTTATTAGTGAGTGCAGTTGCATTCGAGGTTCGACGGAAGCGACTGCCAAACACATCGTAACTCTTCCGTTCGATCCTTCGATCGACGGTACGCGGGCATTTTTCTATTTCATTCATTGCGTCGGATGGAATATATAAAACGTGCTCGTCTTATTTGTGCGCTTCCGTAGTCTGCGCCGGCTAAATGCAAACCAAGCGCTTTTCTTACGCTGTTTTCCTAGTTTTCTTATATGGAATGCGTGTGTACATGCCATCGGGCGAGGTTTTACAGTTTTCTGTGGAAACAGAAAATGTTGGAAATGTAGAATAACAAACGCGCAAGAAAAATATCAAAAATGTGTAATTTATATTATAAAATTAAAGAAGTGCAGACACTGCAAAAGTATAAATTGTATTATTTCATTTGGTTGAATTTTATCTCTCGAAAAATGTAAAAATTGTAAATGCATCGCATGACATTAGAGAAAGTTTTTATGTGACACGCTTGATGTCCCCTGACAGCACACGCAGTCACAAAACGGCAACAACGTCGACCGAAAAACAAACGCGATTTGTAAACGTCCGAAAACCTGAATGAAACATTTATTACCGAGGGTTTTTATCGTGTTACGTGCATTCGGCGCAATTCCTTTCCGTCATTGCCGCCTCCGCGCCTCTTAGTCAACTCGCGCCACTTTACGTTACTCCATGGCGCCAGCAATATTGTGACATTCCTTGTCATTTTATTTCATCTTTATAACTTGGTTAAACAAACTGCCCCGGCGAGCCGGCCCCGGTACTTACTATTTCATGCGGCGTTTTATTTGTTCTACTTCACGTTTGTGAGATCTTCTCCACACCGTGCAAAAAGATGAGCTGACAAAATATATCGCCGATGCGCTACGGCTACAACCATGGTCGCTATCTAATACCCATCTGTAAAGTACAAAAAAAGACGAGATACAAACAAAAAATAACCCCAACGCGGAAGAAATATTTCGGCGTTTTCCCAAAGGATGCGATGGGTTCGAATTTTCGAGGGCGGCACGTACGGTACGTAAATAATCATCGCAAAACGAAAAAGGAAGCGCTGATGCCGTTGTACGAGCATGAGCATATAGCGAGCGCAATTTTCTTCTTCCTCTTAGCGCCCAGAAGATACCTGCGCTTCATTCATCTCTTTATCCTAATCGCGAGCTCTTCATCTCATCATCTCCAAACATGAGCGCGCCCCACAATGTAGGCTACAACCTGGTGAATAATTGAAGTGCTTGCGAGTGAGCGCCTGGTTTTCCAGGTGTGTAATCGATCTGCAATTGATGTATACCTACATCGTTGCTTACTTATACACACACAGTTGCAGCGTAATTGCATCTCGGCGCATTTCTAAGCCGCTAAGCTTGCATAAAACTGGGAAACAATTAGATTTGCGGTAAAGCCGCGCCGTTAAGTGCAAAGTTGCTGTCAAAGGAAGGAAACCGTACAACATTTTAAAACCGCTTTTGATCGGCGTACGGCGCAGATTACAATTTGTCGAAATGGAAATGATTTTGACACTCGGCGGTGCGGTTAAGGAAACCGCACATACGTGTTTAGCGTTAAAACCTCCATAACCTAATGGCATTGAATTCAGCCGTTTGGTAGCCTTTCATGTTTTTAAAGCAGCGAAAAGGTTCCTCCTCCTGAGTCGTCGTCCCCCAGCTTTTGATAGTTACGATACGATTCCGCCGGCAAAGCGTCGCTCGTTTGCGAGCATCCAAAGGCGATTAACTCTTTTGACGAGCGCGCTTACGCGATTGATTAAAATTGAAATAAAAGTTAATCAAGCCGTGCATGTTCTTCCGGCATGTGCGCGGCGGCTGGCGGTGGAAATTGATTTAACTTCGATAATCGTCCGGGCCCGATTTAATTTCACGCATCAAGAATGACGCCCTGTCGCCACACATACAAACACACGCGATGGCGTGTGCGCGCACAAAAAGTGTAATTGAATTACGTGTGATTGATCAGTTCTTTTATACGTGTAGTTCTTCCATCGTGTATAGCTTCAGTTTTTTTTGCGTGCGCTTCTGGTGTATAACTAATGTTTGTTTTTGTTGCAGGCACAATTCGAACGCTCTCGATGCTCGACTACGAAACGAAAACGCATTACTGGCTCACCGTTTACGCTCAGGATCACGGTGTTGTACCTTTATACAGCAGTGTTGAGGTGAGTTCTTAAGTGATTAAACTTCAAATGATAGAAGTAAGACTTTTTGCCCAAGTAACTGATTATTTTGTAAAATGGCCAGATGCGCGAAAGTAATTCATTATTTTCTCTTCTCTTATTATGTGTGTATTGCACGGCAGTGATATGTAAAATAGTTTTGCAGATAAGAGAAACTACTTGTGTACAACTTGAATATTTGCACTTGTGAAACAACTATTTAGAGTGTATTTGTTGGTTTTCTAAAGACACGTCGCAGCGCCACCATCTCAAAGACGCGTAATGCGTGGGTTTTCTCTTTTCTGACGCGCAATTAGAATCATTCGTTTAATTAATCTCGCAGCTAGTTGCTCTCTGCGCCGGCGAGATGCGGTAACTTTGTAATTTATCATGAAGCTCGCTCGCTTTCAACTTCGCTCGAAAGTTTAGAGTCGTCGCGTCGCATCGTTATAGCAAAGTTTTCATCGGCGTGTTTTACGAAGATGCGCTGTCGCGTAATTAATACACAAACAAGTTGCACGACGCGTTATTGCGTTTCTGTATGTGATGGTAAAGTGGTGTTGTGCAAAGACGGTCACTGTTGCCCACAAGGGATGTTTCCATTTTTTTCCGGTGTTGGTATAACCGGAGAGTATTTATATTTCAAACGCAATTCGTAATTGTCCAACGGCCATTCGAGGTTTAATTATTTAACCACCACGTAATTGCATGCCCTTCGCCGGGCGTTTCTCACGACCTTCGGGTAATTCACGAGTAGAGCCTGCCGCCACCCTTCAGGCAGCGCATCGTAGGGATGTGCTTTACCGCCTGCGGAATACAGAGGATCGCATTGCATAGTTGAATAGTTTGAATTGTTACTGATCTGCAAATATCTCTCGCCGAACAACATAGTTTCCACGAGGTGTCCTTTGCCGCCCTCGTCAGTTTGTCGAAGAACAACGCCATTAACATTGCACCGCTGCGGAACCCCCAAGCAGGATAATTTATAAATGCGCTTCCGATTCGTTGCTTCCTGGCCGGTTGATACGCGGCCCAGCGCGCAATACCACACTACCTGATACTTGGGTGCCGCTGCCGGCAAATGCATAAGTGACAGTCAGGGTCGTTGGAATATTTGATGCGCACGGCATTCAAGTTTGCTAATAAAACAAAGCAGTGAATCCATATGGTCCTTGGGGTTTAGCATATGAAGGTAGGTAACTCCGCGGCACGAATAATCACCAAACGTAAACATTACGAACTGCATGCCGGATTGTGTTTGTTATGAGAGTATTAGAATATGTGCGTTCATATCCGCTGTATTTCGATGCCGGAATCGCTGAATATTGTCGAGGATTTGACGTGGAATGACCCACATCCTCTGTAAATAAACTTACAGTTAAAGACGGACGTATCAGAGATTTTGGCGCGTGTAATTTTACACATTGCGACACTGCGAAATAATATTTACATCAATAACTTTTATGTCCGTTTAGAAGTAGGTTAGAAGTTTCGTAGGTTAAGGATGCTCACGTGCAATTTTTCTGCTGATGCGTTCCACATCCGTTCGCCCCTCGTTTTCGCCCCACTTTCACTTGGAGCGCGTTTTCCGCTCTCTGGCAGACAGAGGCGAGTAGGCTCGTCACATCGTTAACGTAACACATATATTACCCTTGCGCCAGCCAGGAAAAAGAAAAATTTATGAGCGAACGATCGTTAAAAGTGCTCGACATGCAAAAAAGGATGAAACTTTTATGCTTGCAAAATTCATCTACTTATAAAAAAAAGTTCACCAAGAAGGTGAGAATTGATGCGAGGATGCAAATCTTATTAGTTTGCGATATTATTATTTATATCGACATTCGTAAAAGTTGAAAGCGTAGATACTAGTTATATTTTGAACGAAATGGAAAGCGTTAAAAAGCTAAAATTATCTCAACATTTTAGACCTTTGAGTCAGCTTTTCCGGGTAAATTTGTTGCGTGAGTCACATGTGTTTGCTAAGTGCGTTTCGAATTTCGCGACTTTCCGAGAACCCGTATGAAATTTCGACGACATTAATGGCATAACTTAAAATACGTGATGTGCGCGCTCGTATACGACGCGACAGACGAGTTACTAAATTATTAAATATTATTACACTGTGTTTTCGATTTTCCTTCTTTAACCTGACACGGGCGGGAACTGGGTGTGGCAGGTTGATGTTTCATCTGCTATTCGTTCGACCTGGACAGAATATGCATATTCGACTTTAATATGTTTGTCAATATGAACAAGTGTTGTTGGAACGCTGCGAAGTTCCCGCGGCTGTATTTGCATTATTTGGGAATAAATCATTTTTCAATTATTCACCCTTGCTACGCATGGGAAGTACCGCAACACGCAATGGTTTTGTTACGCGTTTCTATTTGTTCCTTTCATTCCTGCTGTGAGACGTAATGTGAAAATAGATTTATGGATGTGTGTTGAACAGTTTTTTACGGGGAAGATTTACACTTTGGATCTGGATCTAAAATGACGATGGGCTCATTCCTAGCGCATCTTATGAGTGGAAATTATTGATTAGGCATAACGCACATGTATGTTAGAAGACGCAAGGGTAGTTATCGGTGAAACGACGAACGCATAAACGACGCTTAGCGGTTGTTAACTCTGCGGTCGCAATTACGCATTTTCACCTTCATCCAAAGCGATCCTCCCGCAAACACACAGCCACCGCGCGCGCCACTTGATAACATTCATTAAAACGCGGATTAGTTAATGCCAGTTAATACCATCATCTCGCAGCTTGGATTTTATGCGCTTGTATAAGACTGTTACCTATTTCGTAAGGGAACTTGCGCGAAATTAGTTCCGCAGCCGCGAGCGAAAACCACCTTCACAAATTCACCTTGTATCTTGTTCACTCATATTGCGAACTTGCGATTTTTAGTTGCAAGTTGTGAGTTTGTTTATTTTTATATTATATACGAACTCGTTCCGCTTAACTAGGTAAACTTGTTGGCGGTTTCCGGCTTCAAAGAAGTTTAGATGTTCGGTCGACATCATCATCATCTCGTAGGCGAGTCCTGCGGGAGCGCTGAAATTTAGTTCGACTTATTAAGCGCAATTAAGGCTCTAGTGGATGATGGTCGGGTAGAGACGGTAGAACGTAATCTAATTTTTGATTTCTGCTTGCAGGTGTACATCGACGTGATCAACGAGAATGATAATGTGCCACTGAGCGAGAAGGCGGTCTACTATGCGAGCGTGCTTGAGGATAGTCCTGAGGGAACGCCGGTGGCGCAAATCAGCGCTACCGACCGGGACGCCGATCCCAAGCAGCGCATCACCTACACGATCATTGGTGGGAATCCGGAAGGATTCTTCACTATTAACACCAACAACGGTAAGTAATGTAATTTTAGTTTTAAAAAAAAATCGTAGGAATTATAAAAACTAACCATTTGGAAAGAGAATTTCAATACGCATTATTTTCTTGTTGTGACAGTTCGTAAATTCGATTTATGTGTCTAATATTAGAGGAAATATCCTAGGAATGTTAAAGTCTGGCGCGTCATGTTTTTACGATCATTTATTCTTCATCCGGTCGTGTCGGCTGACGCGATGCGCTAGAAGCAACCCGAGTCGTAAAACCAACATTGTAAATAATGCAATGCGAATTGCATGTGGCGGACAAAATCAACTCCACTTTTTCTCCTCACAAGCAGTTGCGTTAAAAAACAGCTAAGATTCATAACATTCCTTTGTTGCCTTATTCTTAGCTTGATAGATTTTCCATGCAACACTTACGTCTGCGCATCCGCAGATACGACGGCGAAACGATGGACGTGTTCAATGAGGAGGAAATGTAATTTGCATGCCTTTTCAATCATCCGCAGGACGAAAAAGGAAGGCGGGGTGCTGTGCGATGCAGCGTTGCGAATGTTGCGCCGACACCAATTTTGCAAATTGACTTTTATCGAATTTAATCAAACTTTTTATTATTATTTATTCTATGAATCCTTGTTACGAAATCGAAAATGTTTTTGACTACTCAAGTATTCAACTAGTAATTGCTTGCCTGTCTCACGCTAGATCAATTAGATTCGTTTGTTTAAGCCTGAAGAATTGCTTTAGTTTTGTTTGTTCTCAAGCTACAAAATAGCAAGGAAGCAAAGTTTTATTTGATTTTTATGATGGTGCTTTTATTGCACGCGAGCGACGTTGCGACGTGATTCTCTAAATCGTTTCGTTCCGATATTATTGGTCAGCGGCTGTCGGTGCTTTCAGCTGGTTAGCAATGAACGTCAATAAATAAATTACGAAACTTTGGCGGCAAACTTTAAGCTCACTGCGGCGCCTCCACAATGTGGAATTTCTACGATGAGTGTATATGGATTTTCACATGGCGCAAAACTGATGAGTTGCTTGATTTGTTTTGAAATGTATAATTAACTGGAGCACTCGTGCGCACGTAGTACTATTTCATGTGTTTTTTTTTTCGGGCTTGTTCATTTTACCTTTGACCTCGCAAAGAGGCTACTCCGACGAAGGACGATCCAGCATGGAAAAATAATATAGACATAAAAAAGTCGTAAAAACCGGTAACGAAAATACGATACAGAAAAATGCGTTAGTGCTGCAGAGGCTCCGGAGCTTGCGTTTGATTAAATTTTTATATCGCCCGAGCACAACGACAACCAGCGCACACAACAATTTAAATCAATTTTCTCTTAGGGAAACTGAGCCGCTAGCCTGCGCTACCAATCCAGCGCGCGCTCGATGCTTAAATTTTGTGGCGAGTGCACAACGTGAGGGTAAAAGTTTCGGTCGTCGTTTCGGCTAGAACTTGGAATCGAAAACTTTTTTGTTTCTTTCTCGGCGTGCACTGACTACTTCCCTGCGCGTGAATATTTTTGAGTGTCCTGGACGTGGCGTGTTTGATGTTTGCTTTCACGTATCACGCTCGCATTGTACTCAATTCTATCCTGCAACTGTCCGCGTCCGGATGGATAGAAAAGTTTAGGCACTTTGGCGCGTTTTGACGATGAGGCACGCAGCAGCCGTGCACGTACTCACCAACCGGGACGATGGAATCTGATTTTCGATTGAAATTCAACGCAATGGCGATGCTGTCGTCCACCAGCCGACCGACACTTTTATGAAACCATTCAAAATGCATTAAAAAGTTTACCAACACTCTAAAAAGATGTTTTTCAACTTTTCAAAAAGTTACAATTTTGTTGATTGATTTCGAAAGAAAAAATCAATTTGTTAAATAATTACAACACTATTACGTTATTTACTTCCACATGTGTGGCGCTAAACCAATTTCTCTGAGCAAGCCTGAAAGAGTAATGTTGGGCCCGAGTTAGATTGGAAACACCCGGGTCGCTGTACGCGAGACACATTCGTTTAATTAGTATTTGAATTATTGCACCGTTGATAATGAACGGTTTATCTACGTTTTCCACATACTGTGCGCACATCGTACGCATCGCAGCGTTGCAAATCAACGTCGACGCGATGGAACGCTAACGAACCTAAATGAGTTATGCGGTTTCGTCAGCATGATATTTTTTTGCGTTGATTTTATCGCCGCGCCCATCATACCGAACGAAATGTCAGAGGAAATTAAAGTGTGCGCCAAATCGTCCTAATTTTTTGGCAGTTTGTTTTCTTCCGCGAGGAATAACGCTACGTGCATTTGCAAACGAATAGAAAATTGCATTACGTGTTCGATTCTGTTGTGCATTCGGCGACTAGGATTGTCACGCAATTTCCACGAAAATTATAGCTTTCCACGTTCGCTGCAAAAATTTCCATTTGTTCAAAAAAGCTGCATGGCGAATCGCGTTGGGCCTCATACCTGCACTTTGGTAAATTGGTATTAATTTCCTGTTGCCATAACGTAAACATAGTGTTTGCCTCGACCCGCAGAAATAATGAACCGCATAATATATCTGCGTTTGCGTGCTGAAATTTACAGCGATAAAAATTTCAGCCGAAATTATCTCGGCTATACATTTTGTTATGCTGTCACGGCAAATCAAGGCTCTAAGTGAGCTTTAAAAAACACTCCTACGAGACGTGAAGATTCTTTCAGTTGCAGTTGGCAGTGTGGCAATTTCTTTTCTGTTTCGTTTTTTCTCTGTAGTTACTCTCTCGCGAGCTTTTCTATATCCTTGCGGCTTTAATATTCGCTCACAACCCATTCTTTGCTAAGCTGATTTACTAATATTCTATACTATTGCTATACTCATACATAATACAGGGCTGTCAGGGGAAAGTCTTAGCGTGTTTAACTTGCTACTGACTTCACTCGCAACTCATTTTGACAGACACTCTGTATAATGACAAAGCTTCGAATTTAATATCGGTTTACGTCTGCCGACTTACGGGACATATTTTGTTGCGTCGACCGGTCGGTCGTTTCGATTTCTTGCTGATGAAGAAAGCTTTTTGCTCGTTTGCAAAAGAGCTCGGAATGAACGAACGATTAAACAAAGCAAGAAAAAGGCTACTGCTGGCTGGATGCGTTGGGACTGCAGGGTTCAGCTTTGTGGCCGCACGCTAATACTTTAAGAACACGTCGGAATATTTAATTTCTTTCGACGTTTTGCGCGCTTTTTTTGCGTATCTGGAAAATGTTTAATTTTATTTGCTTGCAGGAAATATCACAACGACTGTACGACGGCTCGACAGAGAGACGCAGGATGAACACATCCTGGAGGTACGTACATTTCATTCTTAATAGCATATTTGCAAGAAAATTTGGCGTTCGTAACGAGAAGAAAAAACCTGAATCTGAAAACAGACGTTTGTGTCTGTACTTTCTTTGAGTGAGAGTGTTGCGAACGGGCCTACGCTTTTCTAAGCCAGCCCGTGCCCAAAGTGAACCCCCGATCATTCGGCGCGCGTCTCGAAGACGAAGTCGTAAAGAAAAAAAACTTTTGCATTTGGAGCGGAATAAGCCCTCTCGTACTACGTGAGCGCCGCACGCTCGCGGCGAATACAAATGAAAAATTACATATTTTTCGGCGTGTTTTCACTCCCCGTCATCATGCATACTCTACGACGCCATGCATGCGTACACATACTGTGAATTATAAAAAAGGAAAAATACGCAGGCGACAACGGTTCGTTTTTTGGCGTTGTTTTCGTGCTTTTTACGTATTTACATAATATTTATGAGTTCAATGCGTAACTCAAAAAATACGAAAAATTACACTTGATGCGATTTCGTTTTCGTGAATTAATTGTTTATGTAATATTCGGAATTATACGAAGCAATATTATGTTTATCGCTTGTTTACGCGCGGGTGATTTTGAATTTTCGTTTAGCAATTTAATTAACTCAGAAACTCGCGCACCTTTTGAATAAGCTGTCGTTTTCTGTGTTGGCGCTAACTCGAGCAGCGCTCACGTGCAAGAAAATGCGAAATTTAATTTTCCACGCGTGAAATTATTAGCTTATCAACAGGATGTCTTTGGCGTTTGTTCTGCAACATTCATCAAGCAGATTTCATCGGTTTGTATTAAATTTTAAGTAAACATTATTCATTTCTCTCAGGTGCATATTTCGGATAATGGCACGCCTGCATTACATTCGACTACTCGAGTGGTAGTGACTGTGGTAGACGTGAACGACAATGCGCCCGAATTCCAAGAGACTTTCTACAAGATGCAAGTGCCAGCGCTTGCGGGAATACAAAACGACCAAAACTTCCAACCCATTGATATTGACGAAAACGATGAGGAAGGTTCATCATTTCAGGTTTATTATTCATTTTAATGACAAAAAATTGAAATGAATGATAAATATTTTTCTTGCAGAATGACACGCCCAGTTTTGATGACTTCGACGGAGCGGATGCAAACGAAGAAGATTGGGAGCGTTTCACTGCATCTGATGTGGAAGGACTTGATCCTGTCGTACAAGTAATTTTTTTATTCACTCTCGATACAACTAGATATTGACATAGTGCGCTCGTGGTCTCGCTAAAATAGTATTAACGGTTTATTCCTAGCTTAATCCGCAATAAGTTCTAACCACTTTGACCAATATTGTGTTTGGGACTTTCCGCTCGGGAACTTCTCACACACGAACAGCTCAGTACTCAGCCTGAATAGCAGCAAGTTTCCTGCTCTGTATATACTTGACATCGACTAATATCCGGTTTTTTTCGAGCGGCACACTTCACTTGTGTTGATATAGTTTCAATGCACCACAATGCGAAACTTTGTTAATACCACTTGCAGTTCAGCGCTCATAAATCCACATAATTCACTGCTTCAAAACGCAGACGATGATGGAAGTGAGAAGCATATTAATGTAGAAGTGTCATAATTCTGCAATTCTATTTCCGAAATGTTTCGAGAATTGAATGCGTATGTCTCGTCTTAGGTTCTAGCATTCGACAAGGATATCGGACGGAATGCCGAAATTCAATACAGCATCAAATCTGGCAGGGGCAAAACCAAATTTAAGATTCATAATTCGACTGGAATGGTCTATGCACATCCGGGTTTCCATCAAGGAGAAGAATATGAGTTACACGTACGCGCTACAGATGGTGGCGGCAAGTCCGCCACGTGTCGCATTGCTATCAGTACAATAACAATTCCTCAAAAATCCAAGCATCACGTGCCTGTTATAAACGCACAGACGCAGATGATACAGGTAACTGAAAGCGATGAAGTTGGCTTCCATGTTGGATTGGTGCAAGCGACGGATGGGGACAATGACACTCTTTGGTACGACATTGTTGGCGGAGATCCACGCAATGAATTCTACATTGGTCGCGATAATGGTAATCTATTGTTGGCGAAGCAGCTCGATTACGAAATGCAACGTGAATATATTTTAAACGTGAGCGTTAGTGATGCGGTGCATACCACCTACGGCACCATCAAGATTAACGTGCTGGATATCAACGACAATATGCCCGAGTTTAGCAGTTCTCTGTACAAAGTGGAAATTTCTGAGGCAGTCGCCGTGGGCACAGAAATCTTGAAACTAAAAGCCACTGATAAAGACAAGGGCGGCAAGCTTATTTATACTATGCATGCGGCGAGAAATAACGTCTCATTATATGTATTTTCTGTTGACTCAATCACGGGTGCCATAACGCTCGCGGATAGTTTAGACCGCGAAACACTCGCGGATCATTTACTCACCGTGATGGTCCGCGATGGCGGCACTCCAGCGAAGCGTAACTATGCCCGCGTGCAGATTATCGTCCACGATCAGAACGATCACATTCCGCAGTTCTCGGAGCAAATTCTGGTCGGAAAAGTATACGAATCGGCGGCGGTTGGGAGTGCTGTACTCCGTGCCTTTACGGTGGACCACGACAAGGGTGAGAACGCACGCGTTACGTACTCAATCACCACTGGGAATGTTGGTAACGTCTTCAGCATCGACCCGGACATGGGCATCATACGCGTAGCACGCGAGTTGGATCTGGCCACTGCCACAGAGTATACGTTGTACATTAAAGCAACAGACCACGGCCAACCACCGCTTTCAGCTACCGTCCCAGCTCACATTATGCTCACGATGGCTGATAACGCACCGCCTAGATTCGTCGAGAAGGAAGTCGCCGCTGAGATTTATGAGAACAAGCCACTCGGCAGCTACGTTGCGCACTTAAACGTGCGTAGCACTTCTTCTCTGCAGTACGATATTTTAGAGGGAAACACCGATGATGCTTTTCTTATCAGTCCGAGTACGGGCGTTATTATTACGCAGAAATTGTTAGACTACGAGACCACCAAGTTTTATAATCTTACTGTGATAGCTGTCAATATGGTGAGTTTATTTCTTAGATTTATTTCTATATATTTTTAATGTACTTTTATATTAGGCAAGCGCATCTGCCAAATGCAATGTGATCGTTCATATTCTTGATAAGAACGATAACGCCCCACAGTTCCTACAAGCGGTGTACACGGGCACCATACCTGAATCAGCCTCGATTGGTTCGCTAATTTTGACCAACACTAGTGATCCATTGGTTATCAAAGCATTGGACGCTGATTCCGAAGTGAACGCGTTGTTGCACTACGACATTGTTGAAATCTTACCGCGTCAGTACTTCCATATCGACGCCAACACAGGCGCTATACGCACAACGCGTCTTCTAGATTACGAAGCTTTCCAGAAGTTTACCTTCCATGTCCAGGTCTCGGACAAGGGCAAACCACGTTTGTCTTCTGAAACTACCGCTCGTGTGGACATTGCCATCACTGACATCAATGATTGCCCACCGAAATTTACAAACTCCTACTACAATGTCACACTGCTTCTACCTACATATAAAAACGTAGCTGTTGTTCAACTGAATGCCACTGATCCTGATAGTCCCTCAAATACCAAACTACGCTACGACATTTTAGACGGTAACAAAGCTGGCATCTTTGGTATTGATGCTAAGAGTGGACTAATTACCGTGTTAGATCCCGATAACATGAAGTCAACACACAAGCTGCAAGTACGTGTTTCCGATGGCAAGTTTTCAAGCGTCACCAAGATCTACATCCGAGTTGAGCAATCTGAGAATTCAGGCTTAATATTCCAAAAGGCTAGTTATGAAGGGTCTATTATGGAGAATGTCACTAAACCGGCAACAGTATGTGTGGTGAATGTTCTCGGCAGTGCATTAAATGAACACCTCGAATTTCGCATCCTGAATCCGACGAATTTGTTCAAAATCGGTTTGACATCCGGAGTGATACACACCACCGGGGTGCCGTTTGATCGCGAGACAAAGGAACATTATGAGCTTATTGTAGAAGCGCGCAGTGCGTCACCAGACCGTGAACGGCCACGGGTGGCTCATGTTATCGTCAACGTCACGGTAATGGACCAAAACGACAATTGCCCAATGTTCGTCAATCTACCTTATTATGCCGTTGTGTCAGTCGATGACAAACGCGGCAGCATTATCGCCAAAGTGCACGCCATCGATATGGATAGCTTTGATAATGGCGAAGTGCGTTATGAGCTTATCAAAGGACACGGTGAACTTTTCAAAGTGCAGCGAGAAAGTGGCGACATTGAAATTAAGCAAAGCTTAGAGGGCCACAATAGGGAATATGAATTACTTATTGCAGCTTATGATAAAGGTACCATTTGCTAACACTATTATTTCCGTTTTTATAATTATAAAAATATTTAGGAATGACCCCATGCCGTACGGATGTGACGGTTCATGTGAAGGTCATCGATCGGTCGATGCCTGTCTTCAAGAAGCAATTCTATTCCGAGTCGATACCGGAAAACTTCGAGTTGCATTCGCCGCTAGCGTTAGCCGTGCAGGCCGAATCTCCGCTGGGTCGTAAATTAATTTACAGCATCGTCAAGGGAAACGAACTGGAGGAGTTTGCGCTGGACTTCAATACAGGTACGTTGCTTTTCAAACTTTAAACATAAACAGTACGAACATTCGACACACTCTCGTTTCTTCATTGCGTTGTCGTTCCCAAATTGTGATCTAACAGGAGACGAATCTAGCGAACCCTCTGGCGCATCGACGAGGGAAACAAGTTTTGCAAATCGTGCGAATTCAATTTGTTTTGACTGCACTCCTTTCACTAGTAGTAAGCGCAGTCAGCCAAATTAACCATTTATTAATCAATGTGTTAAAATAATATTTGACGGTTTTATTTTGGGTTCTTTGGAGCAGTAGTAGTTCTTGTAATACCACTGAAAACAGATTTTTAGACATTAGTGGAAGTTTAAAATTACTAAACGTACCCTTTACTTTTCACAGCTCCAGACAGTAACAATGGTCCTTGTGAGTATTTTAGTTTACCAAAATTAATTGCGCTTTAATACGTACGCTCAATAACTGATCGAAAGACCATTTCGCACGCTTTACATTTATACCATTATGACATGCATGTTCACATTCATTCGCCTCTAGCTCTAGCAGGAAGTCGACATTTTGCTGAATGTGCTTGTTGTGTGTTTGCCGCATTAATGTTGCTCTTGTGTAAAAGCGCGTTCCTCAAAACAGATCAATATCTTCACTTCACAGGTGTAATTTCCGTTGTCGATGAACTCGACTATGAAGAGCAACAGCAGTACGAATTAATTGTACGAGCGACTGATTCGGTCTCGGGCGTTTATGCCGAAGTTCCTGTCTCGGTGGTTCTGGAAGATGTAAATGACTGTCCGCCCGAATTCACACAGGAGAGTTACAACGTTTCGATCTCTGAGGCGGCACCCTTTGGTACACCAATTTTAACAGTTGTCGCGAACGACAACGACACCGGAATTAATCAGAAAATCACCTATTCTATCAAGAAGGACTTGCAAAATAGTACCGATATATTTCACATTGATCCAACCGAAGGAACGGTCTTTTTGAAGCAGAGTTTAGACCATGAGACAGCTCACAGTCATCATTTTGTTGTCGTGGCGACGGATCATGGAGTCCCAAGCTTGTCTAGCACCTCACACGTGTGGCTTCAAGGTAAGCGTAGCTTTTCACCTTTATGATCTGTTTTCTGAATGCGTGGGATTTGTTTACTTGTAGTTGTGGATATGAATGATAATGCGCCCAAGTTTGAGCAGCCTTCATATTTCTGTGGAATATCCGTATATGCAAAACGCGATCAATTTGTTACCATCGTAACAGCGAGTGATCCAGATGCCGAGGATCAAAACCGTCTGCGTTATACGATTGTCGCTGGCAACGAACAACAAACATTCAGCATGGAGCCAGACACCGGAATTATCTCATTGACCAACTTGGCCAATTTCGGCGAGCAGAAACATATGATTCTCAACGTGTCTGTCTCGGACGGTGTGTATACAAATTTCGCTCGAGTCAAAGTTGAACTGCTTCCGGCAAACTTGCACTCCCCGGTCTTCCCGGATGTACTGATGGACGTGCAGGTGCTAGAGAACAAACCCACCAACTCGTTTGTTGTGGAAGTTAAAGCCCTGGACGGTGACTTTGGGGACTTTGGCGCCATCACCTACTCTATTCACTCGGACCTCCTGGGTGAAACCTTTGCCATCGATAAGACGAGCGGCCGCATTACGACTAAAGCTCGCCTGGATCGAGAAAAGCAGCGCACATACGAGATTCCTGTGATGGCGACGGACGGTGGCGGACGCAGCGGCTTCCTCACCGTGCGTGTCAGTGTCATGGATGAAAACGACAACGCGCCCAAATTCCATCTGCGCGAATATAAGGCCAGCGTGCCGTCCAACTACAACATAGGCACGTCGTTTGTGCACGTGCGCGCCGCCGATCCGGACGAGGGATTAGCCGCCAGATTACTCTACTCGATTTATGAAGATAAATCGTCCGGCGTCACCGACATTTTCGCGATCGATCCCAAAGAGGGCGGCATCTCGCTGGCTCGCAACGCCGCCAAATACGGTAAGTCCGCACGTAAATTGAATTGATGTTTATCTGCAATGCGCTCTATCATATTTTTTCTTGTTTCATTTTATGCACGCGTATAGAGGGACAAGTTTTCCAATTTTTCGTTCGAGCAACGGATAGGGGCGAACCAAAGCGACATGCCGACGTGCCTGTGAACATACTCATTATGGGACCAAAGGATCGCCCGCCGATTTTCGAACGCAAGGATGACAAGTTCTTCTACTCCGAGAATTCCGTTACCGGCACGGTGATTGCTCGCCTCAAGATGGTTTCCAATGTTTCGGTCACGTATAAAATCATCTCGGGGTCCGAGGACGAGCCACAATTTGTCGTCAACGCACAAGGGCAGGTAGCATTGGCCCGGCCGCTCGATTTTGAAGCACAAGTTTCGCATCTGATTGGAATACTTGCCGAAACTGAATCAAGTCCACCGTTAACCGCGTTGTGTGAAATTTCCGTCCAAGTTTTAGACGAGAACGACCATTCACCGCAATTTGAGAGCAATCCCTACATATTGAATTTAGCCGAAAACGTTGTGGAAGGCACTTCAATATTGAAAGGTAACTTTATAATCGCTTACATCTATCAGAAACTAATTATTATTACTATTAAATTATTTGTTTTGTAGTTATTGCTCATGATAAAGATCAGGGAAGCAACGGTGAGGTGCGCTATAGTTTCGGCAGCGATTCTGGCGAGGCAATGAATGTCTTTGCCATTGACGCCTTCACTGGTTGGATCACGACACTTGTCTCTCTTGATAAGGAGGCCAAGGCCGAGTACAAGTTTCACGTGAGCGCAACAGACAATGGCAGTCCTAAATATTCCGCGCACACATCAGTTTTCGTTCGACTCAAGGATTACAATGACAGCCCCCCGCAATTCAAGAAGAAGTTCTATCAAACTGCAGTGCCTGAAGACGCCCTGCCTGGCACGGTTGTTTCCCTGCTTGAGATCACCGATGCTGATATTGATCTGAATACACCCGTGGAGTTCTATATTACTGCCGGCGACCCGGGCTCCCAGTTCCAAATTCGACAAACAGGCGAGTTGTACGTGGTCAAGGATCTGGATCGCGAGACGGTGCCGGATTACGATCTGAATATCCTTGTCACGGACGGACTCTTTGCCGATAATACGCACGTGTCGATTAAGGTACTGGACGCAAACGACAATCCACCGTATTGTTTGAAGTACCGATACAAACAGATTCTCAGCGAGGGCATTCTTCCCGGCTCTCTGGTGCTGAACGTGCTCGCCAACGATATTGATGAACAAGAGCATTCGCGCCTTCGCTATATCCTTACCGGCGACAGCTCCGATCACTTCTCACTTGACAAAGACACCGGCTATCTTAAAACTATCACCCATCTGGACAGAGAGAAAGTGAGTAAGTACTTGTTAACTGCGCATGTGCAAGATAGAGAACACCCGGAATGGGAGTGTTCCTCGCAAATTGAACTACTCGTCTCCGATCTAAATGACAATCCGCCAAGGTTCACTTTGCCGAATTATTCGGTTAGCCTGGCAGAAGACGTGGAAGTGGGTACACTGGTAACTAAAGTGCATGCTACCGATGCGGATATTGGTATAAATCGAAAACTAAAATATGCGTTCATTGATTCCTACAACAACCACTTTAAAATTTCATCTGATAGTGGCATCATTACTTTGGCCAAGCCATTGGACAGAGAATTAAAGGCACTGTACAATCTCACCGTACAAGCGACCGACCAGGGTACACCACAGCAAGCCAGCATTGCTTCTTTAATCATAAACGTTCAGGATATTAATGATAATCCGCCTGAATTTGCTTCGAAATATTACTACGCGGTGGTGCCGGAAATTGACGCTGTTGGCACGGAAGTAGTGCGAGTTCTTGCCACATCGAAGGACACTGGCGTGAATGCTGATATCTATTATTCTATTATCGGCGGTAATGAACATAAAAAGTTTGCTATTGACAGACAATCGGGAGTAATGACAATTGCGGAAATGTTGGATTTCGAGCGCGCACGTGATTATTTCCTCACAATTCAAGCCGTCGATGGAGGTATTCCTCCTTTAAGCAATGTTGCAACGGTTAATATCACGGTAGTTGATTGCAATGACAACGCGCCTATTTTTGCCCAAAGCGGATATACTGCAAGAATACGTGAAGACGCCCAGATCAATGATAAGATCCTGCAAGTGTCTGCAACTGATCTGGATAGCAACGACAATGGCCGCGTTGAATATTCCATCTTGAAAGGTGACAACCACGAACAGTTTGTAATCGACCCCGAAAGCGGGTACATTTCAGTGGCGAACCGTTTAGATCGTGAGGCAATTTCTATTTATGTCCTTGAAGTCATCGCTAAGGACAATGGCATTCCTGTTCTGTCTCGACAGGTTAATGTGAACATCGAGATATCTGACGCGAACGACAATCCGCCGACATTCTCCCAAACTAATTACTCATGCGTGATACAAGAAGACAAACCTATCGGTTATCCGATTATCAAATTCCTCATCACCGATAACGACACCGATCCGAATACCAAACCGTACACGTATGATTTCCTGACGGGTAACGAAGGAAATATTTTCCGCTTGGAGCAGGATGGAATTCTACGCACAGCCACCAAATTTAATCACAAAATTAGAGACACCTACTTGTTGCAAATTCGTGTGTTTGATAACGGATCGCCTCCACTGTACTCGGACGCGTGGGTTGTCGTTAAAGTCATCGAAGAATCGCAGTATCCTCCAATAATCACACCGCTTGAAATAAACATCAATTCTTATTTGGACGAGTACCCAGGTGGCGTTATCGGAAACGTGCATGCAAACGATCAGGACAAATACGACATTCTGACGTATTCGCTCTCGCCGACAATGGGCATAAATTATCCTACACAGGAATACTTTAAAATTGATCGCACGAACGGCACACTCACGGCGTTGCCGCGCCTCGATGTTGGAGATTATCGCCTTAATGTGTCTGTCACGGACGGCAAATATTACGCGCATACGATCGTCAAAATAAATGTGGAAATCGTCACAGAAGAAATGCTTGCCAACGCGGTCGCCATACGCTTCCGTGAGTTAAGCCCCGAAGCTTTTGTTCTTAGTCATCGCAAAGGGTTTGTCCGCGCCGTACGCAACGCAATGAATTCAAAGCTTAAGGACGTCGTTATTGTCAGCGTCCAGCCTGCCAACGATCACCTCATGGATCTACGCGCCAAACGGCATATAGTAGTCGAAAAAGATCTCGATGTGTTACTAACAGTGAGAAAACCCGAGCATGGTTTTTATCCAGCTGACGAACTGCGTAAAGCTATGAATGACCATCTCGGGGAACTGGAAGACTCGACAAAATTAGTTGTGGAGGAAATTGTGCGCTTGAAATGCACGAACAACTATTGCATTAACGGCGAGTGTCAAGATCGATATGTGTTGGACACATCGAAAATAAAACCAATTTCAACAGAAATTACCAGCTTTGTATCGGCCCAACATGAACAACGATTAGAATGCATCTGTAATCTTGGATACGGTGGGGATCGATGCGATACAATCGTCAACAAGTGTGCTCGAGACCCTTGCCCAACGTTTAAAATTTGCGTCCCCGATGCCTCCAATCAGGAATACTCCTGCTTGTGCCCGCCTGGATATGCTGGAGCTACTTGCGAAGTTGATATTTCGAATTGCCATGATGAAACGTGCTATATTGCGAGAAATCCGATCAGCTTTAGTGGAAAGAGTTACTCGCAATATAGAATTATCAACAAAAAGTCTATTGAAGATCAGCTTAGCTTAAGTTTGCGAATAAGAACTCTGCAACCGACTGGCAATCTAATGTATGCATCCGGTAAAGTGGACTATAACATTCTGGAACTTGTGAATGGCGCTGTGCAGTATCGTTTTGAATTGGGAAGCGGTGAAGGCGTAGTACGGGTGAGCGCATCTAACATTTACGTATCAGATGGAAAATGGCATGAAATTAGATTGGAACGCGAGAAAAACAGCGCGAGACTAACGGTCGATGGCATACATACAGCGCAAGGCTCCGCACCGGGTGTGAGCGACATCTTGAATCTGCAGGGCGACCAAATTTATTTGGGCGCTGAAGTTCATCAACATCCTTCTATTCTTGGGTTCGAAGATGTGCAGCGAGGATTTTCGGGCTGTATGGATGACGTGCGCATTTCACGAGTTTCAGTGCCTCTGCATAAGAGCGGCGATAGTAGCGTGGCAGTTTTGAAACGGTTTGCTAATGTCGAGTTTAGTTGTGATGCTTCGGCGGTCATAAAACCACTAGGGGCGTGTGGATCACAACCATGCATGAACGGTGGCACTTGTAAAGAATCGCTGACACCAATTGGAGGGTACGAGTGTTTGTGCCATGACCGTTATAAGGGTACGCTCTGTGAAATGGATTCGAATCCATGCGCTTCAATTCCGTGTCTCTATGGTGGCAAATGCATACCAAAGTTAGGTGATTATTCCTGCGATTGCCTCTTCTCTATGTCCGGTAAGCGATGCGAGTACGGCCGTTATTGCAATCCAAATCCTTGTAAAAACGGCGGCGTTTGTGAAGAGGGTGATGATGGACCACTCTGTAAGTGCCGTTCCTTCACCGGCGAACATTGCGAGTTTGACCTGGATGAATGTCAATCAGCTCCTTGCTTGAATGGCGGGCAATGTATTAATGAAGTTGGGTCGTTCCGATGCATTTGCCCACAAAACACCACTGGTACACAATGCGGCAATCCTCTACCCTCGACAACCCTAATAATATCCCCTAATTTTAACATCACCATGGACCAGTTCTACATATTTGTCGGATGTTTTATTCTTTTGCTGTTGCTTACTACAATTTGCATCTGCTGTATGGTTTGCCGCTGTAAGCGAAATCGCCGCCATCGTGGAGCGAATGAACCCACAAAGAACGTCGTGTTGAATTCCAATCGACATGATCATGGTGACGTCAAGCGCAGCTCCAAAATGAGCAATCTTGATGTGAACCATCATCACCGGGAACCACCAGCGGGTATGCGACCACTATCATTCACACCCAGCTCAAACGACCCTTACACGACAAATTGCACTCCAGTTTACAACAATCTCGACACCTTGAGGAGCTATGGTAGTGCCGGCGACGAGCTAGAGAACTTCCCCCCGGACTATGTCAAGAATTTAAACCGAGCCCAACCAGTAGGCGGTGTGAGCAATCACTGTGAACCGGAGAAAACTACCTGGGCCACACAGATGCAACTTAGTCATACGAATCTCAGTGACAAATCCAAAATTAAGAACGGTAAGTTTTTAAGCGGACTTTGTATTATTTAGACCACAATATAAACTCATACAATTGGCAAAATAATTCGCCCTAACATTCTTTTCTTAACTCTCTCCGTCTCTTGCAAATGAAAAAGAAAAACTCACCATTTTTTTGCCCTTGCCTCTCAACGCTTGCTTATTGTAGAGGACTTTGAGGACCTTGTCTAAGTATGCATTCTCTTTAATACTTTGCTCGCATAACTTGCTGTTTTAAATACTCATATGCCCGGTGTGTTTTAGATCTCAAAATGGACAACCACAAGGAGGCGCCCAGCCGCATGTACGGTGGTCGTTCCGCCAATCCTGCCGGCCATTATCATCAACATCACGCATCGTCGCGGCGACGAGGTCAGGGCGGCGAGCCGCCGGAGGACGTCGCCAGACACACGGGCAGTAAGTATAACATCGTTGGTAGCTCGGAGCTGTTTCATGACGAGTGCGTAGCTTACGCGTGGGACTGTTCAGATTGGGCCAGCCAGCCTCTGCAGAAAATCACCGAGGTGAACGGCAGCGAGGTGCACGACTCTTCCAGCTTCCACAGCAATGAAAGCAACGAGTCACGCTGCCATTCGGCGCAAATGAGGCTTGGTGCGCTCTCCGAGGACGTCGAGTCCAGCATGAACGCGCTGGACAGCGGCAACGAATTTTTACGTATCACCACAGGTATATTTCATTCTCATTTGAACATATCCACGCCCGAGGCGGCGCAAAGACATGGGCGGGTTTGGTGGAGGGAGACTGCACTTTAGTAAGTCGCACTTACTTGATTGTTGTTTGAATTGAGAGTGCAACTAACTAAAAACTAAAATATTGCATGTTGAAATTGTAGCTATATGTGTTGGTTTTGTTTGTACATGCTGCACTACAGTGCCTTTTATAGTGAAGCCAAGTAAGTAATTATTGTCTTGTGAATCGACTGTTAATCACTTACCAAACTTAATATTTTATTGTATATTCAACAAGCAATTTATTTAAATTGTGTTTGTACAGATTATACGCGTCATCCGAACTCCTACCTGCCAGATCATTCATTCAATATACCCAGCGAAGTCGACTGTTTACCCAGCCCTGATGGTGAATCCGAAGAGATCGAGTCGTATGGTTTTCCCAGCAATCGTAATCGCAGCAACGATGATGACGTTGGATCAATAATTACAACTTTAGGTACGTGTGTATTTAATAGTCAATATTAAATTGATGAATATTTATTTATTCTTTGCAGAAGAACAGCGTTCATTGTTGAACGGATGTGGGGGAAGCAACGACGATCTTTCAAATCTCTGCGAAATCGAAGATTCTGAATGCGAAGGCGAAATGAAACCGCTGAACTATAAGTGCGTGCAGCAAACTTCAGTCTAAGGTCGGCAGCTTGGACATACTTATCACAGCCAGCATATCATTCTCAATTGAACCAAAAGTGTATAATGGGCGGGACACTCACATACACACATACACACACCCTAAACACACGTTAGTAATAACACTAAGGACTATTAATGTAAGGTTTGTAGAATTTGTATATATACATATGATATCTATGAAAATTCGGACTACAAGGGTCGTGTTGACGACTGTTCATTTCATCACCAACAGTTTAAGCATTGATTTTCTTTCAAATGAAATGTTTCTACAAGAGCATGCACGCATTCGTGGTCCGAGGAGCCATTTAAAACCGAAATCGCAAAACTCGAATGTGCCTATACATAAAATGATATTAATATTATTGTTAAGAATGATATATGAATATTTTAAGTGCGGGGGCGGATAATGCGCAGCAGTTCAATCCATTGAGTTCAACCGACTTGAATTTTATATGCCTAGTTTCGATCATTCATATACTGATTTAAGTGTGAATTGTGATTATTTAAGTTATTCCGTGACATTGATTTTGATGTTATTAACTGTAGTTTAGTTTAGTATTTTTTAATTAATATCATGTAAATTGATGCCATCACTTGATTAAATTTTCTATGCGTCTAAAACAATAATAATAACGCATTTATTTAATTTCTTCATCTTCGCTGATGGCAGCGAGACGCAAACTTTCAGCCCATATTTCTTTGCAAAATTCGTCGGTTAACATCCACGGTTTTGGGAAACTCATGCAATCAACGATGAAAGCACCAGGTTGCACTTTGGATGCCAAAGTACAGTGCAATGTGCTTTGAATACCTTCAACTGGTGTCTGAAAATGGCATAAATTGTTTTAATTTGTGATGCAATGTTTTGCGACTTTGGACTGACCTTTCCAACTAATTTGACAATTATAAAAATGAATCCATAAAACAGGCGCATTTTAAAGTCGTTCTTTTTTGTGTTTGTGACACAAGTTGTAAATATTCCAGTATCGACGATTCCTGGATGACTTGCAGCGACAAGGACACCATGTTGTTTAAACCGCTCGGCAAATATATTTACAGATGCGAGCATAGCAGCTTTAGAGTTGCCATAATTAAATGTTTCATCAAAATGCGGCAATTTTGTCAATCTGTTAATTGTATCGCCACTTTTAAGATCGTTTGTGAACGCCAATAATGAACTCACAAACACAACTCGGGATTTTTTTGTCTCTTTCAGTAGTGCTATCAAGCATGATACAATTAAATACATATTTTATTGAGTATTGAATTGTGTCGACTTACATGCCAGTAAATGAGTCAGCAAAAAGTGACCCAAATAGTTAATCTGTAGGACTTTATAGATTCCATCTTCACTTTTTGTATTAAATCCCCCACAGCCAGCATTGTTGATTAAAATATCAAGCCGTTTTTCATCATTCTTCAAGGTGGCGGCGAACTTACGCACTGATGCAAAGCTTGCCAAATCCAGGTGCATATATTTAATGTTTGGATTTCCAGTTTTTTCAATTATTGTCTTTACCGAATGTTTAGAATCCACAACATCAGCTATTATAATGCGACAACCCCGAGAAGCCAGATTTAAAGCACATTGATACCCCATTCCTAAAATTGAATATTATAAGGTAAGCAGTCTACCAAAATGATGTGATATTATTATACCTGAATTTCCTCCTGTAATTACCGCAGTTTTTCCCACTAAACATGCGTTTGATCGGCATATTCCTTTAGTTATAACGGACACAAACTTCAACAGCAGAATGATATAAATGATACAGTACAAAAATGCTACAATCATTGTAAATGGAGTTGAGCTACACAACACCAATCTTTATAGTACAAGATTAACTTCCAAATTTCTAAATATTCAAGTGGAATAACACTCAACGTTTGAACAAAAAGAGTGGTGGCAGTGTGTCAATAAATTAAAAGTGAAGACGAAAGGAAAAGAAACTTGTTACGCGCGTATACTTGTCTGAATGAATACTCAAATTTAACGGCTATATAGCCGTTGATGTTTACTGGCCTTTGTCTAGCAAACTACTTTAATTACGTTGCCGGTTTTAAAAAAAAGTGCACCGCAATCAATTTTGGCACGCCAATTACCATTTATAAATTATATGGCGTATCGTCATTTTGTCTACAATCACTTTTATGGTATACTGTAATAAAATAAGAAGAAAGTGAATGAATGAGACAAGAATGATTGTTTATTCATAAAGTTTCATCTTTTCATTACAACTATAATTGATTTAGTACTAAGTAAGCAAAGTTATGCTTGTATCCGGATCCATTAAAACTAACTGAAAACAACATACAAGTGTAGAATCAAGTTAAACAAGCCAAAAAATATAATATTATGTATTACAAATGGTTCTAAGAATTTATAGCTCATTTGTAATTCGGTCTCGCTTGTGGTAAATGTGCATTTTCGTGACCAACGGAACCAGTTTCATTTCATAACCCACAAGCACGGCAAAAACCTCACAAATAGGTTATAACAAAACAAATGTGATTCCAGTCTGCATTCCAAATAGATATTAATAATTAAGCTTAAAAATGTATAAATCTCATGCAATCTTAATTGTATTTATGATGTCAATCACGTTTGTGATGATTGAATCAAAGAAACCTGAAGAGAAACCAGACTGGGCAAAGAAGGACATACGAGATTATTCTGATGCAGATATGGAAAGGTTATTAGATCAATGGGAGGTAAAACTAATATTTCTAGTTTTTAATTATAAACCTACTTCTAATGTGTACTGATTTTGATAGGAAGATGAAGATCCCCTTGAAGAAGATGAGCTTCCTGAACATTTGAGGCCAGCACCTCAGATAGACATGACAAAATTGAATCCAGAGAAACCAGAGGAAATGCTACAGGCTACAAAGAAAGGCCGAACTTTGATGACATTTGTGAATGTAGCCAATAATCCAACAAAAGAAGAAACTGAAGAAATTACAAAGATATGGCAAACAAGTCTTTGGAACAATCATATTCAAGCTGAAAGGTATAAACTGAGTTGACATGATAAACAAAATTTTATTTAACTTCTATTTTCTTTCTTTATAACAGATATTTGGTTGATGACAATAGAGCAATTTTCTCTTCAAGGATGGGTCCCAGGCTTGGATAGCAAAGGACTATTTGATTGATCAAGAAAGATGTGAAAGTGTAACTATAGAAAACAAGGTGTATGATGGAAAATACAGTAAAACTGATAATCTTAAGGTGGAATTGTAATGTAATCAACTTAAATATGTATATGAGTCTACAATTAAAGATTATTTATGTATAATTAGTTGTTTTGATTGAATAAGTCATCCCTATTGAGGCCATCCTGTGGTAAAGTAGCAACTTCTTTCTGCAGTTCACGAATACAGGCAGCTAGGGCATCTGGATTAATACCTGCTTCACATAACTGCATGCAAATGGAGAGTACTTCGGGATCCAAACCTGTGTCAAGGATTTGCGACAGTTGTTGGACAGCTGTATATGTATCTTTTGCATCCTCCAGATTCTGGTTTTGTGCATGTGGCATCTGAAATTCATATATTAATATTATAAGTACACTTCGTTTCGCATTTCAAGATGTATTCTTACTTTTACATACAACACGGAAGGATAAATTGAATTATTGTTTGTACAGGTTAGGATGGGACAACCGCGCATGACTGCAGTTAATGGCGAAAGCGAGAAGCTGCACGCATACAGAAATAAACAATTAAAACCAAAAGTTAAACTAATATTCCAATAATAGTTTCTGATATTTTACAATGATGTTTAAAAATTATAATTATCACTAATGTCGCTGAACCTAAATAAAAAAGATGTCATAAAAAAGTCACAAAAGTTCAGCTTTTTGGTTGAAAATTAAAAATTCGTATCTTTCAATTCTGATTGCGACTTCTCATAGGTAATTTAATTTCATATAGAATATTTTGTATCATTTTTCTTACCTATTTGCAATTTTAATTACAAGAACAGTTTTTAAATGCGAATATTGCTTTTACACAAAGTTAGGTTAAAGGTTTCTGTATTTAAAAATTCCAACGTTCATTCCAACAATTTCATACATAAAAAGATAAAAACTCGGATTTCGGACTCTGAAAAGACATTTAATTCTGAATTATAAACCAATAACAACAATTCTATATTAAAGTCCTATTGCCTTGCAAAATTTTAAAAATTATAAATTAAATGTATGACATTAAAAGTTTCCTTAAATATTCAATTCAAAGAATTCAATTAAAATTGGTGAAAGAGGATGAAAAAAAGTATATTATGAAGTAGCACTTTGTTTACAATAAAATAATTAGAATTTGTTGTGAATTATGTGTTTTCCTTCCGAAATTTCAAAATATAGAAATATAGACATTTCTGGTGCCCGTGACGGGTAGTTTACTAAAGAAAAGAGGATTTTTAGGAGAATTTTGGTAAAAACAATATATATAATAAAGAAACAACTAATAACCACAGTTGGAGTACACTTTTTGTTTATTTACTCGTTTCTAGTCGCTGTGAGCATTTTTGATACAATATATTACAGTTTGCGACCAATCTTTATCTTAACAGTACTTAACAGCTTTTTTATTTAGGTTAACAAATAACATATTGATGTAGATGAGATTCGAAATACAATCATTGTGTATTTTTATGTTTTTAATATTTTTTATTTTATTAATTTAAATTTATGTTAGTTACTTTGTTTTTTCTTTTTCACTTTGCTTCGTGTTTGTTGTTCGTTTCGTTTTACGTGTTATTACTCAAATTCTGTGGAAAGAACGAGTTCCAGAACACCAGGTAGGGGAGTCAAATATTGACTTCACTTAATATAGAATCATCCAAATTTAAGTACAATCTAAGTGAATATAATGACGTAGAAACGAAGTAAAATCAATTAAATAAACTATGCATTAAATTTATATCAAACAAAACAATCAACCGCCCACAAATTCTTTTTACACTTCGGTATCCACGCGTCACATGCCAATTTCTTTCAGTTTTCAAAATTCGTTCCACGACAATGCTTCAGTCACTTCATGTCGTACCTTCGATGACCAACAAAAACCTGAATGGTCTGCAAACTTTAATTCTTGCCACAGTTTGATTTTGGCACGCACGGCGAGCGCAAACTGAGTTCTTAAACATATTAAACCAAAAATGTTCCTAAACATGAGCAATTCATTTATGCTCTCGACGAGCGTGTCAAATGTTCTGCGCTAAAATGTCTTTTTCAAGTATTAATGGCGATATTCATTTCGTTCTCTACATGTTGTTAGTAAGTCATTAATATAGCAATATATCAAGTCAACAAAGTGCGTTTAATGAGTGAATAATTGTTAGTTGTCGCAGTTGTACCATCTCTTAATTTTATGTCTTGTGTATGTGAATGTGTATGTGTGTGATGATTTTGTTTATTTTGCTTTTTTTGGAAGCCTCGTGGTGCGTTTTCAATAGACAATCTTACGAGTATTCTTCTTTTTTTTATACATCAAACATATGCCGGCTCTTATTGCACTTATTGCGGATTATTCGATTGTCCACAATTTCTCATTAATTTAAAAACATTGTAATATTCCCATTTCCCAAGATGGTCTCAGGACACGAAATTCCAGACATTTCTGCTAACCTCTCTTTTTTTAACTAACACCGTCACTACGATTTTACGTTTTTTGTATTATTTATTTAGGTTTTGCACAACTGCATATTTTATACGTTTATTTATTTATGTGTGTTTGGTTTTATGCACGAATACATACACGTAGTAGGTACTTCCTCATTTCATTTCGTTTATTATATTTTTTCATTGATTTATTTTAATAATAAATATCATTATAATATAAATATTCTATGTATATTCGCGAGTGGGTAATATTTAAAAATAATGTTTTATCCTAAATAACAATTGTTTTTCTTCATTTATTTGCAGACCCAATAATCCGCGTGGTTTTAAATGTTTTAGTTTTATTTTTGTTTTATTAATATGCCAAGTGCATAGTTCTACTGCAAATCAATGTCAGACGGTGAATAAAATAAACGAATCAAATTGGTTTCCGTGACTTCTGGTTGTTCAAATTGGCATTTGTGTTGGGTCGATGATTGGAAACGATAAAATCGAACGTTTTAATTGATTATTACTTTGTTATGAAAAAATGCAATGACAGTGTTTCGTTTTGCTATCGAATTTGTCGCCCGTTTTATTACTTGAACGTGTAAACGAGTTGAGATACTCAATAATTATCACCTAGGAAGACGCAATATATTAAAAATGACTCATTTAAAATCACGTTATTGAATATTTGAGAATGCGTGTGATGTGGTTGTTGGGGTACTTGGTGTTTGTTTGAAATGCTCGAAGTGAAACATTTTGTGTAGCGCGCGCTTAATACAATCGTTTTCCTCTTAAAAATATAAATATATCTTAAACATTCGCTCACAACTATAATAATTGTACATGTATAATGAAATACACAATAGCGTTTGAAATACATATAAAATTTGGCACTCGCATTAATTACGTTTTGTGGTTTTCATCCTGCGTTCAATTATGCACGTATAAGCTATGTTAAATCGATTTAAAAAAGGCCGAAAATACAAATACGACAATACCAATGCAATGCAATTGGTTTCGTTTTGAAAAACGGAAATATTCTCCAGTGGCTTGAGTGAGTCGTTTTATTGCATTGGCATTGTCGCTGGAATCAAAGCTAACCGTTTGCTAATGAACGAAGCAAAGCCGCTCAGCTGGATGACGTGTCGTTAATGTTCTCCTAATTCTCACACCCTTCTAAAAAGTCATTGCATTTATTCTAAAAAAACATCGCGTGTTGTATTTTAATTTACATTTACGTTTTAGTTTATGTTACAGTTATATGTTCAGCCCAGACGATAGACGACTATACTTGCCTTTATAATAATTGTGTTTATACGCTTTTATTACACGCATTATTTCTGGTTTACATTTCGGTATGTTTGTGTTATTTTCGCAGTGTGTTTAATTAGATTTTTTACTCGTTTCATTAGAAATTAATCATTCGGCGAGGGAAACAACCATTTCGTTGTAAATTGTGCTCTCAAAGACAAAACAACAAATAAAACAAGAATAAAAATGTTTATACTCAGTTAAATATTGACTTCCGTTCGTTCGTTTTCATTTATCGCTTATCATCCCTTGCAATTGATGAGTTATTATTGAGAAGAAAATGCACAAGTTATTTGATGAGTTTAAATGGTTATAGTTAAGTGTTTATATGTTTGAATATATTTATGATTAGGAAGCCCCAAGTTTTTTTCCTATAAGACAAAGTAAAACATTGTTGGCAACAATTTAACTGAGCATAGAAATGATAAATTAATTTTTAGACTTCGAATATTCGTTATTTTCAAAATTTGGATTTTCTTTAATTTTAATTAATTAAAACTATATCTCTATTGCTATAACGGTACGGCTCTCATTTACTTGCTATGTCTGAAATATGACGTACACATTTTGGTTTCAAATATGTTTTGCGTGTTGGTGTGGTGTGTTCATGTGCACTTTTAATCATTTTGTCATCGTTAAATCTATCATTTAATTCATTAATCTTTAAGAGTACGTTAATTGGATTATTCGCTATCAGTCAGCAAGTATAACAATTCACTGTGAAGAATCGTATATTATGTTGTTATTTTCTCTTTTATAATGCATTAATGCGTTTTGGAATTATTAAAAATCGGAGCAAACGGCACGAAACTTACAAATAATTCGAGAATCATATTGGGGACTATTCCAATGAATGTAAAACTGACGAAAGCGAGTCTCTGCAGTTTATGCTGTTACTGAATATTGATTGCACTGAATCTAATCAAGATTGTGAATTGTGTGTATGTTTTCAGCCACGCTACGGTACGGCACGACACGGCAGTAGGTGTTTAGGCTCCAATTAAATCTTCTTACGCTGCTATCACCAACTCAAGCGAATCGACAACATCAACCAATCGGGCAATTAGTAAAATCCATCTGTGCACTTGGTTTTCGGCTCGTTCCCATTGTGCAGATATATGTACGTATTACTGTTACGATATTACAATACCAACACCATTTGCTTCTTGGTTTCTCTTTGCTTGTTTTACAATTAATTCATTACTTACGACCATAATGTTACGGGAATGTATGGATGTGAACGCACAAAAATTCATGATCATCACCAAGACGTGCATTATCACCGTTAATTGTAGTGTTTTACGTTCATCATTTTGTTTAATTTTATAGTGTATCGTTCTACCTACGCTGGTGTTCAGAGCTTCGCCCAGGAAGATGGTTAATTCGTTGTAAAAAATAAAATCTAGAGCACCTGTGTTTTGTCACGATTCTTATATATTTTCTCCTTTTTTTCTCAATGAATTATTCATTTTTTGTTTGCCTTAAGATTAGTGTTTTTTTTTCATTTTCTTCATCATATAGCATATTAATATTTTATGTATGTACTCGTATGCAAGTTAGTGTAATCGTACGTAATGTAATAAACATTCTTTACTTTTGACGAATTTGCTTTACTCGTTTGTTAATTTGTTATTTTTTTTTTTTTTTGGTTTTGTAATTGTAGTTTCTTGTCGATAGAAGTGGAGATTTCACTTTCAAAAAAGCTCACATAAAACAGTAAACATTATTTGATTAAACTTTCTTGTTTAAATACGTTATGTTACAAGTCTGTATATTGTTATTTTTTAAACATTTTTGGTTTTTCGTTTTATTTAGTTTTATTTTTGTGCGACGGTGCAAATCTATCTAAATAGTTCTTATTTTCCCTTATTGCAATTAATAATTCGAATAGTTTTTTTTAATATTTTTTTTGGATTTTGCTTCTGGTGGTGAATGTGTCTGCTGAGTGTCATTTGTGTTTCGTTAATTTCGTAAACTTCGGGTACGTATATTTCACGGCGCTATCGACGTAGAAAAGAATCGTGTGTTGCGTGTGGTATTATAACATCTGTGGTATAACACTAACTTCCTTCAGTCGATCAATCAATATACCTCTCTGCGCGATACATGTGTTCACTACAATTCCATCGTGATTTCGCTAATGTTTCATTCGTTTCAATGCCAGCTGAGCTTTCCCAAATTTTAACAAAATAACAGTCAGTTGCATGCGGCGCCGCCTACAAACGACTAGCCACAGAATACAATGATCGAAATGCGTATCATGTCTATTGGACGCTCGTTTGTGGCCTTCGTGACGCCGGCCACAAACGACAGTCCGATAAATCTCGAATACGAAACAACTAGTACAACTTCCACGCCGCTTTACAAATTCAACTAACCCACGGTAAACACGGTGTATGTGTATGTGTTATACTCAATTTTAATTTCTCTCTTCTCGTTTTATGTTGAAACATACGAAATAATTTTATAATATTCGTCTATGATAACAAACAATCGATGTGCGAACGCCACACGCCTGCGTTCGCCGAAATGTTCAACTACGGTATATCTCGCGTATACATCGCACTAACATTTATATTTTTTATTAAACTTGTTAATAACCATTTTTTGTGTTTAATTTATTTCATCCTCGCAATTTCAATCGGTGTCACAAATTTTTCAAATCCGCTTCCATCCGGCGTCGACAATTTTTTTTCCTCTTCTTCATCATAAAATTACTAGATTATATTTAATTTTCTTCTTGCGTTATTCATTCAGTTATTATTATTATTAGGTTTATTATATCAATCATATCACATGCTGTCATTGCGGTGCCAGCATGCTATTCTTCATTTTGTTATCGACATATTTAATTTATGCTTTAAAAAATTATTACGAAAAGTCAATGTTCTTTATATTCTCATCATGTGTTTGTTTTCATTACGTTAAAATAGTTCACCAGTGGTTTTATTTTATTGACTGCACACTTTTTCATTGTTTTATACGACGACGCTCCTCTCCCACACATGCTTGGACATGTGTGGATCTTCAATGATGGCGGCGATGCGCGATGACGCCATCTGTGTAGTAAACGCAGCGCGGTAGACCCGGTTGTTACGTTCTCGATGTCAGCCGTTACGCGACCAGCCGTCAGCAATACACTTTTGTTTCCTCATTTGTTTGTTTGTTGCTTGATTGTCTCCGACACCAAAAGATTAACGCTCCTTGCTTTTCCCAACATGGAGATATTGTTAACAACAATGCACACGTACAACAATTCACCCTTGCCCTCGACTTACATCCGACCCGTTTATGCATTCGCACCCTGCACGTCCACCACGCGATGACTGTATGTATCTACTACTTTCAACATGTGTTTAACAAATTGCAACCGACGTTGAGGATGCGCAGGTGCGAATGCGGTTGTTGTTTCTGGGAGGATGGTTGCCAAATTAGACGCGTCACGTTTTAATAATTGAGCTAAATTCGAATTGTCGCGCTTTTTATTTACATTTACTTTAATTTATTAAATACTTGTCACTACGATAATTGGAAGATTGGATTCAGATTGTCTCTGTTTTTCTTTTCTTTTTAATTATGGAAAACTTAGTTGTGGAACAAACGACAAATTCTACATTTGCATTATCCGGGCTGTGTGTTGTTGCTTCCTGCATTTAGTTTAATTAATATTGATTGGCGTCGTTTTCATCTTTGGTTTAGTTTATTGTTAATTATCTGCGGCCTCTTATTTAACGTTATCAATGTATGAAAGAGTGGAGAGAACGCGGCATCAACAGTTGCGTCGGGTTTGTTACTAATGGTTTATGTGGTAATGTATAAAAGGATCACCGGCATTGATTAAGTAGATAGAATAGTATTTAGGCGTCTCACGTGTTAACATTTTCGTCGTCTCTATCTTCGGCGGCTGCTGCGACGTCGTGCGTAACAGTTTATTGTATCGTTTGTATTCGTTAAGATTAGTCGGGCTGGCGGCGACGATGATCGGTAATAAAAAACGCGCGTAACATTATTAGAATCAAATCGCGTGCGACCCTGTATGCGTTGCGTATTGCTGGCGGCGGGCGTGGCGCGCGGCGGCAACCATCAGACGCTGTCGACGCTGGCGTAGCGCTCGCCGAGGTCGTGCTGGTGCTGCAGCACGGACGGCGGCCGACGGTGGATGGAGGATGACGCTGACGCCCCGCCCGGGGCGGGCAGCTGGAACGGACGGCCGCCGCCGCCGCCGCTGGCGCCTCCACTGCGTCGGCGCCGCCGACGCTTGCGGTGGCAGATGACGCACAGCGTCAGCAGGACGACGCCCAGCACGGCGGACGCGCAGCCCAGCACCAGCGAGTAGTCCTCCGGCGGTGCCTCCACCGAACCTACAACCCCCAAACACACATTAAGTCATCTTCACTCCACAAACATTCTTAACAACTGCACGATAACTGCGATGCGATGCGGGATGATGCTGATCGTGACCACATGACAACTACGTTATACTATCAATAATATAATAAAATGAAATATGAGAGAGCACACTCTGAATACTGTGATTACAAACGCAAAACGTGCGATTCGTCTACGATGAAAGATGAGTGGTGAAGAATCGTAACCAAGGAAAACGAATGAGTTTACCAATGAGTTTGCCAATTATATGCGTGTTCTTGGCCGGTTTTCGGTTGATTTGGTATAATAAATAAAAGAAGAAAGACTCACGTGAGCGTGAGAGAAGCATGCTGTTCTTGTACAACTGTGGGGCATCACGCCAGCCGCAGCAACAGCGCCACCAAGACAAGTGGTGGCAGGAGCAGGGCGGTGGTGGACGGGTTGCCCCCGGTGCGTGGCGATGCGCGCGACCCACCTGATGTGCCCGCAGGACACGGCGACACAACAAAAAGAATGCAAGATAGAGATCACGCACTCAACGCACGCCTGCCACCACTCAGCGCAACAAAAAACGTCATCGTACAATACGAAATTACACATTGGCACTAATTCAGAAAGTAATGCAACTTCAGTATGCTAGTATAGCTATTAACCTAATTAGTTCAATGAAAAATTAACAACACAAAGTAAAACTGAACGTGAAAGCCACACATGTTCACTGTATACTGGAAACATATGTGATTTGTGCAGTCATGTTGAACCAAACTCTGAGTTTGCAACTTTATCAAGCCGGGCAACATGCATAGTAATTATTTTAGAATTGGTATCCAACGAGTACAAAGTGCAGGTTCAAACTTGAAATTTTGCCATTAAAAGTTGAATATTCAAAATTTCGAATCAAATTGTTCTATATATATATATAACAAAGGGCCGAAATTTGTCGATTTTCGTAATTCAGAAAAAGATAAAATTTCGATATTGATAGAAAATAGTAACCATTGTGGCATCACTCACAGTCGTCTTCGTCTGTGCGGTCGCTGGCGCCGCAATTGTTCACGCCATTGCAGCGCAGCTTGTTCGGAATACAGAAGTTGCTCTTCTTGCATTGAAACTCGTCGCAGCTCGGCCCCTCCTGCACCTCAGTCCACACGGCTCGGAAGCCTTGTGCACCAACCGCTTTATCCGCTGCTATAAAACTACAAGCAACCACATCAAAGCATTATTACGCTATTCTCGATAGCGCGGGCGACCGCAAATGGGTAGAGTGTATGTACCTACCTAAATCGAATTGCGTTCGAATCGGAGAGATACTGCCACTTATCGCTAGGCGCTTTCTCTCCACAAAGCTCGATGGGTGAGTTGGCCATGTTCGTCCACAGCCGAAGCACCGCAGCTGGGCATCCTCGACCTAATAACCGATAAAACATTAATAATACACAACGTTTAACGTTTGATTTTGACCAATACTCACCGACCGGATCACCCTCCACTGCAAAACTCTCGAAATCGAGCAGAATCTTGTATTTAGGACGCACGTTAATGTACCAATTGCATGTTTTCGAGGAGGGGCCCTTCGTCGGCCCATCGTAGTTCTCCGGAAAGTTGGGGCTGCTGATGACGCCATAATCGAGGCTGCTCACGTTGCCGCCGCAATCGCCAAAGATGGATTTGGCTGTTTCGAAGACGTAACGTGCCTTGAAGCCGCTATAGACACCATCCGCGTCTGCATGTAAAACAATCTTCAGGCCCGTTGCACCTCGATTTGATTCAATCGGTCCGGGCGCTGTCATGCCGCAGAAGCGACCGACGATGCGTTCCGTACCGTCGCGGTACACGTTGAAAATTTCGAGCCAGTCCTCTTGACACACAGCAGCTCTGCAAAAAGACAATCAGGTCAGCTATTCAATATCATCAGCATATTGATTATAATAAACGTACCCATAGGAGCCAATCGTCGAGTTGGCAGAATCAGCGCGCACCTTGAAGTTTTCGAAGATCAAGATCACCTGCTCGTTGGGAGTCGCGAGGAAGCTGTACGTGCAGTTGGTGTCGCTTGGGTAATTGGAAGGATACCGCGGAGAGTTGAACTCCCCTTTCTTTTTGCTTGCACTCCGGTACGTAAACGTGCAACTGCCGTCCGGAGCAGCCGTGCCCGGAATACGATACTCTACAAGATCAAATATTTCAAGCGGCGTTAAAGTTAGCAACCAATAAAGCACAAAACGAAGTGGACACAAAATTCAATTTCGCTCAACTAGCATTGAGCAAGTTTGAAGAGCTCACCGGTTTCGAACGTGTAATTGGCTTTGAATCCGCGCCCCATCTTCTCGCCGCTGCTGAAGACGAGCACCATGCGTGGACCTTCGCTTACGATCACTTGCGTCTTATTCGATTCGCCGCACAACTCGTGATCGAACTTGTCGTAGGAGTCCGTCGTCTCTTGTCCTTTTGTGTAAATCTTCAGATAGCCCTCGGAGCAACTACCGTCCGAATCAAATTAGAAGACTGAATGCAAACAAGCACCGCCATACTTACTCTCCTTTAGGACCCTTTGGAATCTCGAATTTGTCAAACTCGAGACGAACACGTTCCAAGTGCTGAGAATCTTGCATGCCGTAGATGAAATATCGGCAGACGAGCTTTGGCATATACGGGAACGGATAGTTGGGGCTGTACACGGAGCCGGTGGACTCCTTCTTTGAGAGGATCTTCTGATCGCACTCCGAGCCGCGGATATGCTCACCGTCGTTCTTTTTTATAAAGTCTGCAAACAACCGCCAACATGAAAACAATACGTATTATTTTTGCATCAAGATAGACTACAACATGTTACAAAAGTTGTTGACAACACAAAGCAATGGAAACACGCTAGCAAAGTTTTGCAATGTAAAACGAATTTGAAATAGCATTAAACAGTCGTTGTGTACCCACCTAACTTGGTAAAAGAATTGGCGAACTCGAAGATGCCTTTGAATCCCCTGTTCTGAGTATTGGCAGTGCGTGGGAGGGTGACAAATGTAACCAGCAGCGACGAACGGGACGAGTACAGCACCAAGTTGCGCTGCTGGCCGCAGTAGGTGCCAACGATGGCCGACGTGTTGTCAGCGCCGTCGTAGACGCGCACGTAGTCAAACGGACAATGCGGTCCGCCGTAGAAGAGATCAAAGTCTCTGAATTCCAATCGGATCCTCTGGTTTTCGTTGCCTAGGAACTGGTAGTTGCAGACGAGCGCCTTGGGGTAGGCGCCCGGGTAAGTCGGCGACAACAGCGACCCGCTGGGCTTCACCGAGCCGTTCACGAGGAAGCTGCACGGCGTGTTGGCCACCGGAGCGCCCACTTGATATTCCGCTGCAGACAGACACAATCAAACGCTCCGTCAGTAACAGCATCTTGCGAATCAAGTTACATCACTTACAGTCATTGATGAAGGTGAATCTGCCCGTGAAGAGATCGGCCGTGGAGGCGTTCTTGTCCGTGTAGAAAGCGAGCGCGACCGCCCGGTAAAGGGAGACGCGACGTCGCGGCGGAATCGGGCCGCAGTAACGGCCGCCGAACGGCGAGTTGATCAGTTCAGCCGGCTCCGGCCTCACCACCTCCGAGTACACGTCCATATACTCATGCACGCAACTATAAACACATCACGTCCACAATCAGTAATCACCGTCAAGCGTGAATAGACAGGAAGTCAAGCGCAAGGTGAGAAAAGTAGTAGAGTGACAAAGAGTCAAAAAGTGGAAATATTTGAAACATCTTTCAGGACTAACTACAAATTTCTGCTTGTATTTTATACGCTCAAAATCGAGATAAGAGAAGGAAAAAGAAAGTGCCAAAATTGTATACAAGAGTATTATTTCAAATAGATTCTTGGCCAAATGGTCATCAGTTGATTGAATTAAATGATGTCTTTCAATTCATGATGAACTTATATGCAGCTTCTAAGCATTCCAATTCAACACACTACCAAGAATTAAAATGATCAAATTCTATTTGAAATATTACATACATATACTTAGTTCTCGTACAATCTACAACTTACGATAATCATGCGATTGGTGATAAATGCATCATTCGTAAAATGAATAAGAGAGAGAAAAGAAAGTATTTCGTAAACATGCAGTAGATAGTGTTCAGTTTGTGTCGCGTTTAATTTCGTTCATTGAACAAGCTTCCTTAAACGCTGTCTGCTTTGTGCCATTTGTGTCGAATTTATCAAACGCCAGCGCCGGGAAATTCGCGAAATAGGCGGACGCGCCGGAGGAAACATCGAAATAAATACGAAACGGATGTTTCCATATATTCGCGTCGATAATTCCGTCACCAGGACGCTTCCGGACGCGGTGTGAGCATCAAAAAAATGCGCCGCTGAGGAAAAACAAATGTGCTCGCAAGACGTAACGCCGAAGTGGAAACAATAAATCGATGCCAACGTTTGTTTACACTTTACATATTCGTGCAAAGTGAGTTCAAAAAGCTGACTCACACACATACACACAGACACAAGATGTAGAAATAAGAGGCAAACATCAACGACGAGAAAAATATAAAATACGTGCGGTGTGCATGTGTGTGCGTGCGTGTGCGTGTGTATGTGGGGGTGTATTTTGTTTATATTCTGAGAGAGAATCGTTGTACTCACGCAGGGAGATCTCCCACAGCAGATCCACTGGGAGGAGGTGGACGAAGGGCGGCACAACAAGAACAATCAGTCAGAAATTGTTTTCTTTTTTTTTTTTGTTTGTTGTTGCTTTACGGTAGCAGATTTTGACACAAGTGTGTTTTGCTTGTCCTTGTTTCAATTTGTTTGTATAACTTACAACGTTAAGATTCCTCATCTAACACACAGATATTCGTGCACAAGTCACGGCACAATCAATCCAAAAATATGTTTTGTTTTATTTTGATGTGATTTGCTTATTGGCACTAATTGAATCATTTTTGAATTTTGGGAATTGATTTAAGGGCTTTGCTATTTCTATCTCTAATAGTTTCCATAGAAGGTAACTACAATTATGTACATATATTCTTATTTTTTCTTTGGCAAAGTATTTACATGATATTTTCAGGGCGTTGGCACCTAGTTGTGATACTATTTTGATATATTTTGCTTTAATAGTTTCGGCACACGCACTCTACAAAGTTATTTACCTTTTCAAATTTTCTTTAAAAAATTACAAAAAAACAACGGGCGTAACCAGAAAAAAATAGACTAACAAAAGCAATGTTAATGTTTTTATGTTGATGGTGATAAAATGATTTGCAAGCCAATTGGTAGACTGTTATTCCTGTCGCATTGCTAGACTGGGGGACATTTCTTTTTTCATTTAATGATCGGACTTGATTATTTAAACGTCGATATATTTTGCTAAAAATCCGAAACAAGATGACTTACTCAGGTGGACTTCCGCGCAGCCCGAAGCTTGTGAACACAATTTCGACGCGTTGACCGGGGCCGGCGAGGAACGTGTACAAACACTGGCGGGAGTGGCCGCGCGGATTTTGAAACTCCGGGGCGTGGAAGGTGCCGTTCAGCGGACCGCCCGGCCGACTCACGAATGTCTGATCACACTCTGCAACAACAAAAAAGCATCATTAGTAATTAGCAAGATAAGAAAACACCGCGCATGGCCAGGTGCCAGCCGCCATTTTTAATCTCGACGAAAATGGCGCCCAGCCAAGCAAACAATCATGCATCATGTGTTTGTCGCAACGAGAAGACCGGAAGTCGGATAGGGAGCACAGCGTAATTAAGTTTCTTTTTGCAATCAAAGTTAAATGAACCGTAAATGTAAAATGTACCTAAATGGAGTTTTATCTCAATCTCGAGCACACGAGGACAAGTCTTGAAAGCTTTATTTATGAACTTCTAGTTTCAAAACTAGTTTTCCTCCCCAGATGCAAACTCAATTTACACACACACTCGCATACCGACGGTAAACACATGAATGATCATCCTAATCAACGATTTTGCGCCTATTTCCAGCAATTCCGCCATGTTGTAAATCACCAATTTCCTAAAGGCATACGATTGCACGATTACAGTTTGGTAGGTGGAAGTTCCTTGACAGTCGGCATTTAATGGCTGGCTGAGTTACAATTCGTGTATTTTCAGGGCAAACTGCACACGCACAAAATTTCGTGCCCTCGAGTTTGACGCCGGATTGCGGTTTGCTCTACTCGAGGCTTTCCACCTCATACATATACAATGAATACCAACTTTCTGTCGTCCAAGGAAAACCGTTACGATTTCATCAAATTAAAATTAAAGTTGGTCGCAAAGAAGAAAAAAAAAATGAAGTTCGTGACTAAAAGTTTAACTTTGAATGTTAATAAAACACGAGTCTGGCCAGAATCAATAAGTTTATTTCGAAAATGTTAGTGTGTAAGTTTTCTACGTTGGCGAAAACGTACAAGCATCAATGTCAATTCGTTGCTAGAATATTTGCGAAGGCACTTTATACCTTTCGCATTATATCACGCAATAACGTGTGGATGTACGGATGCGCGATATAATCCTAAGCACACTAAGCATTAATTATTCAGAGACGAACGAACACCCGTGATGGCCCACCGCCGCCGGAGAGAAGGCACAGATCGAAGCGGCAGGAAACAGTAGGAAACAAGAAGGACGTCTGGCGAATATAAGCGCGACGTAAGCAATTTTGGCCGTGTGTCGCTCACGTGCTGTTAAAATTAGGCCGCCCATCAAGTCGAAATGCTTGCGACGCCGGAAACCCCCCAATATACGTAAGCCCCGCTCGCTCGCCCCCCAATAAAGCGGCGATTCCTTTCACCCTTCACCCTTCGTTGTGCGCGCCGCAGTCCCTTCAGTTTCAATTTCATTCTGCTCAAACTCGACTCAACTTCACGTCTTCTATCTGATAACTTGCTTTTATCTTATTTGGCTATTTTTAGTTGTTTCACAATTTTTTCACTGTCAGAATTTCTGTTCTTCGTATGACCGAAAAGCAATATCAGAGAGATATTCAAAAGCTCAGATTGCTTTTGGCTGCGTACCTCGTCTTTTTGCTAGTTTCAATTTTATACCGAATGTATCCGCAACGTACGAGTTTTAAAATGTTGATTTGCAACCGGATCTCAACCGCATGTTGAATAAACACAATAAAAATTATTTTTAGTTTCGTACAACATGCAATACGTATAGGTTTCATATCTTGCAGAGCACTCACTTTCCGCGACGAAAATATATGAATGCATTCCGCTTATTGCGCTGGCATCTTTGGATGTGTTATGGTTTTTTTCTTCGTATACCAATTGCTTTCATATATACGTCGGCAATATTTCGCTTGTTTGTTTTCCTCTGTCGCCTTATATTTCATCGAGCTTTTCGGATGTAACTTTTCATACCTAGCTGGATGGATGTGTGGCACGTGGGCGCTGGCGCGATTTTTAGATTTATGACTTACAACTTAAGATTTTCGATCGCACTCGTAAAGAGCGTGAAAGCAAACAAACATCATGCGGTTGCAAACCGCGCAAAACGTGTCACGTATAAACGGAGGAAAAGCATCGAACGCATTGAACACACACGTCCGACAGATTTCCCATCGCGGATTAATGTCGGATGTGTCGGCCATTTCATGGATTGGGCGTAAATAAATGCCACGAGCCGAGAAAAAACCAAAGTGATTTTAATCAAAAATATGAGTGAATCTTAAAATGTAAAAGCGCCAAATTCACATGTTTCTAAAAGATAAATATATGTTTTTGTATAAATCAATCTCTAACATCATAACATAACGCAAACTTGAACATAAAGATATTGATTTTCACCACAAAAATTAAAAAGCTTCTTGAATAGTCTTATTTTTTTATAAGACTACCGTTTCTGTGTTTATGGCTAGGTATATAAGGTCTGGGTTTATTTTTATGTTACTTCTTACAGATAAATACCTCGCAAACTTAGCTAAAAATAAACAAATCGATATCGTTCTGTCTCGCGAGATCCTCAAAGCAGTAATTTCGGCTGGAGTTTTAACAACTAATCAAGTTTGATGAATTTTTTAAAACTTTTATTATAAACTCAGGCTTATTGCCGTACATGCAATGACAACCGTCGGCTTACAATCAATGCCTTATACAATACAATATTTGATATCCTTATAAGTAATATACAAATATAAACATTTTACAAATGATTTAAACCTTGTTTTTGTATTTTTAATATCTTTTTTAATTAATATGATATTAATGCGGCCATTGCTTAAAATTAATTCATTCAGTTGTACTGTAAAACGTGGTCATCTCAAAATTCGACTTTGATCCAAAATAGTACCGAAACGTAATTGATCTTTCACTAAACATATTCTCACAACATTTTGATTACTATCTAAGTTCTAGATTAACCTACCAGTGTATATTGTATCAATTTAAATAGACATATACAAATATAACATCGTCTAAAAACTTTTAAGCCACTCATCTAGGTGATATATGTTCCATTTTACACAATTATATTTAGTACCATCGACATAGACAACTATGGATAACAATTTTTAAATTCCTTACAATGTATTTATTGCTCGATACAACAGTTAATTATAGGTGTGTTGCTGTTTTGCTTTTGTCGTAGTTTAATTGGCACTAATTGAAAACCTTATGATGAAATATAAAATAAAAATATCGACAGTTGTGCACTGACGGCGTATGTCCTGGTTTTGAAAATTTACATTATTGATGTTTACATCATGTTTCTAGCTAAATTTACATGGAAAACACTTAGGCGTATACATTGCGCGCACATAAAAATCTAGAAATAGAACATTACATGCGATTGCGACCTGCGACCCCGCCAGCACTCACAGATATGAGTAAATTTCAAAAGGAATGCCAAACGTTGAACGTTTAAGTCGAAAGTGTGCAATGGCTAGCCGCTTGACGCGCATTAATTGCGAGTGGCTGGTCCTTGAGTGTGAGCTGAGTGAGTGCCGCATGATTCCATTTCTTGTTGGAAAAACGTGTCGTCCTGGCAGGAGCTGCTGAGAGTTGGCAAGAAACTCAAAGCAATATTTCCTCGCTCGTTCCACCTTCGCGTGTGCTGCCACCCACCGCATCACACTTATCTCTGAAGGATATGCGCTGCACATTTTTCCGCGGGATGAGATGAAGAAGACACTTGCGTTTTGCAGATGTGGTAATTTTTGCGACAAGTTTTATTCTCGCCAACCCTCCTAACGCGAGCACCATCAGGTTTAATAAAAAAGGAAAACTTTTTCAGCTTTGCTGTCGCGCACAAAAACTTTTCTTCTCTCCTCCCCTGGCGTCAATTACTTTTGTTTATCGTATAGCGTTGGTTTCATATCACGGGTCGATATGTTCGCATAATTTGGCCGTTGTGATTTTCAGTCGATTTGAGTACCCTGTTTGTTTTGGTCCGTTTACGAAATTTCCGATGCATGAGCAGGACGAGCGGTAGCGCACCGCAACTACGCGCGTCAGCGTGGATCGCCCATTGACTGTCCCACGACGATGATGAGCACAATGAAAACGGCAAGGAGCACCAGGATGCAGCAGATGGCGACGGCGACCATGGCGTCAAGTGCGATCGGAAGCGGCGCCTGGCGCGCTTGTGGAGGAGCGCCCCCGTCGTGCTCCCAAATAGACGGACACGTCGCGAACGAGAGGTTGCGGCCGCGTGTGATGCGAAATGTGCGTGATGCGCGCCGAATTCGTTCTCGCCGACTGTAGCGACTGACGAGGGATTCTGAGCCGCGTCGCGGAGGAGTCAGTTTGCGGCCCGCGCGCGCTTTTCAGACCTAGGCCTGCGGGTGGTGGCGGCGGCGGCGGTGGTAGCAGCAGGCGCGTGGAATGTACGAAACACGCCGCCGCTCAACGGCGACAACGGACTGCCGGCGCGCGAGCGAGACGCAAGAGAGAAGAAGCGACAAGCGGGCGCAGGGATGAAATATTGATTCGGCATGTTGCGACGCGGCCCTTCATTGCTAACCGCCTCTCCTCACACCCACAGCTGCTGACTGGCGACCTCGAGCGTAGGACGAAGGACGGCGCGCCAAAGACCCACCGACCCACAAACGAAGCCATGCCAATACAGTTCAGTACCAAAAAGACACTAACAATCATAAAGTTTTGTATACCTTGCAAATTAAATTTGTAAGTTGCGTTGCCTACCAGGAAGCCATCGTGGCCGCCATTTTTTGCAAATCAACAAACGTTGAGAAATTGACCAAAAGCAAATAAAGACTGTAATAACTTTTTGAATATTACGAACGACTTCAATATGGATGACCACCGCAATGCCGGAAATTGAATCTGCTGATTGAATCCTCCACAACAATACGTGCAGCTGTGCCAAGCCCTCCGGAAACACGACCCTGAACGTTGAAGCCAGAATTCGCTTTCTTATACACGACCACGACTACGAGCGCACAAATAGGTCATGCAAAAATTAATCACCACCTTTAATCACTTCGACAATCAACCTTAAGCATTCTTCATTAAATGGAAATTTTATTCCACCTACAGGGACGCTCTAATTATGCGCTCAATTAGAGCAATCATCGTTAAAACCGTAGCCAAGATTTCCATCTTCATAAACAAAATGTAAATTACGCTTCCGGGAGGGATTTGCTTGTTCGAGTCGAGCTAAAAATATCACTCGCGAACGAATAAAAGTATGAAAGCTTTTCGCACACACATCGAAATACACACACGCATGTGTGTACCAGACGCAAACGCTGCCCTTCGGCGCGGAAACTGAACGATTCCGGAACTGATTCATCGATTGACACACCTACACAATTCGCAAATGTTACTCTACTGCCTGAGTGGCAACAAGGGAACGATTTTTTGCGCATATATTTACTTCCACAGATCATCTTCGCATTGTTGCAAAGACTCACAATATTCTAAATGGGATTAAAGAATAGCTCTTAAAATATTGGAAAACATGTAGAAAAAAATTAATTAATAAAGAAATAATAGAAATAATAAAAGATCTAAATGAATTTTAATCTGAAATAAACTCGTAAACTCGTTCTTTACAGCATTCATAACGCAAAAACTTCTAGACAGATTTACATGATCTATGAATTTGTTGAATTCATCTCCGACCTGAAGAGTTTTAAATAAGAAATGACAATTACTGTAGACATTCAATTATAGTTATAGCTAAATAAGTGAATCGAAGAAGGCGCTAAAGAGCAATATTGGAATTTATTATTTTTTTAAATTAAAATTGCGAATCTTATTGCCAAAATTAACACATACTACGTTTTGAACAAGAAACTAAAAATTAATAACATTTTTACTAAAAAGTACATAAACAAAGACAAGCAAAAGCTAGTATTTTATATAAATACTTTAAAAGCACCGAATTAAACCGAATTAAATTTACCTTATAAAATTGATTTAAAGCGAGACTTATTGATGAGAAAGTACAGAGTTTAGCGAGACAGCTTGTTTAAAATAAAATAAATTACGATGTGACTCATGCCAATCACCAACTAGTGATTCAAGCTGTTCTAAGTAATTGAAATTTGCAAATTTCGGAAATCAATGAACACATAAATTCCTAATAGTCTCCTAGAAATATGACAAAAATTGTTACATTTACGATTTTTTATTTTATTTTATTTTTTATTTTTCTGATGACAATATTAATATTTCTGTTTTTATGATCGCTTTCGTCATCATTTGCAAGCGGAGCTTAATCGAAAATGCTCAAAATAACATAATGCAATTTCGTTCCATTTCAATTCAATTCCGAGTTTGAATTGATTGTTTCGCACCCAATAAACTGCGTCGAAAAATAGAAATTTAATTGCCCACCGGATTTTTATTAACATTCCAATCAATTTCCATCACGCATGGTTTTCAGGTATCCGCCAACCTCACCAACATCCAAACCCTAATGCAGGTACATTAAAAGACATTTCTATATTTAGACCGACGTGTTTTTCGGCTGCGTAAAACATTTCATTCGTGATAAATTTGATAAATTTGTACGGGAGTCGTAAAAGCAGGACGTGCGTTAGCACGCCGCTTATACCTCTGATACGATGCGAATAACGCATAAAACGGGTCAATTTAATTTCCCTTAAAGCCCGTAAGGTACATTTTTGATATGATATATGTATTATATGTCTAGAAAATGTTACAGAATGCTATTAATTTTATTAATTTTTACATTGTTGATTATTTTTTAGAAACAACTATAAACCAATCAGTATTCCCTTATTAATAAAAAACAGGTTTTTATGGATTTCGTTACTTTTATTAAACACTGCGACAATACTTCAGCATGTCGACATATTTTTGGTGTTAAATTAAAGTAGTGAAATCCTTAAAAACTTGTAAATTATGGAATTTCATTAAGTAAAAACCTCAACAATTCAAATCAGCCAGTCCTTTTATCATTGTCGATTGTAAATGAATTGATGACTGAAAATGAAAACCACCAAAACTACATATTTTTTTAATAAAACTTTTTGGCAATAATTATAAACCACAACTTTATTATTTAATAACGTGGAAGGTTATTATTTTAATAACAGACTGAACAACTCATCACGCCTAGTCATATGGAAAGAGATGCCATATTTATTTTGTTATGATTGAAGTTTGTTTTCACGAATAAGCATCAAATTTTCCGTTTTGTCAGCTCTACTTTAATGTTGTTTTGATGCGTTTCTTTGTAACTAATATACTTTTCCGAGAATTATATAACATTTTTTTCAGCATTGACATGAATTTCAATATTACCAAAAAACATTTTAAGAAGAACGAAATCCTTATTTAAGCCAAGATTTATTAATGAAACAATATATTTAAAAAAAGAGAATTATTACAGACAAAACTTAATAAACAAAATTTTATGAACCCTAGAAGATAAGCTATTTTGTTACAGAGAAAATATTATATTGATAATTATTTTTTGTGTTATCAAATGTTGGCAAACGTAAAAATAACGACTACTACGAATACCGTATATTTAATGTCATACCGTAGACGTAGAAAATCGATATACGCCTATATTGCATCGTAAGCATCTCGTTAAAAGACAGATAACACTTCGAGCTCCTCGCTATCCTAGCTATCCGTAGCTGGTAGCTGGTACATTCAGGAATTTCAGCCGGCGTTCACTCCCTTGACTTTACAACATTCCGGACAAGCTAACACGGGCATAACTTATCATCGCTACCACCAGAAGAATGATAAGCATGATAAAAAGATTAACAAACATTTTCGCCACGTAAAAAACTACATTAAAAGACCAATAAAAGAATAACGAGGTAAAGTAAAGTTAAACGTCGTTTCACGCGTTATAGAATAAAACGATACGTTAAAGGCAAAATAAAATCAGTTAAATTATTTGCTGTTTTGTTTGGTCACGATAATGGCCGCGCATTCTATTCTCGACAAACGCGCTAATTGCATTCATGCTCCGCATATCACCGACTTTACACACTAGATTGAACACAATACAACATGTGCTTCAAATCAGTATCGCAAAATACTAGCGTAAAAAAGCGATTTAAGCAATAAATCGCTCAGCGCGACGCTTTCAGCGACATAAAACGATGTAGAATGTCATTAAACAACCAAAATGGCATAAGCGAATGCCGAAAATAGTCTGCGCTTAGGGGTTAATTAAATTGTACCCCAAACGCGGCGTACAAAACCGTAAACATATTAAACCACAAAAATTTGCGTAAAAATTATAATTAGGTATTGTGTGTTTTCGACGCTTACCACTGGTGACTTGAAGACATATGGCTTGTAGGCAGAGGATCGACAGAACAAGACTTCTCCCTGAGGTGTGCCGGTGTGCTGGGGCCATACTGTGTCCTGAAAATAAATAAATAATGTTTTAAAAATTATTAGATCTTACTAACCAAGTGTAAATTTGTATTTCTATGCAGATGAATGCAAAACCTCAGCGAAAATACTTTTCCTAACGAGAACAATGTATTTACGCTCGAATGCAACGCAACAATTCATTTCTTTTTCACGCCCGACATAACGGACGAGAAAAATTCGCAGACAATGAAAACGACGTTTGTGATTAACATGCAAGAATTCTACAAAAAGCAGCTTCAAATTTTTAAAATTTAATTACAATCGAGTCATGAAAAGAACTCAAGTTTGTATGAGTAGACAACATGTCACAAAGTCAGATTTAGTATTGGCATGTAAACTCTAACTTCCGCTCGGCATTCACAGTCCTCAAATGCGGGCAGCAAGTTCTAACTTCCTTGGGTCTCGGTTTTCTGGTTTGGGCTAAACCTCAGCCTCAATTTCGAAACTTTGATGCATCAAAGTTTCGCATGAATGAGATCCCCACAAGGCATACATGCTGCGTAACGACTATGAATATATTTATTCAAATAGCGATAAAACAGTAAATAATTAAACGTGCGCAGATCTTGTGGCGGTCGAAAAGAGCAGCTCGGATGGAGATCAATATGCGTTGTAAGATATTTCGGGCCTTTCGGGGCGATCGCGGATGGTCCAAGCGTGCGGCCGTTAGGTGGCGCATGCGGTCGCGTAATCCTTTCGTCCTCGACGCCTCGCTATCCTGAGCGCAAGACGCAGCCGGCGCCATCTCCCGCCGTGCGTCGACACTACACGAGCGCGTTCAAGTGCCACACCTCTCTTCCACATCGTGCCGCAACGAGCAACTTTGCGTGCTTGGGAAGCTTACACAACTTTGCGGAGCTTACTTTCTGCTGCATCAACTCTAGACGCGATACGCGTAAGTAATGATTTTTCGAAACCAAATCGAAATAATGCGCTCACAATTATTTTATTCCGCAAGGTAAAACCGCGCTAATTAGCAACGGTTGTTATTCCCTAACGGGAATCATTTTATTACAGATTACGATCTGAAATCAAAATCCATGGAATTATTTCTGTGTGTGTGTGTGGTATCTCGCTTTCGGGTAGTTATAGTTATATCATTCGTGAACTAAAAACGCAGCCGCAGCACGAGGGAGCGCGCGCGCCACTCCTCCCCCGTCCACTACACCGGAGGCGGCAAACGCTTATACTCTTAACCGCCGATGCCATCGCAGGCAGGCAGAGGCAGGCAGTTAGCCCCTCAGCACAATGCACAATAGCTTCGTCTGATGAAAGGCGAGCGCGCCGAGAACCTTTTCCTATATGGATTTTAAAAGTGCGAACAATGCAGCCGACCCCTTAACCCACCTCTACCTCTGCCGCCGAGGATATCTCATCCAACTTTTCAAAATGCGATTTTCACACGTTATCCGCAAATACAAGCGTGGAAAATTAAACTCGCTTAATTTAGACACCAAGATGGGCCAGATAGTGCGATGGAGTATCATTTTCTTCCCGTAGTGACCTCGTGCCCTCCAATGGTTTAAGCAAACTGTGCGCGTGATGAATGCGATCGATTTAGACATGATCCCTACAGCACAAGCACAGTCGATTTGAATGCGAAATTTAAACTTAAAATTCAGGACTTTCATACACATATTTCATATTTTATCTGGAAATCCAGCAACCAGCAGTAGATAGGTTTTATCAGTATATGTTGAGCTTATCGACGATCCTGTGTGCTGGGGGCAACGCCCCCCTTTTTGGACGCCCGGCGAACAGGGTTACACAAACAGAGCGCAGCGGAGGGAACGAATCTAAGCTATTAGAGCGAAGCGGGTGATTGTAAGCCGCGGTGATTTGTCGCATAATTCGAACGTTATACTGACGGTAATACCACACCCGACGGAGGCGGTGGTCGTGGCAGTGGCGCAATATGAAACGGCGAAGATCGCCTCGCCGTGCATCGTCGAGTGTGTGTTGGCGTTGACGCTACTTATCGGAGTCCCGCGTCCGCATCATGAAAAATAAGAAGCGATAACCCCCGAAACAAAACGCCACTTGAATAATGCATCGTTCATATAACGCATAAGCCATGTGTTCAAAATATAACCAGAAAACATATACTTGGTAAAGAAACAAAAAAAAACTTGAATAATTAAAAATCATTCACGCTTCCTGAACTAAAGTTTTTAGTTTAAATTAAACTGGTGGCAATTGAGTGCATTGAGTGTGCGGTGGGTATGTTAAACGTTATTTCATTTGCCATGCAATCAAAAACGAGAGAAGAGCCCGCCCCCCACGAATGGGCTATTTTTGCAGGCCGCCCTCGATCGATGGTGTGTCTCGTCTCGCCTTGTTTCGGTGGCGGCTCGCTACGCCGCCACCCATTTGGTCTGCCCGACTAGACTGCTAAAAAACGCAACTCTTTCGAGAGGCGCAACAAAAAGTTGCTATCAGATGTGACGCAAAAACGAGCTTAATTGAGAAACTTGAAATATTTCAAATGTTTGCCCCGCTTGCCAATTAATTTTGCTTTAAATTCCAATTGGCAATTTTTTAAAGTTCATCCTCTCTGTACCTAAATTTATAGTGAAATTCCTGGTGTAGATATTATTCTAGGTACTATCCAGAGAATTCTGAGAAACTAAGCTATAAAAAAACAATTTACTTCTATTACACCTCATGGGAAACAAAACAAACTCTAGAGACAAGAAAAATATTGTAAGAAAGGTAAAGAAAAGATAGAAGTGCTTCTAATGCGGTACTTGTGTTTGTGTAAAATTTTGAAAACTCTTTAGACCTCGACGAGTTCTTTTTGAGTGAAAGCAAATACGCAAGTAAAACAAGTGAACACAAAAATGGCTGATTCTACCCGTGGTGATTTTTCGCTTCAATTCGTTAAATTCCATAAATATTAATGATTTAGAAGCGGCGTAATGTTTCTAGGTCGAATCTGGTTAACTATCTATTGCGGCAAAAAGGTGCTGCCGCCGCCGCCGCCGCCGTGCGATCCTGCGAGAAGCGGGCGTGGCGCATCGCGTCTCGGGCGCCGGCGTCGCGGCGAGCGCACACTAGACAAAGGATACGCTCTCTCGACCCACTAATCATGCATTAACACACGAGGACAACAACAGCGGCGCGCTCTCAACGCCGAGGGGAAACATTGACAACGTGGAATAAAACTCCCGCACTCAGGGTCAACATCCCAAACAGAATCATAAATGAATAACGATTATCATTTAAACAAGATTTTTAACCATTTCTCAAAGTGGGTGTGGCAAATAAATTTGAAAAAAACAGATTTTAATTAATTTCAACAGCACATCCATCAACATTTTCAAAACTCAATCATCGCCAGACAAAGACTTCATCTAAGTCTAAGTGAAACTAAGCAAGGCGCTGTTGTAGACTTGTCGACCGAATGCAAACAATTGAAAACTAAGTTGATTATGCGTTGTATTTCGAGCAAAGGCAGGCGTTGCATTATCGAAATACAATTTGACAATGCGAGTATACTTGGCTCGTGTGTTTCTCCTCGTGCGGAATCGTAATTGTAATTCACGTTCGCACTTGATACTCGAAACTCAGCGCGATACAATTAACTCGCATTACCTAGCACACGCTCTATGCAACCTGACGAAATATGCACACATACATAACCACAATTTAACAGAATCTAACCGTAATTTAAAGTATTGTTGATTTTGAGGTTAATGATAAGGGTAACACTAACCACAAATGTAAAAGAAATAATTTACGTTCCCTTGACAGCCATGCCAAACTGATAACCTTTATCTGATGATGATGGTGGTCGTGCACATGGCATATCAGCGACAGACAAATCATTTCCTAATCGAAAACCGACTCAAAGTTTCGTATCCAAATCCCCTAATCAAACCCGCGCTGCTCGATTCGAAATTATCAATCAAGTTTTAATTTTCACCGAAGCCTAGATGGAGTCTGAGAGGAAAAAGCCTGTGACGCATTCCGTTGTTGGTCATGCACGTGGCGGGTGTGGAAAGTCATTAAAATTCATTCAATCAGAAATCAACAAAAAGGAACCAATCCGCACGGCAGACTGCGAGAAAGGAAGCGAGAAGAAGCCATTGTCGGCGTTGCCACAACACCGAACGTTCCCAATTGATGCATCTTTCCTGGAAGCCAGAGGAAACGAACGGAATACGTGATGAATCAAGCACAGCCTGTATATAAGTCAGGCATTGTGAATTTCCAAACGGAAAATGCAATATCGGCAACGAGATTATAAACGACAGCTACTACATGCAACGATTGGGGGGACGAGCGACAGACAGGAAAATGAAAAACACGACGAGTACAACTAGAGCACATGAACGGACAAGATACTCGCCAACGAGACCGTTCAAAGTTAATTTTCAGCATTAAGAAAACGGGTCGCGTCTGTATTTTAATTCAATCGGAAGCACGAAATCAATATTGTCATTTTTACTCGCTTCTTTTTCCTTTTGCGCTACATAACTGACATCTACATTAACTACAATTACCAAGTAGATGAAAATTTTACACGACGAAGTTGTCACCTCTTCAGTTGTGATTATGATGAAACGCGACGTGCTTTTTAAGAGCTCTAAATATAATCGTTAAACGTCGTCATCTCCGATGTGGGTGTGCAGGTGTATCCAATATTTTGGGACCGGAAAGTAGATTATTCCTTGATGAGCTGAGATCGTTGATGACTAATCGATTCACCCAAATATGTAAAAATCTGTTCCGAGATAACAACTATCATCACCGTGAAGTATTTCTTAGGATAGCAAGTTCGACGTACAAGTTTCGGGTGGGAAACGCTTTTGGTCCGTGATTGCATCGCATTAATAACGCACCTCGCCTGCGCGCTTCGGAGCGGCGCCGCCCCCTTGGTGGCGGATGCGATGCGGTAAACTCGTATTTCGTACGAGGTTTTGGCGCATAGCAACGTGCCGAATACACCTATTTAGGTTTCGACGTCGCGTAGCCGACGCTTTGTTGTTTTTTCTTTTTACTTATTTTATTTGCCGCGATTTGTAAGGTTAGCTTTAAGTTCTATTACTTTTAGAAATAAATTATGGCCAAGACGATGAAACTAGATATATTACATACAACATTTTGCTTTGTGCAGTGAATTCAATAATAAACTTTTTATTCTGCAAACTTTTGCAGATATTTATTGAAAAAAATGTTTTTTAGCATAAAACCAATACCAAGCTGCATTAATTATTATATAATTGTAACTTAAAGTTATTTATTAACACTTACCATATCGTCAGAGTCGGAAGCAAGGGCGGGAGGTGAATGATATGCCCGAACCTCCTATATCACCTGTAAAAGAAAGCAAATTTTGGATTTATAAAAATTCAGATTGGCTTTGTTTAGTGCTAGATTCTTCGGATTTAAAAGGCCGAAAAAAACACGAAACGAAAACATACATCGTCTCGCACTACAAAAGGCAAGAAAACCCGTTCCACCAAACAAGTTTTATTGAGTAGCGAGATTAGTTTGTCGGACATCGTAGTTTATCCGGAAAGGCTGCTCTCCGATGCCAAATGCCAATCGCATTTTTGCACACTCCTTTCGCACACTCCTCAAGAGACCCCCTACACATGCGTGCCCACGCTCGCACACGCACCAGCCATCCAGAGAAAGGACAGCGAATAGCTAGATGCCTTCGCACACGTTGAGCGGGCGGCGGCGACGGCAGGCGGCGGCCCCGCGTCGTCGTACGTCCCAAGGATAAGAGATGAAAGCGGAGACGCAGAGAAACGCAGAGCAACGATGTAAATCGATACGATATGTTTGTACGAGTGTGCCCGTCTGGTGCCTGCAGAGGAGGCTCCTCGTTCTCCTCTCCGGTCCGAGCGGCGCACATTTCGACGATTTCTCACGTTTTTAACCGGCGGCCAGTCGAGCGGACAAGCACGTGAAACAAACGAAAGTCGCCCCCGCGTTATTAATTAATGATCGCTTCACAAAACCCCAAAAACTTTAAGATAACGTAACTTTTTTGGGATGGTTTTGGTTTAGTTTTCGCTCGCCGGCACGCTTATTAAATCCGCATGCAATTAATCAAGCCCAGCATAGTTCTTCCACGAAAGCTGTAACTCTAATCAATGCAAATTAAGCGCGTGGCGCGGCGCACAGAAGGACAATTTATCCGATTAATTAATTACCAAGCTTCAGTGATTTTTAATTGGTTTTATTATCGATTTATGATGCTATTCGACTGCACACGCCCACGCAAAATACGAAAAAAGCAAACTCGTTTAATTCAAACTCGTGAGCGTGCATTTGCTTCAGAGACGGCAGAGACTTGCTTCTTAATGTGTCAATATTTGACCGGGAAACTTGCAATTTATCTCGTTAGCGAATGCGCGGTGTGTTCACAGGCAGGAACGTCGCCTAGCACCCTTAACAGCTCAAAGCGCACGCCGCCATTTATCCGCAATATTAAACAGTATTTAATAGACGAAGGAACACATTAAGTAACTTGATTTTTTTTTAGTTTTAGGTGGTTGTTAAAAGCTGAACGTGATTTTCACGACACAAATTTTCTTAACATGCATTTTGGGAATTCCTAAATGTTGAACGTGGGCATGTGGCATTCCTGATATCCTTGAACCTTTTTGCAGCGCAAAAGTAAATGTCAAAGTGCATATTGACCACGCCCACCTTTTACACACGTGTGCATACCTAACAAAAGTTAAAATTCAACTAGAATAAAATAATACACTAATAAATGAATAATAAATATTTCCGAAAACTGTTGTAATAAGAATAAAATACTATAATATCATTCGAAAGAACTAATTTTTGTTGCACATTTTTTTATTGATAGTTAAAAATTAAAATGTTAAATTTTATACGGTCGGCGCCTCCACCATAAAGTTTAGACCTAGAAGCTCTACAGAAAGCAGGGGAAGAAAGATGGCAACTAAGGAAAATACTGGTAAATACTTAATAAAGTGTCACGGGGGCGGCTAGTCGAACACGGGCAAACAGCTGTTCTTCGGCCCGAAGGGGGACGCGCACAATTCGGTGTGTATACGCGTCCGCGCGAAGAATGAAGGCACGGAACGGCCAACTTTGCCACCGCACGTACGTGTGCTGCAAGCGGTTGTGTGCTGTGCGGATCAATAGCCCACCGCACCCCCAAAAACAGCAAAGAATTTGTTATTCCCCGAGAGCAACAACGAGAAATCATAATTAACATCGGGTTAATTGCGCACCAACACAACTAACCAACAAACAAACAAACAAACATAAATCCGGATAACTTATAATCGGTATTATAAAGTGATATAAATAAATTGCAAAAAATTACTGGGATTTATAAGATAACACAAATATAATAATTATTTGTTGATAATATGATTTCTTTTAATTGTATTTACTAGTTTAGATTAATATAAGTGCTAATGTAATAGTTAAATTATTTTTTGAGGATTGAATTTATTATTAATTTAATAGTTTAAATAAATCAATAGATATTGGAACAAAGTGCGCGCCAAAGTGTAAGGTCTAGTACTAGAAAAAGGGCGTAACCATCCCTAACCTACAACCACTTTCAGCGCAGCAAACACCTATATATGTTGTAGGTGTAACGCTCTTGCCACCCCCCAAATGTCTAAATTACAAGTTACACCTCTCGCCACCACCACCACAACAACAACAACAACAATGCTTCTCACCTCTCTGTTACAGCGTTGTTTATGTAACACGTAGCAAAACAAGAAACGCGCGCCCGCTGTCAATCAGGAGTAAAATACGCGCCCGTCGGGATAAAATTGGCGGAAAAAGCGTAAAGCAGATCACAAATTGCAAAATAAATCATCCGTTTTGTGTCGCCGACAGTGTTCGCGACTCGTACCATTGTCCGCGACAAGTCACAAACAGACGGACAGTTTTTGCGCCTCGTAGAGCTGAATATTCACACAATGAATAATCCGTGTGCACACTGCAACATAATGAAATGTGGCGCGCGGAATTAGGCGGAAGATAGCTGCATAGATATATATGGGGCGGCAGGAGCAAAGATTAACACCACGCCCCTCATCCGAAAAAGGATTTACAGCCGCGCTCTTCGGGCGGTCGCGAGAGCACGAGCAAGAACCGTGTGGCACATGTAAACACGCGCTAATCAATACCCGTTGTTCGGCTCGATGCACGAAATTCGCATCGCAATCTTATTTTTCTTGCTAAAAATCGCTTTAGTTGTGATAAGACAATTGCTTCGAATGCGAATGTTTTCGAAGCGGTGTTGCTGTGCGCTAGCGGTGGATGGTGTGAGGTGTTACGTGAAATCACTGGTGGGGTGTGTACAATGCGGACACGCATTCAATAGATGATTTTAACTTTACCAGCAATGTTTATATAACATCAAGTGCGATTAGGGCGAATGCGTACAAGATGCGTATGCGTTTATCTGTGTGAGTCTCGTTGTATGGCACAGTGCAGATGTTTTGAAAATGATGTTTTGTGCGAATGCGACAAACGCCAGCGCACAAGCCTTGCGCGTTTTCCGAGAAACGAGAAACGCACCGGGCGCGCGGCGACGGGATGAACGGCGGAGGCGGTGAGCGGAGGAATGACTTACCCTTGAGCGCCGGGCGCCGCATCGGCAGCCATCTTATCCGTTGGCAATGGGCACAAGTGCGAAAATTCGAACGGCGTTTACTGTTGCAAACAGCGGCGAATCGGGCAGTCACTCCGCTCGTCGACGGCGACGGGGCACTCATTACAGCACGCGCGCAACGACTTGTCCTGTCAGGACACCCGACGGGCGACGGCCCGCCCCGCCCAGTCCCGTGACATCGCAAGACGGCCGCCAGCTCTTCTCCGACATGCAGCCGTCCCAACGCGCACCGACGGAATGGGAGCGGTCGCGCGCTCCGCGACCGGGGCGGCGGCGGCGCGCGCCTTCTCCCGCAGCCACCAGCGCCGGCAAGGTGGGGGCGGCGGCGACAGTCGGGCGCGCACCCTCTCGCGCGATTCGCCAACTAGGGATACTGCTGCGCCTGCAAAGAGACAAACTCGGGTGCATCGTCAATGACAAGTCGGCCGGATATCAAATGTAATACACATACAACTGTTTATTGAGACATATAAATCAGTCCTCTCATGAATGATTGATTATTATAACAAATCCAATCGAAGCTCCTTTATAGCTCCGCTATCAAAATAATATGTAATAATATGTATTGGCGGCTAATAGTTATTTGTGTGGTTGCTTTTGCTTGTTTGCTTGTCCTTCGCTAATAGTATCGTCAATAGAAAAATTTATAATTAACTACATCACACTAAAAGTAATTAAGACAAAATAAAAATAATCATTACAACAGTTGAATTCGTTAATCGACAAAAATTGTAATTCGTAATTAAAAACATGTTTGCTGTTCGTATTGAAGGGGAAGCGAAAGCAAAAATTAATTAAATATGAATAATTAAAAACATTACTGATAATTAGACAGAATAGTAGAAGTAGTAGTAGTACTAATAATAGATTATGTAAATTATTTAATTGCAAATGATGATGAAACTTTTAGCTGTAATTCTGTTGTTGCTTTTTGTGAACATGTCGTGTTTTTTTTTTGTTGCTGTGTCGGAGCTAGTCAGAGTTTTGTTTTCGTTTTCGTTCATCTTTTGTTGGTTTCTCTTAGAGTAGTTTTTATGTTATGGTGCGTTAGCATTTACACTCGTATCATATACGCCGTGTAAACTTTGACTCATGCCTTTCCTCTTCGAATCTTGTTTCGTAATACATTAATTAATGACGGAAACAGAAGTATGCCACTCCTTAAATTACCGCTAAAATACATCACAATGCAAAATGCATTTGCAGGAATAGAATATAATATTTATATTATACATATAATATTAATAAAAAAATCACTCGTAAAGTCGGTGAGCCGCTCTTGGGTATCGTTTCGATCGATATCATCGAAATATAAACAATTAGGACACACATCTTTTGTTCCGAGTGCACAGTTCCCCATTTCGTTCCCTCCTCTTGGTATAGTTCGTTTTATTTTTATTGTTGCCGAGCGGGCTACCTAATTAATACAGATATACAGGGCGGGTGTGTGTCACTAGGTCGGACTTTCGCATACTTTTATACAATTCTCACAAAATATTTTCATTATTACATAGTTTTTTAAGTCCGCACACGTGTGTGTGTAAAGAGAGCCCAGGCGCACTCCCGCTCGGTCAACACGCACCCCATCAGCTGTGCAACAGCATCATACGATCGGGTATGATTTGGCGTTTTATTTTTAGGCAGCTGGAGATATATTTTAGTAATTTTTTCCCTTTCTTCGCGTTTTCGTCGTCGTCGTCGTCATATAACAGCTTGTTTTACAAAAATGAACGTATAAAGTGAATGAACGCAAGTGTAATAATTAATAGAGCAAGAAAACTAATAAAGATTAAAACACAATTAAAACAACATCGAACCACATCGGGACTAATAACATTGTGCAGGCGCTGCGCCCCTGCGGTGTAGGTCTCCAGAACTAAGGGGCGCGCTTGATCGCAGTTTCTTTTGCAGAAATTTCCATCATTTTTATAACTTTTCTCTTTCTCTCCCTCTCTCGCCCATTTTCAGGCTCCACGCTCATTTAACAATTATAAGATTAATAAAAAACAATCAATAATATTCTAATAATATTCAAATAACTTATACAATTTTCTTGCATCTGCTACTGTTTTTTGTTCAGCCGAAACATCGTCTTGAATTTATAAAAATGCAGCGTCATTTTGAAATTGTAAAAATAGACGGCGAAAGTCTAATCTGATCCTGACATACAATTCATCAAGATAGAAATTTTGTAAATCCCAACGCTTAACATAACAATATAGTATACGAGCAAATGAAATGATTGAAAAAAATAATCAGTAACAATTACAAAACTGGTTTGCAGAATATGGGGACACCATCGCGTTTTCAATATTCAAATATGTTTGTATACTTCGAATGCGTTTCGTTTTCGACGTTTTGCTCTCCGAAAGTCGCTGGCCGACGCCTCATCCATAGAGATAATGCGCTTTTGTAAATCCAATTCCAAATAAATCACAAGAATCTTTTCGCGAACCAAAAGTCCGCACACTTTCGAGTGTGTACGCGAGCCGCCGACCATTTTTTATTTTTGAAACTTTGCCCCCGGGCGCAGGGCAAGTCTTCCTCTTCTTCTCCGAATTTTCAGTCCCTCCCCAAGTTGGGTGTACACAGTTTTTATAGCAAAATTTTTGACCACACAACTAAAAAATACTTAACTCCAAGTTGGAAATGAGTCCTGATACCACTGATCGCCGTTTGCTGCACCCAGCGGCTGTTGCGCCAAGGGCTGGCTACCCCAATTGCTCTGGTATCTGCGCTTTGACTCCCCCTGGTTCTGGTGACCCCCGTCGAATTTCCGCTTACCTGCTACAAGAAACCACGCACAAATCATTAAAGTATTATAATCGTAGAGTGGAAGGAAAAACTCAAGCAACACCCAGGATGGTGCTGATTATATAAACAGGCCAAAAAATAAAAAGAAAACCGAGCAACAGGTCACAGCGGTGTTGCAAATGAAATTTTCAATCGAGCTGTTTTGCCAGCTACCAGCAACTCCTGGGTTGCTTGAACAGACCTGCCGCGCGGCATATTTACATGCCGATTGGGATGGGTTATTAAGGATATACATACAGGCGGTAAGAGGAACTCCACAAAATCAAAATTAAGCTGTCGCTAACAAAACAGCTGAAATGAAAAATAGGGTTACGGATGGAGCGGGGTGCGTGCGCTCATAATGCGTACATTTAAGAATTCTGGTAAATATTTACCTGGTAAACTTCCCTTGGCGCGGGCCCCCCCACGAGCGGCTTGGCGCGTTGCTCCACGCGCCCCTGCTGCTGCGCCCCGGCCCCCCGCTCTGTTGGCCGCTGCCCCACGGGCTGGGGGGCCACCGGCCCGGCCACGTGCCACCACCCCACGCCCACGGCCAGCCTAAATAAAAGAAACAGAAGCAATATTAGGCACGCTCTGACATGTGAACATCTCTACAGCGCATACAAAATTAGAAAATAAAATCATAATTCGTTCCGGAAACCAAACCTGACTAACTGTGCTAGTTAAACGCGATATTTACAAAAAATCGACAGCGACATCCTGTACACAAAATAAATTCGATGGCACCGTTAGTCATTTAAGTTCTCCCATACAATAAACATCAACTACATCAAAATCTCTGCTCTACCCTTTCTACTTTTGTCCATTGTTGTTTTTTTGGAAAGGACGAAATAGAGATGACAGGATATTGATGGGAGTTGAAGGTATGAATGGCATTTGTTTAACACGTATCAAGCTAACTGGATTGGTTACATCAAAGCAGAATTTACACAGAAATGTCAAACGAAATAAATCTGCATCGCAACTCAAAATTAAATCCAAACTGAAATGATGTGATGTAAAACAAAGCAACGAAAACTATGAAATTCTGCCCGCGCCAATGCCATTCAAACACTTCAAGTTTGGTTTTGGAGCAAAATTTCTGGTCGAAAATAGATGTGTTTTGAGAGGCGGCGGCGTAACGCTTAAGGTAGGTTAGTAGAAAGGGCCGGAACAAACCTGTGTCCCACTGTTCACTTCGTAGTACACACTTGTAGAATTCAATGCATTCGTTTCATCCAGGTCCTAAGTGTTCAACATAAAATCATATCAGTAAATCGATTTGACCTGCAGCTCTTATGCAAACACTTGGCACTGGGCAAATGTACAATGCTTAAAATTTTATACTTAAAAACTAAAATTTGAAATTGAAGCCAAAAGATAAGCAACTTCCAAATCAGGAGTAAGTATGTTGAATTGAAAATAACACAGCAATTGTTTATCTTTTGTTTTCAACTTCACCTGTTATGTACAATTCCTCGTTATGGCAAATCTGCAAAACACTTCCAGTTTCAGCATTGCAGCAACCAAACAATAGCAGAACGAACATGTTTCTAGTTGCGGTAATGCATCGCTTTTGAAGTGCCAAGCAGTTCAGCACACTGAGAATGCCGAATTCATCGTGTCAGCTCTAGACAAAGGGTTATCCAAAGTAAATTACAGGCGCGGCTACGAACATTTTTGCCACTCTCAAAAAATGTGCAACTTGTTCACTACGGCCAATAAAGCAATAATAAAAGCACGTAACATAAAAGCAAAGCCACTAAAAAAGCACTAAAGCAAAAAAATTAAAGAAAGCGATAACAAACGGCGATAATCTTTAAAATGTGATGAACTGAATCTGAAGTTGTGACTGCGATAACAAAAAATAACGTCGCTGTTATGGTTTGATTCGTCACCCGGTACACCGATGGGGGAGCGATGTCTAAATAAAAACAAAGAGATAAATAAAAGAGAAACATAATGAGCAAATAAAATATGAACAAAAAATAAACACTGCAAAGCGAAAATGTTAGTCGTCGCTGCGGCGGCGTCTGTCTCCCCATCGCCCAACACGCACTATTTGGATAACCCTGCAACTAAGAGCACATCATATCTGAGCCAAGCGGCTCGTTTCGAGCGGCCCACATCGCCAATATATGCAAGCTAGCACGCATCGTGGCCGTTGGCGTCCTGACTCTTCCCGGCAAAAATGTTTTCGACATAATTTGGCAGACATCGCGCTGGGCCGGCGGACTCAGATATGATATTTGATTGTGGCAAGTGTCACAAGCATGTCTCAATATCTCAAATTTTAAACTCAGAGGGAAACAGTTAGTTAAATCATGCGAAGACCGCCCGAGTGTTATATGAGTAAAATTTTCAACATGACAAAACCAATGGAAGCGCGTAGAAAATAGCGACAAAGGGTGAAATAATATGCATTCAAGTGACGATTGCAAGACGTTAGTTCGATTAGTAAGAAAGTTGTTAGTGGCTGAGCTTGTCGACACATTGCCACAGTCAAACAATGACATCCGCACACAATTAGCGAATTTATGAATAAAATTTTCGATTTGGTTTCAAAATTTTGCCTTAAAAACGAGTCTTTGTTCTGCTTTTTGCAATAAATTAGGCCACCCACCGGTTGTGGCTGTCTGCCTCTCCCTCGAGCTTGCGGTGGTGCCGGCGGGTAATCGTAATAGTATTCCTCATACCGGTAAAAGTCATCATAATAGGGGTCACTGTAGCCGCCTCGATAATCCCCGTAACCGTAATAGTCGTAATCATAATCTATAAAACACACAATAATAGTCCCAATTTTAGCCAACTGATAAATCCAATTTGGACGTATGCCAACTTCTCATCTTCCAACAAAATCAATTACTTCTCATCTACTAGTATTATATAATCAAATAATTAATTAATAATTAAGGCATGCCGGGAAAAGAGTCAAGTAACGATTCTCGCCAGTCGTGTCCCATTTACACTCGCAATTGCCAGTGTAATCGTCCCTAATCGTAATCGCACCAGAACAGTCTACTACACAGTGTTCATTTACAAATTAATCTCAACAAAATTCCACCCATCACCGCAGCCCCCATATGTACGTTTAAGTACTTACCAGCTCCTGGAAGCGTCAAACATATCACACAAAATATCGTACAAATATAAATCTCGCATGCAAAGTTATAAGAGTGGTGAAAACGCTCTTGGAAATTGTTGGACGAGATAAATGTTTACAGCAGCGTGCAAAATGCGTACAAAAATATGCCCAAACCATGCGGCAGCAACCTCACGCGAGTGCGGGCGGCGATGCCGCATGCAGCTACGTTCATTCGAATAACATTCGTCCAGGATTCGCAACCAATGCTTATGTGTGTGTGTGTGTGTGTGCATCGCGTGTTTATAAATGTCAATGCACACAATTCAACCAAAGACTCTTGCAACTTTCGTCCCCGAACACCACTCTCTGTTAGTGACAAATAATGGTTATTCAAAAACAAGAAAGCCAAGAGCTCTTCACCTGAAATAAACTGACAATGAGACAATGAATTAAAGCAATCGTGAGCTCAGTCATCAACGCAACATACACTTGAAACACAAGTTGTTAATTGTGCAATTTTAGTTCAAACCAATCGGGAAAAAATAAATCTCCATCCACGTCGCACTATATAAAGATAATTCTGATTGTGTTCTCGTCCTAGATGCAACCGTCAAGGACTGCACACAGCCCATTCATACGTTATCAGATATTCAGTTTCTAAGTAAATTATTACTTCGTAACCATCACCAATCAAGTCGTTGCCCCCAGGATCAGATACTAGTGCCTGTGCGATATGTTAGCGGTTACATTTTGTCTACTTGCTGCTACAATCACGTGTGTGCAGCCATTGACGGCGGCGAGAACATCCTAGACACATACGCGCGCGACACAATCAAAATCGGCGAGATTCTGCGTGATAGAATTGTTACTTGACCAAACAAGCTCACAGACCAAGGTTCACGTTGCTTATTAATAAATGTGACAAATAGAATTAAGACTCCTCGCGGAAATGATAAATGAAGAGAGAATGCGCGCTTACCGTAGTCGCCACGACCCATCGGAGCGCGCATTGAGGTTCCCGTCCGAGGCCCACCTCCGCCGCCACCGCCGCCCTGTCCTGGCGGTCCGCGCATTGGCATACTACTTGGCACCATTCTAGAGATACATAAATATGATTAGTAATAAATTTTTAAAGAAAAACTCAATGTGGAGTTTGTTAATTTAACACTTACCCTCCTCGAACTTGCATCATTTGCATCATTCGCCTCTCCCTTGCACGTAGAATCTCTTCTTTCTTCTTTTTGTCGGACGGAGGTTTGGCTAAGGAGACTTCTATATTCGATCCACCCATTTCTTTGCCATCTAATTCTTCCATTGCCTATAATAATATTACAGTCATTTAGCTGTGCGTAATTTAAAAAAGTTCAAAACTCACTTTAACTGCATTGTCCCGGTCTTCAAAGTGTATAAAAGCATAATCTTTAATTTTCTTGACTCGCTCCACCTTGCCGAACGCCTCGAATGACTCCTTAAGCTTCTCTTCGGAAATATCTTGGGTGAGATTGCGCACATACAGCACCTTCACCTTCGACATCGTCTGTTCGTCAGGCTCCTCCTGCGGATCGGCCCAGTCAACAATGATGTCGCAGCCCCACACCTTGATGCGCCCAGTGCCAAGACGGCGCTTCGCCAAAGACGCCGCCTTGTGCGACTCGTACTCCAGAAAGCAGAAGCCGCGATTCTTCTTCTTGTCGTCCGGCGAGCTGTAGATGATGACTTCCATGAGGCCAGCTAAACGCGCGAAGAGAATTCAAATTAATCAAAACCGTGCCTCGGAAGCACACAATACAAGAAGAGCGCGGTGATATTTTGTCGGTCGGTTGCTGGAGAGAAGGCACCAAAGTCCACTGCACACTCGTGTGTTGAAAGTAGTGGGTGAATGATTGAAAATTTGGAATGCATGACAGCAGGTCCACGAGAGAAATGTTCGAATGTCACAAGAAACAAAAGAAATACACAAATGAATGAATGCATATATATGTGTGTGTGTGTGCGTGAAAATGAGTGATGTGTCGTGTAACAAGTGAAGTGGTGATTATTAAAAAGAAAAAAAAAACGATGAAGAAAAAAGCGCTACTCGCATTGGACCTTGCTACCCTTCCCATGCTCGTAGCGGCCCTGCCCTACCCATTGCTCAGGCGCTGACAAATATATTCCAGGGACTCAAATTTCAGTTTTGAAATTGGGGGTTTGGTACTCAACTTACGTGCATGTTTGGAAAACTCTTCGAAGAGATCGTCTCTATCCCGGTTCTTTGGAATATAGCCGACAAATAATCGGTGATTGTTATAAGATATGGTAACGCCAATCTTTTTGCCTTTCCGTATCTCATAATCATTGAGCTGCAAGAACAGTGGAAGGGTAGCCAATTTTCTTGCCTTTCGAAAGGGTGATTTGGATTAAGTATTGGCGGGCAAGGGGCGAGGACAGGGCGCAGGATTCGTGAGTGAGCACGCGCGATAGGACTGAGCCTGGCAGCCGGCCGCCACTCTATCTACTGATGCCTGATTTCTTGTTTGTTTTTGTATTTTTGCCACTTTACCTGTTAATTTACCAAACTCGTCCAGTATCTCCTCTTTGCCTTTAGACTTTGGTATGTTGCCCACGAATAGCCGAAGGTTCGGAACGCTAACGTTAATTTTCAGTGTCTTGCCGGGTTTGATTTCGTGATTATCGAGCTGTGGGTCAAGAAAAAGAAAGATTGCCACAATTTTGCCAAAACAACTTGTTTCGTGTAACAACATAAAGTCAAAGTAACGCTAAATTCCAAATGCGTGACACTTGTGTAAGTACGATGAAAACAATTTTGGAAGTGAACGCTTCCCGATCGATTAGAAAATAGTAATTTTGCTGCCAACAATAGTCTACGTGTGAATTCGCATGCTCGCTAAGTAATCTGCCCAGCACGTGGGCCAGCTCTCATCATCCGGAACACACAACACACCCCAACCACCTGCGCTACGTCAAATAGTACACCAAAATAAAAACAATCAAAACTCGAATTTCGAAAATCAAAACAACACGCAACTTGCGCCGCCCATGTAGCTAATTTTGCCCCATTTGCTCGATGCTTGCAAAGGTGCAAAGAGGAGACCTGCAAAACAAAATTTTCAAACCACCACAGCCAAACGAAAACACCATCAGTAGGTGCGTCCACGTTAGAGCCAATTGCGACACACACAGAGTGCGTCAAATCATGCGCCGCACGGCTCGCGTGCGAAACAATTTCGTATCTCAGAACCAATGGGGCTCTCTCTCGTCAGGGACATGCTAAAGGGAAAAGATAATGCTCCGTGGTCAGAGCCGCTGCAACAAAAGGCAACTCTCAATTTGCCGGCTGTGACTTACAGTAGGCACACATCACTATAATAGAGAATGCCAATTAGAGTGCAACGGTTCGGAGGTGGTGAGAATCTGTTACCAAGCGACACTGGTCGAACACAACAACAACACGTGTAAATCAAAGTCTCACCATTCCGCCCGAACGTTCCGCGAGCGCTCGTCAATGCTGCCGCTCGCGCCAACGTTCGATATTAAATTTTCAGTTCACATATGAATGATTAAATGTCTAGCTACCAGTGGGAACCTTGCAAAACGTATCAACTCTTTCTAAACACCCCACGTTCAAGTTACCATTCCACTCACACCCCAACTTTATTTCCAAGAGATCTACACAATACCATCAATTCATCCATCGCCACTCGCGCCATACGCTCGTTCGCTCGCAAATATACTAAGCAAACACAACAGCAGCTTATGGGTTCCCACCACCTAGTTACCTTTTGCACGGCAATCTGTGCCGCGTCGCGGGTGGTAAATGTGACGAAAGCATAGCCGCGATTTGTGCCAGTCATCGGATCCATCATCAAGCGCAGATCCCAAATGGTGCCGCACTCCTCGAAGAGTGGAATCAACTCATCCTCGTACATATCCTTCGGGATCTTGCCGCAAAACACCTCACAACCTGCGCCTGGTGTGTTGCCATCCCAACCTGGCGGTGGACCTCCATACTTTCGTTGGCCTAGGTAAGTTACATCAACATAGTGTGAATATATATATATCACAATCGATGTTGATTCTATACAATAATATATACCTGTCGTTACATCTAGGGTGTATCCAGTTCTGTCGAGTATTAATTTAATTTTTTCTTCGTCCGGGCCCTTGACAGGCGCGGGAGCGGGCGTAGCGCTGCCCTGGCTAGATCCGGCGCGGCTCTTTTGCCGATAGGTCTTCATCACGCCGCATAGGTAGGCGGATTTGTTGGACACATGCTCGAGATTCGAGTCGAGGAACTGGCCGAGCACGTTGAGCGCGCCGTCGACGGGGAACTCCTTCAACGCATCGAGCGCGCGCTCGTCCAGATCGACATGCGCCAGTTTGCCAGTCTTATAGATCTCGTCCAGCTTCGCCGCCACCTTCTCGTCGAGGCCATATTCCAAAAGTTTTTGATAATCTTCGGTGCGTTCTGCTTCCAAATCGATCTTCATTGATTCTTCCAGTAATAGCTCACCATTACCTTCTGCCATAGCTGCAAACCGCAACGGAACGTTAAAATTGCGCGAATTATATCGTAAACAAACAAAAACACAATTCGGTTTAGGTTTAGACAAACACACAACAAACATGTTGACACGCGCGTGTGTGTATGTACAGATATAGCCGCGCAAAGTTCAAGTGTGAGTTCAAACAAACCGTCTGTTGTGATTGTTGTCAGCCGGGCCAGACCGCCAAATACGAAAACAAAAACAAACAGGTTCCCGCCCGAAATATTTTCTTCGATTTTTTGCACGTGCGACGGTCAGACTTGCGTGTGATTTACAATAAGTGGCGTGTCGCGGCCATCATCCCACCTCGGTTGCATTCGTCGCGAAAAACACAGCCGATGCAGCAGCACAAAGAACAACACACCGACCGAACCTCAAAAGCGGCAGACAGCTCAGCCGAGCAGACAGCGCGCAATATCCAAAAGCGAACGTCGACAATCGTGCACACGGCGACCGGGCGAAGTTGGCATCGGGTTGGTAACACGATACACCGGCGGGCGTGTGAACTGCCGATGCAATTTCGCACACAGTGTGCAGGTCAAATGCAGTGCGCGCACTCACACACGCGCACTTTTGCATCGGCGAGTGAATTGCAGCGAAACGCCGGCAAACTAAACACATTTTGCGCGAAGCCACGCACACGACACGTACGCGCGCACATCGAATGCACGATGACATCACGCAAATTTCGGCCGTTTTTGCCGTACGTACCTGGATCAGAAGCCCCGGCGAGATGTATAATTCAGCATTAAAAATGGCGGCCAGCGCTGAACTGCCGTCGCTAACGTCAACGTGACCGCTAGGAGGCACCGGGGTTCACGCAGCGACGCGCAAGGGCACAGCATGCACATGCGAGTCAGAGCGAGAGCACACGACCGGCGCGTCGACCGGTTCGTGTTTCGCGAAACGCAAACTTGCATTCGATTTTAATTAGCCTATAGATAATGTAATGCGATCCGCTCCCGGTGCACAGCCAAAGACAATACTGCGTCGGTGATAAATAAGCCATAACTCTACTACTAGCGTCGCGGGACACTCCGGCACGGCCGGCGCGTCGAGCACACAATGCAAGTCTGACCTCTCGCCGCTAGCGCGGCAAATTCAAAATCGAGACAATGCAGGTGGGTCCAGTCTATCGTCGTGTCTGCCGGCGCGAATCGATCAGAATGCATTACATGCAACAATCTACGTACTTAGAGCTAGAATCTTGTGTGAGTGTGAGTACGTACCAAATCAGTAATAATCTCCTTTAGAAACACTTAATGCACTTTAACAAACACAACAAACATTTTCGTTTCGTTAAAATATAAAATATACTTTTCTATCATCAACAAACGATCAATAATTGCAATATGATATAACTAATAAACTTAAAAACACAAACTTAATTGATTTAAATATGCGCGATCTTTCAGTGTCGGTTCAAATTGTATTGTTGTAATTTAAATCCTTAGGTTGTTGCTGCGTCGATGTACATTTGTTGGTAGTAATATTCAGTTGCGAGATGTTGTCCGTCCAATTTTTGTATTTGTGTATGTTGTATATGTGAGTAGTGTTGCACTATATATTTTTTAAACAATTTCACTGTTCACTGTTCTTCTTTTCGACGATTTGTGTGCGTGCTTGGCGAGTTACATGAAGTGTCCAGGTGCCGGGCGCGCAATCAGCGTGTTTGAATCGGATCGAATTGATGTTGAAGTAGTCATGTGAGCGAAAATTTAGAGTTACGTTTTTGGTGTAGTACCGACTCCCGCGGCTGCAATGCAATGTGCACTCTGCAGCAATCGGTAGTTTTGCAAGCCCCGTCTGGCCGGCGCGTCGCGCGCTTGCATTCAGGTTCGCGGCTCGCACGGCGTGGCCACGCATGCGCACCATCAGCGCGCTCCCTCAGTCCTACACCAGGCGCCCATCTTTCATTGCACTCGTCGCGCGCGCCAGGACTAGGGCCCACACCGAGCGGTGCGCGAAACCAGTCTGCAGACACTTTTTATAACCGACGCGCGGCGTATGCCTTTTTCGTTTTTTAATTCAACATACTTGGTACGCCAAGGCATTTAAACGCGAGGGAAAGACGCGGCCGAAGAATGGCAGGATCATTAAGCTTCGCGAGCGTCTGCTTCGTTTCCTCTACCTCAGTGCAACAAGAGTCCTTTCCGCGATTTCTTCAAGACATAACCGCATTGTTCCACTATCACAATTACTTCATTTCCGTACTTGCAGACATCATTATGCGTGCAATTGTTTTGATAAAAAATAAAATAAAACACGTATTACAAAAAATATTAATTTTAGTTTGGAATTTCGTCAGAAATGAAAAAAAAAAAACTAAAACTGACCAAACAACAAACAATTCCTCAAGGTTGCATTGTGCCCGTGGGGTTAAAGCGCAAATAATGATGCAGATGCCAAAAATAAAGCGGCAACAAGTTTAAACTAGTAGCAGGATGATGTTGGGTAAAACTAGCCAGGCTCCAACATGAAAAATTTTGCAAATTTTATTGCATACGAATTCGCGCTCTCCTTCGGTCAGTCCGTTCCCGCCGAAAGATCGCGCAAACAGGTTCCCGCCGTGAATTGAATCCGAATCCCTTCGCTTGCGCGCAGAGCCGAGAGATGCAAAGATGATGCCGTGTGTGCACAATACACGCGGGCATCCAAAAAGGGGCGGAGGCGGCTATGAAAGAGCCTCAAATTGAAAAAGCAAAAGCGAAGAGGAATAAAAGAACAATCCGGCACCGCCGGGGACCGGTTTCGCGGCGTTCGCGAGGCTCTCCTCTCGCCAAACGAACAGTCACACGATATGTGAGGCGCGCACAGACACCGCGAGGAGGAGGGCAAAACGAAAAAACCACACACACACACAGACTCACCAAGGAGAATGTCAAGATGAAGCATCCAGGCGGCACCGCGTCTTCTTTCAACATATATTTATCTCTACGATTAATCTGTTGCTGGACATTTTAATTCAAATAGAAAAGGACTGATGTAAGTTGGGATGGAGAAAAATATTTAGACTATTATGCTATTCTTCACCTAAATTTTATTACTATGAGTGGTAAAAGATAAAATTTGGTGATTTTTTAAATGATGAATTTTCACACGCTTGTTTTTCTAGAAAAGTGCGCTGCTCTTGGGCGCACTAGAGAGCTGGGTCAACATCTGCTTTTCGCGCATTGGCGTGTGCAAAAATCTCCCCAACAAGAAACAAGATCCCCTTGCACACACAACTCGTTCGCGGCGCGCCGATTTCGCCAAGCAAGGCAGCGCAGCGCGCACTTGCGCGCCGCAAGAACAAAGAAGCGCAAAACTCGCTTCAATTTTTCCTCCTCGCCGCGCGCTCCCTAAATGTACTCACCATACACACATCTACATACGTGTGCAAGAGGAATAACGGCCGCTTTTTAATGCCAACAGGGCGCTGCTAGATCTTATTCTTCTCGCCAAAAACCAGTCGGCGAAGAAAATGATGCGCGCACGACAGACAATAGCCGCCAATACACGCGTGCATTTGCGCCGTTTGTGAAAACACACAGCGTTGACAAAATTAAAACCGCACCAAGTTAAAAATAAAAATAATGGCGCATTGTATAATTACACTGTGCATCGCAATTGCGTTCGCCGTGGTTGCACACACAGGGCCGGCCGCCGCGCCGTTCCGTTCATTGCCCCGCAATACATATATTTGCGCTCTTTCAAACCGACGACGGGCGCACACATGCAACGCACATGTGCAGCCAGCGCAAGTGCGTACCTACATGCGACAATGCACAAATGCACACACATTGCGCTTGCCGCACACGCACCTTCATGTGCGTGTGTGCACATTGCACATGCATTTTGCGCGCGCCGTGTGTTCAACGACACAACGCGTTGTCCAACCGTCAAAATGCATTTTTGCATTTTGCACATTTCCTTTCATCTGCTGTAATTTACATACACACACACACACATTTTATTCTTCAAGAGCAGTGAATGCAAAAAATAAAAAACTAGGCGATCATAAAAGTTTCTACAACGCGTCACTTGCGAAATAAGCAAAGTTAAAGGTCAAACTAGTTTTGAGTTTTGCTGTCATTGTCAAAGAAGCAATTCATTGCGCACCAGCCGCGACTGCGGTATTCACGTACAGTACGTGTCTATTTTTAACGGCATTTTTGTCCACGGTCATGGTCATGATAATGTACATACATATTTCAAAAACCAGCGCAGCGTGCAAACTATTTATACTAAAATGAATCCTATGTTATTCATCTAGTAATTTTGATACAGTTGGTGATTTTGCACTAAACACAAAATAAACTCTAGTCCAGTTTGCAGAATTTGAAATTGAAAAACCTAGTCTGCGACCCTTCTGCATCCCCGTTCTCACTGCATTTGCACGTTGCGCAAATAACTTGCAAAAGAACCTACACGCACCATTTGGGGTGTGCACCGCACGCATTGGCAAAAATACGCGCACCGCACCAACTGTTGAGCGTGCAAGCAGCAGCAGCAGCAGCAGCAACACAGGCTGGTCATCGCGCTCGCTCCCGGCGTCATTTGTCAGGGAGTAATTTACCCTTCTAGCCGATGCGAAGACACATGCCCTTTGTTCGATCGTAGGTTTTCATGCAAATTTACACGTTCACATTCCGACTCAATAGAAACGAGTATTGTAATGGTCATGTAAATGCACGTCGTCAACCGTTCGCTTACGTTTTTCGTTACTTTTTCTTCTCGCACAACACGCACACACACATTTGCATGTTTACGTTTATTTATCATCAAGTTCACCGAGAGCAAATTTAAATGATGTAGCAATGGGCACATTTGTGATTAAATAGTATAACACATGTCCATTTTCATCTGAAGTAGGTATTATATTACTCATATTAATCTATGAACAAAGCATTCATTCTTGAGCTTCAGTCTAGACGTTTTAATGTGTTTTCTGTACATAAAAGCTCCTTTATGATTTCGCATCCTAATTCTTGGCAGGTAACCGCACTGATTACAGTCATTCAAGAGTTGTTACCTTACTAGTAGTAATAAACTGAATTTATTTTCTAAAATCTTGCTTTATCCACTGCAGCAGTAGTAAGTAAACAAAATAGTCATAATTATGACTCATATTCCTTAAATAATTTAAATTACACAGTTTTGTTTGAGTATGCAGCATCGTTTGGCATTAAATAAAAGTTATTTTATAAAATTGAACATCACTTCAAATTTCAGGAATTCAGCAATAAAAAACTCAAAAAATTTAGGATGACGAACAGACGTAAACAGAGAAAATATACGCCTTGACTTATGCAACCAAACAAACATTAAAAACCAGGTCGGGATCTAATTTCACCATTAGAAAAAATGTTATAAAATGAGGACACAATTTAAATGTTAATTAAAATTATCTTAAGCCAAACTAATAGAATCAAAGTTATTGGTAACTAATGTTTCGTACTTTTGTTCTAGTCTAATACAACTCTGTTAGATACAATCTACCACTTGTTGGAAAGCGTCCCACACAAGCACAACACAGGTGGGGTCCCACCGAAACCGACGCATTCTTAATAATTGTTGGTTTGGCGTCCTTCCGTCGCGTCTATTAAGTAGAAATAGTGGTGGTAGATGAGTAACGTGAGTAACTTCAGTAAATAAAGTGGGCTGGGCACCACAACGTAACCTAAACAACTTGTTTTCCTCGACTATTTAAACTTACACAATTGTTTTCCACCAGTGCGTTGTGCGAAAATCGATCAAACTATGCTGTAACACGCTACATACACAAACAAGCGTGAAGAAACAAAAGAAGTCATCATGTGGCAACGAGTCATCCTCGCCTGGCTGATTGCCCTCGCATTGGGCGTGTACGCGCAATACGAATGGCAAGCACGAGACGCCTTCGATGAGGTGCGCATGAAGATGGACAAGGTGACCAAAGACAACTGCCCCATTCAACATGTTGGTGATCTGTACTTGCCTGAAGATTCAGTCTCACATTTGCCAGAAATCAAAGAAATCAACATCAATCCAGTGTTCCCGAATCGCACCCAACTGTTGCAACTACACAACATGGCTCTGAGTAGATCCTTTTTCTGGAGTTACATTCTGCAGAGCAGATTTATCCGACCAGCAATCAACGACACATATGATCCTGGCATGATGTACTACTTCCTTTCAACTCTTGCTGATGTTTCAGCCAATCCACACATCAATGCTTCTGCAATTTATTTCTCACCAAACACATCTTATTCACCATCTTATCTGGGCTTTTCAATAAGACTTTTCCGCGATTTGCACCCCGTACATTCCGTACAGACGATTTCAACGATCCGATTCATTTAGAAAGAATCTCAACATTAAATACCTTTACTTTGTTTGACTTGGGTGCTGTTACTCCCAACACAAGCAACGATTACACCTCAGATTACTATCGAATTAATGAATGGTACAAATTATGGAATCTGCCAGACATTGTTGGTAGACATGACACCAAAACAACTTATCAAGTTGAGATTAGATACGCGAATAATACGAACGAAACATTTACATTCCACGGACCGCCAGGGGCGGACGAAGACCAAGGACCGGTGAAATGGACGCGACCATATTTTGATTGCGGAAGGTCGAATAGATGGCTTGTGGCTGCTGTTGTACCCATTGCGGATATTTATCCTAGACATACAGGTTTCAGACACGTTGAGTTTCCAAAATACACTGCCGTCTCAGTTATTGAAATGGACTTTGACAGGGTGGATATTAATCAGTGTCCAATGGGGATGGGTAATAATGGACCAAACAGATATGCAGATACTGCAAGATGTAAAAAGGAAACCACAGAGGTAATAAATATCACTTTTTCAACTTCAGTATTCTAATAACTTCCAATTTATTTAGTGTGAACCTATACATGGATGGGGTTTCCGACGAGGCGGATATCAATGTCGATGTAAACCTGGTTGGCGACTTCCATTCTTTACACGGCGACCTTTCTTAGGTGAATTGGTCGAGAGAGCCACAGCCGAACAATATTACAATGGATTTGACTGCTTAAAAATTGGCTGTAAGCATTTAATTTGCTTTTATTTTGTTAAATACTAGTAAAATTTATTTTATGTCTAATTTAGGGGTTCAAAAGATGCCTGTGCAGTGGGAAAAAGCCGAACCTCTTGTCAGAGAACACTACCTCGACCAATACTCAGAATACAAAAACTATACCAGTGGCCCAGCCTCACTTAATCAAAAGCGACTTAATATTCACAAAGCACTAGATTTCATTCTCGGTGTCAATAAAGATAACTGCCGTAAATATAAACCAGAACATTTGATACTCCAAGGCGACATTAACTTTGGTGCTAAAGAATATTTTGATAACGAAGCCAAGATGGCTGTACGTCTTGCTAACTTCATCAGCGCTTTCTTACAAGTTTCTGATCCGAAAGAAGTTTACTCTGGTAAGCGTGTGGCAGATAAACCACTCACCGAAGACCAAATGATGGGCGAAACATTGGCCATTGTATTGGGCAATAGCCGAGTCTGGAGTGCGGGCACATATTGGGAGAGAAACAAGTTTACGAACAGAACACATTTTGCGCCATACGCGTATAAAACTGAATTAAATACTAGGCGTTTTAAATTGGAAGATTTAGCTAGGTTAACCAAACCTGAAGAAGTTTACACCAACAAAGACTGGTTCCAGTTCTTAAAGCAACGCTGGAGTACTAATTTTGATAGCCTGGAGAAGTACTATCTGAAGCTAAAGATTAGATTCAACGAAACAGGTGAAACGTTTAGGAAATTCGAAAGGTACCCTACTTTCTACCGAGCAGCAAAATTAGATCACGGTCATTGGACCGCACCGTACTTCGATTGTTATGGAAAGGTACCCATGTGGAAGGTTAAGTATGCAGTGCCTTTCTTTGGATGGGATAGTTTGAAAGCAAAATTAGAATTCAAGTAAGATTTATTCTTGATTTTATCGAATAAAATGACTAAAAGTCTATTATTTTTAGGGGAGTCGTAGCTGTCACAATGGATCTGTTAAAACTGGACATTAATCAATGTCCCGATAAATATTACGTCCCTAATGCATTCAAGGGTACCCATAAATGCGATGAAAAAACGTCCTATGTAAGATAATATATTTTTCTAACCAAAATTTTTTTTTAATTTTAAATTTTTGCAGTGTGTGCCTATCCTAGGCCGTGGATTTGAAACAGGCGGTTACAAATGCGAATGTAAACAAGGATACGAATATCCTTTCGAAGATTTAATCACTTATTATGATGGACAGCTAGTCGAAGCTGAATTTAGTAATTTGGTGGACAATAACGTCACCAGATTCAACATGTTCAAATGCCGTATTGCCGGCGCATCGAGTATAGAATTGAGTGCCTTGACGATGATCACGATGTTGATTGCCTTGTTTTTAGGATACCGTAGAGCTAATTAACATAATATTTTAATGCACATACAAATCATTCGGCAGAGTATTGTTCTTTTATGCATATACAAATTTCACGTAATCCGTCCAGGAGTTTTTTTTATGTTGTATAAAACAGAGTGCCTGAAACGATGTAATGTACATAACGATTTTGATGTCTTTCACCATTTTTGGAGAAGATATTCTTAATTGTACTCAATCGAAGATTAGCAATAATGAAACGCACAGCATGTACGTTAATATAGCATTATTTTTATATTATTAGCATGTATAATCGATGGAAACTCGGAGCAAATCGTGTGCAATTTAGATTTTCTATTCATTCTAACGCATTCGACTAGAATCTCACAACGATCAAGCTGTTTTTAGCGGTGAATTGCGGTTGAAACTGTTAAAGCGACCATGTTACATTTATATATCTCCGTCCAAGTTGTTTTTATTTGTAAAATTTAAGCAATTTTAAACATACTATTATGTACTTTTTGTATTTTGACATTAAATCAAATTTTACCTTATGCGATGTGAGTGTTTTTTGCGAGATTGTTAAAGAAAATAATGGTACTTACAGTAAACGACCATATCTCGAAATAGAGGATGTTCGAAATCAGAATTACACTTTTGGAATTTTCGTTGCTTTCACAACACCGCTGCGAAACAATGTAAGCGAATTTGACGCTTGAATTTTTTTTGTTTTCGCTGACAAAACAATCGCGCGAGTGCACATCACACTAGATGTTGCTTGCAAAGTTGCTAGTGCAACAAACATTTAATTATTTTGATTATCAAATTGAATCAATCAAAATGGCCACTGCAAAACAAAAGCAAGAAACTTTTTTGAGACAAAAGTGTTTTATTTACGCGAGTTGTGGGGTAACATTTTTTTGTAGATGATTGTGCTTGATGTATCGACCAAGTTGAATGAGTTGCGCTGAAAAATTCGCCATATGACACGCCAGCAATAAGTTATTTCTGGGTGACACTTTCACAGCGAAACGCATGAAGATGCCAGAATATACACACAATGCTAAAATTTAAACAGAATTACGTTATGTTCCAACACAGGAAAAATATTTTGGACTTGAATAGAACCAACTAAAACGTTATTTAATGGTATCAATAAGGCACGAGCAGGAAAAAGCTGATATTCAATACTTGTTTAAATTAGTTTTAAAATATTTATTTATTAAATTTCTACGTGATTTTTACTGGATCACTTTACTTTATTAATGAAAGTAATAAAACTTGTTTAAATTAGTATGACACTTCAGTCCTTTGGTAGGATGTAAAAGTTATATTTTTGTAAGTGTAAAAAAAAAGATTTACGGATGCTTATTCTATAGTTATATTATATTTAAGGAGTCAGTAAACTTACCAAAGGTCATATTGCCACTGATAAATTTCGGATCCTTTTGTGTATCCGCCAGAGCAGCGATAGGAATGGTCCAATTAAAGAGCGGTCCCCAAAAGTGCGTGCTACAACGTGTTTTTTACTTCATCATACAAACAACGTTGTGAGTATATCAATTACCTGGTAATATATTCCTTAGTTTCTTTCTTATTCAACTGATTAACAATTCTTTTAATTGATAAATTCATCTTTCTATGTTCTTTTTTGTAAAAATCAACAATGCGTTTCCGTTGAAAGTTAAATCGAAAAGAAACCTTCAACGAGCACGCGGACAGATAAACACGGTAGAATATAATAAAAATAGCAATAGCAATAGAAGCTAGTTGGCGTTGACGACGCTTTGAACTTGATCTCTGATGCGTATAATATCACAACACATCTCGTTTGCAGTAAAGTTCAATGTGCGCTTTTTACTGACAAAATAATTCACGCACACAAATTAACAACAATAAATGAATATATTTATCAACGTATAAGATTCTTATTTACATTTTATAGAATGTAATATAATTTTGGCCCCCAAATAATCCTTATCAAAATATTTTTCAAAAATGTCTTTGCGTAAGTCTTTGAGACGTGCGCGTGATGTAACAGATTGTGACTGTTATCAAATTTCTTTTTTTTATCAGCACATGAAACAAATGTGATAAAACAGGTTGGAATAGCTTTCCATGTGAGATTGCACCAAATGTTATAAACTAACTAACCTTGAAGTTAACATAATTCAGCATAATAACGTGATATGTTAATCAGCTAATCACATATTCATTTTATATATAAAGCCCTATTTGCTCAGATCTACAACATGCACACAATAACTGTGCAAACAATGAACATTATTTAGATAAGTCTTTTTAAAACTTTTTCATGCTATTTTGGAATATTTAACTTGTGTTATGTGAGAGCAACCTTTTCCTCCTTGTTTCTAAGATTGTAATTGACATATCTACCAAGCTGAATCAACTGTGTTGTTTCGTTGGTGACATGGCAGGCAAAAAGAAGCATATTTCGTGGTTGAACCTTCCAGGCAAACCTCATGAATATTGCTGAATATAAGCAGAGGGCTAGAACATTAAATATTAGTGTTATTCATCCATTATTAGTGTAAATATTAATGTCCAATTACCAACAGTCATGTTGCCACTAATAAACTTTGGATCCTTTTTTATGTCTGCAAGGGCAGCAATTGGTATACCCCAATTAGCCACTGGACCCCAAAAGTGTGTGCTACAAATTAAACCTTAGATGTAACAGGTGGTTACACAAGAGTAGACAGTGTAACACTTACCTCATTAAGTAGGTACGGAAATCTTTACTAGCAACATATTGCAGGAGCTTCTTTCCTGCGTTCGACATATTTCGGCCGTGCTTTTCGACGTTGTGGACGCTATTAAATTCAATAGAGGCTTTAGTTAGACCCGTTAAATAGGTATCACAAGGTGAACTAGTGTTTCAACCAATTCCAGCCACCAGTTCTAGTACACGAGCAATACTAGTTTTACGTTTGAAATGCGAACGGTTTGTCATTGCGCCGTCCGCTCTTGCTGTACTGCTGAACAACCGAAGGTGAATTTAGTTCGTTTTGCGATTATGTGAGAGCAGCACAATAGAACATATACTAAAATTGTTTAAATTTAAAGTATTTGTTAGCTATCAATCTATATACGATTTATTTACCTATGTATTTTTATTGAAATAAATATATAATATAATTTTTCTTGCAAATTTATAGATTTAAGTCATAATAGTTATATATTTTTCATTTAGATGGCACTAGAATGCTCTTATATTGTTAAATAGTGGTCTGTTTGTGTAAATGCAGTTTATGGTGCAATTGTTTGATGGTGTCAGTGAATGCGAGGTTCTAGTTTTGTTAGGTTAGCTCAACAGAAGTGTTTGATTCAAATATCATTACAAGTAGGTACACACATAAAGTACATTCGATGGACGCCGATATAATAGCTTTATCATCAGGGAGCGAGGGTGAAAATTCGGACTACCAACGTGCAAAGGTAAAGTAATTTCTAACATTTTTTAAACTAAAACTTTTTGTTTAGCTACTCAGAAAAAAATAAATATCCTTATGTTGTCATCTAATGTGGATACTTTCCAGAAACCAAGATTATCTCTACTAGATCACATTGATCTTTCCGTAGATGATGAGCAGCATGGTGCTGATATGCAAGCAACAAAAGAAATCAAAACTGAAGAAAATGTTGGTTCTGGGACTACATTTGAATCAGAGAAACTTCCCACTTCCAACAGTTTAGTGATAGATCCACAAACTCCACAAGCAGTTGAAATCAAGAAAACCAATTCAAATATGATTGAAGAAGCTATTGCACAATCTGAAAGAGAAATCATCACAGAATTAAATGGATATACTCTGCCAGTCATGTCTTCAGAAGTGTGTGAACAGGACAAAAACCAAGAGAAGCTTATTATTAGTACCAGTGATAATAAAACATCTGTGAATTCAGTGCATGATGTAACAGAGTGTTCTCAACCAGTTTGTGTAACAGACAGTGACCAAGACATACCAAGTGTTGTTCCAGAATCTACAACAGAATCAGCAGAATCTGAAACCAAGGTTGCAGGAGAAAATTCATTAGGATTAAAATTACCACCAAAATTGAAAGAATTTATAAAATTATGTAAAAGGAACTTTTGCCAAACAAAGATGTCCAAGCAACAAGTGCACAGGAAAGTTAGAACTATTGAAAAATCAGCAGGTAATGCTTCAGATTATCTTAAATCAGAAGAGTTTCTGAAAGAACTGGAATGCTTACATCAAGAAATTAGCAAAACACCAAACAAATCTGCAGATCTTTTCGTTAAATTGTACAAGTTATTAGTAGATAATGCAAATCCAGCAACAAATGTAGTAAATACTAATGACAAAAATGATGTAAAGCGTACCTTAATGTTGGACAGTTTGTACGAAAAATTAGAGAAAGTCAAAGGAGTGATTGCGGAATTAGGAAACGAGGAAGTTGACTTTGAGGCAGAGGATAATTCTTCTTATATAAGATATCAAAGATATAATGAAAAAGCCGCGGAGATTCTATTTGCCATCGCTAAACTGGAAAAACATAGTCCGCACGCGGGTATGGCTTACTTTAATCGTTTGGACTTCACACGCTCAAAGTATAACGAATTCAATTTAGCTCTGACTAAAAAGTATCGAAATCGCGAGGATCATTCCTTTCCAACATTTTACGATGTTAATAAGTGCTTAAGGAAATGTGTCAAGAAGAAGAATATAACAATTCGTGAAGCTGAACTGAAAGCTGAAAGTGAGTTGATTTTATGCAAATGATTACGGATATTTTGTAATTTTGTTTATAATGTTTGCAGTAGAGATTTGCTTTAAAGAATTAGCCAAACTTCTAAAAAAAAGACGGCAGAAGGATCTGGAATCCATACACAGCTTATATCTCACAGATCTCAAAGATCCAGCAAAAGAAGACTCCGAGTTGGATCAAAAGTTGCGAGCAAATAAGAAATTGGGTCGCACAAAACTACAAGACGTATTAACAAAGTATTGTTTATAATATGCAAGCGTTGAACACGATAGATTAACAAAACATTTAAACTATGTTCGCAGATTTACAGTTATGCAGGATAGGGGCGAGAGTCCCGAAGTCAGCGAAGACTCCGAGGACAGCACCCTGGTGGAAACAGAGGAGTCCATTGATACTGACTGAAGTGAATTCGTTCACTTCATGTGCTCGTATTGCAGTTAATGTGTTGTGTTAAAGATCAGAAATTCAATTTATTATTTCAATATGTAATGGCTGTGATGCGAGTGTACTGATTAAATAACATTATGTGTGCGATAATGATACGCCACACATGTAAATAAATTTTTTATATAATAAGAAACACGATTGTTCCCGTAAAACTAAAAAAGTTAAACACATGTACATTTTTACTTAATGTAAAGGAGTATGTACCTTTGTTCTACGATTCATAAAGTACGAAAACACAGAAACACCATCCAATTTCGTTTCTACTCAAAAAATAAATCGTTAGCATTTCGCTAAATAGAACTGGGGCTGAAGAAAAACCGAGGCTGAACCGTAGGAAGGGCGGACAGCTGCCTGCAGGCTTCATCCAACTTGAAAAATGCAAATCTAAATTTACACTATCAATTTGGAAGTTTATCAACCAGTTAATCTATATATATAAAATTTGCGTGTCACAGTGTTTGTTTCCATACTCCTCCGAAACGGCTTTACCGATTTTTACCAAATTTTATATGCGTATTCAGTAGGTCTGAGAATCGGCTAACATCTATTTTTCATACCCCTAAGTGATAAGGGTTGTTCACCATTAACTTTTTTTTTAAATTTTTGGACAAATTCTTTTGTTTTTATTTTTTTTATAATGTGGAATTAAAAAATACATACAACCCTAAATATTTAGTTTTTTTATCACCAACCCCTATTAGTACAGGATCCGGGGCCTATTTTGTCACTTGATTACTATCAAGCTAATTTTCCGTGAGTAGCTTCATTTTGATAAGACGCCCAACAATTTCCTGTGCGAAAATTTTTGATTGTGGTAGTTAACAGAGGTAGCAATGATAAAATATGTCGATTTGATGATTCTCAAATATTAATTACTAACTGGATTGTTTTTTATTAAATCTTAAGATAATTATCTAAATTATTTGAAAAAATATTTGTCCTACAAAATCTATGGTTTCATCAAAGAGTCCTCCCCCTCCAACATGTATTGATAACGAGATCACCAAAAATTATTACTAACCAGCTGATTTTTTTTTTATTACTTAGTTAATATATATATAATGTCACGGTCATATTGTCCTACAAATTCCGTGGTATGTTATCCCGGTCCTACGCTCAGAAATTGTTAATACCATAAGACCATTTTTCTCATTACTAACTGTAGGACAAAAATATTACATAATAGGTTAGTGTGTTCAGTGCCCAAATAAAACAATGTCCTACAAAAAAACAGGTATGTATCACTAGTCCGACAAAAATTGTCATTTTTTCGTTTTCCGATTTCTAACATAAGATACAGTGAGAAAATCTTTTTTAAAATTTAAATAAGTTTATTTTTTTGAAAAATGAGGTACAAAAATTGGTGTATTGGTGTATTTATAGATAACAAAAATTAATCTTCATCATATTCATCCGATGAATCATAATCTTCGCTACTAACATCGCTGTCATCTTCATTTGTTTTCAAACAAACGTGAGATACCTACTACGACGGAGTAAAAATGCTCTGCGCACGCGTAACGGCGTGAATCAGCTGTTGTAGAAAAATACAGAAACCCAAGCGGCACAAAGTTTTCTTTGTTATTGTTTTGTTTAATTTCAGTTGGCGTTCAGTAATTTTTTAACTTATTGTTAAGTGAAATCTACCGAAAAGTCAAGATTTTTTTTTCTCACGCTTGAGAAATAAATTGATTTTTAATTTCATGACTTTCCAATATACCTATATTCAATTGGAGCACCGCAATAGCGTACCACGCTATTTTTACTTTTATAATCTGTACTACTACTTTCGACCGTAGGACCGGGACAACGTACCACGGAATTTGTAGGACAATATGACCGTGACATATATATATATATATTAACTAAGTAATAAAAAAAAAATCAGCTGGTTAGTAATAATTTTTGGTGATCTCGTTATCAATACATGTTGGAGGGGGAGGACTCTTTGATGAAACCATAGATTTTGTAGGACAAATATTTTTTCAAATAATTTAGATAATTATCTTAAGATTTAATAAAAAACAATCCAGTTAGTAATTAATATTTGAGAATCATCAAATCGACATATTTTATTATTGCTACCTCTGTTAGCTACCAATATCGAGAATTTTCGCACAGGAAATTGTTGGGCGTCTCATCAAAACGATGCTATTCACGAAGATTCAGCTTGATAGTAATTATTTTTACATCAATGATCTGTACTACTACTTTTGACCGTAGGACCGGGATAACATACCACGGAATTTGTAGGACAATATGACCGTGACATTATATATATATTAACTAAGTAATAAAAAAAAAATCAGCTGGTTAGTAATATTTTTTGGTGATCTCGTTATCAATACATGTTGGAGGGGGAGGACTCTTTGATGAAACCATAGATTTTGTAGGACAAATATTTTTTCAAATAATTTAGATAATTATCTTAAGATTTAATAAAAAACAATCCAGTTAGTAATTAATATTTGAGAATCATCAAATCGACATATTTTATCATTTCTACCTCTGTTAACTACCACAATCAAAAATTTTCGCACAGGAAATTGTTGGGCGTCTTATCAAAATGAAGCTACTCACGGAAAATTAGCTTGATAGTAATCAAGTGACAAAATAGGCCCCGGATCCTGTACTATATTTCTTTATAGCCATTTTAGTAATTTAATCATTTTTCATCCCGCTCAAAGAAAATTTTTATATGCGTATTCAGTAGGTCTGAGAATCGGTAACTTCATATCTTTAAGTGATAAGGGTTGTTCACCCTTAATTTTTTTTTAATTTTGGTCGAAATTTTTTGTTTTTATTTTTTTAATGTGGCATTAAAATATACATACAACCCTAAATTTTTGGTTTCTTATCACCAACCCCTATTTTTTATAATAAGTAAGTTACTTTTTGTCTACACTAAAATTTATCTAGAAACTTGAAATAACTTATATGGCAAAACAACGTTTGCCCGGTTAACTAGTATAATATGATTTTCGAAACCATTATGGTAACAAACATAACGACTTGCAAGAACCGTTCACGGAACAACAAAAAACTTCGTAGAGTACGTTACATCCGAGTACGGCCGAGGATTTAAACGAAGACCCAACATTGTAGCGTTTTTAACCTCTTTCATTTTGCCGTTAATTGTGAAATTATTTCAATATTTTTAAATAATTAAAATGGATACAGAAGAAGAATTTTGTCAATCAATGGGCAAGGCAGGTAATTATAAACTTCCGAACATGCTAATCTGATGCTGCCGTAATTGCGAAACTGTATTTGTGTATCTACCAATATAGTATGGATTGATGATGACCCAACCAGAGTAAAGGCAGCACTTGATAGGGGTTTTGATCCTAATTATTACGACAACGATGGAGCTACCACATTGCATCGAGTTGCTAAAGCTGGATGGTAACACAGCACAGGAATTTTTTTAAAATTATATTTAAGTAGCATTTCATATTGCAGCACTAAAGCATTAAAAATTTTTCTTCAACATGACATCACACGAATAGACCTAAAAGATCATATGCAACGAACTCCATTACATTATGCAGCAAGTTGTAATCATTTTGAGAAAGCTAAAGAATGTTGTCAGTTATTACTACAAGCAGGACTTGATATAGATGCAGAATCCAATGATATTGAATACCCTACTGCCCTTTTCCTCTGTGTGAAAAACACAAATACAAGACTAGCATCATATCTCTTGGAGCAGGGTGCTGACATTGACCAAACCAACTTTTCTAATTTTACACTACTCTTACAACTATTGTCTGATTTACACATGAATTCAGGCGATGAGTGCAAAGAAATGCTTGAAATGTTGCTTTATTATAATATTGATGTCAACTATCCATTTAAAGGCCATCCATTACTCTTGAGTTTAATGAAAGGATATGATGTTGGTGTGTATTCACTTATAAACTATTGTACAGAGTCTTTTTTCACTGGTGATGATGATGAAGGTATTAATAATAACTGTGCTATCTGTTGTGTGTTTTGGAAAATGGATATGGACACAACTTTGACAATCTTATCAAAATTAAAAGTGGATGTTCCTACAATGCTTGATATTCTAATAGATTATTCAACAACACTATATCAAGATCTAGTTTTGTTTCATTACATATATAAACGATTACAAAGCGTTCATAAAATTGGATATGAGAAGTCTGTTGTAAATTTCTTTACGAATAACAGTTTGTCAAAAAACGACTTTATTACAGCAGTTGACATGCTTTTCAATGAAGAGTTTGGTGGATTATGGTCACCACACAGTATTTTTGACAGTGTGTCGTGTTTGTTTGAAATCAACAGAACCAATCTAGATCTTCACTTTGATGATATGGCAAATATTTTATGTCACATGTTCCTATATATAGAGGAGTTTTGTTTGGCCGCCATTTTGAAAACATTTTCTCATGGACAATTTAGTAATTATTTTGAAATAATACTGAAACTTGATCCTTTGGTCTCAAGTACTTGTTGCCATAATCTGATACCAACTGACAAGAATGCTATGAGTGAAGATGAACGCTTAATTATGGAGATTTGTTATCCTTCTGGTGTATGGAGGAAACGTGAATCTACAGTTCAGAGCTTGAAATATTATAGTCGGAATGCTATTAGGAAATGTATAGGTTACGCTCGGCCAGAAAATACTTCTCAATATATATTTTCATATTATAACAAAGTCCAACGTCTTAAAGTACCACAAATTATCAAAGATATCATTACGTTAAAGCATTTATTGTAATATATATAGTTTTGTAAATAAAATATTATTAATGTTTTCTTACAGTTGCTAAGCGTTGTTCAATACACCAAACACTTTAAGGATCCGCAAACAGAAATTTAAGCATATAGACGAATTAAAAATCGTAAAAAGAATTCACTTTTTCAATCAAACCTTTTCTTTATTATTCAAATTTAGCAGTTGGATAAAAAATGCGGCTAAGAGAATTCTTAAAGAAATAAGGATTTAAATTTTTTCTTCTGCTTTTCGTTTGTAGTTTTCGAACTGCAGTTGAAAACTTTCGAAGCAAATTACTCCTAAACTGGAAGCACGTGGACAAACCAGACTTCGAATTTTTAATCCTGGAAGAATTCTCTATAAGGCTATTTTAAAAAATCAAAATTTCTTTTGTGTGACATTTTATTTCTTATTTTTGACTGCATCTTTGCCAATCTATTTTAATTTTCGAAATATTTGAATTTGATAATATTCAACCATGCCTTTCAACGGATTGCAATGGGTCGTGCTCAAAAATAAGTTTACAAGTTCCGCCAGATCCTTTGATCAAAAGTAATATAATTTTTAAAAATTGTTTTTTTTTTGTAACCATTGTTGCTAGCAATTTTAGGCACTTGTAGAAAGTTTTCAAAGTTGAACTCTGAAATTATTATATAATGGCAAGACATTTAAGATTGATGATTTAGAATTCACAAGGTACATAGCGTTTTCCTTCTATGACTTTAAAAGGTTGTATTAGAAATCATTTTTTCTGAGTATTTTAGTAAACTTTTTTACCATTACTAGAGTAGCGGGAGTAGTTTTTGTAAATATTTTCTCCCAAAATAGCGTTTTTAACCAAATTTTTGATTCAAAAGTGAAGCAATAAAATACAATTACAGATATGTAGTAAAAATACAATGTACCTCAGTGTAGGCTTGATTAATATACCAATAATTTAAAGTTGCAACAACCGTTCATAATTCCGATAATGTTACAATTAAGTGCTTCAACAAATATGCAATCCACAAAACTAATCATTTTTTAAAACAACAATACATTATTACAGTTTATTTTATTTTTATCGTCTTACAAATTGTAACAATGATTGGCTTTTATACATCGATTGAGCGATTACTTGATTTATTGGTACGTGCCATTGAAAAAGTTAAAAGCATTGGCGTCTGTGTGTTAATGCTCATTGGCAGGTGAACAATTGAACTACAAACAGAAAAAATGAAGTGGGCCAGATTTGGTATTGCGTGGATAAATTTAATGTGTGTGCTGGTTGTATGTAGCTTAAACGTCCATGGTCTGAAACACCACAACAATAGAGAAGTTTTGCTGATATTACAAGGAATCCATCGTAAATGCCCTCGCATTACAAAACTATTTAAATTGCCGGGCAAATCTGTGATGGGTCAAACCATGTGGGGCATTATTATGGGCAATACGCCGAATAAACATGTTCCATGTAACTTTAACTTAAAACCAATATTACATTATAATTACAGATGACTGTTTTAGTGATACCGGAATTTAAGTATGTCAGCACCATTCACGGTAACGAAGTTGTCGGCAAGGAACTACTTTTGCAACTGGCTGAAACCATGTGCCAAGAGTCACTACAGGGCAATGAATTTGTGAACAATCTTTTGGAAACAACTAGAATTCACCTTGTGCCAATTCTCAATCCCGATGGTTGGGATAAAGCTACTGCCTCTAATGTAATATTTGGACATATATTAACAAACATCAAAAATATCAAAAACATTCGTTACTTGTGTTTTAGTATCGTGATAGGAATATAATTACCGGAAGAACTAACTTTCACGGTATCGACTTGAATCGTAATTTTCCCAATATGAATAATGCGATGTTTCAGTTTGAAAAAACTGACAATTGGACCAATAATCATTTGGCACACTTTGGTACCATGAGCGACAAAGTAAAGTATTGTTTAACCGTGTCGCAGACGTAGTTGTAACAATAGCGACACAATTTAATTTAGTACTTCTTTGATTATAGATACAACCAGAAACAAAGGCCATAATGAAGTGGATAAGTAGTATTCCATTTGTGCTTTCGGGTTCTTTGCACGGTGGCGCATTAGTTGCCAATTACCCTTATGATTCGTCTCGCAGTGGTAAAATAGATTTGAATACACCGAGTCGCCAGACGACGATGTTTTCCGGTATGCTTTATTACTTACTTAGTTCATATGAAGGTTTGATAAACACACATTTATAATTAAAACTTGAATTAGATAGACTTGTATCATTGGTCTATGCGAATGCTAATCTCAAAATGACCAACTCCCAATGCCACAAGCGCGATACTCTGTTTCCAAATGGTATCACAAATGGCGCCGAATGGTATTCTCTTGTTGGCGGCATGCAGGACTACAACTATCTAGCGACGAATTGTTTCGAGATCACATTTGAAGTAGGATGTACGAAGTATCCCAATGCGAATGAACTTGATGAATTGTGGAAAGACCATAAACACTCTCTTTTCAACTTTATGTGGATGGTGAGATTAGGTATTTGTTATTTTTGATTAACTTTATGACTTTTTATGACCTACAAGGTGCACATCGGGATTAAAGGCTTGGTTATGGACATAAGGACAAATAAACCAATCAAAGATGCTATTATTCATGTGAGAAAATTGATCAACAACAGATATAACGATATTTGGCATGATATTACTACAAGTAAGTTATCAATGAAATTATTTTTGTAAATCATTTTGGGTTCATAAATTTTATTCTAGATAAGCACGGTGACTATTATCGTCTCTTAACGGATGGAACATATGAAATTGTTGTTGGTAAAGCTGGTTATGCAACAAACACAACAGTGGTTAACGTGTACAACGATCGTTACAATAACGCGCAGGTTGTGAATTTCAATTTATATCCAGCACAATAAAATAATATTCAACGTTTTTTTATATTGCATTAACTTATATGGAAGAAAATTAACATTTGGTTGCATATAGTGACACTTGTTAATGTTTAACATAATGATTATATTTACAAATCTAAAATGAAGTACATATATAAGATGAATACAACTAAATTAAGATTACATTATAGCTGAAGTTAAAAAGTTATATGTAAAGATATTTAGTTAGAGCTCAATTTATGATTGAACCATTTACATACACATTGATTAGAGAAATTCTGGAATACATAGTAGGAAAGTTAAAAATATTACTCTAACGTTAACATGGATTTGTCACAGCCGTACAACTAGCTTAATCTACGTATATACTAGTTAACTAACAATAAGTAAACAATGGAAGCTGTAAAAATATCAATTGGTGTTTAACATTGGCGGGTTCAACAAGCATATTGCTATATATGATCGTTAAAAATACAAAATTTGTGTGTTTCTTGTGTTTCCACTGTTAAAAATACTCTTTAACTGTCAAAATTCAACAACAATCAGCCAAGCATGATTAACAACAATTAATTAGGCACGTTACGTGAGAGTATAATAAAACGAAATGTTATGAGCAACATTGATTGCAATTACATTACATTTCGCTATACTGTTGATTGCCTACATTGATTTATAACCAATTTTAACCACTTTCATCACTATAAAATGTATATAACGCAGTATAATGATATGATTTCGATTTATATTCCATTTTCCGATACCATCGTAAGCTCATCGATATATAACTAACGGAAGCATGTCATTTCTTTGTTTAAAAACTGTCTTAAAATCACACAACAAAAAGGCACGTTGTTTATAATTACATTGTTTTTGCGTGCGTGTAACATGTGCTAATTGTTTAAACAACGTTGTAAGCTTATGATTGCATACCTGGATGATTTTAATTCAAGTTTAATATGCTAACTTTTATTTTATATTGATTAATACTTGATTTCGTCGTATTTGCATTTCTGACAAACTTTCCATGACGTGTTTAATTTCGTTTGGATTATGACGAAGCCACAGACGTCATACGCACGCTTCGCTGATCACAATCTCGATAAACGCCATTTATTGCCATGTTGTAGCTCATTTTGCAACATTTTCGTGCCAAACGGCACGCGATTCTTTGTTAGCGTACAAATACCAAACTTTGTATGACGCATACTTTAATCATATAGGTAATTCGTTGGTGAGCTTGATAAGCCTATTAAATTACTAAAATTATTAATTTAATTATTATAGCCTAAAATGGACGTATATGTTTGTTTACGTGTTTGCGTGATTGTTAGGTATTAGTAGGTGTTAAATAAGTATTTCGCAAACATTTTAAAAGTTTAACATAAATTATTACGAGTTGTTCCGAGACACTCATGTATTTCGTATAGTTTTTCATTCAGTGCCAAAGCAGATTGATTCTGCGCATTAATGTTTATTATATTTATGATTGCATTAGTTGCTTTAATTTATAAGCGTCGCTTTAGTTACGAGTAGCCGTGAATTTTAATGATTTTATGATTGATGTCAATTTGGCTGCATACTCTGTTTCAGTTTGGCAAATTGATTAAAAATTTCCAAATACTTTGTAATTTTCGACAATTTTGTCAAAATATAAACCTTTGGTTAATACTGGATTTAAACTTTTTCAAATTCACGACATGAGATTATGATAGCATGTTTCTAATTATGCTTCTAAGCTTTCATATAAAATTAATTGTATCTGTCTTTATTCGTGATTTTTTAATCGTTGTTTGTTTAAGATGTGTTGTTTTATAGTAGTCGTCAATGTTGTGGATTGTTGTCTCGTTATTCGTTCGATTGTTGATTGTTTCGGTTTTACGCTAATATCGTCCTACAGAACATCCCACATCGCAATCATACACCTTTGCACAGGAATCTGAAGAGTTTTGCGGGAAAACTCGCCAGACGTTTCGTTGGTGTTTGCGAACTTTGTTAACCGACACAATTAGTTCGGCATCTTGCTCTCATTTGCAATTAACCCGATAATTGCGTCAGTTCACGATGCCTGCCACCTTCCAACATCTGCTTTCAGTACAATTCACTGTATCTAATGCAATTATACTGACAATACCGTGTATTCTGTACTAATAAACTTTACTTTTACCAAAATTCAGAATCACAGTCAGGAAACCTTAAAATAACTCGCGTTTAACTTAATTAAATTCCATCTTACGTCTATTCCTCCCGAATAATTCTGTTTAATCATCTAAAAATAACTCGGCTCCAATTCGGTGTTATATTGATTTTCAGCTGAAGAAGAAAATGTGGTGACCGTGACTCTGAATCCGGTTTTGATTCATTCGTTTACCTGTTGTATGATTTCGTTGAGGATGTTCTGGACGATATTAACGTGTGATTATCAAGTGCTTTGACTCTGATTGGTACTGCTGTTAGTCTCAGAGTCAGTGCCGTCAGCGAGGAAACGCTGATTCTGTAGCTGCTGCAGTTGTTGCGCCGCCTCCAATTCTAGTACCGGTGGTAGAACGTTATTTTCGAAAAGACCAGAGATATTCCCGATGGGCGCATAATGTGCCACAACGACAATCTTTCCGGAACGAGAACGCGCCCTACCAATACCGAAATGCCTCGAACTGGCCCAGATTAATTGTGTAAAATGTCCTAAACCAAAAGAAGAGAAAAAACATTCAATTCCTGTTTAAATTTGCACAAAAAGTTTCATATGCTTACCTGCATTCACATTTGCATGTAGAACATCTGGTTCCTTTCCGTAATCGTATTGCTTAACAGCGCTATACCAATAAATCGTAACTTCTTGCCCTATAAAGAAAAAAAATTACTTTTTTCAGGAATACAACAACATAAAAAGATAAAAATTCTAAGTCATTTATAAAACAATTAAATCTTATTTTATTGACATACATTTCTCTAAAATAAATATCCGTTTCGTGTTTTGGTTTTATTTCACAAAGTTGTATGACGCACGTACCGGTCAAATCGCTCTGGAGACCGCTGTCCGGGCGGCAGAAAAGATTCTGCCCGATATCTTTGTCGTTCCTGTAGTAGAATCGGTTCGTGTGCGCCAAATGATTCGCCCACGTTTGCGCCAAATGACACAGCTGCAAATTCGATTTTAATTAACACGCGAGGTCTAATGACCGCCTCTAATTTAATCACAATTTGATAGGGTGTATATTATCGCCACTCAAACTAACACGCAAGTACTTGCATTTGTTCAAAACGGCACATTTAGAAGATAAATGAATATAAAATAAATGTGTGTACCTCCGGCGACATGGTGAGGGGTGGCGACGTGTGTCGTTGGCGGTAGACATTGTGCCAGCAGAGGCTGTCAGTGATGAAGTCGCTGTCTTGCCAAGCGGTGCGGCATTCGGATAAATCGAGCACCATGCTTACAGGACGATTCGAGAGTATCTGCAATGAAATATTTCCTGTTCTAATAAAAAGTAATTGCAACATTTATTGTTCTGCAATTTGTGCAATTTCTGCAATAAAATTCTGAATTCACAAATAAAATAAAAGAAAGTCAAGGAAATATTTGCGACATCCAAAAGTATTTTTATTATTTTTACAAAACTTTTACGAGTTTTTAGATGAAAACAGTGCAAATGAACCTTGTCTAGACTGAAAATCATATCTCGTTCGTGTCTTTTTTTCTTTCTCCACCCACACATCTAAGAATACTGTGAAATCGCGCACGGAATTCTTAATGTGCCAAGTCCTTGATCTCATTCAACAAAGAAAATGATATTCCTAAAGTTATTCCTATATTTCTATAGCGTACAGCATTTCTTTTCAAAGTTTTATAATAAAAATCCATTTCGACAGCACAATGTTATTCTGGTAATGTAAGTTTTTGCGTTGTGGGTGGATTTAAACCAACAAGGTAGAAAGAAAATGGTCGATTTAGATTGGCAAGATAACCTGTCACCTTCCACTCAACGAAGATATACGATTGCGAACCGGTCAGACGACCCTTCGCCTCCTTTTCTTCCGCGTTGTACTTCCCACCGTATTGTCCTTGACATTTTCACGTGCAACACACGTCCACTCAACCACAAGAAAAACACTCTATCAAACGTAAACGAGCAGAAATAAAACAACACACAACGAGGAAACCGGAAGATAACAATCAGGTGTGCTTCTACTTGACCTGAAAATCACTTCCATCTCGACCATCCTGATTTATCCCCGTTTTGCTGGGTAACGTAAACATGTAGAATACATTCCCAACACTGGTCGATTATGTTTCTTAATGGTAATAGAAAATTGCTGACGTGGGCATTAACATTTGCGTGATAAATCATTGGAGAAGCCCGAGCTGGAATCATTCCGGATGAAAATTTCACCAAGACGTTGAATGAAATGCGTGTTGTTATATATGATTGCTAGCGGTGCGAAAAGAATCGAATGCTTTTCGCATTAGGGGAATAAATTGAAGGGAAATTCATGCACGCAATATCGACAAAACGTGTGCTTCCAACTCTTAACGCACGGAAAACAATTTACCGGGAATGCAAATTGCAATTATATCATCAAAACTCATCAAAAATTTAGTTTAAATAATCAATCTATATATATATATATATAAATGAATTGCTGTTCGTTAGTCTCGCTAAAACTCGAGAACGGCTGAACGGATTTATCTTATCTTGGTCTTGAATTATTCGTGGAGGTCTAGGGAAGGTTTAAAAGGTGAGAAATATTCGAATAATTGCCGAGAAAATCCTCAAAACAGCTCTTTTCTATAGAATAAAATTTGACATTGACATTCAATCATAGTTATAGTTAAATAGTTGAATTCGAGATGGCGCACTGAAGTGCATTATTGACAAAACTTTATAAAATTAATTTCTTTAAATTAAAAATTGCTAATCTTATTGATAGAATTGACTCTTACTACGAATATGTCTAGAACAAGAGAGTAAAAACGAATTACATTTTTATTAAACACTGCCGGAACGAAGTCGCGGGCAACAGCTAGTGTATCATATAATTGATTGTTAAAAATTTTATAATTCTCCATGTAGTTCTTGCAATCGTGCAAGAACACTATTAATGATTTAATTTACTATGTAGCTAACATTTAGTTAGCTTTTATTTCGTTACGGCTGACCCTTCAGGCAGTTTCTGAGTCGCAATGGACGGCTAACTAAATTGCACGCTATTACGCTCGTAATTCACTTTTAGCAGATTCCTGATTAGATGCGCACGACTTGTATAGTGCACGTGGTTTGCGTGAATTACGAGCTTGGTACAATTAATCTAAAAATCAGTTAATTAAAAGAAATATATGAACATTTCGCGATTAACAATATTTATGTATACACATTATAAAGTATATTTTCTTTGTTACCGCTGTGAAAATTAATTACTTTTTAGTTTTGCGCGCAATTCGTTTTAGCAACTTGCTGAAACTACGTTAAAAGGTGAACTGTGAGCAGTTAGAACAATTCATACCCACATCACTAGCAACCTTTGAACCTTTCAAAATGTCAGGTTGTAAGTTATGACTATATTAAATTTTATTAAAACTATTTGTTTTTCTACCCTTGCAGTTAATAATTTATATTTGTTCAGAATTTATTACTTCAATTAATAGGAGTAATAAAACTATATGTATTGATATCTATCTACAAAAATATATCATATAGATGGATGTAGTAAAAGAGCGGACCATTTTGGCAGCGTGCCACTACCGCATTGCGTGATTTTGATAAATTAAAAACAAACAAGTAATTTAAATGAAAATTTAATTAATATTTACCTTTTGCAGAAGATTCGGTCGATTGTCGAGAGATTGTTGATCACGCGGAGGCGGCGAGCGTCGATTTAGACTTTCGTTTGCTTCAACAATGCGTAATTGCTGGACGCGTCGGCGGAGATTTTGAAGCGCACGTGCTTCCTCACGTTTGCGGCTTGGCTGATAATTCGCGGAGGACGGAAGCTGCACAAACTGGGGTTCGTTCGGCGGCGGTGGCTGAGGCTGTACGCTAAGAAGACGCTGGCTGACGCGTCCTACGCCGTTTGACGACCCAGCTGCCGCCGGCACCAGCAGCGAGACCTGCGACGCGTTGCGCGGTAACTCCATGTGCTGAGTGGTGCGTGCGGTGCGAACTGCATCCCGCCAGCCGCCCGCGACCGCCGACTGAAGACTGGCGCATTCCGCTTCTGCTGCCGCCGTTGATGCCGGCGGCGGAATCGCGCTCCCTTCCACCGCGCGACGGTCGATACGTCCGTCCGCCCGCACCTGTTTTACGCTGCGCCAAAATTCCGCATGCCTCCAACGTCCTCATAGATGTCGAATTTTTATTAAATTGAACGAGATATTTAAAAAGCCAGCAGATAGCAAAAAGTTAATTTAATTTGAGAGGTACAATTTTCATGGGAACATGTAAACCCGCAAAACTTTCCCGAATGGAACAAAAATAGGAAATTAAATTTTGTTAGTGTTCGGGGAAAATTAACAGGATTCTGAATAATATTCACATAGCAAATTTTGCTGTAAAATAAATTTACTTGTATAAATAAGCAATGAAAAAATTTAATTTTAGCTCTTGCATTTGCTTTATAGCTTTTATATGGGCTTCTGGTGCATCTATTGAGGCTTTTAAAAATATTTGTTTATCATGTTATTATAATTTTTGGATAAAGAAATCTGCCATCTCAAAATACTACGTATCTCACATTTGAGAAGACAGAAAATTTAGTTTTGTATTTTCAATTGTTTCTGATGTCTCCAAAGGAAAAATTAAGCTGCAAGGAAAATTATCAAAGAAAGGAGTATTAGAATTTACAAAAACGAATTTGTAAACTATCGAAAAGAAAGTGACAAGAAATGATTTCAGAATCTGAAGTCTTAAACCATATTTAACTGAAAACATAGTCAGTTTTACATTTTTGAACCTCGAATAATCTGATGTTTTCCTTTCCTAGTCCTTCCTAGATTTAGGTAATAGCAAAATGAAAAAGCTATTCACTTTGGTTTACACACATTTATCAATCACATTTGCTCTGGCAACTCAAAGTGCCACCCCTCATGCCGACGCAATCAACTACATAATTACATCGACGTACCTTCTCCCATTACTTTTGGCGGGTAGACTACAGGTTTAAAAAACAGCCCGCAGCGACTAATGTGTCTGGATGAGTCTTGCCTGAGTGGTCAATCAGTACAATCTCAGTTTTATAAATTATTCTCTCTTGGAGCCTTCCTGTGCATAGAGGCCAAACTTTTTGTAAAATTATTTTTGTTTGGCACCTGTAGAAGTCGCGCCTCCACTATCGCACCTTAATTGCCAAATTGCCAAATTGCCAGAAATTACAGGGATTATATAGAGCACATTTTTGGCCAAAAGAGCAAATCTGTATAAAGAGAAATGTTTTGTTATAAAAAGTCAAAACGTATCAGTGTAGTGTATACATCTAATTTAAAAATGTTGAATATTTAAAAATTGCAGGTTCTAAAAGTTATGAATTTTGAATAAATATTTCAAACAAAAAGTTCTATCATGCTTTGGTTTGAGCTTAATAATTTGTAAATATTGCTATTAAAGTGAAATCAAACTGAAAGTTATTGACAGGTATTTTGTAAATTTTAAGTCAACTTACAATAATGTATTAATTTAATAACACAATTAAATTGTATCATTTGATAATAAGCAAAAAATTTACGTTTTTCAGCATCCTTAAAAGTGTACAAATAATTAACACAAATTTGGTGGAGGCGCCCGATATTTTAATTAGTAATGCATTAATTATTAAAAGCCAATTATACGTCTTCGCAGAGAGGCTTTTAAATGCCGTATTCAAATAACTGTTGACTGTTTGCTTACTCTGGATGTTTTTAAGTGCATCATGTACTACAGCAATTATTCAATTATTAATCATCTCAGGAAGTAAACGTGGTAAACAAAAACCGAGGTCACTTATGTTCAATAATAAACGCTAGATAATAAATTTAAAATTACATAGATTTTGTTGTGTTTGAATGTTATAGAAATTTTTTTCCTTTGGTTCATGCCATGACTTGAATCTGACCAAAAATCATGAAAAATTATTCACTTCACTAATACTGGCTTAATATTATTCCTGTTTTAATAAAATAAAAAACAATCAATAAGGTTTTGAAATCACTATTTCAATTTTTGTTTTGGTGTATTAATTAGTTTTTCATATATTACGAAAGTAAAGTAAATTAAAAATTCTTAAGCGCTACATAATTCATTTGTTTTAAAGACGAATCTGAATACCACTTACCGGTTTGAATAATTCCTTAAATAAACGTAAAAAATTAAAACTTTAACTTTTCATTCATCAAAAAAAAAACGTCAATTTGAATATATTTTGTTATCAGATAATTTTTTGTAGATTAACCACATTTTATAGTGAGATATTCTTCAATTATAATGTGCTTCAATAATATTGTGCTTTTTTCTTGCATTATGCTAGCGCTAAGGCAAGTGACGCATTCCACAGGTTTTACCTTGAGGTAAAAACACAACAAAAAAGGTAAAACAAAATTGAAAACATTAAGATTAATTTGATATCATTCTACCTTACCTAGCATTGAAAAAATAGTCAAAATATTATAGTGCACCTTACGTGCATACTAAAGAAATAATTAAGATATTAAAATTACGATTCGGAATACTTGATCTTCATCATTTTGTTATCAGATTGATTTCTTAGGAACATTATGGTAAAACATTTTTCATTTATAATGCTAACATTAAATAAATGTCAGGCGCTTCCGCCATATTTATTTAAATTAGTTGCAATTTTCAGCATATTCAAAAATAAGCCTGCTCATTAAAGGACACAATTACATAGTATATTTATTTTATTACGTGTGTAATTGTAATCATACAGAACAATAAATGTTGAAATAATTTAAAATTAGATGTAATCTACGAACTACCAAAGCATGATCAGAGTAACATTTATTATTACAAATCAATAATTTTATTAGACTAATCAAACATAAATTTCAAATTCAAACCTTTAATTATGAATCTAAAAAATTGAAAAAAAATGACTTTTACGCAACGAAATCTTTAATTTTTTCAAATTTGGTCGTTAGACCATAAATTTTGTATAGAATCCTTAAGTAAGAAGGATTTAATGTCATTTTCTGCATCTTGCTCTTAGGTTCCAAGATAGTCGCGGCCTAAACTTGGTGGAGGCGCCGCGTTTTCATAGATTTTGATCGGTCTTTAGTAAAATTATAGTTTTTTAGCCGAAAATATATTTTTTCAATAAAATGCGCCTGCTTACAACGAAAACGAACTGGTAATAATTGTTTCGACTTAGTTTTCGGATAAAAACGTATTTTTAATGGATATTTCCCAAAGACCTGAAAGGACATGCGACATATAGGGTCTCATGAGCTTTAATGGGACATGGAGAAACTCGAAATGGGCTGCACCCCAGCAACGTAAAGACCTACGTTACGCTGAGGAAGTAGCAGAGAAATATGTTCAAAACTACTGGTTTAACTACACTCGGGTAAAGAATCAAAAAGAAACAATTATTGGTTTAAATTCTGCATTTACAATCAAGTATACAAAACTTATTTTTCATTTTTATTGTTTAATCTTACAAAACTTAATCCCTTACGACCTCGGACGTTCCTTCTTTTCCTTGTACAAAGCTAAGAGGGAGACATTGGCTACTTTGACCACCTGCAAATAAAAAACAAACGTTTGTCATACTGAAGGTAAAAATATCAAGATTTATAAGGTAAATAAAGTTAATCAGTCTTAAATAGAAAGTAATCAAAGTCTCTCATTGGATTGGCTCTAATTATAAGTCATCATTGGGAAGTAATAGCTGCATATTCATAACATGTGCTTACCTTGAAACGAACGCCGGGAATATCACCTACGGCGTGACCCTTACGACCGAAACCAGCCACCAGGACTTCGTCGTTTTCTTCGATGTGGTTCAAGCAACCATCACGAGGTACGAACGCGGTGATCTTTTTGCCGTTCTTGATCAGTTGCACTCTCACACACTTGCGAATAGCGGAGTTGGGCTGTTTGGCTTCAACACCACTGTAAACAAATTTATAATTAAAGAAAGTCTACATTACTACATTAAAACAAAAACTTTAAAGTTTTAGAAAATTGTGCAGCACATATCAGAGCGCATAATCCATCAAAAGGACTACCCAATGGTTCAGAGCTCACATTCAATTTAGCACCTTTATATTAAAACACCTAAGATATATTTAAGATAACTTGGTGGTCCAAAGATGCACAATTGTTGACAAAATAAAATACACGTCCATAAACTCACACTTTTTCCAAAACAATTCCTTTAGCGTGGGAAGCTCCACCAAATGGATTGGCCTTCCAGCGGGTTCCCAAATGGGCTTTTTTGTAGTCGTTGTCGGCCCATCGCTGTTCTCTGCGATGATTGACGTGCTTCCTAGCGGTGCGTAAACCACGGGGTTTGCCTGGAATCGATCACTTATTACTTAAAAATATCCTCAAATACCACAACAATAAGTTATTGCACATTTTGTTTTACTATTGTCACTATATTTTATCAACTCTACAACATCGGATTGATTGGATTTATTTTGTAAGCTCCTGGTAAAATCCGCAGGTCAGTTGACAGACTGTAACTTACAGGTTAAGTTTAAAACAGCCAATTTTTTCAATCAATTTCCACTGCTATTATCACAAGCCGTGGAACACAATATGTATAAACAACTGGTGCAAAATACGTACACCTTTGTGTGAAGAAAATATTATTGTAAAGTTGACAAAACACGACTTCTCAGCGAACACTTTACTCACCCATGTTGACGGTTCAGTAACAGGACCGGAAAAGGAAGGTTTGGTACTGACAACTCTATAACCCCGCATGTCCCTAACGGTTACAAACCAAAGTAGTAGGGGAAACAATCTAGTGACATCTATGTGGCGTAAAACTACAATTTACAAGTAAAAAATAAAACCTACTAAATAAATATAAATAAAATATTAAGATATTATGAGTATAACTAGAAATACTAATAGTTATAGTTTAAATTTTACTTGACATCAGAAATAAACTTAATTTCAAATGCCAATTATATAATGTTGGCGGAACTGTCTAGTTACCATCCCTACTACTATTAATTGTATTGTACGTCTTTCTTCAAACCGTAGCAGGGTCAATACTGTGTCCTTTTTTTTATTTCTGATATGAGGGTATATGTGGGTGTTGCTTAAAGACACACCAAACACAACAGTAATCGGAAATCAAAACAAATGAAACGTCCCAATCACCTCGAAATATTTAAAATGTACTCATTCTAATTAAAAATGTAAGAATGGATTCGCAGAAGGGTTATCCCAACTTTCCGATGCCAATAAAACTCGAAAACGTGAGTATTTCTGTGGATCTTGCTTCAGTTATTGATTGCTGCTACATGTTAACCCCAACAAGTAAAATCTCTAACAATTGCTTTCACTGATGTATGTTGATCCCACAGCCAGAACCATCTGAGGAAGATGTTCATAAAATAAAGGCATCATTCTACTCAAGCATGCCACTGCTTCCATTTAGTGCATTTAATGGCATCCCCAATATGGACACAAAACCCAATATAGACCCAGAGAATCCTCACTGCAAGAGAAAATCTCATCCATTGGAGAAGTGCCCCATTTGCAAGAGATACTTCAGGAGGATACAAACCCACCTACAGAAGCATGCCGATCAGAACATGGAGTTAACTGCACTGACATGCAAATTCTGTTACAAGCAGTTCTCTAACTTAGGTAACCTACAGATCCATCTTAGAACCCACACCAACACAAAGCCATATGTTTGTGAAGTATGTGCAAAGGCATTCACTCAGTCCTGCAATCTCACTAATCACAAACGAATACACACCGGCGAACGACCATTCAAATGTCCGCATTGCGAGCGAAGTTTTACACAATCGGGAAATTTGTCAAATCATATTCGATTGCACCTGGATTTAAAACCGTTCAAGTGTCATTTTTGTGACAAAAGTTTTACTCAATCAGGCAATTTGACTTCACACCTGAAGAATAATCATCCAGGAGGGGAATGAGATTTAAATTTGACCGTTATTTATTTAAAGAATCTCTAGATATGATTGAATTTCAATTATAGTTTTAATTATCACTATGTTAGTGACTGACAGAGAGTAATTTATATTGAAGAAAATAAGCTTTACGTAAATTTTATTTCTTTCCTTCATGTTTTAAATGCAATAAAAATGTGAATTGTAGATTTGCTTCTTATTTCATCTCTTAACCTATGTGTTAATCCTTTTAGAATTAAATATTATTAAAAGAAGAGGTAATGTTTGTTTATATTTTGGTTTTGTTTGCCATAATAAATACAAAATCGAAATATTTACTTTTTTCAATTTACTTTCCGCGTGTATGTTTGGTGTATATGTAGTTGCCTACCGAAGCCAATAACATTAAACTTGACTCACCTGAAAATGTGCAAGAAGAAGCGAGCAGATGTCATAGTTGTGTTGAACAAAGAAGGTGCACTGACTGGAATCTGGAATGTAATGAACAAGTTCATCGCGCTCGCCAGCAACTTTTCTGCTGCCTGCTGCGCTCGCGTCGGCCGTCCTTGGCAGATCCATAAAACGTGGCGCATGCGCGGTGCATTGTGAGCTCGGGCAAGCGCAATCTCTGTTGGCATCGCTCCGCTCCGTTTAGCCATATCGCCACCCGTGCCGTGCGCGTCGTGCTTTGTTTACTTGTTTGTCACCTCCTTCAGTTTTGGTTCGCGGCGGCGGCTCGCGCGCTATGGACGACCCCGCCAGAATGATGGGGCATTCCGGTGGCCTCATGCCGCCACAACCGTACGGCATGGGCCAGGGTGACGCGCCCGCCGGCGGCGACTCCGAGCCGCGCAAGCAGGACATCGGCGAGATCCTCCAACAGATCATGAATATCACCGACCAGAGTCTCGACGAGGCGCAGGCGAGGAAACACACGCTCAACTGCCATCGCATGAAGCCAGCGCTCTTTTCAGTGCTGTGTGAAATTAAGGAGAAGACTGTGTTGTCGCTACGCAACACGCAGGAGGAGGAGCCCCCAGATCCGCAGCTGATGCGCCTGGACAATATGCTCATCGCTGAGGGAGTCGCTGGACCGGAGAAAGGTGGCGGTGCTGGCGCAGCAGCATCTGGATCTGCGGCCGCACAAGCGGGCCAGCCCGATAATGCCATCGAGCACTCTGACTATCGCGCCAAACTGGCGCAGATTCGCCAAATCTATCACCAAGAACTGGAGAAATACGAGCAGGCGTGCAACGAATTCACCACCCACGTGATGAACTTGCTGCGCGAGCAATCACGCACTCGTCCCATCACCCCCAAGGAAATCGAGCGCATGGTGCAGATCATTCACAAGAAGTTCAGTTCTATTCAAATGCAGCTGAAGCAATCAACATGCGAGGCGGTGATGATCTTACGCTCGAGATTCCTCGACGCACGCCGCAAACGTCGCAATTTCAGCAAACAGGCATCGGAGATTCTCAACGAGTACTTCTACTCACACCTCTCAAACCCCTATCCGAGTGAAGAGGCAAAGGAGGAGCTGGCACGCAAATGTGGCATCACCGTCTCACAGGTCTCGAATTGGTTCGGAAACAAACGCATTCGTTACAAGAAGAACATCGGCAAGGCGCAGGAGGAGGCCAACTTGTATGCAGCCAAGAAGGCAGCAGGTGCGTCGCCATACAGTGGCACACCGACGCCGATGATGTCGCCGGCGCCACCGCAAGACTCAATGGGCTATTCGATGGGCTCGGCATACGAGAGCTCCGGCTATGATGCCAGCAGCTGCGGCTACGACCCCATGCACAACCAGGAGCTGTCGCCCTGAGCGCCGCCTACTTAAACAAGGAAACTTTATACAATAAGAAATACGCATGTATACTGGCAGCACGTATACCAATACTATGTATACTAATTATTCGTTTTGTATTGTGCATTATAATCGCGGACACTGGCGCGCGTCCCGATACGAGATTGGAAACGAACGAAATACTTATTACGCCGCCAGCGCTCGCACCTAGTATATTGATAATTTATAAGTTTTATGTTGTGAACCTGAATTCTGGTTGGTATCACCGGAGGCGGAACTAGATGATAATAGCTTTGACTTAAAACAGAAATAGTTTTAAAACTGTATTGATTCTCTGTATTTTGCAATAGAGAAATAAATCGACTTGACTTAATTATTTATTGGATTGTGTTAGTGTACTCCTTATTATATAGATACATACAAATGGATCTAAGACTCTTGAAGTGAAACAATAGTCGTGATTGTCCAAAAAACTTTGTTTACGTTTACATTTTCACTATTTTCATTATGACCACAGGACTAATTTTAGATATAAATGGAATTAAAACACCTGCAACCCTCAATGCAAGTGTTCATCAAACCCAATGCCTTGAATTTACAATTGTTTTATAAACTATCATTTAAATCCCCTGTGAGTGTTACAAATGTTTTCATTTCACTTGTATATAATAATTATCCTGTTGTTAAAATTACTCATTCCAAAGACTAATTTTAATTTGACTGCGACAGTAATGGTTACTCTTAACCTAAGAAAAGAGCCACCGCCATGATACAAATTTGACATTATCAACAAGTTCGTTCATTTGATGCATAGTATGCAAAATTAAAACCAAACAAGTTTTAACAAGTATTAAGTAGTCATATACTTAAATACAAGTGTAGATAAATCTTTAAAATTAAATACCGTTTCTATCATCACATTTTTGGTAGAATTGTGCAGATTAACCCTACAAACGTATGCAACCCAAATAATTAAACATGGTAAATTAAAATTTCGTCAATTGCCTCGTAGTATTTCTCAACGATTGTTCATTCTTAATATTTAAAGCCTTATTCTCAAATAATTTTAACTCCTCCTGCTTCGCTTTATATTTATCCTGAAGTTGTTTGTGCAGTAGGCCTTGAGCAGCCGATTGTCGTTGCATAGCTTGTCGAATTTTTACCAACTCAAGATGAATTTCTTTAAGTCTCTGTTCAATTTTAAAGGACTCCACGTCCAAATTTCGACTAGTCTCAGCTTTTATTTCTTTCCGGTGCTGTGACTTTGCTAACTGAATGGTATCTTTCTCTGATGACTTGGTCGCCAGCGTGTCATTGAGGAAATTAAATACGTCCACTTTATTCTTCTCGCGTTCGTAATTCTTTTGGTTTTTAGCTTCTTGACGGCGCGCTTGTCGTTTTAATTTACGTTCAACATTAAAAAGGTTTTTATCGCCTCCGGACTTCTCACGTAGTTCCATGCAATGATCTAGGTTTAAAATAAATAATTTTTTAAATTTTAATAAAAAGGATTTAAAATATTTTATTTACCTAAAGACTTTCCTGCAGGAAGTGCAACGGCTGTCACTGGATCAATTCTACCTTCGCCTCTTCTTCCTAAACCAGTTCCAATTATGTATCCCATTTTTTCCATTAATTTTGAGCCAATTCCCTAAAAACGTACATAATGCATGAATACATATTGTTTTAATTAAAATAAATGCATATGCATACCTTGGTATATTTTTCCCAACTTCCAAGTTTATCATCACTTGGTTTAATTAACAAACTAATATTAATAAAATCATCTCTGGTTTCTTCATCCATTGCATCCCCTTCACCACTTCCACTATCACTGCTATCATCATCACCATCTCCTTTTTCATCATCATTGATTGGCATTAAATCAACAAAATCCACTTCAACCTCTTTTCTACTTTTCTCTAATTTAACAATGCACATCTCTTTTTCTTTCAATATTCTTCTCACCATTGCTTTATGCCATAATTTATCATCTTGTTTCACTAAGACAATGGAACCCACCGATAAACCAGCAAAATCAGGTTCCACATACTCTTGCAGATCTTCAAAATTGACAATCTCACCATGAGAAAACCTACATTTCTCTTCAGAAAATCTACATTCAGTCTCAAAGTAATAAGGACAAGGCAACATCTCCTTGTGAGTTGGATTAATAAACAATATTTTTACTCTTATTTTATCATCATCATCCTGTTGAGGTAATACTGTTGTAATTAAAGCATTGTGATGAATAGTTGAGCCCCAACTGTGACAGTGTGGAGCTTTACATTTTGTTCCTTCTAGTGAAGTCAAATCTTTTTTAACATGTACATCCTGAGTGGATGTGCTGCCTTTGTAGGCTCCTTCCTTTTCCATTTCAGCCATAAACATTGCATATTCATCATTGATTTTAGCTTCATTATCATTGCTATCACTGTTATCATCAGAGTTATCATTTGTGGAATTTGTGAGTGCAATTAATTGCTGTAGGTCATTCTTTAGTGATATTAAATTGTTTCGGTCATCGGTGTTTTCTGTGACACTTAATGCTTCATTTACTTTTCTTAACTAAAAGTTAATAAAACTTTGTATATTTGAGGTTACAACTTTTAAATTTAACTAATACCTGTTCATTGTACTCCTTTAATGTAGCAACGGCATCGTCGTCCATTGTTTAATACTGAAGCAAATTATAATTAAATTTAAAATGTTCTTACTACATTAAACTTAGAGAAAGAACATTATCAAGGCATATCATAGAGCGAAAACAAATATGAGCAGTGAGTGCTTAGTTGCCTAGGTACTATACTTTCTCATTTACATGTTTTCAGAAAATATATAAATAATACGAAGTATTGATAAATATGATATTAATGATTACAATACTCTATTATATCAAATCTATCAAACAAGAATAATCCATGTACCAATCTATTAATTAATCAATATTTTATTTTTTGTTAGTATTTGTGCAATGTGAGTTGTCTAACTTGGTCCCTACCCAATTTGCGGGTTGTAAGTTGTGATTTGTCTAGTTAGTGATAACCAAAATGACATCAACATTTTAAATTACCCAGCAGCCGAAATAATGCCATCCCGGGAACCGCACTGATCAAATATTGCAATAATAGCGACCAGATTAATCTAGTAGCTATGATATTCTTAACGCTTCTAACGTGGCTGGCAATATTTTGCCAGATATGCTTCATAACAATATCACTTGGTGAGTAACAGGTTATAAAATTACATAAATAATATAGAAATGTTTTGTTTCAGCTGCTGGCTTATACTATTTGGCAGAACTTGTTGAAGAATATTCAGTTTACAGTAAGAAAATTATCACATGGATAGCCATGGTAAGCAACTTTCTTGTTTCTGCTTGTCAATTATGATTTAAAAATAGTGTGGTATTATAATAATGATTGTTTATGTATGTATTTGTTATCAAGCAAGCTAATAAGAGTATAATTTAGTTGAGAGTAATTTGAAAATACTTGAGCAGTATTAGATTTATAGCATATTGCTAACAGGAATAAACCAAAGCATATTTTGATTTTAGGGAACATTGGGTACTTACCTCCTTTTATGGTTGTTTGAAGGATTTGGCAATACATTATGTTTTTGTGGCATGTTAAGTCAACTCAACCACCTAGCAATACTTCAAAGTTACCCATACGTGACATTCACGTCGCCGACTTTTCTATTAGGCATATTATTTATTATAGCAAACCATTATATAGCATTTCAGTTCTTTGCAGAGGTGTACTTTTCATTTTCTGAAGTAAGTCTTTAATTTAACAATAAGTACATGTAGCAGAAAGCTTCAAAACTATTTTTTAGGTAATGGCTTATTTTACCATGTGTCTGTGGATTGTACCGTTCGCACTATTTGTTTCCCTCTCTGCCAATGAATACGTATTACCAACGACAACAGAAACTAGAGATGGAGATGTTGTCACTAATTACTTCTCAAAGAAGGGAAAGAAGTACGGGTTGCTAACGCTCTTTGACTACGCGAAGACATCCATTTTGCCGACGCAACGTAAAAAAGGTTTTTAGTCAGCAAATTTTAAATTACTGTAATAATCAGGTAGCTACATACTTATCACAATCTTTGTACTTTAATTTTAATTAAGTATATGTCGATTTTTGTTTTTGATACCAAACCAATGATCTGTGTATGTGCGAGAATAAAGATGGACTGTGTTATGAAAATAAACCGACGCCATCTTGGTTAGGTTAGGACATTAGGTTAACAGTTGCGTATTGAAACATATAAAAAGTTTATTGTTTCTCAATAATGCGTTTGCAAAAAACTGTTAACATTTTTTAACGAATAGAAATTTTGCACCGGTAAACTTTACAAATTATCACACTTGCATTCGTCCAGATCCCTGCGGATTGGATTAACATGTCGCGAGAACAACACGAACGAAAGGAATTGACTCACCTCGGTGACACATGCACACATAGTTTTGTTTAACTCACGCTCCCCAGCTTCGGCTGCTTTGAACGCAATCACGAAATTGTCTAGAATCTGTTCGGCAGTTACGGTTCCTACCTTCACACGTTCCAGGTACCGCGCGAACCGAGTGAGCACCGCTACACACAAGGAACGATCCTCCGTGTCATCCTGGTTGATGATAAAGTTCACGAGGCGCGTGACCACCAACAGAAAATGTTCCTCGATGAAAATCGACTTGTCCTCGTAACTCAGACCCTCCTCCAGTTTCCAAAGATACGCCGTTAAATAATTCTTAGCAAGCGGCGCAAACTGCCGCGATTCTTTGAAGTTGTGAGGGCGCTGCTTATCGTAGATTGTCTTCTCATCGGTATACTCATAAGCTTCATCAAATTGCAGGCATAAAGACACGTAGACTTTCAACGCTTCGTTAATACCCAGAAAATAGGGCAACTTTGCTAGCATATCCACGTGGAGACGTTCGGGCGTAACAGGAAATTTTTTCTTATAGCACCTTGCAAAAATTCAAAATGGCAGCGCATTGTATACAAAAATAATTTCCGACTTACTCATTTACTTCTTTACTGTTGACCGCACTGAGGACTCGGTGCGTAATCTGAGTGCAGAAATCCCGAACGACAAATTCGTCATCCTGGATCAAATCGAGATAGAGCTGCCATAGTTTCAATCGTAGGTCTTCTACGAATAAAAAATAAAGCAAACACAATAATGTAAAATTTTGATCTTTTTACCTGGCAGGCCGTCGGTATTCACCAACAGGTTGGTATTGTTAAGTAAAAAGTTGGCAATAGCCAGTCGCTCCTCCATAGTGCTATCATCACCTCCATACTCGATCATATGTTCAATCAAATCCCCCAGATCCAGTATCTCATTACTACCAGCAACAAATTTGCTAATCAACCCCATAATAGCCACAAACATTTCCGAATTAATACATGTCGCCTGCCGATCCAAATAATCCAAGATAATCTGATGGCTCAATCGCACAGGCACCGCTAGTGGTCTTATAGTACAAACAATCGACGGATAATTATACAACACTTGGCACACCTTTAGTCCATACAGCCGACTTCTGCTTCGTAAAATATCAAACAAATCCATAAACGTGCGTCGTTTAATCAGATGCACTCTGATGATACAATTTAATAAACTCTTCGTCTGCGGCGATAACGATTTAACAAACTCATACTCCAACTCTTTTGATTCGGGCTCCTGGATCTTATCGGTGCTGATGTAGCGAATACAGTTTAACGCGAAGATGTTCAAATCTTCATTTCGACTTGATAGCGCTTGCAGTAGTGCTTTCGCGATGAAAGTCCGCGAGTACCATTGACCTTGTGGAATTTTCATTATCACATGTAAATAAAGCGTGAACTTCGTCTGTTGAAATCGGCAACACGTCGAAATCGTAGTTTCAACCTTATAGTGTAAATGCCCGAGAAGTTCTTTGTACGTTTCGAGATCTTCATCCTTATATTCATAGGTTTTAAGGAATTCTATGAGAATATCCATCAGCGTCGTGCTACAAGTTTGTGATATGCCTCGTCCAGCATCGCTAATCAATATCAACAGCGGTTTAAAGTAACTGAGGCTGAGTTTGTTAACGAAAATATTCGGTGTCCTGACGTGGTATTTCAGGCGCAAGAGGTAGGCGTGGATTTCATTATTCGTAGTTTTATCCGCGCGAATATTTCGATTCAAGAATGACTCAAATGTTACAGTTGCTGAAACAGCCAACTCGCGGATTTTATAAATTGTTCGTGTAGTGGCTTTGATCAATGTTTCTAAATGTTGTGCTAACTGGAAAATCGCAAACAAGTTTTGTATTTAAAACTTGAAGATTTATTGAAAGAGTAGAAATAAACTTACCTTATCGTCCTGTTTACTATCAAAAGTTAAATAAAGTCTACCTAAAATCACAAGGACAGGATACATTGAAACATTCTCTTTTCCATCCGCCACGTACTCCTCCAACTTCTCAAAAAGAAACTTGTACAAGTCCGGATAACGCGACTTGAAGACTTTAAACGGCAGGCGATTCTTGATACTGACGTCCTCATAATCCTTAAGACGCTGCACGCCAAATATGCGCATTATTAGTGCGCCAAACATCAGTGTCGCTGAATTTCGTATCTATATATCAAGTAAATATAAAATGATTTCTAATTTATTTATTTTTGCGGATTTTTACTCACCGCCCATTCCGAATGACTAAATCGTGTGATAGAAATCATTACACCTTTGCTCACATACGACGCGACCACCTCCCCAATTGATTATGTCTATACAGCGCCCGCAGAATATTCATACTATGAAGCGATGAAGTTTGATTATCCTCTGCGTAATTTTCAGCCACTTTAAGGAGATATTGCATACAGTAGTGGAAACTTTCGTTCGCCCTACGTTTTGGTTCAGTCACAAGAATGCTTTGAATCAAAAAGGGGAAACCAGCGCTGCGTCTAGTTGCGCATAATTTTGAACTATTTGATGTAATCAATTCCATTGCTTTCTCTAGCCATCGTTCTGGGAATTCACACCATCGACATTTCGAACTAAGAGTAGTAAGAATAAAATATTAATTAAACAGTTTCAATTTTGGAGATAAAAAAGACTTACTTCCACAGTTTTTCGGTGAATTTAGAGAAACCTACATAACCTTGTTCGTACGCCCCTCGATGCTTGGCAAACTCGAATAAATTCATAAAATACTTTGTCATTTTCAATAGAATATTTTCTTTAACTAGTATATCTTTAATATTTGGACTATTGATGCGCAGCTCGCCAAACAACAGAGAGACCTCCTTGATGGTTCTCCACGCGTAGTGAAGCACAAGTTGCGGTGTTACATCCGCACGTTCATAGTCCTCATTGCTCGGATTGTAACCCTCTGGCGCTGCAGAGTTAACTACCGGTAGAGCCATTTCCACAATGGTCAAGCACTGAGTGACCAACTTCGGAAGGATCTCGGGGTGCTGTGTGCTAATTTCGTAAAGCATAAATATGTAAATAACAATATAAACAATTTCATTGTCATTATCACTCACTCAAGTTCTTCCTCGCGGATTAGGTGTCGCATGACAAACAAAATTCCGTATACTGGTGCGTACTTAGCGGCCATATTTACATCCTTCCTGACAGTACGAAGCTCATTGCTAATCTGTTTCGATAGTTGCCGATATACCAATAAGGCCGGACACTCATCTGTTTCTTCCCCCTCAATGTTATACGCCTTTTTGATTATTTCTAACGCGTTTGGTGATCGAATATGAACTAAGATGGCGTATGTTGCTGACGTCGTCACGTTGGATTTGACATCGAAGCCAACTTGGGTGAATGGTTTGATAAAAACTGGTTCCAAATCCTCAAAATGACCATAAACAAAAATATTTCAATAAAAAGGCACGAATAATATGAATCAATTGCTGCACATACTTTCCGAAAAACAATTTCTGGAGGCAATCCCAAAAGTAGATTCTTCAACATTACCAAGTTCGATTCGTAGGTGTCATTGAACGCGGCAAATAACATGTACATATAATCTGGATACCATTGAGCTTTGTATAGTTCCTCACTCAGACAAGTTTTCAGATGTAGCAGGAGCTCCAAGCACATCGCCCGCTTTCCGAAATCAACTTGATTAAACAATCCTCGTATGAGTTGCTGATGAAAAAATGTAACGATAAAATCTTTGTACTGATTTTCGTTTTCCTTGAGTGGCGTTAACTTATCAGCGTCCGCGTTCTCACCACGTGCTTCTTCATTGCGAATTGATCTTTGAATTACATAGAAGGAGTCCTTAAATCGATTGAACGCTTTTTTATATAGAGCAAGCATGTTTTGTCGAAAATTCGGTAGGGATGACGATGCATGGAAACGGAAGAATATCATCAATAATTTGAAGTCTTCAGGAAGGAACATTTCCGTTGACTTTTGGCATTCAACTAGTAAAGTTAAAACTAATATTCGAATCTATAACAATTTCAACATTAGTTCTATGATGTTTATGTGATTCAATTAGGTTTACCTCAGCCGATTGATGACAGGTCAACATCTGAATGTGTTTTTTACTCAAAATGTTTGCCCCATTGCATGATTTGCTAGTCAGCACATTTAAAATATTCTCCAGTTTGACATTAGTTTTCCTTGCTTTGATAATACAACTCAACACAGCGCGGTATTCGGCATCGGTAAACGTTTCACGATCCATTAGTAACAACACCGACGGATTCAACTTGAAAGCACTGTTAAAAATCTTTAAAATATATACAAGAACAGCTTCCGGATGCTTGAAAGGCAATAGTGGTTCCACCCAAACGTGGATCCACGACTCTCCCATTTCTTTTTTGTGTTGTTCCATTAATCTCTCATACGCTACACAGACCTAACAAAATTAAACGGTGACTTACGGTTTATGAGTTCGTAAGACTTGAGCAACTTACATCTTGGGCAACACTGGGATTATCCAACGCATTCAACAAACTCTGCGGTAGGTTCGGAAAAGATTTCATAAGAATTTGTACCTTAATCGTTGAAGCTATATGCGGCAATGCTTTGTAGTTAGGATTCTGCCCATGGATGATCTCCGAAATAGCACTAGCAAACATCTGTTGGTATTCATTGAATGCAGCAGGCTGGGCTTCTACCGAATGCGCGATATTATCGCTGTCGTTTGAATCCAGCGTGAGGGTAATAACAGTCTTAAGAAGTTTTTGTGCATCACTGCGAACAGCGTCGACAAAGTGATCCCAGTGCACAGAAATGTAGTCCCAGCAGCCTTGAATTATATCAGTGAGATGTTCAATCTTTATTTTAGAGATGAGCGGCGAGAGCGAAATTAGCGTGCGACTGATTTCAAGTATTTCTGGTGCGATGCTGGTTCGTCTAGATAAAAAACAAAAAAAACTAAGTATTATATTGATCATATGGTTGCCTATGTTAATTTAAGCACAGAAAACAAATTTGGTTATATGTTTACTTACACCATGGCGATTTCCAACATTTTTTTGAAGATATAGATCGCCACCGGCGTTTCATCCACCATATATTTTGACATTACGTGCAAAGGACAAGTATGCACAATTCCAGAAAAGATGCAGATACGCGTGGTGTAACAATCTTCGCATGACTGCAGCATCACTGTCAGTAGATTATCCTCCGGTTTGATGGACGGAATATTTAAGGAAGACGCTAAATTATTCAGTTCTTCCTATAAAACAAACATACTCAACTTGCGCATGCGTAGAAACAAACTCAACCTACTTGTTCTATATTATCAGGGAATTGAACAACAGCCATCACTAATAACGCGCCGCAATGTGCCTTCGTGTTGAACGCGAGTTTCTCATTACGAATCGCCTTGTAGCACTTCACCAGCAGCGTCTGACTTTCCTTCGAAAGATGAATACTAGTATCACAATTGTGCAGCAGAGTATCGAGAAATTTAACCGTGCTGTACATCAGCTGCTGCGCAAGTTCCAGCGGAACTGTTCCCGATCTAAAACAAAAGATAAACAAGAAAGAATCAGAATTAAAACACATATCTGTTAATAATATTGTCGATAACTTACTCAAAAAAAGAAAAAATGCTTAAAAACACGTCATACGCGAATAAAAAGACGATGTCGATGATTTTATTGAGAGCCTCAACGCCAGGCGGAAAAGTGCCGAATAAACCTTGTAGAATAATAAGAAAAGTATTCCTGCGCTTCTCAGTCTCAAAATCCAACATGTCATTGTCATCTTCATCAACGTCCTCCTCAAGCCTGTCCAGCTTGGCGATAAAATGCTTTATCTGAATTGACAACTTATCTTTTACCAACTCAGGATCCAGGGATGACAGTATTCGAGCACATGTCTTCTTTATTGGATGTTTCGATGTTGTCCACAGGTATATGTGGCATATCATCATCACCACACATTCTACCTCTTCAGGGGTTTTTAAGCGCTCAGCTAACTGCAAAATTACATCCTTATTAATATTATTAATCCGGAAGTGGGATTGTTTGTTTGCTACGCTTTCACGCGGAAACCACTCAACTAATCATCATGAAATTTTGTACCCATTTTTAAGGACTTTTCATTTAAAAAATAAATAAATTTCATGTTAAGGCTTAAATGTTTTAATTTTATTTTGCATGTCAATTCTACTTTCGGATCCAATTGTCTCAGTGCTTTTGGAAAATAAATCATTTTCTATTTATAGTAATATGACTAACATATTACTATACACTGTTTTAATTGCAAATACATAAATAATGAGTAACTAAAGCTTTTCTTATGTAAATATCCTACCATCACTTTTCATCATTTTGTACATAATTAAATAAAAATTTAAATATGAAAACTTAAAGAAATTTAATTCATAAAATAAAAATTTTCCTGGTTATGGCAACATGTGTCAATAATTTAAAAAAATATTATTTTTTATATATTAAAACAACACTTACTTCATTAAGAATTTTCTGCTTCTCTGAAAATGAATTTGAACTGATAAACTGTTCCAGCTTCTCCTTGAGACTTTCCATAGAAGACCCCACTTCAAATGGATAGTCTGGAATTCTATCTTTCATCTCATCCATTTTCAAGCACTAACCTGCACATAAAACAAAAAATTATATAGCAAAAACTGAAAACTCGCCGAACAATTGAAAATACATAATTAATGGCAAAAATGTAGAAATGTGCACTTACTGAATCATAGATTGTGTATTAATGTTAACCTCACTTATTTAAAATGAAATTCGCTTGCCGCTCGAGCAGAGAATGATCTCGATGTGATTAGGAACTGCGAGCGCGAACGGATAGAAATGCGTTGAGGCTATTCACACGTTGTTACCGAGCGTAATATCAGCACTATCAGACTATCAGCGATCGTAGAAAACAGCCCGGGAGCCAAACAGTCTAATTTTTAGCACATGCTTTTCGGTTGACAACTTGTGCAGAATGCAGAATGTGGAGGCAAAATGTGCAAGGAAGAAACACAACTTTTGATAAACGTGACTTATTCTGATTTCTCGCGGTATTCTAATTGCGGAAAATTCGGTTTGGAATTGCGGTGTGACGGTGAGGTTGGATGGGCAATGCTTCTCAATTGGATTTAAAATTGTTGGACAAAGTTTTGCTTACGTTGGTGTATGTTGGATTGCCTACAACAACAGAATTCATTTGTTGTTTTGCACGAAGTTTTGATTGTAACAAATATTTTAGAACAAACTCCAATTTATTGTTAAACAACGTTAATTATGAATATACAATAACTAGATTGGGGCAGAAATAAAATTTATTAAATCTTTGTTTTACGACCATCTTTGTTGCCTTGTTAATCAATGCTGAGTTGTTAGATCGATATTTACAAATATAATTGTAATATCCGTGATTACGATGGGTGGTAAAAAGAAAAAGGCAAAATCGAAAGCATCCAAAGCGCCTGCCGATAATAAAAAAGGAAAATCAACCGGAAAATCTAAAAAGTCGGTAAGAAAAGGGGGCCGCCTCAAAAGTTCGAAATGCAGCGTGGATATATTCACTGAAGCGGCTATGGAAAACGCCTACTCCACATGTCACAACGTGCAGGATCTACTTTTCCGCAGAGGTTTTCCATGGCCAGAAGCACAGAAAAAGAAGAAAAAGGGCAAAAAATAAATAAAGTATTTCAAAATATTTCAAAAATATTTTGCAGTAAACAAACTTGACTATGTACTAAATATTGTCAACTCAAGACACATATTGTATTACTGATAATGTTTTGAAGCAATTAATGAAAACGTATCATGCAATTGGCATTTTCTTAAGTAGTCAGTAACGAGAAGTTAGCATCATAGAAACTCCAGTGGCGGATGCTGCATAACGCAATCACAAGGTCACGCGTCAAGGTCGATACTTGTCAAACGCATTCATATCATTTGATATCATTAGTATCAGGCGGAACCACTTGGAAACGCGGGCTCGGAGCGAAAATTACCTTATTAACAGCGGCTTATCAGCGAATATCGTTTCCGGGAACGCGTAATCAAATTCTATCGAAAAACTGTGTTTCCACGACGGTGGAACACTGGCGATAAAGTGAATAGCATCGTCATGCTTTTGTTTATTGTGCGGAACAAGTGATAGTCGGGACGGCTCAACAGTACTTGTGATGATTTAGTAACATCAGCAAGAAATACCCAAGTGATTAGCAGCGATGGCAGCCGCATTCATAGGCAACGATGATCTGTGGCGAGAATGCGCCAGTTGGTTAACCAGATTCAACATGCTCCGGCCAGACCACAGGGCGAACCTGGAGACAGCCACCCTTTCAGATCTAGCCACCACGCTGCGAGATGGTGTGTTGCTGTGCAACTTGCTCAACAAGATTGATCCGGGGTGCATTGATGTCAAGGATATCAATCAAAAGCCACAACTTGCACAGGTACATTTGGGCGTTGTAGACCGTTATTCTTTATATTAACCGCGTTATAATAGATACATCTTACATACATAATGATATTCTTAATAATAAAAAATGATGACATGTGCATTCATTCAAAGAATGAATGGATTAGTATGTGCGTAATTTAATACAAAACTTGAAGAATTAACGGTGTTTCGCTGCGTTTATGTATGAATTGTTATCATTGCACTACGCATGTTTTATTTATAATCATCCTTAAAGGTATGCAACCCAAACTACGACTCGAATACTAGGGTAGATCGACAGCATTTGCATATTTTGTTAGTTAATTACCCGAAAATGTTACGATAATTATTCAATTCGTGAAGCTTGTTTAATCACATTTACATTTACATGTTTAAAAATTCAATGCAACACATTTTTATGTCAAATGTTTTAATTTATACATAAACATTATAATAAATTGTTTTTAGGAGAATATTTAAAATTAAATTGAACCTTGGTATATTTAAAGATTGGTTGGATTATAATTTTGCTATATAAGTTATAAAAATGATTGAAAATGTAATAATAATAAACGTTCTGTTGCAGTTTTTATGCTCAAGGAATACTGAATTGTTCTTGAAAACATGCAGAGTTAATTTTGGTCTGAAGGAAAGTGAACTGTTTGAGCATCAAATGTTATTTCACTTTATGAACTTTCATCAAGTCCTGATCACACTCTCTGCATTATCAAGATGCCCAAAAGCACAACAGCATAATATCGAAGGATTCACTGCTCAATTGGAGCGCAGTGACGAGGATGATGAAGTGTATCAAAGTTTGAAGTCTGTGTAAGTATACATGAACCATGCTAATTACTTATTAGATGAAAGCAATACTCAAGTGTGGTCAAATATTTATAAAAAAATTTCCTTCTTCCTGGAGTGTAACGAATGGCAATGTGAACGAGCCAAGCTGGCTCCAATTCACGATTCCCTGCCCGCATCCGAGCGATCACGAAGAGGAGGTCTACGATGATCTCTGCTACGTGACGTTCTCAACGAATCAAAACGAGGTATTAACGTACAACAATCCGGAAAGTGTTGCGTTTACCCTCTGTGTATGAATGATAGCTGGCGATAGCTGATCTAGATCTGATTTAAATTAATTTTCTGTTGCTGTGTTGGGTTTATTTTTCTTCTTGTCATTTTATTTATTTGTTTGCTTGTTTTTATTGTGTAGTAGTAATACCGCGCCTGAAATAAGTGAAGAGCAGCTCGAATGCAATGAAAATGTTCATCGCAATGATGAAATTTATCAAGGTTTATGTGGTATGCGCACACTCGTGAGTAGTTTTTATTTTTATGCACTTTTTATGTATATCTACAAGTTCTGTTGAAATAAGTATCTAATTATGATTGTTATTTATTCAGAGCGACAAGCTTGCTTTGGAGAAACGCGATTACGTGATTAAAGAATTAATCTACACGGAAAGTAACTACGTGGACGTGCTAAGAAAGATCAAACATTGTTATATAGAAAAGTTGACATATATTTTGGAGCCCAGGGATCATGCCAAAATATTTTATAGGATTCTTGTAAGTAGATTATTATTTGACTAACTTAATTTTATTTCTTCTATTTATATTTATTAAATATTTGTAGGACATTTATACGGTGAATAAAGATTTAAAATGTGAGCTAGATCGACTGGGTCGTAGTAAATCGCTGAAGTTGAGCCACATAATAATGAATTTCAAAGAACGGTTTTTGATCTACGGTGATTTCTGTTCGAATCTGGCGGATGCCACAACTTGCCTGCAGGATCTATGCGATCGCAACGAAACGATTTGTCAGGCTATTGAGAAAGCCGACCAGGAAGCCAATCAAGGCAAGTTCAAACTGCGCGATTTATTACAAGTACCAATGCAGAGAATTCTCAAATATCACCTGCTATTGGAGAATCTCGTCAAGGAAACCGATCCAGTAAGTTATACATTTATTAAAATGTGGTTTGTATTAATATAGTATAATTTTTTAGAATCACGAAGAATATACTGAATTAAAGAGGGCACGTGAAACAATGGTGGACGTTTCACGCTACATTAATGAAATGGCGCGCGACAAGGAACAAATGAATGTACTGCAGGAGATCTCGCGTAATATGGTCTGGGACCAGGGTACACAGTTCCCGATTGAGCGGTGCGGGCGGTTAAGACGCGATGGTGAAGTCCGCGTGAAATTGCACGGCGAACCTAAGCAGCCCAAGCAGCGCTACGTTTTTATCTTTGACAAGTATATGATTCTCACAAAGCAGCGAGGCCAGCAGTATCTCTATCGCACGATGCTTGATCTCTCCGAGTTCACCGTCGACGAGGCGAATAATCGCGCATTGCTACAGCAGGGTGTGCGTTGGTCCTTCCAATGGCACATGGTGAAGAATGACAAACAACTGGTGTACTCGATGAGTGTCAAATCAGGAGACATCAAGAACATGTTAATCAGAGCTATTAAAGACGCAATGTACGTTGTTCACTTTAATGTAATTGTGATAACCTATATTTATTAATTTTTAGTGAAAATATCCACCCTATTGCATTATCAATGACAAATCATCAGTTTGAGATGCACACTTACAAAATGCCCATGACTTGCTACAAATGTTCGAAATATCTGAAAGGACAAATCTACCAGGGATACAAATGCCGCGTATGTAGTATCTCTGTGCATAAAGAGTGTATTGGTTCGTCGGGGCGCTGCGGTGCACCGGTGAGGTCGTTAGCGCCAGCACCCTCGCAGGAAGCGCTGACATTGCAAAGCAAACTGTGGTTCGCGGGCGAGAAAGATCGCGCACAAGCGGTTAGTTTATTGGAGAATCGTAAACCCGGCACGTATTTGGTACGCATACGTTTGCAAAAGGATTCGGATGTTTATGCACTTAGTCTCAAGTAAGAAACAGAAGTAAACATTTAAAATCATGTAAATTTACTGTGGTTATTCATAGAACTGAGAATGGCGTTAAACATATGAGGATATGCAGCAGCACTACTGAGAACAAGTATTATCTGTCTGTGTCGAGATTCTTTAATAGTTTGGAGGACATGGTGCGAAATTATCAATTAGTTAGTTTAAAAGAAAACTTTGAAAGGTAAGCTCAAATATTTTGCATGTTTCGTTGATTTATATAATATTCATTTACTTAGATTGGAAGCCGATGCGAAATTAGAGTATCCGTATCGGCAAATTAAGGCCGAAGCGGCGCAGACATACGCGTCGCCAACGATTTCTTTCGAACGAGGAGAAATGGTCGTAATTATCGATAAAGACGAAGAAGGTGGAGGAAGATGGTACAAAGGCATTTCACGAAATGGAGTAAGTAATTTTCCCGTAGTGCAATTTCAATAGAACTCATAAAACTTTACCAATTGTTTAGATTGGACAATTTCCAAGTTGTTGTGTCGTGGAGCAAGAGGAGATAACATATGATGCCTTTTAATTGAAGACAAGAATAAAAGGAAGATACTATTAGCTAGTCACATTTTGCAATCTTCACTACAAACGCTTTCTTCGTTAAATCCAACAACCACCAGCCTGGGAAACGAAATATATATATATATGGGAAGCAAACGACGAAACATTTTTGCTGTTGTTCTGTCTCGGTGTTACAGTTTCAACTTAAAACAAATCTTTTACAAGCGCTCAGATTTTATATTTTAATATATATAGCTAAGCGATTTATTGGAAAATAATATTTGATGTAAATTTAGGGAAATTTTTTATAACGCAGCAAGCGCTTGGACGTCTTATCAGTGTAAAACCGACACTGTTCTCAATTATTCAAGTGAAACACACGATTAGCGGAGACGATTGGCCTAAAATCAATTTATTGAATCGAATGCTGCAATTAATTATAAAAGTCGGGTGCCATTTTTCTATTCATCTTAGGTGTAGTATGTTCACCATACTATCAAACTGAGTACATAAGCAAAATATTTATTATGACGCGTTACGATTATAGAAAAAGTTTTAACTATGTTAGCTATGCGTTACAGTTGAATGCAAAATTTTATCAATTGGCTCAATCTGTACTTATTTGTAACATTAAGTACAAAGAATTATTGTTACACCAGTTATTTAATGCATGTGTCAAAAGTACTTTTACAAATTTACCATTTATATTTACTCGTACTGTGTGTAAATGTAGAGTACATTCCACGATCATTCCCACAAACAGCTCACGAAATGATGACGTAAAATTTGTCCAAAATCACAGTGCCAAAATCGCGCTGGCAACGAAATTACGTGCGCAAGGTGGCTACTTTGCGTACCGTCCACTTGTTATTTTCAATAATAAAATTTACACATTTTTGTGACTGCTTTAATTGAAGTTTACGATTGCGGCAAAGAGGTGGAAAAGAGACAGCCGAGATTGTGATTTCGATACTTTGGCGAAAAGACGTTATACTGTACTTGTTTGATGGCACAACATGTTTCAAGTGTGTGTTGTTGTGAATATGTGGAATTAAAAACAAAACAAATTGACTGTTTGTAGACATTGTTATCAAGAAATACAAAAGCATTTAAATAAACAAATATAAGTAAACTAATTTGATCAAATATGGTTGGAACTTTTACCCTTGCAATGTGACACTCTTTTGTCGTAAAATACTCTCGTTGTCGTTGATTATTCGTGAACAAGACTCCATATTTGTGATGATATTTTGCAGATCCCACTGTTTTCTTAATAAAGCATGCTCCAATGTGAAGTGACTGTGCCGCACACACTTTATGCCTGTGCAATGGGCCGTTGAGTGAAGTTTAATGCCAATTTCATGAATTAACGCCGCTAAGTATTTTTCATACTCGTTCACGCACTGAATTTCTAGAAATGGAATGATTTATTGTTAAATCGTGAAAACTTATTTGTAAAGATAATAAAATTAAACCCTAAAAAACCGACAATAAATATTCTTACCTATTGTAAACTCGGGTGGACTAAAATCGACGCAGTTAATACCATAAATCACTGGAATTTTTGAATCTTTTGGTCTTAGCAAACCTTGGGCAGCTAATTCATAGGCAGCTTGTGATTGCATATCAACTCCACACATTCTACAAAAATAAAATATAATAATATATTATATTTAAATAAATACAGTGCACAGTGATGCGGCACTCTTTTAATGTTGTTGGACGCATTCTCAACTGGGTAAGATTTGTGAATTTAAAGGATTATGAATTATTCTAAAGTTAATGCATTTTCAATGAAATTTCTCACTTTATTAGGTTTTTAATTGTTTGAGTGGTTGTCATATACAAGTACAAGTCTCTGTATAAGTCTCCGCATGTGCTACATGTTCTGAGATTGCCTAACGGGCTTAACATGTTCAACTCGAAAGAAAAAGTTGCATAACATGTTTTCTATAATATTTTACTTTATTTTATTTATCCGTAATATTGAATTAAATATCGAGTTAGACACATTTCGCCTTGAGGGCATCGCCTGAACTAAGTTTGCCATTAAACAACTTAATGGTAATTTTGAAATTATGTAACAAGCTCTCAAACATTTAAAAATCACAAATTCCTAACAATCCTACACATAAATAATCAATTATTTAAATTATACTTACTCAAACATCTTTCTCTGGTGTGATGCCTGCATATTGTAAAGTAAACGTTCCAGGTAAATTAATTTAACGTGTCTAAATGTGGACCGCTCCACGACTTTACCAGTTTTGAAAAAATCATCAGTAGCTTGACCTAAAATTCCTTTAACTCTGTAGGCACGAGTAGGATGGTTCTCCCGGATATGTTTTGCCATCTTTGTGCCTGTTCTTATGCCCAATACTAAACAAATCAACAAAAACTGTGTTGCTATTAAATACACTGTTGCAATAATAACTTACGCAACACTCCAGATGATCTACTACCTAAATAATTCGACCAACTACATGGAATATCCTCCTGAAGGTATCTGGGACCCACAACTAGTGGATGATCCGCTAAATTTTCTTTAACAACAACGTCATATTTCCCATCCGACGCGTTTCTATCGATTGAGACATAATCCATTGGTGGGCGTACTTCCAATTCGTTTAATTCTAATTAAAATATTTAAGGAAATAGTTAAGTTTAAAAGAAGTTTAAAACTTTTGGACTGTAGTATTATAAGTTCGGCAACCAGAAATTCAAAGAGAAAACAAATCTCGTGAAATAACAAGTGTATATATGGTTGCCTAAGTAAATTGTCAACACATTTTTTGCATCGGTCTGGCAAGATATTTGGATTTTATTTATACCGATTTCTACATTCAGCATCCAGCACTGCGCAAAAGAAGTTGTGTGGCATTTTCCCAGTAAATCGTTAATAACAAGCTATGTAAGTACTTTCACGCCTTACCTTGGCTAATTTTCGTTAAAATCGCACCGCGAAGATGCGTTACTGTCATATCGGCCGGTTTATTCACGCAGATAATGCCTTTCAATTGATTCCATACTAAAGGAGCACTTTTCACTAACATAATTATAAAATTCCCACACTTCTCAGAATAATTAACTATTAATTCACACTATTTTTATGTTTATTTCTGTTTGACTATTGTATGGTTATATCTAAAAGACTAAAATGCCGAAGTGTGACGGTTATATACGAACTCGACTTTCGGATATCGTGAAGTTTAAATAATACCAAGTGGCTATGACTAATTATGGTGCTGGTTATTACTAATCAATGAATTTTCCCTCTTTATTTAGATTAATGTCATTACGTAGCTTGCAGTTAATAAAAAGGATGTCGAGCAAGATCCCCGAGGTCGACATCGATCCATCTGGTGTGTTCAAGTATATCTTGATAAAACTGGACGTGCAGGAAGACTCCGATAAAATCACCGCCGATGTCGTGCGAGGTTATGCTGAGTGCGGGTATCACGGTATGTACAAAACAATTCAAATATTCAACATAACACAGTAATAAGGTATATCTTTGTTGATTATAATATATTTTTGTATAAAACACGAAAATACGAGTCTCTGTACAAGGAATGCGTTCATATGACCACATAAATAAACTTTCAGACAGTTTTAATATAAAAATATTACAAATATAAGTCGAACGCCTTAGTGCTGGGAAAATCCGCTGCCATGCTGCATCAGTTACTATTGAATTAAAATGGCGGCACATTCTTCGCACTGTGACGATTCATAACTGGTTACACATCGATGTGTGGTGCAGATTTTGGCTAATTTCGTGCGAGGTGCGCGAATTACAATTATATACATTTTCCGTTCACAACATTCAATATAATTCAATTTCAAGTAGTATTTTTGGGGATTTGGGGTTAGGAATGATTTCATTACGAGCTTGTTTCGTTATTATTTTTTAGGTTGGTCCAAGTGAGAGGTACAGATTTGCGGTTACGTTAGTTTTTATATAATTTGTTATAGAAAATACGGGTTGCGTTCTACACGTGTGCTAATTTTAGACATTTTAGTGAGTATACACATATTTTTGTTCTTTTAGGTTGAGAGACTAATAGTGAGATCCATCAATTGTTTGCTGTAATATGGGTTGCCTAGGTGCACAGGCGTTGAATTGACTGCTGGATTCGCTAACAGTATAATTGATATTTTTCCTTTTATTCATTCACATTGATTAGACTTGATTATAACATTCGATTGTGATTAGAAACTCAGTAATACTCGACGACCCTGTACATTTCTCGTTTATTTACAAATTAGAGTTTGATTTTTCGATTAGGTCGTTAGGATGTGCGCCGACTGCGTAGGCAACACCAAGATCGCGGTATGCTGAAACCTCGTTCTTTACCCTTATGTGCTTTGCTTTGTTTGACGTCTTTATCACCCTTGAATTGTGGTGCAGGACGCGGGTCGACCATAGGTGAAGTATCCGCACTTTCGGATTCATCAGCGCGTTTTACCGTGACGATTTCATCATAGTTTACTTTCGATTGATGACTATCGACAGTGATCGATTGTTTTCTAGGCTGGCGTGAGACAACACCGTCATTCTGATTTACAGGGGCCGCACCACAATCAACGTCTACTTTGTTGATCTCAACCACGACCTGATCTCACGTCCCGTCTTTTTCCGGTTTCACCTCGTCACACACCTTGGGATCCATTTCTGTATTACTTTCAATTCCGGATGCAGTTTTTGTTTCATTAGCTGATAGATGAGGAGGTTCAATGCTGCGGGTTAGCGTACCGCATGGATCGTAGTCATTACAAGTATGCATGAGGCTGAAGGGAAGTTTCAAAGAGACATTGCCACCCATCACACTCATGATCAGTTTAACCTTGACATAGTAAGAGACGTAAATGGCGAAGACGTTGCGTTCATCTGGGTGGTTGCCACATGAAGTCACAGTTGACGCTAGACTTATCCCAGTCTTGGTGTAGGAATCCTCAAGGGCGATCCAGTTTTTAGTGGAGGATTTAATAGGCAGCAAGTTGTAGGACCTGGTGACGTGTTTGCCCAAAGGCACAGGGCAGTCCTCTTTGGCGTTGATCATAGCGACCACGTTTTTGAATTTTCCATTGGAGAACATGCATACATCCACGTGTTGTACTACGAAGACCTGCAGCAGACGGAATGGTCGTTAATTTTTTTTTTTGTACCAAAATAGACTAGGGCCAAAGGGATAGTAGAAAGTAGTCAGGGTTGATGAGGGTGCCGGTCGTAAATTAGGACCGTCCGGGTGTGTTTTATTGGTGTCGGCATGCCTTGGAATGACTTCATGATTGCTTATTTAGGGGCTTTTATATCGTCGTTTAGGAGGATGCGACAAGTGTTGTGGAGAATTTTTTTGTACCCAGATCAATTGATCATTAATTTTGGAACATTTTTTAATGCTATTGACCACTAAATATGACATGTATTTTATACTAGCTCATGCCCGCAACTTGGTTCTTTATTTGTTAGTAAAAGTTTAATTAATTTTTAATTTTTAATTTCTTGGTTCGTAAAACTAGTATTTGTCGATCATCAATAAGATTTGCAATTTTATTTCGAAGAAATAAATGCTAATCACTTTTTTTTCGTATCGAAATTAATCATTTAACTAATAATTTGAAAAGTTTCATCCATTATTTAACACTCTGCAAGTCATAATATTTGATATTTTAATAGTTATTCTCCTATTCAGGGCGGAGAAGAATCTAGAAAATCATAAATCATAAAAATCTATCCAGCTGTTCTTGAGTTATAAATGTTGTAACTAACACGACTTTGTTCTATATAGATAGAATTTTAATATTACCCCGCTTCTTAAAACCTCTTACGTCATAGTCATGAGAATCATGTATAGAATACGTGGAAGATTTATAATTATTTTATTAAATAAATTTTACGTCCCTGGAAAAGAACGCTGTGAACAAACGAATGCGATTATCCTTGAACCTTCAAGAACATGCGGCGCATTACGGCACGTGCCGATTTCAACGAGAAAATTCTTCATAAAATATCAACTTTTCAAACATTTCATACATCTGAACAGCTAAGGTACAAATTCAGAATAATGTCTTGTAAATTCCTTTCATTTCTTTTAAGTTCTGCACCTTTGAATTGGCTTTGAATCTTCCAAACTGTTTGTTTTTGTTTGTCCATACTTGGCATCTACCAAATACAAGATCCGCAGTGTTTTTATATTAATTTTATATCATCCTGATCTTATAAAAGAACATTTGGCAAGTGTTGAATTCCTATCTCAGAATTCTCCAGTAAAAAAAACAGGAGGAAGCGTTTGAAGAAGATCGTTTGGAAAAGATCCAAGATTACTAACGTTATTCCTACTAGAAAACAATACGAAGACATTGAAATGCATTGCGGGGAGTTTTGATGAAGATGTCGCCATGAATACTAAAATATTCGGTGATCAAATTCAGAATAAGTTGCCTTGAAGTTCCAATGTTGAAAGTTGAAAATAATTTTTGAGCAAAATTAAAATTTGAAACAATTTGCGTTGTTTGTACTCGACGAAAACATTCAATTACGTCTATCTCATGACTCCTGCTCCAATTATGTTGTAAACTTGAAGTACTCTTCGCCCAAGTGGGCGCTTTGAGTGAGTGAGTATGCCGAAATTAATCCTTGACCCGAATTCGCGGTAAAATGTACTCATTAACACACTTGCACGATTAAATTGTGTTTAAATTTCGACTTTATTAAACGCGCGTTTTGCAGTCAAGCGTTGCATAAAATTAACATCAACATATTTGAAATTTTCTTTCTCGGAACGTTTCTGCCGCTCTTACTGGCCTGGCGTACTCTTTGGTTTCATCCTTGAATATCCAATATTTTATTTATTCAACACTCGAGAGTAATTGAATTTCTCGAGCTGGGGAGGGACTCGGATCAGATGTAGTAATTTAAATTTTGTTAGATTGTCCTTGAGACACGCGAGCTGCGAATGTCAATCTAATTTCATTCTTTACACAGTCCTTTTACAGGGGTGTTAAACAAACGTCAGAAATTAGATAAATATTTTTATATGTTTTCAAAGAATTGTAGTTTTCGTAATATTTTTGACCGAAACTGGTGTTTTTGTTTGATTTTTAGAAATTAGCGGTTGACCGCGACTTTGTTACTCGTTAATTGTTTTTTTTTATTTCTTGATCATCTTAGATATATAGGTATTATTATTGGTAATACCCTTGAAAATATGTGTTCAAAATTTCATTAAGATCGGTTGAATAGTTTCCGCATAAAAGCGTAACAAACAAACAATTTCACTTTTGCGTTTATAATATGAAGTATTTTGCATGTATCTTGTTAACTGTTGCACATATTCGTCCTAGTCAGCGACATCTGAGTCCTCCTTATATATCTATAAATGATTTACTCCCTATAAATCCCGACTCCTCATTTTACCCCCATTTCAGTCTTTTTCCGTGACGTAAAGTAGCTTATCGCCTCCTTCAGGATGTAATCTACTTATATACCTAAATTCATCAGAATTGGTTTAGGGGAGAAGCGAAGGCAGAAACGTGAGTTACTTTGGTATTTTATAATATTAGTATGGATTTGCATTTTGCAACCAGCTTGGACTTGAGGCCGGAAAATACTCAATACACAATTTAATTTACCTTGATTCGTCTGATAGTCTTGTTGCTATTATTGTGCACATGCACAGTCACTTGGATCTCCTCCCCATGATGGTAAACAGCTTTGTCTAGCGAAGCTTCCAACTCCACACGACCATCGCTCAGTAAGAAATACTTTTCGACGACTGCGTGCGGTGCGGAATATCCCTTAGCTGCACAGCAGTACTCTCCCTTCGATCATCTTGAATATTACCCTAAATTATAAACAAACATAGTATAAAAAAAACAAATTTTGTTAATGGTTTAATAACAATACATTTTTGCGATCACTTGGTTTGAGTCCATCCTTATTGTCTTCAGCAGGCGGTTGAAATGTGACCTTACAAGGTGACTTTCCGCCTCCATTATCAATATTCGTAGTACCAATGGTGGTTGTAGTATTTGAATTTTCATGCTGATTGTTATCTTCGTTTTCCTTGTCGCTGCTCTCGATTTTATCCGTTTGTGATGCTGCTGCTGGTGCAGTCGGAGTTGTGGTTGTGGTAGCATCCAGATTTGTCGACTTGTTTTTGATCTGTAGGCCACCCTCGACGCTTTTGGACTTTGACGCCTGCATTGTGGGCGGTTGGCTGAAAAGTTTCGTACTGTCTAGTGGTGCACTCTTGCAGCCGAAGAGCGCGATCTTATGTTTACTGCTGCGGTCTTTTTGTCCAGCAGCTGTGTCGTTGGTTGTGCCTGGGTTGTATCCGTATGGGGATGGTGGTGCGAATGCTTTCTGCACCACGCGGATGCCCATGCGGACAGTCGTGCGACGATGCAGTTTTTCATCAGCTTTATCTGCTACAAAAATAATATTGAAATATTAAATATAAAATTAAGAGGTAAATAAGTATATGTTTATACTCGTATAATATTGAGAGGTTAATTAGTGGTTGTCCATATCGTAGTGAACTTTAATTCTTTGACATTTTATTATCATTAAGCTGCGAAGCATATAATTCCCGTTATTATAATATCAATGGACGTTATTTTGCTTTGTGCAGTCGATGAAGTACGTTCTATTATTATCGAGGGCGTTGTGTGCATACGAAATGCCGGCATTTCCGGAAATCTAGCGGAATATGGAAAATGCCCGTGCGCTTGAAATGGCTCATTAGGTTATATAATGTTATAGAAGAGTCTGAAATTAATGGCCATCAACATTATAAATTAATTTCATGTTAAAATTGCGCTGCAGTAATAAAGTTCGCTGAAACAAATTTGATTTGTTGCTGCATTAAACTTGAAAGTTGATGCTACACTCCAGAAATGGCAAGTTTGTAAAAATTTTGCTTATCCTGAAATGTTTTTTTATATATTCGAGCACTGGCCGAGAAATATTGCGATTTATAATAACTTTACATCGTAGTAAATGTGGCGGAAAAGTTCTCTCTACTGATTTTTATTGTTTCCCTACGAAAATTTAATATTACTCTTTGCTGCAGTTGGGAAAATATTTAACAAACAATGTGGAGTTTTATACGACTCAATTTTATGACTATGCTTGCGTATTAATGAAGAAACAAATCTGGAATGCCCCATAAACGTTATTTATATTCGGATATGATGAGATTTAGCAAAGTTGAATTGTCGCTCGGATTGTCTTCATTTCGTTTTATGATGAAATTGTCGTCTAAAACGTATTTTCTCGTTTCCACAGGAAATCACAACAAAATGAACATTTTGAGTTTATAGTCCGTTGGAAAATTTCATAATTTGTTTAAAAATAATAAACAGGAAAGCTTTCGGATTATACTTTGGCCGAACTGGCTTGGCATTGTGAATTTATAAAACAAAACCAGGAATGATTTGTGCTGTGAACAAAAACTGTCAAGAACAGGTGGTTGTCAGGCGGATATCAATTGATCGGTTGAGATGAGTTGGGTGGAATTGCATTGGCTATAGTGCAGCCTGGAGTATTTGCACCGATCATGATTAAAAGTTAAGCGTTGTAGGAGTGGATGTGTCACGGAAAACTTCAGCTAAAGACAGTAATATTTCTTGTTAATAGTAAATTGAACGCCCTTGAAAATACCATCCATATTGATGTCATAAATGGAAAATATCTATTTGTTTTCTTTTCATGACAACACTCCTGTTCCGATTTTAATGAATTTTGCTGTATCGATACGTTGGACAATGAAGAAGTAAATAGGGTATTTTTGCTGTTTCAATCAACCGAATTTTAGATTATACTAACTTTTGCCCGCGACTTCGTCTACATAGTTTTAGTAAGAACTAGCTTTAACCCGCGGCTTCGCTCGCGAATATCTAAAATAATGAAGTTGCTTCCGTACGCGTCTGTAGTCATGGAAGAAGTAACAATGAAGTAGAATGGCGGGAAGTTTAAAATGGCTGAAAGTATAGTCTATGGAAGTATAGTGTACAGTCTCCATAGTGTAGTCAATTGGATTTGATGTTGACGTAGCTGTCGGTAATACAGTGTGATGGTACTATAGTACTTAGGTTTAAGCTTCATTGCTGGAATGCTAGATGGCGTTAAAGTAGTAAAATAGCCAGATGCAGAGGTATTATTGGCTAAACAATTTCTTTATTTTATTTAAAAATATTTTTTATTAAATAAAAAGTAGCCTATAACCATTCGGGGACCACTAAGAATATGTGTACAAATTTTCATGATGATCGGTTAAGTAGTTTTTGTGGGAAAGTGTAACAAACATCAGGACATACGCATTTATAATATTAGTAGGGATGTAATTAATGTTTATTTGCTTGTGAAAGACAATATTAGTTTAAAGAAATGAGAAATGCTAATAAATCATTTTTGCTGCTTTCACCTACAAAACAAGTCGTGAGTAATATCCATTATATACGAGCATTATCTACAGGTCAGAGCTTGCGCCTGCGCATTTGCCTACGGAGCAGCACAAGACCGTATGAAACGCAGCTGCTGCTTGTGGCGGAGCCTTACATTTTGTAGTAGTGTGCGAGCAATTTTCGATGATTTAAAATACAGTTGAAATCTATCAATCACGTTAGTAAGGTGCCCGTTTAGCCACTATACACTAAATATACTCTTATCGCTTGGATTTAATTATTTAGCTACAAATTAATTGAGCCTATAGCAATTTAAGTATTAATATTCTGCTACTCTAGGCGGAGCCGAATCCATCAAATCATTGATCATCAAAATCTATCCATCCGTTCTTGAGTAATAAATGCTGTAATTACCCAGACTTTGTTTGATACATCACAGATGTGTATACATCATGAAAATTGTTTTCATTAAATTTGAAGAAAGATTCGTATAATATTTTTCCATTAGTTAATTACTCATGATCAAAATAATACAACTTTTATTAGTAGATTCAAAGCTCTGGCAGATGTGTTTTTTTACGCATTGCGATTTTGTTAATTAAAAAAAATCGTTTTTGGCTTAACTTTCGGTTAACTTTTCCAGTTTTACTGTTGCTAACGAAGCAAGCTGAGTTTTAAAATGACAAAACGTCTCCGCTCTCTTGTTGGCAAGAGTTACAACCGACGATCTCGCTGGTTAGTCCTGCCGGTCACATCCGTCTGAAATGGCCGCCAAAGTCCTTTCATGATTTACGATTACGAGTCGTGGGCATGATGCAGGAGCAGCATCTTTGTGTGCATGCTAGTGCGCGACGGTGACAATAAAAACTTTTTTGTTGTTGACTTGGTGGAGCAGCCAGCGTTCGCGCTCTGGGCAATTAATCTTTGCCCGGCGCCTTCACCATTTAAGGGACTTTTAACTTTACCCGAATGTAAGGTAGTAAATTTTTAAGCATAACGTGTGCTAATCCAGTGTTTATAATTTAGTACTTTGGGATATTGATTGGTGACGTCAAGCAATTCTCTCTGTGCGTTGTTAAGTCAAACAGAATTGAATTATTTACGAATGCTTGTACTGTTGGTTTGCGGTGAATGGGAATTTAGTGAAAATCAGGAATTGCTAATGGTTAGGACGGGCTCAACGCATTCATTTTACCTAAAAATATATCTGTTTTATTCTGTTGAATAATACTGAATAAATATTCTTAAGTCGAGTTATGTTAATTTAGTTTAAATTAGCTTTAAATTTTATGCGTAAATTCGGTCCTGTATTCCACATCTCAGATGAGTAGCAGCTGAATTATATGCGTCGATGAATCATTCTCTGTCTACGAAATGAATTCAATTCCCTTTGCTGCAATTTAATCGGCAAACGGATGATAACAAGAGGAAAAAAATGTTAAAAGCTTGTCGATTGAATTTCTCTCGTGCAATCAGTCAACTAATCATTACTTTATCCATTTATAGCTGCTTTTTACAGCCTTGGATATTTTATTGCGCTTGTACGCATTTTCGCACATAATTTCTCAGGGGCTTAGCATCGAATTTACGGCGACGTTGTTGTTTCTTCCAGCATTTGCATGCACATGAGTCATCATTTAATTTTTTTTCTTGTTGACTACTCGTGACACTAAACGTATTTACGAGGGTGTAAAAATTTACTTTGGAAAAAGAAGCGAATATTTGTTTTACGTCGGCTTGGTTGTCTTTCAAGGACAAGATATGTCTAGTTGCAGGTTGTAAAACATTGTTTTTGTTGAAATATCTCATTCTGGCGGCGGTGGTGTTTTATCGCTGGCGTTTTACAACGATATCGTTAAAATTATCGCCCAATATTTTGAGTGCCACTTGAACGTGTGTCAGCGTGTGCGGGTAGTTTACAGGGGTGAAAGTAGGTGAAGTACGTGACTGGTGGTGGTTTTTTCATCGATTGATTAATGTCTAAAACGCTTGTTCATGATTTGATGACTCATTATTCTTTCCACTATGTGCTAAAAATAAATGAGGTAAATATTAAATTAAAAAAAGCTCTTAATATGTGCGCGTGGTAAATTGAGTTATTATTACATTTTTTTCGCATACTGCGTTTAAAAATAAAATTTATTGTATTTACGACCCTCGCTTGAAATTGTTCCTCGACCAAGGGAGTAGGGCTTGACCCACTTTTTTCGTCTTCTGCTTTTGCTTTAACAGCATGAGCGGCAACACGAGCAATAAAAACGTATTCGTTTTCGGCGTGTAAGCACACGTCGAAACGTTGCTGTGGTCGTGCCGCAAGTAACTTTCGTTGCGTTGGTGCTTTAACCAAACTCAAACCACACGAAGAAAACGTCTAATATCGGAATTTAGGTGTTGGCTGAGTGCGCGCATTTCCGTCGCAGCTCTATCTAAGTCCATTTCATTTTTATCTAGTTGTACGTGTAAGGTGGATGTGGTGTGGGGAATGCAACATGGGCAGATTTTCTCATCAGTCCGATAAGCCGCTCGTCTGTTTTCTTTTTGCTTTTCGTACTTTTCGTGTTTTCCGTCCTCACGTTTTGGCCACTGTTTTTTGCTCGTCACACGTCAAAATTATACTCTCTATAATCCTGAGTCACGCGGAAAAAAGTAATAACTCATTAGGACGATGTGGATAAGGATTAAACTTTTAGACAACTGCTAAAATATTCTCTCTATTACTGCCAATTGGAAAATGTGGGAGGTATGTTTGCAATCAATGTTTGCAATCGTAAATGGTCGATGTTGTTTTGTTGTTGTGCATCCAAAGAATACACAATGCCGTACTGAATGTTACATGATTGCATACTTGATAAGCGAATTGCAATTGAACGTAGGATTGAAGCGTGAATTTACATACATTTTTTTTTATATATTGCAACTTTTTTTGAACATGTAGCAAGAAATTGTGATTTCAAAAATGATTTGATATATGTTCGCTTGACGTTTGAACTAAATCATTGGTGTTACACTGTTTGGCACTTGTTTCTACCCTTTGCTGGGTGGTTTTCCATGTGTACCGAACATTAATTCACTATTAACGCGGCAGCAGCGCCCCAGCTTGAACTCGACTTGGCGCTTGAGTTCGTGTAGCGGTTGTAAACAGGTCGTTGCTCATACTCGCAGCCGATAGATCATAATAAAAGCCGAAGTAGTCCGGGAATCGAATGCACGAACATAGATTCTCATTCATTTCCCCACGGCTGGTGGGAAAACAACTCCTCGATTTCGCGCAGTCTGAGACGTTTATTGATTAATGCGTTCACAAATCGAGGTTTATCGTTTTGTTTGATTCGTATTTTGGATGCATATCGAGTTTGCGCATTGGAACTGTTTGATCATGTTAGCAGACATGTATTGTAATGTATTAATCTTATTTGTTTTATAGTTTACTAGCTTTATCTCGCGGCTTCGCTTGCGTTGAAACCATCAAATAAATATTAGAAATCAATGAAGTTGCTTCTGTACGCGTCTGTAGTCACAGAAGAAGTAACAATGAAGTAGAATGGCGGGAAGTTTAAAATGACTGAAAGTATAGTCTATGGAAGAATAGTGTACAGTCTCCATAGTGTAGTCAATTGGATTTGATGTTGACGTAGCTGTCGGTAATACAGTGTGATAATATAGTGTTATGGTACTATAGTACTTAGGTTTGAGCTTCATTGCTGGAATGCTAGATGGCGTTAAAGTAGTCAAATAATCAGATGCAGAGGTATTATTGCCTAACCAATTTCTTTATTTTATTTAAAAAATAATTTTTTTTCATTAAATAAAAAGTAGCCTATAACCTTTCGGGGACCACTAAGAATATGTGTACAAATTTTCATGATGATCTGATAAACATCAGGACATTCGCATTTATAATATTAGTAGGGATTTGGGATTTTTACCAACGTTTGTTTCATAGACCTATTATGTGCGGTCTAAATTTTTATTTAAAGAAAAAGAGAAAGAAATGATAATAATGCAGTTTAGTACCATCCCGATGTGTTATATAAATATGATTGAATCTCAATTTCATTTTTTATTTCTTATTTTGCAATAATTCTTTTCCTTGGTAACAAATATCTCTATACCAAAGTTTATCAACATTTTTCAGGATAAGTCACAAATATACCAAAAAAAACACATATTCAGTTATAATTTTAGGTAGAATTACTAACCTTTCAATCTATTATATATAAATGAATCGCAAAATCTATTGGTAAGCGCATAACACAACAACGCCTATACCAATTTGGCCAATTCTTGTATAAAATGTTTTATTAAAGTCCAAGGGTGGTTTTTACGACGAAAAAATTTGAATAATTGCCGGGAAAACCCTAAAGACTGCCTTTTTCTACAGGATAAAAGTTGGCATTGAGATTCAAACATAGTTATAGTTAAATAGTTGAATCCGAGATGGCGCGCTGAAGGCCATTATTAGAAATTCTTTGTATTAATTATTTTAAAATAAAACTGCGAATCTTATTGATAGAATGGACACATACTATGTCCAGAACAAAAGAGTAAAAACGAATTACAATTTTATTAAACTCTACCGGATCGAAATCGCGGGCAAAAGCTATTTAGTAATAAAATCACAACAATGATGTGATCTTTTAATCATATTTTACCCTGTTTCACTTTATTTAGGCAACATAAAGTAGATAAAGTTTTTCTCCAAAATTAAATTTAAATTTAATCCGAAATAGGTTACTTTCGCATTTATAATATAATAATTCAGACACTTCGTACTTGCAATGCATATTTAAAATTAAAGTATTGACAAAATTTAGGAAATATATATATATATATATATTTACATAATTTGATTCCGATCGAAACCACAGAAATTAGGAAGAAAATTTGTTTAGTAAATACAAAAATTCGTATATCAACTGCACGTTCCTCGGCTGTGTTCATTCAATGTGCCCTCTTGTGAATAAATTCAAAGCCATGTATTTACTTTTAGGCTGAAATATTTGGCATTTTATTTATTTTTCGGATGAGTTTTTGTGTGGAATTTCTCAAGTGAAATCGAATTGATACTGCCTCTGGAAAGTTTCGCCACGTGCGTCCGCTGACTGCCGACTCCGCCGAATTGAAGGTGTGTTTTTATTTCCTTTTCAGCCCCTCACTTTTTCCTGCGATTGCGTTTTCAATGCGCGCGGAATTCCGATAACGGAATAAAGTTATGAGCAGCTGCGAAAAAAATGTTCCGGCCGTTTCACTCTATTATTGCGTTGGCGCTTTTGTTGAATAACTCGCAGGTTTTATGATGATTTGAGAACCTTCGCAGAATATTCGCTTGATGGAAAACAGATGAAAGTATATGAAAAGCAAGAAATATTATTAAATACGATGACAAGTGTGAAGCTGAAAAGAGTAAAGTGAGCGCACAATAAATAAAAATATTGACTTCGAGTGACTTTCCACTTTATTGATGGAAGTATTGAAGTTTTCTTATTTTCGTTATATTGATAAAAATTCTTAGCGAATTTTGCACTTTGCGATATTGCGACAAAATTGATTTTTTAAATCTTCATTATTTAGGGATATATAATAAAAAATATTACAATCTGTTGCTTTATTAGCCCTTGGGTCTCAGGACATCCGTAGCATGTGATGTAATTGTGTCGGGCGGTATCTAATTAGGATTTATCTCTACCCAAAATAAAAAAGTCAACCAGTACCCGAGGGCACGAAGGAAGGCCGACGGCGAAATGTTTTTGAGCAAATTGCGAGCGAGCACGAAAAGTTACGCAAAACTGTCTCGCGCGGTCCCTGCGGGTGCGTTTTAATCAAATTAGGCGGGCGGATGTGATGGAGCATTTTATCCCTTCATACCTTGCATACCCAACAACAAGTGCACGTCGCAATTTGTTGGGTAACACACATTTTTTCGTAATATGTTGTTATTTTAATATTTGCGTGGGGTATAGTGTTTTGATAACGTGTATTAAGTTTATCGGCAATTTCAATTAAAATACCCAATTTCGGGCTCTGTTTTCGGGCGAATTAATTCATTTTTGATCATGTTGATGACGCAGCGCTTCGCGAATTAATTCCGCTTAAATCCCGTTTGTTTTTGCCGGGAACCTTGGTAAGCTTGCACGCAGTGCAGGTTGTTTACGTGTTTTCATAAGTATGTTTTAATAGGAAATATGGGATTTTTGTTGAGAGATTACTAAATGATAAATTGGACGTCAGTTATAATTTCTTTTAAATTATAGTAATGTTTGGACGGTTATACCACTACAGTACTATTGAACATGCGCCACCTATCGGATATTAGCTTACGTTTATGTCGAAATTGCATCCGATGCATTAGAATTTTTTAATATTGCGATAAACAGTGTTAATTTCATATGAATTAATTAATTAACTAATAGATGTACTCCGAATTTGATTAATTTGATACTCACCGACATATGCACGTATATCGTAGCTGGTACCAATAGGCGCCCCATTGTACTCCTTCGCTGGCACCAGTTGGACGCTTGGAGGTGCCAGCGGAGTGATCTCCATGCAAAAGGGATACGCATTCGGGCCGAGGCGCTTCATTAGCGCTTCCTGCAACAAACGAAACAATTCAATGCTGTGCGGTAACAAGCTAGGAATTTGTAGCTACACTTTGGTGGTGTGCGGAAGTGCTGATATGAATGCTAGATGTACGAGTTGATGTAAAGTCAACGTGACCGTGTAGGAAGGTTATCCGAACAGTTGCTGGAGGCATTGAGACGAGAAAGTTCCGAGGCGCAACACGAAAAGCCGATTAGCGCGCACAAAACAATCCGATACGGCCGCGACATTCGATTCAAGCCATGCATCATCCTCCCTTTGCATGCTACCATCTATATCCTATATCCTGCATCCATCATTCTAAAACCGTATCCTGTTTATGATAGGTAACATAGCTGCTTGGGTGTTGAATGATGTTGAATGTAGGAGTAGGAGTAGGAGTTGGAGTAGACGTGGTACGGAAAAGTATCGTTAGGAGATGTATCGTGGGTAGATATCTAAAAATCAACTTCAATTTCCACCTGACATTTTAATGGTTGTTATGTGTTCTAATGTATTACATTTGAAGTTATTATTAATTAGATGGTTGTATCAATTTGATACAATAAGTGATGATTTATCAATCAAGTATAGTTGACTACTTTAATTGTTTAAATCACATCCTTACTAATATTATAAATGCGTATGTCCTGATGTTTGTTACACTTTCACGCAAAAACTACTTAACAGATCATTATGAAAATTTGTACACATATTCTTAGTGGTCCCCGAAAGGTTATAGGCTACTTTTTATTTAATAAAAAAAATTATTTTTTAAATAAAATAAACAAATTGTTTAGCCAATAATACCTCTGCATCTGGCTAATTGACTACTTTAACGCCATCTAGCATTCCAGCAATGAAGCTCAAACCTAAGTACTATAGTACCATCACACTGTATTATCACACTGTATTACCGACAGCTACGTCAACATCAAATCCAATTGACTACACTATGGAGACTGTACACTATACTTCCATAGACTATACTTTCAGCCATTTTAAACTTCCCGCCATTCTACTTCATTGTTACTTCTTCTGTGACTACAGACGCGTACGGAAGCAACTTCATTATTTTAGATATTCGCGAGCGAAGCCGCGGGTTAAAGCTAGTTCTAAAATAATTTCAAATTGACACCTCCGCTCAATGGGCTCAATACTGCAATAAATTATTCTTAACTAGCTTTTGTCCGTGACTTCGTCCTGGTAGAGTTTAATAAAAATGTAATTCGTTTTTACTTTCTTGTTCTAAACATAGTATGTATCAATTCTATCAATATGATTCGCAATTTTATTTTAAAGAATTTAATTATAGAAAGAATTGCTAATAATGCACTTCAGCGCGGCATCTCGGATTCAACTATTTAACTATAACTATGTTTGAATCTCAATTCCATCTTTTATCTTATAGAAAAGGGCTGTTTTTAGGGTTTTCCCTGCAATTATTACAAATTTTCTCGCCGTAAAAACCCTCCTTGGACTTTAACGAACATTTTAAAAAAAGAATTGGCCAAATTGGTCTACGCATTGTTGAGTTATGCGCTTACCAACACATTTTGCGATTCATTTTTATATTATAGGTATAAAAAAATGAGCATGGTTTGTATATATTTATAAATTGTAATTTTTTTCACCTAATTAATGGAAACAAAACAATTGTACTCTTGTAAAATAAATTTTACAAAGCCATAGAAACATTTTTTTCTGTCTGAATTCGATAGCAATACTTGTGATGCCAACACACTTTCAGATCGTAACTGGATATTTACGAAAAAAAAACACAATACGAAAAAAATAAAAGGAGAGAGACCAGAAGCAGCGTTTGTGTAAAACAGACTGTGCCGCCTCATCAATCATAAAAATATCGCTATAACAGACAGGTTATGTGCTGGATGAACAATGTCACTTGTTAAAATGTTAAAAATATTCCACGCTTTGTATATACTCCAACATTTTTGCGTTAGAAAAAAATACGTCAAATGTTTTGAAAGATAATTTTTTATGCCGAAACTCGATGCGACGGTAATTTGTTAATGCTAATGCCAGAGTCATGAATTTTCATGCATGTACATCACCATCATGTGTTTTATGTATCATATTATTATTTGATGAGGACTTGAGGTGTCGAGTCCAAAGGGTATTGTGTATTCACGTGAGTTTGTCAGTTGTAAGACGTGCGAGGCAAGACACGGTAATTTGAAAATAAATTACGTTTCTTGCGTGCATTTCTTGCTTCTTTGCCCTAGCAAAGAAACTGACAACAAAAATTAAGGTGAGATGAATATTTTTTGTGTTTTCTAAAAATTTCCAAAGTTATAATCACATTTCACACTGGTAGCAATTTAGAAATCATGCATTTTGTAACTTTAACACCTACTTTACGCAAAGCTCATTTTGAATCTTTGAGTTATTATCTTTTGCAAGCGTGTTTCTAAAGTTTCCTGCAAATTTATAGTCATTACGGCCGTGCTTTCCTTGGGTCTCCTGTCTTTATCGGTCTATTCATATGTTACTTCGGATGTCGTCCTTGTTTTTGCCTGTGCCATTGTGTTCTTATTCTTGCTCATATTCCAATGTTTGAACATGTTCCAGCGTTGCTTCTCTTCTTGCTACGTGCAATTAAGAAGCAAAGCTGTAAGATGTCTAATGCGTAAAGTTTAAAGTTTCTTGTGCGTCGGAAAATAGAAAGGGGTAAGAAAACGCAAAAACGTTGAGTACCGACCACGAACGGCAACTGTGACGTCTACAACTAAATGTAGACATGAAGAGAAGTGGTGTCAGAAAATGTTAAATGTTTTCATCTCACTGGGAGACATAGAAATTTGTGTTCGGAGGTCGTTATTAGAAGTCGTAGAGCAAGGCGTCCGTTTAATTTAGCTCATAAATCAGAGTCTATTAAGTGCTTTTCGCCACTCAGCGAGATCCCAGAAATACGAGATTTACGAATAATTGATGCTTCTAATTTTAGCGACCTCGAAAACAAGCATTTTTTTTTGCAAAAATTATGAATCTGGATATTTGGAGTAAGCTGAATGACAAACATCTTATCTGTTTGCTTTTTTTCCTTGTTCGTTTTGGTGCGTTTTTCTATATAAAACCATTTTCCGCTCAGATCATACATTTGTCAGGTGGGTGTGTGCTGAGTTTGGCCCCCGAGGGCGAAACTTGGCAAGGCGAATGCGAAATTGAAGGGAACGGGATGAGGAGCGTGAAGGACGAGCAGGTCGATCGAACGCACGTACCGTAAATGGAATCATGTCTTCTTGCAGTCTTTGGGGTAGCTTTCAAATCAATAAGTGGTATTTTCGGTCATGAGAATCAAGACCGAAGGCTTTCTGTCAGTTTCCAACTCAAGCGGAATTTGTTTAGAAGCCGTTTTGTTTTCAGAATTAATTTGGGGGTATTTGCATGTCAAATGTATTCAATTCTCACTTTGTGAGAAAGGAATACTTTAGCATATTATCAATTTTAGATTTCGCCGCAGTATTCAAGTTTCAATGTTTTGCAAAAGTTATTAAAGTGCTTGAAACTATAATATTACATTCAACTTTTAATCTGCACACGTTAAGTTTGGATATTTTCAGTTTATAAGCAAGTTTTGTATCCGATTTTCCTGCGGGTCGCAATTTGCAACGCGACGTGCAGAGGAATAATGCACATACAGCTTATTGTGCGCTCACATGTTGTTGGCGTACATAGGCGGGGATTATCCCAGCTAACATTTAGGTAGTTGCTGAAGTAGAGTTTAACCTGTGAATTTGGCTTGAGCCAGGCTTTGGCCCACCTGTGTTTGAACCAACGTATATGACACAACATTTGTTTCAATGTACCCACGATGCATTACACCGCAACATGGCCGCGCGTTTACCGGTAGCGAATGTCACGAACTTTGTCCGGCCGCAATATGTAATAAAAGGGGTAGGTGGGAGGGTGTGGCACATCGCGATCATGATGCGGGTCAAGGCGAGGCGTGCGAAGCGCACTCGATGGTGTAATTGAAAATTTATTGATACCAGCTATGTATACCTACGAATGCGTCATACCGTGATGGTTAATTTGAAATTTGTTGAAAATGAAGCAATATTGCAGGTCATTTGTTTCCGTAGTATATTTTACATGCTTTTACAAGGCCAGCAATCGCATGACGACAGTTGCGAATCAGGATTTTAATTTCAAATCAATTACGAGGGTGTGCGTGCAAGTGAGCCGTAAAAAAATTAGCGTAGCGAGCAGGTGGTAATACACTTGCGTGCGGGGGGTGAAACTGTGTACCATTGACGTCAATCGTCGTCCATGTTTGGTACGAGTAGAATCTCGACGACGGTAATACAGTAATCGAGTTTATTTTTGTATATTTACAAAGTAACTTTACTGCATTATTTTTTATTTCTAAATTAAATTAAGTTGTATAATTTTTTTGATGTACTACTCCAGTCGTACCATACGTGATTGTGTATTTTTAGCACTTTTTTTCGTTTATGTGATGTAAAACAGGTTTCCTGCTAAATGACACAGTGACAAAGTCATCACGCTGGTTGGCGTATTTCCACCCTCGAAGAAGACTGTCATGGCATAATGCCAGGGGAGGAAATTGCATCAAATATTGCCAATTAACGCGCTTTATTAAACTCTCTAGCTTACGAGCAACGACGACGGAGACACAAAGCGAACAAAACAGCCAAAAACGACTTCTAGGCCTGCGCACACATTATATGAACCACCAAACCACCAAAAAAACCTACAACTTATGTGATCTTTATTATGCTTTAATAATTTATCCACCGAAACTGATCAAAACCATCAAAAAAGTATTGGGTTCATCGCACCCCTAATGAACCTTTGCGTTTGCATTTTGCGTGTTTGTATCAGCCGGGGTTTGATTATTCGGTGTTGACGACACGCGCTGTGTGTGTGTGTGCATGGAAAACCTCCGGGCTAGAGAGGGTGGTTTCGTGTCGGCAGAGTGTGTACGCTTTACACCCTCTGGCACATAGCGTTTTCTCTTTTCCTGCTGCCTGTATTGCCGTTGTTTTCCCACGTTCTTCAGCCTTTGGCCGAAATTCGAAATTTAGGCGCAGCATAATTTCATATTTTCGGGCTTTTGTTGTTTGCGTTATTTTTTCTGGTTGCGAAACCACAACAAGAATTTTTCGGAAACATAATGCGTACACGTAGACGGGAAACATGACGGATTAAAATTTGCGAGAATTGGAAATTCACCCGCATTAAATATGAAAATATTTTTCCTTTACTGAGTATGACAATATAATTTAGTGTTGCTGTATTTTTCGAATGTGTCTTGTTTTAAATTTATACTTTTAAATTAACTTATTTTTGTTCAACTTAAAATGAAATTTGTTGCCTGTACTTTGTTTAACTTTTTTTCTCATGTCTACAGAATAATATTTCTTTGTTCTGAGTTTATGGCTCGCAAACTTTGTGCAAACCAACTTTTTCTTAAGCTTGAAATGATTTAATTTTAATATCAAGCTGATTCAAATCCCTTACAATATGAGCAAATCTTTATTACAAAAAAAATCTAAATTTTATTATTATTTAAAATTTGTTAAGTATATTTTTCATAACTCAACACTCGTCTTCCTTTTATTTTATTTACCAACTTTGCGATTGTTATTTGCTTGTTTTTGCGTGGGTGCTGAATTTATACGGTTTCCGGAAATTAATTAATATTTGAATGGCATTACGCAGTTGCCATTGCTGGCGACCAATCGCAAATGGGGGGATTGTGCGTCCATTGATGCGCATTAAGGCGGATTGAAAATTGTTTATGAATTTTGCATGAAGCCTGATGTGAAACGAAATTCATTATTATTTTTGATTCTCTTTCAGCCGACATTAACGACAAGTTCAACGACGATCTGAAGAGACTGAAAAAAGAAGGCCAGATTCAGAACTTTAAGACCAAAGTTCAAGGCGGTGGGCGTATTCAACACGATCCAGATGTGAAGATGATCAAAGTCTATGGATATTCTCAGGTATTTCATAAAAATTTTATACTAAACGGAATTAATTAATAAATTTCCGTAACGGTTAAATTTAAAAGTAATTAACGGGGTATTCTATTCTAGAGGTTTCAAAAAATCGATTTTTTTTTGATATTTTCAAAGTTTAACTATTCAAGAATACGTGTACAAGAGGATTTTTCAAAATTTAAATTATTTTCCGAGATATAGCCGTTTTGGTGACGCGGCATCCAAAGTGGTTCGGCTTGACGCGAAACTTTAAACGTGTTTTTCTCGAAACTGTATTTTTCGAGACGGTACCCACGATTTCTCAACTTCTACTGAACCGATTTACTTGAAATTTTTACAGAGTCTTCTTTATAGACTTTTCTTTAAAATGAACTGCGCTTATCCCCAAATTCCGATTTTAAATATTCCAAAAAAAACCTAGAATATCAAAAAATAAGGGTAAAAAAATCACTTTTTTTTTCAAACAGTCGCCATTTTGTGAAAAAATTTTTTTTCACTTGTCCGTAGTTCATATGATTGCGACATTATTCTAGATTAATAATCTTTTTTTTTTTTCATTTCACATCACTTGGAGGGCTAAAATCATGGGTACGGTCACGTGCCAATTTTTTGGGACCCCCCACTTCATCACCTGCTGGAATTTAAAATTTTGAACTTTTTTCAATTTTTATTTTTTTTGTATTCTCAAAACATTAATAAATAAGTGTTAAAAAAATGGATAGTAAAAATATTAATTGATTTTTTTACGGCCTTTCAAAAATCACATGAAATGCATGCCTCTAGACTAGAATACCCCCTTAAATTATGTTTCATTTAATTGTTTTACTAGCAAGTTGTACTTTTAAGATAAACTTTAGTTAATTTAATTAGCGGCAAATAGTTGCCGGATGTATTTGCTGCTGTTGGAATTGTTGAAGCATTGAGGTCGACACTTGAGTTGGCATGCTTGTCCAGTATCCGAAGGATAAAATTACCTAGCTCACCGGAAGCGCAATCTTCTTTCAAACGATGCTCTTGAGCCTCGATTCACTTCTTTTTTGATGTCGTATTGCGCTTTTTCCACGCGGAGAAATTGAATTTCTTCGTCTTTACGACTGTTGCAGCGCGTTTGTCACCGCGCGTCGTGGAAACAAATTCAACTTTACAGCAACACATAATTTATAAATATAAATTCCACCTTTATGTTAACGAACAGGAAAAGGTAGCAAATCGTAAAGCTCTGATTTTAATGAATCAAATTAATTTTAATTGCTTGCGATTCGACCATTGTTAGATATCCGGTTTCAAGATTAAGGTTTGCAATTATTTGTATCGGAATTTATTTGCGCTGGATGTGATTTAATTAAATCGTTAATTGTAGAGTGTCGTTTTGCAGGGATACGGAAAAGCCGATCATGAATTAACAGTGGAAATACTCAAGAAGAAGTATCCGGGGTACGATATCAGTTGGAGCGACGAGGGGTATTGATTCCCAGTGCGTCACCGCCATCTTTGAGTGTCACTTTGCACATCGAGGACTATTATCCTGATTTGATTGCTGCCAGCACTTTTTTTTTCAGATTTACCTTGTATTTTACAAATGTCTGCATGTAAATTCAATAAATAACTGAATGTACTTATTCAAGGCAGGAAATTCAATTATTGGTTACTTCCTGTTCATAGTTTTCCCGAGACGAGTGGTTGTATGGAGCACGTTCTTGAAACTAGTTGAAGTTGAAGGACTCTTAGTTATCCACTCTGGATGCTCCTTAAAGTTGGCAACGTTGTATAAGTGTAGAGCTTTTTGAGTACTTTGAGTTTATGGTAAACTTTGACGGGTGCTAATCTATCAAAATAGTATATATTACTACTACCACTTGGTTTGCTGTGGTGTTGACTTAGAAGGATTAGCGGATTAGCACATTATCAAAATTATTAAAATTGAATGATGCTACTCGGGTTGGATGCTATTACGTAAACTATTTATTAAGAGTAATATCCTGGTGGATTGATTTTCTCATTATGCAGTGTTCAGAGGTCGGTTAAAATAGAATGCATAATGTGATGTGATGGGGAACTAGGGACCATTCGACCTTCAACTTTGGATTTGCCGAATATGCATTTTCAGATATGTATTCAAGTCTCGTAAATAACTTGCAAGCTTTTAGCTTTCAAATGTTCGGACGAAAACTGTTTTAATAACTTATGACATTTAATGTTTTCCTGGGATTATTTTAAGGTAAGTTGTGTTAAATAAGCTGAAGACATTATTTATTTACTGTTTTACTAAAAGTGGTTTGATATTAAACAGAAATTTGTTAAAAAAAATAGAATTTTACATGTAAAATTAATAAAATCATTATTTTGGCCGCTGGTGCATGTTTTGATGAATAAACTTTTTCAAATTCATAAATTTAATTGTAAAATTTTTGCAAATTTCAAAAATTACTTGTGTTATGACTTAATTAAAGCAAGTTTTTCTTTATATGTAGAAACTACAAAAAAAGTAGCTGCCAATAAAAACTGCCTAATAAAACATTAGCGCTCGATGGTAGTTTAACTGTTTTAGTGATCGGCCAGACGCTTTTAATGGATTCCGAACAAGGGGGTATTTAACCGTTGATGCAATTAAAGCACACCCAACACGCGCGCTAAACATGCTGGTTATAGGCGATACCAACATGAGGTTTATACACTTGATTGGCAGTATACTCGTTGTGCTTGGGATACTCATGATAATTGCCACTCTGGCCGATGATTCTAGCACTTTCATGTTGCCGGAACTTTCACGGCTCTTAACCAAGTTTCAAAAGTTTGCACCATCTAACTATATTGATATATTCTATCATAATTTAGTGTTGGATGCAAACATACTGGTATATTATATACAATAAGGGAAGATATGAGTTACTTTTTGTTTCGAAAAGTTACTTTGAAGGGCCTAAAACAAGCGATGAAAGTATGAACTTATAGAGAAGCAATCATATGTTCAGGAGTCGAGATTTGGTGACCCAATAAATCTATATATATAAAAATGAATTGCTGTTCGTTAGTCCCGCTAAAACTCGAGAACGGCTGAACGGATTTATCTTATCTTGGTCTTGAATTAATCGTGGAGGTCTTGGGAAGGTTTAAAAGGTGAGAAAAATTCGAATTATTGCCGGGAAAATCCTCAAAACAGCTCTTTTCTATAGAATAAAATTTGACATTGAGATTCAATCATAGTTATAGTTAAATAGTTGAATTCGAGATGGCGCGCTGAAGTGCATTATTGACAAAACTTTATATAATTAATTTCTTTAAATTAAAATTGCTAATCTTATTGATAGAATTGACTCTTACTACGAATATGTCTAGAACAAAAGAGTAAAAACGAATTACATTTTTATTAAACACTGCCAGAACGAAGTCGCGGGTTAAAGCTAGTTTCGTGATAAAAATTCGTTTTTCTACAGCACAATGAATTACTGAACAAAACTTGATAAGGTTGCCTTGGCACTTAAAGAAAATATGCCCAAACGTTGATAAATATACGAAAAACACCAGAAAATTAAGATGCATTTGCAAAATATGACATTTTTGGGGGTGGCACGAGGTTAAATTTGAAAATATGAGCAGCAATCGGACACAGATAATATTTAAAACGTAACTTTTTGTAAAAGGAATTTCATTGAATATCTTCGAGCGCTTAGACCTATATAAATAGCTAGAAAGGTAGCAGAAAGACATTTCTGAGAATAGAAAGCTTGACATCTTAAGGATGTTTTAAGTGTACGAGTATTCTCGAAATATTTTTAAACATCTTATATGTGTGCTTCCAGAACCGGATCAGCATACGCCATCAAAATATGTGCTTCGAAAGCATTTTCTGACTTTGGCCTTTACTTTTTGTAAAACGGTTGCACAAAATATTAGCAACAAGTTCCTTTGTATACTTTGTGGTGGTTTTTTGACTAGCGTTTCATTGCCTTTTACAATAGAATCAAGACCTTTATGTGAGCTACTCTTGCGCTGGCACATGTGCTCATGTTTACACAGGTTAATGCTTTGCAACTGACAATAAAGCAACAAGTACGTGAAAGATGTTTGAAAAGACGCTGTTCACTTAAAATATTTTCCTTCCGCGAAATACTATCCAGCATGTTATAGATATGCAACTAGACCAAACCGACTCATATTACGTGCACGCAAATTGAAAATAAAATTGAATTTTGTTCCTGGTATTTACACAACAAACATGCGACAGGTATTTATTGATCAAAAAATTTATTGGATATGGATGTAATTGTAGACGTTGTTGAGAAATATTACCTGCAATGGTGTGATTTCATCTATCATACTGGGCATTGTTATTGGATACAGTTGTGCCAAACACATGACGGCTTCGTTGCAGAATTTCAGACCCATTACCTCTTCATCCTCACGACCATATCTGAAAAGTGCATATTATTCTAAATAATTTCTTCAAAGATATACTTGAGTTTGCAGAATGAGACGCTCAATTTCTTCGATATAATGATGTGATATAGAAAATGTGTGAGAATTTTTTTCAATTGTTGAATGATGAAAAGAAAATTGAAGCCAAAATAATCGAAGTGGTTTGTATGAAAAAAGGTCTAACTACAAAGTTGCCAGGAAATACTCAAAAGTATTTCCAATCATTTTTAAGGGTGTTCCGGTTCATGATCTTTATTTTCAGAAAATTGCCAGATGCAACTGCTAGGAATATTCTACTAGAATATTTTATTATTATAATCAGCGAATATTTTAGAACCAAAATATATCTAAATCTGTTATTTGTGTAAAAAAAGAAATAACATGGTTTAATTAAAAAGGTATGTTGATGAAAATGTAAAAATAGTATTTTAAACGATTAAATTGTTGAACCTTTTTACTGATATGTAGTTGCAATTCACATGTACGAATGAATAACTCGAAACTCGATTAAAATTGAAGCTGAAATCTATTTATGCGCAATTTATTCACGTTTTACTCCCTTTCAACAAGTTGACGAACGTTTCACAAGTTATATAAGTATCGAACGCATTGAAAATAACGCTTAAACAGTTATTTTATTAATCGGTTATAAGATATTGCTATCAATTTCTATGTTATATAATTTGTCAATATAATTCAGCATTTTACAATCTTATCGAAATTAAAAGTCTTCTCCTAAAAATTTTGTCTGGTCTCATTTCGCATGTTTCAACTCCATTGTACTTTCGCTATGCCCTAATGGTGTGAAGCCATAAAAAAATGACTGAGGGTAGTGCGGGTAGTACAACAAAATGTAGTAGCGCCGCGTGCGTAGGGCGAATCAAAGCGGTTCAAAACTCAATTATCGGCGCTCTCTCGCCGCGTCGTGCTAAAAATAAACGTCGGGGAGATTGTCACCGCTGTCGTTTGCCGCCTTCGCCGCCGATGCCAGTCAGTATCAGGCCCACGAGCAACCCGCCGTCAGCCTACCAACTAATTTATGTTGGCGATGAATTTATTAACCGACCTGCGTTCACCAACACTCGACCAGCGTGTAATTTTCACTTATTGACTCTTTGAATTCCTCAATTTTTCCCAAGTTGAGAAAAACGTAAAAATACCAAATGTAGCGGATATATTAGGTTTAATTATATTATGAATTGGCACGTCACTCACCTGAACGTCAGAGTGATCTGTCCGTACACTTTGCGGTCCTCGACGAATTCGGGGTCCACCAGGAGCACGCCCTGAAGCCGATCGATTTTCCCAGCCGAGACAATCAAATCGCGAGTGCTCAGGTACAGCGTGAGTTTGTTGTTCGGCGAGGACTTCTTGAAAACTCTAAGGTACACACATACAAAATACTGAATTATTCATCTGTACCAATTTGCAGTACATTTTTTATCATAATCATCAAAATATTTCCATTTTCATTTCATTTCAAATTAATTAACAAGTATTGCTAAAAGTGGATGTTTGATATTTCTACATTTAAATATTGTGTTTGTAAGGGCGGTTCTAAGGGTTGTTTTTATGAAATTCATTTTGGAAGCCTCCGGTATGATTGCGACCGCAGAAAGGTCGAAACCGTATGGAAATTTATTGTCCAAGGTGGAAGGGCGCGAATAATGCAGGCATTCGTGAATTCGGTACATAAATTGCGAGAAATTGATCTCGAGGGACAGGCAGAAGAGCGCACAAGACCCACGAGGCATACTACGGATCATACAGAGTGTATAAGTAGAAAACAAAAAAATAAATAAAAAAGTAGTTCAAAATGTTTGCAACCCAATTTACATATTTTATACCACACACCTGTAACAAATGAAAGTTTACAAGCAAGTTTAGAATCTTATCGTATCCCAAGGGCTTGATTTGCACGAATGTCACCTTGGAAGATTTAAGCCAAAGTGATAAGCTATCTATATTTATCGTCGCGCGGTTGAAGCTTAGAAGTTTCCTTGGGAAGCGAATTATTTCACAGTCTCGCGGTAAATTCTACAACTTTCCATAACATTCGCAACGTGTGGCAATGTCAGCCGAGCTATTATATTCGCCTCAAGTCTTAGGCGGGCGCGTCCACGGGGGTGGAAGCGCGTGCCGCCATTGTGCTCAGCAGTCGACACGCTCGACACGTATATACATGATGATGGCAATGAGAAGGAAGAAGGCGGCTATAGTGCCAACAGTGCCAACGATGAAATCGTTTCGCTGCGGATAAATTACCACCCGTTGTTATCCTTCACGGCGAAGGTGAAACGGGATAGAAACGCAAGGATATTTCGCTATAAACCTAAACTTATAAGCGCATATGTCTAAACATGTTTGGATAGCTGTAGATCAGCTTGTATCCATCGAAATACAGACAAATTGATTTTGTTAGTTGGGTTGCCTACGTCGTATTTCTAAAAATCAATAAAATTCAAAAGAAACTTGAATTTTATAAATGAATTTAAAAATGAATTTTTATCGGAGTTTATATTATCGACAATCCAATCAACGCATTAATCATTGATTGTGTCGTCGTAAAAGTCGTTCTAAAACTTTAACCGTCATTAACATTGATGTTTTTGACATTTTAATGTTTTTTTTTTCACTTGCCCTCTTCGAATTTACGGCCGTTTTTGCTTGTCTTGACGGATTTGTGACATTTTATTTCTTTGCCAGCACTTTTTTGTTTGCCTCTTTTATCTGTTATTTTCATTCGCTTGCGTTCCTAATGCTTTTCTTTGCGATGGTTTCTTTTAAAGTAGAAAGAGACGAGTTTTCCAGACAAATACGCATTCGCGTTAAATTCCGATAAGAGTTTTATTGTTTTCCCTGCGTCGATGAGGAATTTACGATCATCGCTAAATGACTGCGGGGTTTATTTAAAGTAAGAACTACAATAAACTCTCCATCTTTCAAGTCGTGCTTTTATCTTACTTTATTTGAATAAACATTGTTGCTGAAGTCATCTAAAAATATTTTAAATTGAATTAAAATTCAAAAATAAAGTTTTTCTCCTTAAGTGTATATTATTTTAATTTTTTGCGATTGCAACAGAAAAACAATTTAAAATAGTCTTCTGGATTTTTATCCGAGTGCTTAGTTTTTGTCCCATACACTCGCTTTGGAGTGAAGTGCGGAGGAGTGGAAGTTGGAGAGGATATTCCAAGCTTTTAGAAAGCTTCAAACGTCTGCTCGTCTGTTCGACCACGATGATCCTTCCATCGCTTCCGTTCTCGTGTCCTCTCATGCGTTCATAATAGGCAGAATGTTTTGCAATAAAACGCGTTAAAAGTGTTAAAAGCATTACCACACCATGTGTCCAACAGGATTATATAATCTTGTTTTCCTCAAAAACATCACAACTAATAAAAGAGATTCAACACAGAGTGTATATGAGTTGAGTTGTTACTGTAAACTGTTATTGTTCCAAAAATGCGACGCTGTAGACATTTGGAATTCTTCGATTGGAACAGCTGCAATATTTCGGTGTCCACATCGCTTGGCGTTGTATTTACGTGGCATCGATTTAATTTACTGCTGTTTACGTAGACACCACGCAAGCATTTAAAGTTCATTGTATCTCCACCACGTCGAAAACAGGTGCGCTTGTTCAATTAACATCTGCTATATCAGCAGCGTATGCTTTCCAAAGTTTATAGAAGTTGAAGATGTTTGTAATAGATTAAAATGAAGAATAGAGATAAAATTTAACTTGTTAACTTTCTGAGAAAAAAAATGCTTGCGGAGTTTGATTGCTTCTGCGAATAATGCTAACGCAGTTCATGTTTTTGTTGCCGACATGGAAAAAATTAAAAATTAATTTAATAAATTTAATTGTTTTTGTACGAAAACTGTTTTCTATTCGTGGCTTCTGTGAGTGAAATCCAATAAATTTTAATTAAACCTGGAACAACACGACTGATTGAAAAAGTATAAACAAATTAAAATAATGTACAAAAAATAAATCTGTTTTTAATGGAATTTATTTATACGTTGCCGATATATAACCTTGGATGTGTCGGAACCTGATCTATGCAATTGATTCGCACTGTTTCAATGTTTGCGCTTGTGCACTATTCTATTCACTCATATCATTCCAACCACACAAAAGTCACAGCTTGGAGTCACGCTGCACGCTGTTCAAACAATACCCAATCGATTGAAATAAACAGGCTCATATCCTCCGATCAAATTTATTGTGTATCTGCTGGAAACCGCACTAAAATGTGGTTGTCATCGAAATTGACTATTATTGTAGGTATTAATTTAACCCATAATTATAGCAGGGTGCATGAATACAAAATAGAAAATATGAATTTAAATGTTAGGAAGATGACGGTGCGATTGTGATTGTGCGCTGATCTGGCTGTTATCATGGAGACATCAAGGGTTTCTCACTAAACCTCAAAACGACCAGATGGGACCGGGCAGGACGGACAGAATATGATCGACTAATGCGTTCATTGGTGGACGCCTTTGTCCTTTATCCTAGTTTGCCTCGATTGCTGAGTGCACTCGCTTTACAGAACTACTACAAGGATAATAGCACATAATGCTCACTATATCTTTTAATACATGATTTTTGTGTTCGTGTGAATATGACTGACTTTTTCTAAACGACCGGACCAATTTTGATGAAATTTTTTGGGTGCATTTCATAATATTCAAAATAAAATTATAAATTCGTATGGGAAAATATTTGTTTGTTTCTTGCAAAAACTATTAAACCAATTTTGATAAATTTTGGTATAGGGATACTTTTGATTATAGAAAACAACATTGATTAAAATTTGTCGTCATATTTTAACTAGATAGTTGTAATATAAAGATTAAAGTTGATATGAAGATTCAGTCTATAATATAAAAATGAATCGCAAAATCTGTTGGTATGCGCATAACTCAACAACGCCTAAACCAATTTGGCCAATTCTTGTTTTAAAATGTTCGTTCAAGTCCAAGGATAGTTTTTATGGTAAGAACAATTTGAATAATTGCCGGGAAAACCCTAAAACAGTCCTTTTCAATAGGATAAAAGTTGGCATTGAGATTCAATAATAGTTATAGTTGAAGAGTTGAATCCGAGATGGCGCACTGAAGTGCATTATAAGCAATTCTTTATATAATTAATTTCTTTAAAATAAAATTGCAAATCTTATTGATAGAATTGACACATACTATGTCTAGAACAAGAGAGTAAAAACGATTTACATTTTTATTAAACTCTACCGGGCCGAAGTCGCGTGAAAAGGCTAGTTATACTTACTTATAAATATTTAATTTGAATCGAGATGGCACTAAGATGCATTATTAGAATTTATTATTTCTTTTCTTTTGTTAGCTTAAAATTACCGTAAAATAGAAGTGATATTAAAAATATCATAAATTAATGATTTAAGGATAACAAGTAAAAATATTCTTGTTACAAATGTAAGTTATTTGTAAATTTAAGTGACTGTTGTTACTAAAAGCAGCAAAACTTTACAAGGCATGTTTCATAAATAAATAAATAAATACATTAATAAATAAATAGGCAGGATGCCTCCCGTGGAATGAACTTTGTGTTTCCCTTCAGCGCTTGCCCAAAGTATGCGCCCGTGACCTTTTAACCCAAATACAAAGAACTAACTTGATTACACAACCCGCCAACGCCATCAGCAATCATAACATTGTGACAAAGGCGGAATTTCCATTCATATCAACTGCATTGCTCGCGTATATATGTCTACTATGTCTTGTTGCGTTACGCTTGTATCGTTTGTACTAATTTCACAATCGTGGTTAGTCGTCGATGCGAAGCGCCAAGTGAATAGTGAATTGCAATTAAATTTGTCACGCGGCGTGCCGTACACAACCTCCGAACTAACGTCTAAGTCGATTGATCTGAATCTATATAATCACGAGTCAAATTATTGCTGTCAGGCATTTCAAATTTACTACATCGTAGATAATTGAGTTTGCTATTTGTAAGTTGGTTAGTCAAACAGATTGGTTAGAAACACACACACACACACACAACAAGATATTGGTCTGAATTAAACTTAAAGTTTGAATGTTTTTGAGTTTACCTTTGTGAACTAAGTGAATCCCCAGGCGGATCCGGCTGTTTACTGCAACTGCAAACAAAATAAAATATTTAGTTAATATAAAAAAAACGTCACAGATTATTATAGTTTTGGTTAGGCAACTGAATACACAGCTAACCAATGTGTATAGTATAGAGTATAGGATAATACAACATTTGCCTATCGCTCCTCTTACCGTATCCGTGACGAAACAATGAAATTATGCTAGACACACTCGTTCGATCCGGCCGCTATCAATACGTCGGTGTGTGATAGCGCTGTGTATGTTGACGTGATACCGTCTAATAAACTCATTAACGAAAATTTCCATTTAAATTGTATCGCGGCGGTTGACGACGAGAGAATCACGCGCAGCTGGTCGCGTCTGCATTTGTTTAGGCGTTGTTGTGTACACAAATACTACGCGTGCTGCTTGCATAAACAACGAAGCAGAATGTGAAAAGAGGATGATGCAGTAGGCGGCAATTTAGTCCAGTGATTGTACCGTTTTATTCTCTTCATACTAAATTTTTAACAAAAACAATAACGTGTTGTTAGTGAATTAATCACATTTTAAAATGTTTATTGTATAATATAACCATAGTATTAACAATATTGCACAACATTTTCACTATTTTGCGCTCACAGTTTTTTTTCATCCAATAGTGCAGTTTGTAAAGGTATTGAATCGCTGTGAATCGAACGAAAACCAAAAACCCAAACGCACGCGAAACTCAAAAGAGAACGTTTGTGAAAAACGAAATCATAAAAGGAACGTTCCCTGCGATTGCGTCTTTGCTTTCACAACCCCTGGTCCCATTTTCCGAACCGCACACATCTCTTTTTGTTCACGCTTATCCGTCCTTCGTTTTAGGTTGTACGGTTTTAGGTTTTCTTTTTACGTTTCTATGAAACGACAAAACCAAGTGCTAAATTTTGCTGCTGTCGTAAAAAATCCCAGAAAAATATATGCGTGTTAAATGCAAAATAAATTATCTTACTTGGAAATTTAATAAATGTCATAATGGCTAAAATATTTTCGTAAATGGGAAAAGTTTAACTATAAAATTTTTCCGCACGTAGTGTGAAACTGTGAAATCGATTCCGGTTCAATTCACTTGTTGAAGTCTTTACATCTCAACTAAAACTCTCCGGACTCGCTGCGTCTTTTATAGGTCGACATCCGGTGTAATTTTCTTCCTCGTGCGTCAATTTTCCTATTCTTTTCTTTATTTACTTTTCTCGTTCTGTATGCCTGGAAATTGGCAGTATGTAAAAAAACTTCAACTTTTCAGTTAAAAATGCGCAAACAATGATTCCAGAAATAAAAAATCATTGTTTTCGACAAGTTTGTTTACTTTCGAATTTAAAAACGGTTTAATTTTCAATTATCTCAAAAATAACTTCTTATTATAGGCAACCTAATATATTTACTTAGTTTTTATAGTACTATGTTGAGTTGCTAACTTATTCAGTATTTTGTTTAAATATTTTAGAAAGGTTGTACATACAAGGAAGCTAGTGATAAAACAATGAATGAAGACGCGGAGAGGAAATGGCGCTGAAGCTTCCACGCAATATAAAGGAATAAAGTTATTCACAGGCAGAAGCAGCGCATAAAAGCCACTCGAGAATGTTTATAAAGCGCGGATGATATTAAACGCAATACGATACCTTAATATTTTACGTTTTCTATTACGTAGTCTACGAATATTTCAGGGCGAATGTTGCTATATTAGTATTGCTAGAATACCTAATATACTTTAAACAAATACAAGATTTTATAAGTTGTAAATATAAGTTATGATCAGACGGAAACAAGAAATACTAAAATTTTTCTCAGTTGCAATCTCAGTTTTATTTTGGTGTTATTTGTTGATATTGATTCATTATTAGCGAAAAAGTTGTGCAACGCATAGTTTTTGGTGAATAAATGCAATTTTTGTTGTTGTTCCCTCGTTATCTCTTTTTGTCCCGGCATTAACTGATAATTACAAATTAATATAACAGTTGTGGTCGGATTATGGGCTTATACTTTCCTAATTCAATTATGACCAAAAAGAATACAAATCTACACACAACAAATAAGTGAATTCGTCTGTCCAATAACGTCCAAATAAGGCATTATTCAATATTATAACTTTGAAAGTCAGTTGAAAGACATTTACACATCAAAAACTTCTTTTCCCTTCATGGAAAAAAACATGAAAAGTTTTATCCTACGCTGAACGCTGTAAAGTAACTTTCCACGGAGTTAACTAAGTGATAGTAAAGTTCCCAATGAAAAACACGCAGGAAAATCGCAAAAAGCATTCGCTTCGTTACGCCTCACCGCGACGCGATTTGAATACTAATCGGAAAAAACGTCATAATCCAGATTACCAGAATTCCATAGCCATCAACCAAAGCTCACTCTGCCTACCAACACACGACTACATTTACATTTTCAGATTACGCAAATCCAAGCCCACTGTTTTTGCACCGCACGAACTGGTTCAACACTAGAGCTAGTGCGGCGGCTATCCAATTAGGATATCGGAATGTTTAATTTCAAACACGCGCTGGATTCCAATCGATGTTTTTTGCTCGCATGCTATTTGCATTTTTTAAAGAAGTAATAAATATGCAGCAGGTTACCTTTCACCGCTGGGTCCTGAATCCTCTTCTGTCATTTCGCCGAGATTGATTTGGACAGCTGCGCGAATCAATAATTCACGCCTGGATCCAACCCGGTTTGGTTTTATAGACACGCGCAACTGTAATAAAAAAAGGAAATAATTAGTTCTTATATATTTATAATAAAATAGCTTTTACCCGCGACTTTGCCCCGGTAATGTTTATTAAAAATATAATTCGTTTTTACTCTCTTGTTCTAGACATAGTATGTGTCAATTCTATCAATAAAATTCACAATTTTATTTTTAGGAAATTAATTATATAAAGAATTGCTAATAATGCACTTCAACGCGCCATCTCGGATTCAACTATTTAACTATAACTATGATTGAATCTCAATGCCAACTTTTATCTTATAGAAAAGGGCTGTCTTTAGAGTTTTCCCGGCAATTATTCGAATTTTTCTTGCCGTAAAAACCATCCTTGGACTTTAACAAACATTTAAAAAAATAATTAGTCAAATTGGTATAGGCGTTGTTGAGTTATGCGCTTACCAACAGATTTTGCGATTTATTTTTATATATTAAAAGATGTGAAAATGAGTTTCTTTGTTTATTTGTTGCACTTTCACTCGGAAACTACTCATCCGATGATTATAAAATTTGGTACTGATATTCTCAAAGGTATTGCGAAAGATTTAATCCAAAAAAAAAAAATAATAATAATAATTATGAAAATGAATCTGTCAATTTTGAAATCAAAGTTGAGAGTTATAATATAAGACGTGGAATATACAATAAGCAAACAATGCTTTAATAATATTTTTATAATATTTAATAATGTGCGTCAAAAAAGCTGGTTAAAGAATATTTCCAACAAAATTGCATTTTGTAATCAGTAAGTATAAGTAATGCCATCATACGGATATGAATTTCAATTCATGATAAATTTCGTTAATTCCGCTAGACTAATTAAGTTTTCGTTTAATTTCATCTCTCATCCTAAAGGCCAAAGGGTTTTCCGCTAAGACGTAAAGAGAAAAGGATCAAGGATGATGATAAACGAATGATAATCATCTTACTAAAGCGCGCGCAGCTGATAATTAATTAAATTAATTAGTTTCATATAACATCTTATGATCACAGATTCAAATTGTTTCCATTCATTTTCTCACTGCAAATTTTTATTTTCGGATCAATTTTTTTATGCATTATGATCATATTCTTGTTTTTTTTATCTAATTTGGTAGTTTGTTTGATCAACTGACCGGTAAAACAAATAGTCGCCTATGCCAATAAATTCCGCCGGAGTTTCATCAGTTTCGGTTGAGCAAATATTATTTTTTCATTATCTCCCAACGCGTATTCGACCGCAATGCATTTCTCGTATTTGATAATAGTCAATATCAATAGAGGAGTTGGATTAAGCATTCCCAACATATGTTTTACTAGTTGACAGAGAATTTCAAAGTGTTTTTAGAGGAAATGCCAAGATAAACAGTTATTAAAATTATCAATATTTAAATTATGCTGTACCTTAGAAAAATATTTAAATAAAGCATGTTTTGACATTTTACATTAAATATGTTCATTTGCGTATTAAAATTTTAAAAAAGAGCTTAAACAGTGGTAAATTCACAAGTTGATAAAAATACTAAATGAAGCAATAAAAAAATCGTATACAATTGTAACAGTTCAGCAACAGTCGTTTAAAGGCAACATAAAGTTTGTCGTAAAACTTAATTACGTTTTTTGCTTTAAATTTCAGTAATTAATTACTCTTGCAAACGAGGTCGACAATCAAGCATTGTAAATACTCGTAAACTAAACCAGGACTAATTATTTTGATTGTAAACCTTTTTTTAGCCCGTTTTTTGCTATTATTAATCAAACAATCACAAATTTGTATTTTTCTTAATTTATTTAATCACAAAAATACTATTTAATGCTTAAATTACATCAATATACAATATGCGAATTATATAATGCAACTTGCATGTAAGAAGCTATTTTATATCCATTCTTGTTTATATACTTTTATGAGACATTTGCAATGAGTCACAGCTCATCTTCATTAGCGGAAAACATTCTTTGTACATCAAACATACGTAAAGCATGTTCAAAATTTGCGTCGAATGCTTGCAGACTGTGCGTTATTTTTTACTTTTCTCTTTACCCTTTGTTATTTGGTGGTGGTGCGGTTTGAAGTGAGCTTTGAATTCACGAATAATAGATCGTGTGCGCATGTGCTCCACGGAAATGGAATAATTTTCTCAGTTGGGGGAAATGCAAAAAACGGTTTTACATAAGTCGAGGGGCAACTGGCAACCTCCCAAGGGTTTCATACCTTTTAATTAACACTGTTTGATGCTGCCACCAACGTCACCTACGTTTAATAAATATGCAAAAATGGAGAAATGTGTAGAAAATTTTTCGAAATGAATTGTAAAGCTTGGATTTAAAATACAATTGTTTTTGGAAAAAGGAATAATGGAGATTTTAGCGAATTAATTATTAAAAAAGATTTTTGCTAATCATTTGTATGTGGTGTCTTTTATTTTAAATATTTTAAAATGAAAATTTGGTATTTTTTATTTAATTTTGAAAAATCTGTTTAATTATTTGCAAAACATTAAACATTAAACATTAAACAAAATTAATAATACCTACGATAAAATCATGGCTAAATTTAATATTAAAATATATATTTCGAAACATAATAAATACAAAAATAGTTTTTAATAAAGTTTTATTATCGGGGACATAAAAACAGTTTTATATAATTTAAAACTAAACGTTTAATATTATTTTGGCCTGAATATGGTCATTTACTGAAAACCTTCACACCGCAACCACAACAACAAAAATACATAGGTAAGCGTAGAAAACATTAATTAATTTTACCCTCGCCGTCTAATGAAAGCAGCAATTTATATTTATATTGCGTAATGGTAATTCAACGCGTTAAATGTGCTTAGTGTTTAAAGCTCGCCAAGTTCGTGTTTGAAAAAAGAGAAAATAAAAAATAATAAAAGCCAACGAAACGCAGAAAATGAAACGCGAAACATAATGGCCGCCAACGCAACAACGTTAATTTAAACTAATGCTGAAGACTACTTAACAGTCTATTTATACTAAAATGTTAAAACCGAATACAATATGCGCAACATTGGCATTGAGTTTTAATTTTATTCTGCGTATTTTGCACGTAATGTCATTTCGCCCATCTTTGGTTTCGCGATTTGCTGCGTAGTTCATAACATGGTTGTTTTTCACCCTAAAAATGTTATTCTATTTCATTAAAATGAAAAGAATTTTTCACTGCTTTTCACGTCTACTAATCTAAATTAATTTTGAGGTTTGGTTTGGTGGCTAAATCAACACACGAAAATCAACACATCAGACATAAAAATTTATAAGAAAAATAATTAAAAGTTATATTTTTAGCATTCAAACCAAGACATTGCTATTGCTGGCAATCTAAAAATATTTCTGCAGAAAAGTTTTATTGCCTTGAATTGTGTGGGAGATATTTATTTTCCTCAATATATTGTTTCTAAATAATTGTGCAAAATGAACTAAATATTTTAATGGCATATTAGTTATATTATTATTTATGCACGTTCACATCTGCTAATAGCAAATATATTACTGTCATTGCTGACTCTCGACATCTGTGATACCGACCATGTTTGAATAAATATATTATTGGATACGTATCGTATACACGTGTATCGGTCTATAATAATAGTTAAGGATAGATCATCAACCGCATTATTGATTTACGCTATTAATACTCAAACTCATGCAAGCCATCAGACGAGCAATAAATGTGTTCGTGTGCTAGCGACACAAAACACAAATATTTAACTAAATATTTGACATGCTCATACAACACTTCACCCATCACAACATGGTTTGATATTGCTGTAATTATTTCGCTGAGTATTGATTTTATTTGGTCTTGTGAGCAATTTTGCGCGATTTTTATTTAAAACTAGCTGTTGCCCGCGACTTCGTTCCGGCAGTGTTTAATAAAAATGTAATTCGTTTTTACTCTCTTGTTCTAAACATACTCGTAGTAAGAGTCAATTCTATCAATAAGATTAGCAATTTTAATTTAAAGAAATTAATTATATAAAGTTTTGTCAATAATGCACTTCAGCGCGCCATCTCGAATTCAACTATTTAACTATAACTATGATTGAATCTCAATGTCAAATTTTATTCTATAGAAAAGAGCTGTTTTGAGGATTTTCCCGGCAATTATTTGAATTTTTCTCACCTTTTAAACCTTCCCTAGACCTCCACGAATAATTCAAAACCAAGATAAGATAAATCCGTTCAGTCGTTTTCGAGTTTTAGCGAGACTAACGAACAGCAATTCATTTTTATATATATATAGATATTTCATTCAGCTAGAAGTATATTTTATTTAAATAATGTATGGCAGTTGATGTATGCGGAAAAATGTTTGGCACAGGTATTTAGTTTACAAACAATTCAAATATAAAAAAACAATAGGAATATTTTTCTACAATTGTTTGAAATCATTGAAAGGGATTTTTTGTTTTGTATGAAATACAAGTTTTGGTCGAACACTATTTTAATGCATTTTGACATTTATTGAAGTAGAATTGAATACCAAATCAATATTTGTTAAAATCATTGACATGTAATGCTTTAAATATATATTTTTACCTTGAACCTAAAGCATTCACGGTCAAAAGTGAACAAATAGTAATTAATATAATAATTATTGATAAATTACTGAAAGCCGTGACAATTTACAGCTATTTTATTTAACGACTTGATACAATCAATTAAAATTTTATTTCAATATGAATAACAATTTTGTATTTTGTTGTTAATATTATATAAACGGTAAACATTCTCATAATCTAAATAGTTTATTATTGGTTTTCACATCGAATGTGTTTATCTATTTACGCATTTATGAATCAATCAGTAAACAACATTAACATTTTACGGTTTTCGCACGATTCGATTCACGATTCAGCTTTTTTTATTAGCCACGTAATATTTACACTAGATTTAGGTCACGTTTCGCAAAAGTCATTAAAATAGAAATTATTATTATTATCATAATTCCAATAAAAGAAGAAGAAAAAACGCAAACGTAATAAAACTTTATAATGCGCAATGTTTTTATTGTTATTATTGTATGCGTGTGAGAGATGACGAGCCTTGAATTGACTTGTCACTCTCAAGTCATGAGTGTGTTTATAGTGAAGCGACGCAGAAAAAAATGGCGTCTATAAAAGCCGCGACGCGGGCGTTTTCCGCTTTCCGCTCGTAAATCTTGCGTCCTTCGCGGCGCATTGAATTTAACGACGAACGGATATAGGCGCCGGAAATCTTTTATTAGCTTATTGTATTTCGGATATTTTTATGCATTTTGTATTAAATGTAAAAAAGATTTTGTTCTTATTTAAACCTAGTATTTTAAAGATTCTCCTAACATTTGATACAAAACTAAAATAAATAAAAATTTAGTTGAATGTTGATATATTTAATAATTTTGTACCAAGCTTATTTTTTGCTATACACTATACATTGTTTTCTTTGTTATTGTAATTGTTGTTTTCCTATTAAAAATTCTTCTATTAGATTAAATATTATGCGTGTTTTTCAACACTGAATACAAAAATATTCGTAAAATTCAAAATGCAGTGCTTGCAAGCGTTTTCATTTGATAAAAACTAGCTTTTGCGCCCGCGACTATGTGCGAGTAGAATCTACTAATGCCTAATTAATTACTTACCAATCATCATTCAAAATTTTATACCCTTGATGTAATATTTTTGCGCCAACCAGTTATTTTGGTAATTTGCTTTTCCTTGATCAAAAATTATTTTAAAATTTATAAACACTGATGGAGTGCTTTTTGCTTAAAAGCGTCATACGTAGTTTACGTCGTTAAAATTACATTTAGACACTAAACGATATCCTATTTCCTTCTCTAAAACATTATTTGCCCCTATACTGAAATTTAACAAACTCGGTTCAATGGTTTAGGCGTACAAAATGAATAAACCTTATATTAATATGCCGTATTGTATTCACTATAAACAGATAACCGATAATTTTTAAATAAATTGGATATTTTCATTTGTATTTGACACAGTTCATATAATATTGGGAAGTTCACATCAGATTTCTGATCATTTTTTTCGTCAATTATTTCTAAAACTTTGCTAAAAGTAATCATCAATTTCTTTCGTCAACATTCATGTTTATCAATTAATTAATTTGCAGGTTTAAATCAATTTCATGCTAATTCAACTGGAAATATTCGTATATAAATCATGATAAATGTCACATACTAAAAGTTAAATCATCCCTACTGCACCTGCGATATCTTTATAGTCAGTAATAATTCACAGCTTCATGACACAAGTTTCAATTTGAATTCAAATATTTATTGTTAAGTGCATTTAATGAACGAGACGAGAATAGCTCAACCAATCTGAGCATTATCATGATAGGATAATAAGAAATGCTTTGTAATCGTCGTCATTGAACAATGTTGTATGTCTAATTACCATGGCTGTTAGTTGCAGACTAATGGAGTAGAAAACTTCCATCAAGAGTAAGTGTTTTCACAGTTCGGTGGGCTGGCGATATACTATTTGAGCGGAATGGACTTGATAAGCTGATTTAAATGAATTTTGGTGTATTTTAATGGAAATGATGTTCGCTTTTAAGCGCCCCGGGAATTGGAATCAACAAGACGAGCAATTATGGTCGACTTATGCGTCCAAAGTTTTAACGTTTTGCAGAGACAGAAATAACATTTGCGAAAAGTCGATGATAGAGTGCAATTAAACGATTTTAACAAACATCCCTACTAATATTATAAATGCGAAAGTCCTGATGTTTGTTACACTTTCACACAAAAACTACTTAACCGATCATCATGAAAATTTGTACACATATTCTTAGTGGTCCCCGAATGGTTATAGGCTACTTTTTATTTAATAAAAAAATATTTTTAAATAAAATAAAGAAATTGTTTAGCCAATAATACCTCTGCATCTGGCTATTTGACTACTTTAACGCCATCTAGCATTCCAGCAATGAAGCTCAAACCTAAGTACTATAGTACCATCACACTGTATTATCACACTGTATTACCGACAGCTACGTCAACATCAAATCCAATTGACTACACTATGGAGACTGTACACTATACTTCCATAGACTATACTTTCAGCCATTTTAAACTTCCCGCCATTCTACTTTATTGTTACTTTTTCTGTGACTACAGACGCGTACGGATGCAACTTCATTATTTTAGATATTCGCGAGCAAAGCCGCGGGTTAACGCTAGTAGTAGTATAAAGCACGTTTAATCAATCGAGTGTTTAACAACGTCCAAGGACGTGCGGCTTACGCTATTTCCACGTCTACTCAATTTTCACGTTGAGGTTTTTGTAGTTGTACTTTTGTATTGTAAAACTTCTAATTTCGGCAGCGCATAAGGGGAATAATGACGCACAATATAACGTAGACGAATGAACAGGCGCAGGCTCCACCCCGTGACTAAAGTACTTTAATTCCGGCTTTGGTCGCTCGTGTTTAAAGTACAACACTTTTTATGTTTGAAAACTCTGGAAAAACTGGCACTGTAAATATGAACGCAAAGAATTATCTTTTGTTTAGTTCACTTCAAGTAATCAATTATTATTGAAATAAGCTTATAATTTATAAAAAGCTAAATGCTATGGTCAAATTTACATAACCTCAAAATTGGTAAAGTTGCGCAATTAATAAACTCAAAATTATATTTCATGTAAATTTAACATAGCAGAATAAACTTATTTCAATGACTAATGCATGTATAAAAAATGGTTTAATTTTCGTGAAATGGAACGGAACAGATTCTACGCACATAAATGTAAAAATACTTTCAAATTTCAAAATCAAGCGATTTAAGCGACTCGTGACACTCACAAGTCAATAATAATACAACCACGCTTTAATACTTAACGCTTTAGACACGTAGAAATATTTCCGGGAACATGGCTTTGATTGTAAACTTACTGCTAATAATAGTTTCTAAATACGCAACAAACGTAAGCACACTCATATTAAAAAATGTGAAAATATTGTTATTGTATTTCGGATATTTTTATACATATTTCAAATTGTATTAAATTTATGAAAATGTTTTTTTGTAAGCGTGGAATTTTAAAGTTATGCCACCAAATATTCGATACCAAACTGAAATGAATAAAAATTTGATTGCATATTGATATTTGGAATAATTTTGTACGCAATTTTGTACCCTTATGAACAGAACATTACTTGCTATGGGTCACAGTTTACATTTTTATTTTGGTTTTTGATTCACTATTAAAAATTTCTTTATTATATTAAATATTAAGCGTGTTATTTTAAACTAAGTACAAAAAACTCAGTTCTAGCAAGCGCTATACAATTTTAATTGTAATAAAACTAAGTTTTGAACACAACTTTCTGCGCATAGAATTTAATAATGTTTAGTTGATTATTTATCAGTTATTATTCCATATTTTACACACTTAATAGCATATTTTTGCGACAATAACCAGGTTATTTGCTTTTCCTTTGAAAAAAAAAATTGGATACGAAATCAACGCAATCACGCTGATTTAAAAATTGTGAAATTTTTGATTGATTGTTATAAAGAGATGGATATGAGGAGATATGAAGATATATATATAAAGAGATACCATAAATTCAAATACTAGCATTAATTAATTTTGTGCTTATAATATTAATTATCAATAATTTATTGTCTAAATATGCGTATTTTGTTAATGCTAATGATGTTTATTTCGATACTGGTTGTACAATGGCATGGCGCATGCTTTTATGATCTCTGCCCTTTGGCGAAACAATTCCCACGCATAAATACAACCTAATCAACTAAATCACCAAATTTAAATTCAAGAGAGGCGTAAAATTATAAATATCCTATAGATAACCTCATAACAAAAACGATTGGGGAATGATTATCCTACAAATGATCCGGTTTGTATTCCAGATAATTAGCACATTGGGATATCAACATTTTCAGTTGAAGTTAAATTATGAAGCAATAGTATTATAAAGTATGTAATTACAACGAGGGTTTCGAAACATTGAATATATAATTTGATGCACATTTAGACTGGAGTACAGTGGAATCATGCTAACTTTATAATTAATAACATATGGGAATAAACAATATTGACGCAATGTGTACTATTTAACTGTAATAAAGTGCATGCTTAATAAATTATTTCCTATTATGTTGGACAACTGGTATATTGTATTTGAATTTTATATTTCAACTATATTTAAATTACCATGCTATGAAAATAATAATTTGACGCATTTGTCCTTTAATTAGGCATAAACTAAAAATAGTATATTAAGAATCTAGTGGCTAAATAGGGGTTTTAGTCACGAGATTGATTGTGAACGAGCGTTGCGATCGTTTAATCAATCGAGTGTTTAACAAGGTTTAGCTACATGATTCTTACGTTATATTTTCTACTTCCACTTTAGTTCCACGTTGCGGCATTTGTATTTCAACTTTTGTATTTTACATCTTCTAAATTCGCTCGAACACTACTGGAAAATATAAGGTTATAAATGCCGTGCCGCGTCGACACGAGCAGCAGCTGCTTTGACTTGTTTGACTGGCGGCGCATGGCATTTCATACCACCTTGTGCTGCACCGTAAGCAAATAAGTAGGCGCAAGCTCCGCCCCGTGAATAAAGTCCGAGAGTAAAGTACTTTACCCACGACTTTAACCGACCATGTTTAAAGTGCCACTGTTAGTGAATAAAAAAAATGACGCTTTAAATGTAAAAAAAATAGAAAACATATATTAACAATTCCTTCAGGTACATATTTATTAAATACTAATTAATGTTAGAGTTAACATTAAAATGATTTAATTAATATCTATATTTTATATAAATTTAAGTTCACCTTTAATTGAATGCATTGAATCCAGTATCCTAAAGTCATCTGGCCATTAATATTTTTTAACGCAGTGTCAATGCTGAGTGTTTTCATGCACTTTATTCCAAAACTACCAGAAGAATTCAAAATTGAGCTGATGCATCCAGACTCTAAATTTGATTTGATTTCCTTTTTATTATTTTTTCGTTTCAGCTGCAGTAAACGGAAACGTTTTGTTCGCGGAAAATTCTCTACAGCAGTCAACACAGAGAGTCTGCAAATTTGAATATCCATTTCCGTTTTGGAATGTGTTGGTGTGGTATTTTGTCAGGAAAAATTACGGGTAGTTCTACAGTTATACGGTTATATATAATATTAAAAAATGCAATATTTTCTCTCTTCTCAAAATGAAAAAATTTGCAGCCTGTTTGAATATGTAATAACGCCTGAAGTATGATGTTCATTAGCAGACTTGTTTTGTTACCAATATACTAAAGGAAAATGTTAAAAATATAAGTATTTATTAAAATTTAATGTACTATCTAAAAATAATTCATCATGTTTTATATATTTTTTATAATTTTTCCCTTTTGACTTAAAATTTAGTTCGGAATTTGTGTAAATTTTATACTTAAACAAATAAAATTAATATTATTAGTTCGTATTATTTTTTTGTCATTCAGTATCACTACAAGTTTTCAACCAAACTTACACCTCCATTATTACAAAAAAAAATTATATATCGACGTAATAATAATGATCGCAATAAAAAAACGTAACTACTTCAGTAGTTATTAGCCTCTACGTTCGGTGGCGTAAAGATTATCACGTTTATATTGCTCCTACGATTACCGAATGGATTTTACTGACTGACTTGCCTATAAGAACTTGTATATTACGTTCACCATTCGATAATAATGCCCATAAGCGCATTAGCTGCGCCAACGTTGAACATAATGTATGTTGTATACGTGGGCTCAGTCGAGTGTGAATGATGCCATTAGCGAAAATTGAGTGCGCCGTCGGCATCAGTGTCATCTTAATTTTGCACCTGGTTGCGAGAGACAGGAGCGAATATAATACCATATGCCTGTTTTGAGTAGATATGCTACAGATAGAATAGATGTAAGTGTTGTGTGAGTAATAGCGTTAATATCAAGCGCTAGAACAGAATGGATGTTGCTACAGCGGATATGTGATAAAACATTTATCGGCAAACTTAATTAGAAGTCATTTCACTTTGGCAAAACGTATTAGATGTCAAAAAATGCAGATAAAAGGGTATTTCAGGGCTCGCGGCAAACAAGATCCGGAAGTCCAACCAGGTTGTGTTGTGAAAGACACACATGCCAAACACATATTTTAGAGACAAGGCCTTTACTCGAATTAAATGGAGATATAAACTTAAACTTAAATACTACAAACATTGAGGTGATCTCAGTTCCAGAAACTTTTTCCAAATAAAAAAAATGAATTTTAAAAATTGGAGCAAGCGCTTAGTACCATCAGCACATGTTTCCATTCTCTTCCGCCCTCTCCGGGTCCTGGACTGCTTTTTACCCATTTTGTGACGGCGATTTTATAGAGCTGTTACTTGCCCGTCAATTCGGCAGTTTCTAGTACCTGTCTGAACGTCATCGCCACATCAATATTTCCGGTTATAACGGAGCTTCCTGTCGATTGTTGAGGTGCCCCTGGGCTATCTGTTGGGTGTAAGGCATGAACCTACCCACCCCAACCGTAAGAACGGAAGTCTTGTGGTTTGGTTTGTGCTATTAGGGCACGTAATGAGAGGGAGGAAATCAGGAAGGGTGGCTGGGAGTTTGAACCTACTAATACCGCTCCAAGTACTAACGGTACTAACCGTACCCGACGCGCTTAACTTAGGTTATACCAGGCTGAGGCCATTCCCTGATGGTAGTATACCTTTAGTATATCTCACAATGTATTTTACCAGATGTAAAATGAAATATTTTCTACAAACAATTTATCCAGAAAATCTGCTTTTATTTCACCACATTTTTATTCTCATATCCCCGCTGAATATGCCCAACCCTGCCCGTTCAACGTTAGTGCACTTAACGCGTAAAACATAAATTTAAATTGCAAATTCGTACCATACAGCATTTCAAACGTGCCTAGTTACTAAATCAGTTGAGTTATGAAATAATGCGAGTAGAATTTTTGGTCAGAGACTACAAAGTGCGCTATACAATTGTGTAGACTGTTTTTCGAATTGTAGGTAAATAGCAACAAACAAATTAAACTATACTAAACATTACTAACTAAAGTTACAACAAGTTAGATCGTTTCTGGTGAGTGGGCAACGTTGGTATTGTTAATGTTCGCCCAAATACGAACGAATGCAATTCTGTGCAAGCTTTACTATTACCTGCTGTATGCGTTACTTGTAAAGTTGGTAATTTATGCAACAATATTTGTATGTTATACTGTCAAGTATTGAAGTGCATAAAAATGGTTAATAATTGGGTATTGAGTGTATCAAACTCAAATGTTAGCTTTAAACTGTATAAAAATGTATAAAATCAAAAATATTCATTTTTTTCTTACTCCTTTAAGGGGCACACCTAGTGTGACAACCTAAAAAATTGCCATTTTTGGGAATTAAAAAAAAGAAAAGCTAGTGAATCCACCTATTCAAAATGTTGAGGGTATATTTATACATGTTTAGTAAAATTTTTGAAATAAAATATTAAATATTTTTGAAATGAAACGCGATCTCCTGCGGCGCCAAAAAAAGGTCCTCCACTGCTGGAGTATTTGCAGCCCTCTCCGTCGATAAAACCAAACAAAAAAAATTCTCCTTAAACTAAAACATATTGTCTGTACAATGACCCTCGGGCGATCAAAAAAATCAAAAATTGACAAAATGGCGACATATTGAATAAAAAAGTTAAATTTTTCCCAAAATTTTGGTCGTTTTTGGCCTGCCAAAATTCGATTTTTGATCAGATCAAAAAACTGGAGGGTCATTGTATGGAGAACTATCTAGAGGAGATGCAAAAAAAATTTGATAGCGATCGCATCATTTGACTCCGAGTAATCACTCCAGCAAATTCGAAAAATACTGTTTCGAGAAAACCGCGTATAAACATAAAATGCAACTATCTAATTGCCGAGCGGATACTCTTTTAAAAGGCTGTTACTCAAAAACTATCTCAAATATCGAGTTAAAATTTTAGTATGTTATTTTTAAAGATATAACCTATCGAAATATGGTAAAAAAAATTCGATTTTTTGAAAATTTCACACTAGGTGTGCCCCTTAAGGCGCCAGTTTTTTCATGGTTTTCAGACACAAAAAGTAGTACTTCTTCTACGGTCGGCCAAAGTCGTGAGTAAATTATTTTAGTCACAAGCTTTATTCACGGGGCGGAGCTTGCGCCTGCGCATTTGCCTGTGTTGCAGCACAAGACCATTTGAAATGCCATGCGTCGCATGTCAAACAAGTTAAAGCATGCGCTGCGGCTACTATTATCGGCGCAGTACGGAATTTAAAACCTTACATTTCTCTGTTGTGTTCGAGCGAATTTCAAATATAATATTTGAAATACAAAACAATCAACGTGAAATAAAGTAGAAGTAGATAAAATAGTGTAAGCATCACGTGGCTAAACCTTGTTAAAACACTTGATTGATTAAACGCTCGCCACTTTCGCTCTCAATCAATCTCGTGACAAAAACTCCCGTTTAACTACTTAATATTTAATATAGTAGGTATTTAAAGACAAAACAAGTTTCACTTATAGTACTTATCCGCCAACCAGATATAAAAACTAAAATTATTATAAATTTAAAAAAAATCCATCTGTTACGCAATATACCATTAAAAATTCCTATTAATTTACATCCTGTATATCAGGTAGCTCTACTACGTAAGTATCGACTATGTGAGAACGTAATATGAGTGCATACCAGAACAGAGGAAGATGAATTAGTAAACCGAACCGTGAACCACACCGGATTTGCGTTCATAGAGTGTTTGTGCACTCCTCGAGCTCGTAATTTAATCAAACGTTTGTTTCATCCGAGCGAACCGCCTGCATTTAACTCTTAGATAACAAATTTAAGTAAGCAACTACTCACACAATCCGCAAATTAAATATTTAATATTTAATTTAATTCCCGGACTAATAATGGTGGCGTTAGTTAAGGTGAAAGATTAATAAATGTTTCACATTTTGTTGTCATAATTTTTGGATCATAATTAATTGATATATTATCAGCTTGTGTGTTTTTATGGTAACTTTTAAGAATTTATTACTTATTGCTATATTAAATAGAAAAAAGCATAATTGAATTTAATATGTAAAGTGGTTTTCTGATACTTTTGCACAATGCAAGCCGATTGCAGAAATAATTTTCGCGTTCAAGCTGTCGTAGTCACTTCGTCTTGAAAAACCTTTCAAACGCTTATAACTTGTGAAGTTTAAAAAATCGATTTTTTGTGCACCATTTAGAAAAAAAAAGAAATTGTGTTTCTGGAGGTATAAAATATGAAACAATAGCTTATAATTTGTGTACCGCAGTTATCCTGTTACATAGTCTTTTGTTTTTTCTGTTCCTTTGCCTTCTGTTCTTTACTTAACAATTAAGCAGAACAAAGTGTGACTTTGTAATTATACACCTTTTGCGTATATACTGTTCATAATAATAATAATTATTATTATAACAATAATAATGCTGCTAAACATTTCCCAAATAACTTTCAAACAATTATTATTCGCCTCGCAAGTAATTATTTATTAATTAAAAGTTACTGTACCTTATCATGATGCGTGTACAATACAATCCACAGTAGATCACACTAATTAAAGTTATAAGTAATATATTTATTGACACTTCTTCACCTTTACAAATAAATTGCACTGTGATAGTTCGTTAACGCTGCGCTGATGTGCAGTGTGCAGGTTGCACTGTCACGTACGCGACGGAGGTGGAAAGCGGAGGCGGCGCGACCAAGACGCCCTCGCAACTTGGGGAACCGACTGCGACTGAACGAACGATTGTACGGACACAGGCGGCGGACGCTTTTTGCCGCCACACCGCCACCATCAACACGAGCCTGTTTCTTTTATGCCGCCGCCAGCGCCGCTTTTGAAATATTATATGCTATTCATTAAAAACATGCTCCAACGCGTATATAAAAACAAATCTAATATCTAATATCATAAGAAAATATGTGTAAATATATGAAAATTTTATAATTAAAAACATAACCTCAATTTTTACCTGTTAACTATGTCAGAATGACAACTGTCAAAAAACATATCGGAATGATATCGGAAGTAATGATTTTCTGATTAATCATTAATTGTCGTGATGTTTGTAATGCATCTATTAATTAATGTACGTAGTTGCATGCGTTGGTTGGTGGAATGTTTCAGAGAGCGTATTGTATTACCAGCTCTGAGTGCATCAAACGAATGATGGCAATAGAGACGGTACATTCCAAAGATTTCACGTGCATGAATGGATATCAATCGAACCGTATTCGGATGCGTTTGACGATTTCATGAGATGATTTTGTTATTACGCGCCGTGTAATATTCGGTATGGACGCCGAAGCAATAAATACCAATATATAGTTCAAATATGGAATTTAATTGAACGGTTGACATTGAAAAAATAAACAAACAAACACAATTGACTTTATTTTTTATAATTGGAAAAGAGGCAGAAATCGGATTTATTTTTCATTTTGCTTAGCATTTTTTGTAGACATTTTCTCTCCAAATACACCGTACCAACATGAACAAAAATTAATATTGCACTAGATCATAAACTGATTCATCAATACACCAAATTGCAGTATAGTTTTTCCAAAATGGGATGGTATTAAATTTAGAAACCAAGCAAAACTAAACTTTGAAATTTGTGGAAAGGATACTCTATAGGATATTCTATAGCTTTTGAATGAAACGCATAAGTCTGTTTCCAATTCAACTGGAATATCTTCGAAAAGCATTCATCCTTTATCGTATGAGCATAGAAGTTTTCTTATACATACTTGCAATGCTTTAGGAATGCTAGCAATGAACTTTTAATATTTAAAAGAAATTTTGCAAATCCTTACAAGGGTAAAAAGTGCGTTTAACGATCTATTGAGGAGAGGCTTACAAGTGTTGTCGTTTCACTTATATCTAATAGCCTTCCTACATAAAACTATTGTTTGTTTTACTGAAAATAAACCTATCCCTTTATCAATCTGTGCATCATTAAAATTTTTAACGATGACATCAATCTCTAGTACGCTCATAATCCTTATTAACTGCACACACACACACACACACCACATAACAAAAACTACCTATAGCGGTAATTGGCGTTTTCAATACGACTGTAAACTACCGTCGCAATTCATATCCCCTTGATGTATTACCAGTTAACAACAACCAGTTGAGGTTACAAGATACAAAGTTAACCTCAAAACTTAGCTCCAGTGAAACATGAATAAAACGTTAGCACGAACTCAATACACTTGCGCATCTTCTGACGTTCCATAGGTTTTAACCTAAATTAATAACCATGTAATCCTAATGTATTAAAAGTTGTATAACATGGGGAAATGAAAAATCTACCCCATCCATCGCAAATCGCATTATGTGAGGCAATAAATCATCCTATTACGTCAGACAATGCTAAACACGCGTTCGATTTACATATAACCAAGAACCACGTGGATTCGCAAGGTGCCGAAATAATGTATTCAAATTGAAAGACGTCATTCGCTCAATTTCCTTCGTTTTCCACAAAGTTGTACTTGAATTAATGCATTAAACGCCTCGATAAGCGCTGAAAACAAAGAAAACGTGATTTAATAACGCGATTACTGATTCGTGATAATCGCTAATGCTCTCCAGACACGCAACATTACTTCCCCAACTACTTAAGAGTACAAGAAACACATAAAAAACACGCAGGAAATTTCGTTGGGAGATTAGTAAGGCAATTTCGAGAAATGTGTTTATATGCTCAGAAATTATTTGATTACGTTGATTTTTATATTTTTTATTAATATTGCACGCTCCATTGTCGAAACGAAGCCGCACAATAAAAAATACATTAACACCCTTTCGCTCAAGGTTCGGCCTGACCTTCCATCTTCTTCAAGAACGCTTCCTTCTTCTGCTTGACGCGATCCTTGCGCTCCAGAATCGTGAGCTTGGCCCTGTTCCATCTCTTCTTCTTCGCTGGTTCCTTCTTCTCCGGCTTCTTCGATGGCGTAGGGTCGGCGCGGATGTTTTCATGCGCTTTCTTGTATACATCTTCAATCTAAACAAGAATAGACAAACGATATAGACAAAGATACAATTCTATTTGGACTATTTCAACTAAGGTAAGGTAATATGTCGGAAGTAAATTGTCACAAGTAAATCAAAATGAATTAATTGCCTTGTTAAACAACCTGATTAATGTTGTCCAACTTCGACACTGCATTAATCTTATGTATTAAAGCAGCAATTTTGCTTGGACGTAGTTATGACTTATAAAATATATATGCGTTCTAAATACCATGTCGGCGGTAAGTCCCTCCTTGATGTACTGACTGAATTGACGCTTGAAGGCCTCGGGGTCTTCCTCTTCGAGACTCCTCATGTAATCGGCAACGTGTGTGCCGAAAATATGTGCACGGTGCACCTCAGCGTTCAGTGACTTGCCCTCGCTGTCGTAGCCGGGGAAACGCTTGGTGGAGTGAGGAATGTTCAGACCACCGTCGACGGCGCCCTTCATCGCGGCGAAAACACGCGCGCCTGTTGTGGTACGCTGGAGACCCACATCCAAATAACACCTGCACAAAACCAACCAAAAATTGCAGTATTTCTTTCCCAAACAAACAATAAAAGCTAAATTTTAAATTGAAATATCAGAGACACTTTCTAATCAATAACTGATGAGAAGTAGGTAACTTCAATCATCCAAGTGCATAAAACATGCACCTGGGGACCTTGGAAACTTCCTTTCTTATCAAATCAGATGACGCGCATGTGTCTGAATGGTCATCATTTAAATGCATTAAAAACGTCAAAATTGAAACATATGCTTACCTGAAAGCGCCTGGTCCCTTCTCGACATCGTCGATGATGTATTCATCACCATTGACCTCAGTAGTGCCCTCATACAGCTTGTCTAAGTGCAACTTCTTCAGCAGACGACGCGCCAACAACAGACCGGTAGCGTAGCACGCAGCATAGTTGGTCAGACCAACTTTGATTCCATACCGTGGCAACTCGTGCGAGTACGCTGAGCAGACAATATGGTCTCCCTCAATACGGGAGTATGCCACCTGAACGGTCACATCACGGTTGGAACGACGCACAATCAGACGGTACTTGGGGGTGTTGTATTTGTTCTTATCTTGAACCACCAATCGTTTACGAGCATAGTAATCGGTTTTTCCTTCACGACGCCTCTTGTACTTGACTTGGAAGCGCTTGAAGTACTGTTTATTCTTCACGACTTTCACGAAACCCTGCAAACAAACACGACATGATTCATCAATACATAACCACACAAAAACAGGCCGAGTGTACAACATCAACTACAACCATTTCGCGAAAGATGATAACACAGATCACTCACTTTAAACAAGTCACTCACACTTTATTAAACTTTAAGATTGTTTATATGATGTTATTCCAGGTTTACATCTGTGATAAACGTGCGGGTTTTGTTTTGATACCGCTGTGGAAAAACCGCCTCGAAAAAATCGACAATCATCCAGTCGGGGATACAGTTCTCACAGAAAATATTACGTGAGGAGCAAGAATTAGGGTTGAGGAACGTGTTAGACGTGATATTTGTGTTTAAATACGTACCATTTTAACGGATTATTCTTAAATTATTACAACATGGACTCGTCGAGGCACTTCAAGCCACCGCGGTCCGGATAGAAAGAGATAGGCCAACACGCATGCGTCGCACGTCAGGAAATACGTCATTGGCTTGGTGTATTTTGTTTGGTACTAAAAAAGTCCCTAGATTTCAAATTCAATGCTGTCAAATAGATACAGCAGGTAAACTTCGTGAATTTTTCCCAGTGATTACTAAAAATATTAATAGAAAGCTTACCTAACACAACACAACACTTAAATTATTCGGCAGTAATCAAATATTTTATTAAATTTAATTCTTTTTGTTGTTATTATACATGAAATAATACCCCCACATTTAAATTCAAACAATATCTGAGTGATCTGAGTTATTCACACCTTGATATCATATGTAATGGAACGACCTAATTGATATTAGAAATATTTATCTAATTGACTTAAAAAATCAGTCAGAAAGAGTAAAATTGTAAATACATTCAAGGTACTTAGCATTGTAATAAATTTAGTTCTCACAACAGCTTCAATATTAGAGTTTGGCATAGGCTTGGGCTTGGAAACCTTAGAGGTATTTGAAGCTGATAAGTTTGATAAGTTTTGATTCAAACACCTACTCTATGAGACCATAACTTGAAGTAATAACGACTAGACTGCTTACAGTAAGACTAGAATGATTGTTAACTAGATTGTGCTTCACAAATCACAACCAAATCACAAAATGTGGATTATCTACAACTATTATTATCAATACCATACCGGGACTCCTAATAAATGCTTGAATTCGAAAAACGCGAAAATAAAATCAGTAATATTCAGGAGTTTTGCATATTGGCAGCAGGACAAGAATTCCAAAAAATATCTCCGCAACCTGCAGGCCCAACTGGATTGCACAGATGATATATTCAAATCTGATCACAAAGCTTTGCCACAGCAGGAAGTAGACCACTCCGACTGCAGACGGAATCGTGAATAGTATTGCGATTAATACAGGCCACCCTGAAATAAAATATTAGCATTAGTAACATGTTATTGTAGTGTCAGAAAAGACAAAATTTGATAGCAAAATAATCTAATAGTTCATTAGTTTACTCCTTTGAGTAGGCAACCCAACTTACAAATCACGGTACAGGTGCGATAATTTCTGTTCCTACGTTAATTGTTTATTTCTCATAAATACAAGATGTTATATTCATCTTGCTTTTCAAATATGAATTCTGTATCTAATTCTATTCTTATACCTATATAAGATGTTGTTGATTACAGCAAAGTCTATGAATATATCTTCTTAACTAATTATTTTTGGCAATAATTATCAACATATTTAAGATTGATTAAATACAGAATTTAATGACTTAGACAAGTTCAGGTATCTCCTTGATACAAAATTTGATAGTTTCAGTCTATTATTTTATGCATGTCAATATGCTGATATCTTGACTTACATTTTTCAGTCAAGTTTCCTTTACGAGCAATGATAACGCGAATCAATTCGATACCGCAGACGGCGAGAAGAATGCCGAACTCAGTGCCGAAACTTGGTACCGGCTGATTGATGACTTTTACCACGTTCATTCCGATCTCGCAGATGGCAAAGAGGCCGAAGTAGTATGAGTTCAGGTACAGGAGCACTTCGAATGTCAGCGATACATTCATACTTGGACGACGGTAGGCGAGTGTAGACTCGCGCTCGTTAGGTAAACATGTTGGGAAACAAGTAGCTTCTGTTTACTGTAAGGCGCAATTGGAATGTCAGGAATGGTGAGTGGCCACCAGATGAGGAACTGTGCGGAATGTGGGTGGATTTTGCTTACAAACATAAACAGATGCGGTAAACATTTTTAGTTCTTGTTTTACTCGCTTGTCAAACAGGGCGCTATTTCAATTGCAAGCACCTGTAAAACTCTCGAAAACCACACAAAAACTGAGATTAAAAATGTTTAAATATTTTTGAATAACTAATCTATTGGTAAAAATTTGTTTTACGCTTTATTTGTAACATTTAACATACATTATTGTTTCACAAGACCATCAATGACCTTTCAATTGCATTTATAATGCGAGTGCAGCGCTTTTCGGTAAACTTGGGAACTAATTCTACAAGGTGTATGGTACCAATAATTGAATGATTCAAAATATTTGGTTTTGTACTAGGACAAAACAATTATATTTTGTCTATGTTTTATACATTATCATATCAAATTTTAGTAATACAATAAACATTTTTTCACTTTTTCGAATAATATTATATACATATAAGAAAATTGTGAAACATCTAGTATAGTTATTCGTAATCTACAAATTTCTGACTAAACAAATATTCCTAACCTAGAATGTCACAGTAAAATGTAACGCTGTCTTGTTTTTCCAGTATTTCGATTAATTATTAGTTATTAGTGCTCTGTGACTGTACGAACTGAGATGGAAAAAGATGCACAACAAGGTGGAAACACGCAGCACGATCTGTACCTGCAGGAAATTGAAGGAATTGACGACTACTGGGGACCCACTTTTAGGTGTGCACAAAGTTTACAACCAATCACTTATTTGCTTATCAATATTGATAAGCTAATGTGAATATATAATTTTACAGAGCAATATATGATAATGATGAGCATGTTGCATTTGGACAAAAGTTAGAAGAAAGAATCAAACATCATGATAAAGATATTGAAAGATTATGCAATGTTTACTATCAGGGATTTATTGAGTCAGTTAGAGAATTGTTGGAGGTCAGATCACAAGCTAAAACACTGAATGTAAGTATTAAATTTAATACTTTGCATAGCAAAATTGAGAAAAGTGGAGTTTAAGTATAAAATAAGAGTCAACATGTACAAAGATTTATTTTAATTTACCGTTTTTATTGTGAATCTGATGACTACTTGAAGATTAAAGTAAGGGTAATTAAAAGGGCATAATAGCACCACAGTGTCACAATACACAATCATTTGCAAGGCACCACATGAATTTGTTTTATGATATTTTCCTCTTCTACACTTCACACTACTTTTTCTAAGCATTGAACAATGTCTTCACTTTTCACATGATTGAATATTTCTGAATTTCTAATGCTTGCTTCATATTTACAGTCTGAAGTATTAACACTTGATAAGCAGTTGCAAGTAGCTGCAGAAGGAATCACCAAATCTGGCAGTGAATTATTGCAGGCCAGGAAGGTGCAAAGCAACATTGCAACTGTCATAGCACAATTGAATTTGTGTTTGCCTGTGTTAATGACATATTCAAAACTTAAGAAGCAAATTGCCGAGAAAAGGTAAATAGATAAATTAAAAATTGATAAATAGAAGGTTGCACCTGATTATTTAAAATATTTTTCAAGGTATTATCCTGCATTGAAGACTCTAGAGGAACTTGAACATACACATTTGCCACATGCTGCTTCATATAGGTTTTCATTACAATTAATAGAAAGTATTCCAAAGTAAGTCTAAAAACATGAATAACAATTTTATTTCTGGATGTGATGTTTCATATTTATCATTGATTCGATGTTTGTCGTTTAGAATTAGAGAAAGTATCGAAACAGCTTCCATGTCAGATTTAAAAGACTTCTTAGAAAATATCAGGAGATTCTCGCCAAAAATAGGCGAAGTTGCCATGCGTCACGTAAGTTGCGGTGATTTTTACTTATTACTCGGATTATATTCGGATTGTTATTTTTATTTAGACAAACGAACAATTAGCCAATGATCCAACTCTAGTAGGCCGTAAGAAGAAACGAGCCGCACCACAGCCAAGCGAATCAATGTCGTCAAGTCAATACGAAGAAGAACTGAGTGCACAGGAGATGATTGATTTCTCACCGATTTATAGATGCCTACACATTTCAACCGTTTTAGGTTCTCGCGCAACTTTTGAGACTTACTATCGCGCTGAGAGAACTAAACAAGCAAGATTAGTGCTACAACCACCGCCGAATATGGTAAAAATGTTTTAAATTTAAAAGGCTCAACGCCATCATTTCGTTATATTGATGTATTTTTATAGCACGAGTCCGAAGAAAGTTACAGACAATACATTTATGCAGTACTGGGATTTTTTATTCTGGAGGATCATGTTTTAAATACTGGTAATGGATTGATAACTAGAGCGTTTTTAGATGACATGTGGACAATGGCATTGACAAAAATCGTCACTGCATTACAAACCAACTCGGTTAGTTTATTCCTAAAACATAACCTAATTTTGTTTTAATGCAAAAATTGTAATATTTTAGAGTTACTGCACAGATGCAACGTTAATATTGCGTATTAAAGATTTGATTATGTTGTTTTGCACCACGTTACGTAACTATGGCTATACGGTGAAGCCACTATGGGAACAACTGAGGGAATTGAGGGATCATTACACCGAGGTGCTTATGCAACGCTGGGTGCAAATCTTTCGCGAGATTTTATCCAAAGAAGATTTTCAAGTTATTCAGGTTAGTTACAAACGAATATAATAAAAATTTATGGGGCGAAGTCGAATTTAACCGGCATTAATTATTTAGGTTCACGATCAAGAAACATACGATGAAGTTTCACTTTCATTTCCTTTCGATGATGATCTTCCCGACGATATCACGTTTCCGTTTAGGTTTCCCATCTCCGGAATGGTACCGAAAGTGTACCAGCAGGTAAAGGAGTTTATCTACGCGTGCTTAAAGTTCTCTGAAGACTTAAACCTCAGGTAAATATATATTTTATTTTAGATTAAAGTTCATATTTAAACAAAGATTTAGTAAAATGTCTAATATTTTCTGATTTTTAAATTGTTTTAGTCAAGTAGAAGTAGATGAAATGATACGTAAATCAATGAACCTGCTTCTGACGCGCAGCTTCAGTGGCTGTTTGTCATCTACATTCCGCAGTAATCACATAAATATGCAAGAAATTATACAGATTATCATTGATACTGGATATTTGGAACGCGCGACGATTTATTTAGATCAGTTTATATCAAACATCACTGGGTATGTAGGCAACTGCTTAATCATAAAACGTAACCTAATTTTGAGTCAATTTTGGGTCTGATAGTGAGGAATGTAGAGGTGTAACAACCGGTGTGGTTCAGGGCCAGCCAGCAATGTTTCGCGTTGCGCGTGAAGACGCGGTTCGACAAATTTGTGAGAAACTCAAACACAAGTTAGATCAGTGTATTGAGTTGGAAAGTTACGATTGGTTGCTGGTGGAGCCACAAGGGCACGCGTCGAATTTCATCACTGATTTAATTGCGTTTTTAAGAACTACGTTTACTAGTTTTACTAATTTACCAGTAAGTATCAAGAGATGATTATAATATGTATTATTAAGGGTTGTTTTCGTTGCTTAGCCGGAAGTAGCACAAGTTGCGTGTAAGTCTGCATGCGAACACATCGCTAATTTAATGTTGCGAGCATTACTAGACAACGATATCAAGCAGATCTCAATGGGGGCATTAAATCAATTGAATTTGGATTTACTTCAATGTGAATGTAAGAAATAGTCAAATAAGCCACATTGCTTATAATGTCCTGCTAAAAATATGAATTAATTTCATTTATAGTGTTTGCTGCAAGTGAGCCTGTGAAAGGTTTACAGGAAGATATTCTACTGTCATACTTTTTAAAGTTGAGAGAAATACTAGATCTTTTCACATCTTGGGATTGGCCAACATATTTCCATGACTACGGGCAGGAAACTTCGAAATACAAGCAAGTTGAACCGGACGTTGCTATAATCATTTTAGAAAAGTAAGTTTGAAATAATTTAGGAAATAATATTAGTGATTATAATCAATATTGTAATTTTAAAGGCTGCGTGAAGGTGACAAGAAGACAATGTTCACGGTGCTCAAGAAAAGTGAACGCGATAAAAAGAAACTTCTAGAGACAGTCCTCAAACAACTGAAACAATTGTCACAATTTCCAACCGGCAATAAGTAGCAGGTCATCTTTTATTAGTATAGGTAAAGTATAATGGTTAAAAATGAACATTATTTATGACGAATCACAAAATTGGCAGGTCTTATACAAAAATTAATTTTTGATAGACTTTTTATTGATTAATTTGATTTGTTTTCGAATATTTTATTAAAACTTTTCCTGATGTCACATTACTTCTCACTTAATTTAAACATAAACATTGTTGAGTGCATAACACTGCTTTGTTGTTCATTTGAGACTATTATACTTTGCTTCATATCATAATCAAAATTAGAACTCTGTTTATATGTATATCATGTATAGAATGTTTATATAGAAGCGCAGTAATTTGTTACAAGTGTTACAAACCAAAAACCGAGTATAGGTTAATTAATTATCAACTAAAAACTCATTAACTTTGTCACTCTCTGTGGTAATAAGAGTAATAATGAGCTTTAGACAATATTAACCCCTAAAAAACTGTATTAACGACGGAAAGAGAAGAAAGAAAAACTCATGTTTATTTATTCATAAGCCCCTTGTTAATAATGGAGATACATAGTTTCTAATTAGGTGTGTAAGTAATAATGTAAAAAAACGCTTTAATAATATTTTTAGAAATGGTGATATCATTGTACACACAGCAACCACACTGAAAACACGCGAAATTAATTAAGCTGTAAAGATGATACTTAACCCTGATGAGTTTTACACGGCGATCGCGCCGAATTATTGGGTATCGAAGGTGTTTGGTTTACTTCATCTTTCCTTCACCGAGAAAACTCCACAGCGCAAACTTGTTGTCACCCCATTCAAAAGTTTGATCGGTTTGTGTATTCTACGCACCGTTATTTTTCTGGCGATAACTGGTTACATCTATCTCGAATTGGAAGTGTTGGAATTTCCCGAGAACATGACCGGCGTGGCGGTACAAATCGAATTGTATCTTGGAGTCATGTTAACTATAATTGAATTTATCCTGGCGGTAATACTACGCAAGTCAGACCTTAAAATAATTGATATGTTTATCGCTCTTGACAAATCAATGTCTGCCCGTGGTATTTGTATAAGTTACAAAGGTATACGCAGAATTGCCTATTACCAAGTGCTTGCAGTTGTGGTTATGTTTCTAGTGAGTTCAGTCTTGCAAGTTTTGCGCGATAGTCAGGCACTATTAGTTATTAATGCTGGAATTAACATTGTTAACGCGGTTAATTTTTTCATGGTATATCAGTATATTAACGTTTTGCTATTGCTGAAGCAAAGATTTGTATGGTTAAACAACGCAATAGAAAATATAGGTACCAAACATAATGCCGATGAGGAAGTTCCAACTTTGCAACTTACATATGTGAATGAAAATAACAAGAGCAATTCATTATCATTGAGTCCTTACGTAAGCAAGAAGTACATGAAGATTCATGATTTGAGGAATACGATTAGGAATTACGGAAAGATTTACAACCTTCTGAGCGATTTGGCGAGTTTGATTAACGATTCATTTGGATTTTACATTTTGATTTGTATCTTGACGAGATTTATCATGATTTGCACGGAATTGATTTATTTCTACAAGCTATTTCAAAATCCAAACGATGGTGATGGTCTGGCTTATATATCCATTGTTCTTAATATTTTAATGCACGCTTTTAAGCTGTTGGCGACTGTTTCAGCCGCAGGAGCTGCATCAGCAGCTGTGAGTATAACATAAAATAATTGAATGCGTGTAATATCAAAACTATCATTTATTTATTTATAGGCAAATGCCACAGGATCTTCTTTACATACATTGTGGGATATTGGACCAGAGATCAAAGAAGAGGTTAGTGAATTATTGAATTCTGGCAACCAACATGGCATGACTTCAAAATTATTTTTTAATAGTTTAATACTATTGTAGGTCCAGTTCTTTTCATTGCAAGTAACTCATCATACAACCCAGTACACAGCGATGGGATTCTTAAATGTGGATTGTCCTTTGATGGCTTCGGTAAGTACTTAGAACAATGTTTTACATAATATTAACAGTTTTAATTAGAGATTGGTTGATTAGATTTTAGGATCAATCACTACTTATCTGATTATTGTAATACAATTTGATTTGACTTCAATAGCTAGTGAAAAGCCATGTGTTTTTCAATAATCTTTTGCGAAGAGTGAAATATGTGTTTAGAAAACAAAACTCGGCTTTAAGTTTTGACATGTTTAATTGTTTAAAATTTGACATTTTCAACTTTTTATTTTGCGTTATATTAGACGTGTGATTTTCTTTGTGTTTAAAATGGCGTCAGATGGTCTATTCTACGATTCGCTTGAGGAAGAAGAGTTTCCAGACTTAAAGTCGATGCATATAACATCCGACAAAACTAATAAATCGGACATATCTTTATCAGTTCCTTTATATACAAGAGAAACTTCCAAAGCTGAAGTATTATCTAAGAAATCACTCAGCAGTTCGCAAAAATCGCGCTGTAAGTTAACTAAACCCATGCGATCCCAACAATCCAACTTAATGTCGAGCACAACCTGCATGAGTCAACTATTTGCCGACTCAAAGGTCAAAAAGTCCTACGTGGATCTTTTTCATGCAAAAATAGGCTACGTGCAAGGCTCAGAACCCACAGAAACAAGTCGGGCGGTTTGTGACGATGACAGTTTCAAAACCGCACGCAGTTCAGCACAGAGTGACTACTCCGACGCAGAAACTTCTTCGTTCGTCTCGGATACAAGTTTCTACACCAAGTTTCTAGAAAACGAGAAGTTACTCACCGACCAAATGAGTTCGGTGAGCTGCCAAAGCGGACACAGTGGTCGCACTGTCATTAGCAAAGTCAGCAATGCTAAGAATTCGAACTTAAAGTTCAAGTGTAATTCGAAGATATCCAAATCCACTACAGGCTTACCTAGTGGAGGAAGTAAAGTTCATATTAAAAGTAAAATTGATAGACCAATCTTGAAAGTGCCCACGTTGGGTGGACTCGGGCCAGATCGCGAAGCCGCCAAGGAAAAACTCGATAATTTGAAGAAACAGCAGAAGTATGGACAGAAGGTCAGCAATCAAAACCGGGTGAAAATCATGGAGATGAAAGTAATGAAGAATTTCAAGTACGAGCTGAAAAAGTCTAGCGAATTGAATAAATGCGCCGAGAGTGTTTTACACACTTAAACCAATGTTTTATTGTAGTCCAATTTACTTTAAATCTGTTATTGGAATCAAAATATTAAGTTTTTAATCTTTTTTATTCACTGCCTTAGCACAGAAAAATAAGTGTGCAGTAAACACAATTGTAGTGGAATATGAATAACAGTAATAATCGATACTTTTAATACACTGATTTGTCCATCAAATATTTTTCAACAAGCCAAAAATCAACTTAACGGAATTTATACAGGAGCAGGTGTACCATCAGCCATCCAGTCCCAAACAGTAGAATCCCTCCAGACATATTGCCCCTTGTGGTTGTGTTTACCAATAGCCAAATATAAAGGTGCACTAGCTCCCTCTTCAATGGTCAATGGTCCTTTGTGGCTGGTCATGTCGGTATCAACGTATCCTGGATGAACACTGTTCACTGCAATGTTCTTCTCTGGTTGCGAGTTTTCAAAAATGCGCTGCTGCACGCGGCTCAGTGCACTCACACCGACTTTGGAGACATTGTATGCAGACTTGCCCCATCCCAACTCATCATTCTTGCCCTCCTTTGAAGCATCCACAAATTGAGACATCAAGTCATTCAGCTGCTCAACAGTTAAAGAATCTGCGCTGAATTTTGTTTTCAATTCCGGTGATGGAATCTTGGACAAATGGCCGCAAGAACTTGAAATATTCACCACCCTGGCATTAGTTTTCAGCAGGGGGAATAATTCTTGGCAAACTTTCACAAGGGCAAAGTAATTTGTTTCCAGGGTTTGCTCAGCTTGGACAGCAAATGGCTCAGTTGCATCATGCTATAAACAAAAAAAGACATAAGTAGAGGTAACTTTAGAAAGTTTGTTTTAGTGCTTCATTTTAAGTATGCAACCCAAGTCATGACTAGTTATATGCAGTTGCTTTTGTTTAAAGAGCTGCCAACAGCAGTTAGTTAATTATTCAAAAAGATACTCTGCTATAACAAGAAATATTGTAGTATGACATTGTCTAGTTTAACTGCGTACTGGGTTACACAGAATATTCATACACAGCAACATAATTAAGTGTCATTAATCAGTAATTAACTGAAATATCATGTTATAAACTTACTTTGAAGGCAATTGCTGCATTATTCACCAAAATATCAATTCCCTCATAGTTTTCCTTGATGAACCTGGCCAAAGACTGAATACTATCCCTGGTGAGAATGTCCAACTTGTGAAAAACTGGCTTGAAACCCAATTTAGTTAGTTTTTCGACAGCTTCCCTGCCTCGGCCCTCATCACGCGAGGTGAGCATCACATCACCGTCGAATTTCTCGCATAGGCCCTGGACAATTGCATAGCCAATGCCCTTGTTGCTACCAGTAACCTTACGATTAAGAATGTGAGCATTATATTGATTTATTATTGCGAAATACTTACAATTGCTAGTTTTTTATCGGACGGCATTTTGCTGCGAACTGTGAATCTCGGTGTAACCTCAAAATGTACAAAATTTTAACGTTTACGTAGCATTTATTGAACGTTGATTAGAAATGGCGTGTTCTGTCATTGGAACAAAAAGATAAACTTATCCGAAATATCTTATTTGCTAGAGTGACTTGATTATTAAAACAACATGAAACATGACTTGCAAGTGCCGGGTGAATTGCCAATGCCATTAATTAATTGCTATAAGTAAGTATTACCTAATAATTTGCGCGATAAAAACGTACTGAACAAACTTTTAAAAATCATGGGTACAAATTTGTTGTTATATAAGTATTGCATTAAACAATAATTTTTAAATAACTTACTTGGAATATGTGTCTATATTTAAAACTGGTTAGGCAACCCAAACATCAAATATGTTTTATTGGTTAAAATAAAGAGGTTATCTTGTAAATAAATTCATTTATTCAAACGTTTTACACAATATTATAATCAACTAAATGTACATATTTCTTCAAAATTAACTTCATCTTTAATCAACCAAACACATCTATCGATATGCATGTCATATACAGAGTAAAACGACAATCAATTATCTGGAACAATCAACGTTAGCAATAATAATCATAATTATTACACACCAGCGCTATATCACAAATCTAATGATTCGGTAAGTTGGTTTTGAATTTAAACATTTAGAGATGTCATGTACATATAACACACGACTCGTGTCTATCGATCTAGACGCTAGTCGAATTTGTTTTCTTTGAGAATACAATAAGTACATTATTAAAATTAATTATTACTTGGTCTTCGTCATGTTAATTGTTGTTAGTTTTATTTTCATTTATAATGCGTGCTCAACGTCTTTTCGTTCTAATATTAAAATTATAAACATTTCAAACGTGTTTCTTCGTTATATAATATATTATGAATATAATTATGGCTTTTTATATAAATATTTTAGGTATATAATATCTTATATATTATTTACATTTAATTTTCTTTTATTTATCATTTAAATACGCGCAGGGAGTGCAATCTGACTTGAGAAACATGTACAAACAACAAACAAAGACAATAATATCGCTTGTTTTTTTGTTTTCCAAGTCCAGGAGTACTTTATGCGTTTACGTTACTTTTATTTACCCTAACTGTAATAATTTTCTTGTTACACCTAAACGTGAGCAACAGTTAATTTTTTCACATTCATTCGTAGTCACAGAATGGACATAAACAAAATATATGTAATGATTAGTTTCTATTCTTTAAAACATTTCTAACCAAGTTTAGATTAAAGTAACCACTACAAAATGGTGTCACAAACACGTGACATCAACACTCAACAATTTTAAAACCAAACACTAAATTCCAAAACTTTTCTTTGGTAGGTATATTCAGTTCAATAATTATTTGTATTAATTGTGTGTTTAAAATTCTTATAGTATTCTCGTTAAACTTCATTCGTCGTCTAATTGTATTCGTATAACTAACTAACATAAATTTAGAAATGTCGTCGCCATTAAGGTCTCGTCAAATATTCGCCGAGGAGGACCTTTATAAGTAAATTATATGTGTTTTGATAATACATGTATACATGTATATATATGTCGACTCGAGTAATCGAGTCATAAACAGTTTTGAAACGTTCGTTAAATATTTTTATATTTTAATTCATGGAGATAGTATGTTTTACTTACAACTGATCAATTAGCCAACATATTTATATTGTTATGGACAACAAATTAACAAATTTTGGTTTCCATGCCAAGTTGTGAATAAAACATAGTATCCTATTCGTGTATTACAAGTTATAAATCACTTAGGCGCATGTAAGTTCTATATACCAATAAATTTCTTATATAAAAGCAACTTGGGTTAGTTACAACATTTATAACTCAAGAACGGCTGGACAGATTTTGATGTTTTATGATTTGTTAGATTCTTCTCCATCTCGAATAGCAGAATAACTATTAAAATATCAAAAATTATAACTTAAAAGGTGTTAAATAAGGGATGAAAATTGGTAAAAATTTTCAATCTATATATATAAAAATGAATTGCTGTTCCTTAGTCTCGCTAAAACTCGAGAACGGCTGAACGGATTTATCTAATCTTGGCCTTGAATTATTCGTGGAGGTCTAGAGAAGGTTTAAAAGGTGAGAAAAATTCGAATAATTGCCGGGAAAATCCTCAAAACAGCTCTTTTCTATAGAATAAAATTTGACATTGAGATTCAATCATAGTTATAGTTAAATAGTTGAATTCGAGATGGCGCGCTGAAGTGCATCATTGACAAAACTTTATATAATTAATTTCTTTAAATTAAAATTGCTAAGCTTATTGATAGAATTGACTCTTACTACGAGTATGTCTAGAACAAGAGAGTAAAAATGAATTACATTTTTATTAAACACTGCCGGAACGTAGTCGCGGGCAACAGCTAGTTTAAAATATTTTTAACTCTTAAAGTATATTATAATTAATTTATATTGAAATTTTAACAAATTGATAGAATATATTAACCTTTGCGATTTATACTCCTTGTAATACACGCATGAATAATAAACTATGTATTTTTGTTCTTGTTTTGATTAGATATAAGATATATTAACAGTGTGTGTCTAATATAATCTCTCTGATTTGTTTATGTTTAATTTCGTTTCGTTTAATTCATTTCATTTTTTATAGAAAAGATAGTTTTATATCGTACAAATATTTATCGTTTGTGTCATTTAAAATTTATAAGTATATTTAACTTAGTTTGTATGTGTGACTTAATATTGTTTGCTTCCTTTTACGTTTTTAGCATCTTCGTTATCGTAATATACTCTTCTCGTTAATTAGTAACTGTTGGTTTACACGTTATCAATTCCTACGCTTATCATTAATTATTTTGTTGGCTTTACGTGTTTATTTATTTATTATTTGTGTGAAATGTATAAATTGAAAAGTGTGCGCAACAATCTGTTGGTTTATACAGGGTTGATCAAAGAATAGAGGTTTTCTGAGGTTTAAACCTTTTTTTAGTTGGTAGAATTATATTATGAGCGTTGTGCTTTAATTATTGTGCATTATGAACACATAATTTTGTAATATTAAACTTGCTCAAAATAAACATTCAATGGCATCAAACGAATATTCAAAATAAAATCATATACAATTATAATTTTATTTTAAATACAAGTTGAAAATCTGAAATTTGCTGCCGCATTCTGTATGTAATGTATAAACCATTATTAGTTTCGATGTAAACTGTTAAACATTGTAATTAATTCTAATTTATTTATAATGAAGTGGCGATGTGCGGTTTGGCCGTGGTGGAGGCGATCTCTGAAAGACGCACGTCGATGGGTATGCGATCGTCATACAATGTAGGCGCTTGCAAAATAATGCCTGCAGTGCCTACAAGCACCGCTAGTGTGAATATCCACAGAAATAGACGATCCAACACCATCGCAACATATTTCCAATCTTCTTTAACCTAGGCAACACAAGTTAAACACTATATAATTTAGTGCAGTTTATTTGCTGTTTGTTTGGTTGCCGGAACTGTGCTTGAGCAAATCCGCTGATGTTGCCCACTCTAACCTAACTTTTGCAAGCAGTGGCAAATGGTACACACTCGAATGATTTAAACACGTAGCAAGATTTTCCAACTGTGTACAAATTTCGCAACTTTCCAGTTTAAAAGTAAAGTTATGTAAAACTTTGATGTGAATAACTCACCCTTGTGGAGTCTTCTTCGCGTCGCGTATGATCAGCGATGAAGCGCACCCCATCGATGGCCTTGTGCACCTCGGGGCAATGATGCCAGGAATGCGTGGTTTCGGCGCACAGCGTGTCCTCCAGGCACCCAGCGCCCAACTCGGTACCGAGGTCGTGCCCCAGCACCGCACTTAAACAGGGTGGTGGGGTGGTGCCGTGAATGCGGCAGGCGTTTAACGCTCCTGGCTCCAGCTCTCTGAAAGTCGGGCTAAATTATAATTAAATTAGATTGGGTCAAGGTTGATTCCCTGCGTGCATGATAATGATGATGGAAATATCAATCTGTTTTAGTTTAAAATGTGGTAGGATGCTGTTTCTGCTACGCATACGTTTGAGATTATTTTGTTTTACCTGGGTGTGAGCTCGTCGCGCGAATTTGCGCTGGGGAAGAGCCCGCACGGGTCATCGGGCAGCTCCTCGGCCTCGTTATACAGATCCGGATCACGCGAATCAAGACCGTTGCACGTCCGAACCGTGACTCTTTGACACGATCCCAACATGCTGCAAAGAACACAAGCAATTTTGTTTTTATACACATGCTATAATCTACCGAATCAACCCGATGGGAAACAAAATGGCGGATAGCATGTGTACTATTATTACCAATCATAACACTAGTAGCTACGAGGTTTAGCAGACTTAACCAATGATGAGGGTAGCAAAAACAGCTTAGCGCATTTGAAAAGAAAGATGATTAACAGTGACAAACCTTCGTCTATCCAGTTGATAGTGCGGCCTCCGCATGACGAGCAACCTGGGCAGGATGTGAATGAAGACACGCCGTACCCACGGCGCCATCACGTGCGTCTGCGGCGAGCGGAAGTGGACGTTGAGCACCACCACAGTGACGCATATACTGCAACACATCCAAAATAGATACATTATTTTCAACGGAAGGTTTTTCTTGTATGTGTGCAGCACGGTAATGGCGTTTACCTAAAAGTATCGAGTATCATCGTGAACAGGACGAATTTACCCAGCAGCGGCACCACTAACGACGTCGGCGGGATAATCTCAGCCAGCAGCAGGAAGAACACGGTGAGGGACAGCAGGATGGAGATTGATAAGCTTACCTGAAATGAAAAATTACATTTTCTAGAATGAAAAAAAAAGCAGATGGCAGCGGTGGGATTCGAACCCACGCCTCCGAAGAGACTGGTGCCTTAAACCAGCGCCTTAGACCGCTCGGCCACGCTACCGAATGAAAAACTATTATATACAAAATGTCGCCAACGTACTAGATTTAAAATTAGAATTAGAAATTAGAAATATTCAGCGACACAGATTTAATTTATCCGTCGATTAGCTGCGCGTCAAATATGTAAATGCATTAAAGCGGCTTCCAAACTTTTGATGCCGACCAATTAGTCCCGACGCGACAAAGAATTCAATGGCGGGAATATCAAAAGGGCTTTCGAATGATTTGCATGTTGAATGACGAATTCGGTTGAATAGGATGCGGCGCATATCTTTTGTGGGCTAATTGGAAGCTAAAATCGTCAATTTAAAATGGCGTCCATGTGCACATACCTTTTCGCCACTGTCCGACGGTAAATAGAACACAAGTACGGTGAGAAACGAGATGCCCATGCAGGGTATGATCAGGTTCACTGTGTAGAATAGCGTCTTGCGACGCATGGTGATGTTGAATGTGATGTCCAAATAGGGTTCTTCACAGCACGTGTAAAACTTTTCATTTCTACCGAAAAAAACACAAAAAAAGATTTGAAGATTTTATTCAAATAGCAGAGAAAGGGTTTAAGGATTGAAATTTATGCTTGAATGAAGCATCATCCATTCCCGATGATAATTTCTAGTGAAAGATGAAGGAGCGCTGAAAATGTTCGCCTTAATTACCGAACGGCTGGCACTTCTAGAATGTCCCATTCAACAGACGTGTAGAACTCCGTCAAGTCGACGCCGATGTCGACGACTTTCGAGCCTTCCACTTCGTCCACATGACGCAGATCGACCTGGAAGAGCCAATCAATATTACAATTCTGTTAGAATTAAATTTTAGCATTAGGACAACCAACTTAAGACAAAACAAGTTCATTGGTGCCTGGGATTTTCCGCGCACGTTTTAGTTTTATACCTTCGAAGGACTAAATGATTGATTGCACCTGTCCCCGAGTTCCGGAAACAGATCACTCTGCCTCTATAGTCTTCCCGCACAGCGCCGCCATTTGTTGTTTAAACATGACACAACTTTAAGTGTCATTAAATATAAACTATCCGGACGCTCGCGCGTGAATAATTTATGTATCGAGACGCTTTGCCAGCTCACAAGGTTCCGATTACATGCATGTCATGTATGTTCGAGTAGATGGCGTCCTGAGCAATCATGAGTGAACTTTGAGGACGCGGCGCAAACATGAAAAGGGAAAACCAATTCGCGCGTTTTCACGAGCAAGTTTCGAGAGCGCTCCGCGTTCAATAACAACGAAGGACAATGAGGAAAAACAAAGGGTGACACTATTAATTTAAGTGAGGTTAGGTTGGTCTTCACCTCTTCAACATGATTGCTGTTTGTCGAATTGGTTTGTTTGCATTTCAGGCACGTTTGAGGCGCGTATTCAATCTCATTTCATATTCATCGATGAATGCAAACACAATAATTTATGATTATTATCACTGTGTGCGCGAATGCTTTTCTTGCAAGCACTCAACACAAATTGAATTAGGTTAAATTAAGGTTATGTAAAAAATGGTGTTTTTTTTTCATGCGTCTAACCTGAAAACCGTCATAAGTCCAAGAACCGAATTTCATCACGCAGGTTTGTTCGTCGAAGGGGAAGTACTCGACGTCGATCTCGCAGGAGGACTTGTAGATGGCGGGTGGTTTCCACTCCACGCGGCCGGTGTAGTTGAGCGTCGCTTTTGTCGCCAGCGTCACCTCAAAGTTGCCGTCGGCGCTGCAAAAAAAAAAATACATTAGCATCCACTTGATGTGACGAAATAAAAATAAACAAATGCCAACACCTGCTGCAGTCCTCGAAGGACAATACAGCGTAGGAAACCGGAAAACAAGAGAAAAAAGCAGGCTTTTAAAAAAAGTGGTTTGGTTGTGGGTTGCGATACAATCTTAACGCGAGTGCAAAACAATTAACGTTCATTAGCACTTTCCCTTTGGGGCGTTTCTAAGTAATTTACATTTCGTGTTAGGCATTGTGTGAAGACATCTTCATTTGCTTTATTCTTATTAATACTTTATTTGTGCGCTTTATAAATAAATATTTTTTTAATGATTTTTTTAAAAAGAAAAAATTAAAAACAAAATGGCGGCAATTCGTAAAAAAGTTTAATAGTCACAAGAAATTGAATTATGTGTTTCTAACCTAATTTATAAGAGCGTATGTAATGTGATTCTGACTATGACATTCGGAATGTTTCGAACACTTTGAATGCACTCGGATGCAGCCTGCGGGGCAAGTGCAACGTCATAAATCATCCTGGGGCTAGAAACGCTCACCGGTTACGTAAACGTAAACAACGTCGAGAAATATATCACCTCATGAATTTATAAAACATCATATTTTTCAGACACTGTTGCAAGTTGTGAGTAAAAATTTGTGTCACGATAACACCATTGTGATTTTATTAGACTTAGGCAACCCAATTTACATGATATACCTACTATAGGCAATACATTATATTTTTACTGCGTTTGCCATTTAGAAAATCTAACCCTGTGCATTTATTCCCACGTAACAAAACACTAGTATTGAGTTTTGAGATTGTTTTCTGAAAACCGACACTCCGCGATAAATTTCCTCGCATGGCATCCAATCCCTGGAATCTAATGCGTTATTGTGCGATTGTTTGATTGTTTTTGGAAGCAACGTCCAGTCCAGTCTCCGCAAAACGTTTATTTCCTCTTACATTTTTTTCTCTCGTTTACAGAAGAAGAAAAACAAAACCAAACAAGAAATTTTAGTTTTTTTGTTATCTATTTGTTTTCTGAAGGATGATGGTGTTTCTTTATACACACATCTTTTCATATCGGAGGCAATCAATCACGATGACGTGGATGCTTCGAAACCAAACTCTTTTCTTCTAGTTCCTTCTAACTCTATAACAATTTCTTGTTGGAAAAATGTGAAAAATTGTTTCTGATCACAAAGATATTCGATTTTAAGCCGGGCAAGATACACTCGGTTAACCTCTTCATGCGCATAGTATTGAATAGTTAATGATAGTTGGGTTGCATAATAATTCCAAACTGTCATTGTATTTGCAGTAACTTTTTTGAAAAGTTGTCCACTTACTTGTTATAGAGAACGATGTCGGGACGCCAAATGTGATCCGACGGGACATGAAGCATCTCGACGCCGCCATATTCCTTTGGGTCCCACTTGAGCTTGTAGTCGTACCAACTCTGCAAACCGTCCGGTTATTACAAGCATCCGCCAAACTTTTTTTGCTAATTAATTAACGCTGAAATAACGTCACGCGACATTACTCCCATTGTTATCCAGCCAAACGTATTTAAACTTAACGGAACGTAAAAAAAATAAATTAACATCTGTACCCGCGTATATTACTGCCCCGCTTTTGTTAGAAATGCAGCATCGGAAAAGTGTGCGCGGACGTGTAAAACTGTACCATGCGAAATTATTATTCATCTGGCATGCAAATTTGTGTTTCGGTTGCCGACGGGATAACGAGCTGGTTTTGTTGTCGGACAAGTTGCAGTTTCCCGGTATCGTTTTTCAACGCGTTACGTAAACATGGCGTCGGCAACTGAAATTCAATTCTAGCGTGGCATCAAAAATGGAAACTATTCACGTCTTTTTAATTAAAAAAAAAAGAATAAACGTACCTGTTCTACCCATAAATTCGTTGTCATGATTTGATTTTTGAGATTCTGAAACAAACAAATCATATATTAATTTAAATAAATTTAAGCACACTGTATATTTACGAATATGGTTTAAACATATTTTTTATCAATATTTGGTTCACGGTCCAACGCCTCTGATTGCGTGTTGGAGTTGAGTTAACAGATGTAAATTGGTGGATTCATTGACCCCCGGAGAGTAGTCCACACACATTACACATACACATATTCAGAAAGTTTGGTATTCGCTGCGTGCAATGTCCACTCTGTTGACTGGGATTACTAAATTTTAAATTGGGATCTGTTTGTTGTACATACTCAGGTATTGCGTTGCTTCTGAGGGTTGCGCCCTAAATCAACATTCTGAATATTTTCATGCCTCACAACATCTAACAATACACAAATTTCTATTTTCTAGCTGTGGTCAGCCGAAATGGTTTATTCCTGTATTGTTTGTGGTCGTAAATTAATAATTGAAAACTTGTTGCGCAAAATAATAATATTATTATTTATTTTTAGTGCTTTCCTTAGTTTTGCAACAATGTTTTGGTAGTTAAATAGTATAGAAACGAGAAAATTTCGTTTTAGTTAAATGCGTATTTTACAGTAAAAGAAACGTTCTGCAGCGCAATATCGATACTTCCGGCGCCTCCACCAAAGTGATATTTAATTAAATTCTCCAACATTATCAACGTGGCAATATCCGGTTTGAAAATAAAATATATTGTATTCTAGGTTTTGCTGGCGATTTTGTCGCGGAGATTTTAATAAAAAAAATAGCGTAACTAATTACTTTTCTTGATCTGAAACTGTCAATAAGATCCTCATTTAAAATTGCAGCAATAACAAATGTTTGTAATGCGCAATAACGTAATCTCAATTCTCTTTATTTACTTTAGTGACTTTGTTGCCGTAGTTTTTAGTAAAAATGTAATTAATTTAATTTTCAAAAAATAAGAAATGCTAATAGTATTGTTTTTCAGTTTTACATTTAAAGCGCAAGTTTTGAAACACAAAAGTTGGTATTTTAAACACGGGCGGTCAAAGTGGTGACTATAGTACTTTAGTCACGGGGTGGAGTTTGCGCCTGTGCGTTTGCTAAGATTAAATTTCTACTCTAATCAGTAAATTTCTATAGAAGTTTTAAGCGGTAATTTAACACCTTTTACTCATTCATGAATAATAAATGCTTTAATTAACCAAACTTTGTTTTATTAATATATTTACTGAGAAAAGTCTTATTTTACACCGTTCAAATTATAATTTCTTTATTATTGTGATTGTTTTTCTTAATTTCAAAACCACAATTAGCCAAATTGTTTCAGTTTCTCTCGAATTTTAACAAGACGAAAATTTGTTTATATATTCAATTAATAATTTAACTTTTCAATTATAAATTGTTACTTTTAAAAAATTTTTTATATTTTTCTAGTAAAAAAAAACAGCATTCCAAATTGAATTACTCCCACAATGTTGAAGATCAAGAGAACCTAGTAGACCGTGTTTTTTTTTCGAAAAACATTTCTAGTGGAAAATTGCTATCCTGGGACGATGGAACAGTGGAACAATCATACGACACGACAAGCTTCCGCAAGAAGCCTGCGACATGTCATCATTGCCACCATCGCCATCGCCATTGACTCAGATAGTTTATTATCTATCAGAATTTCCCAACAGAGTTTGCCGATAAAACGAGATTAAGAACACGAATAGAACTTTCACACGCAGAAATAACTAGTAATGCCACTAGGTAAGTACTCACCGATAACATTTTATCTTTATAATTAGTTGAATAATCATTTTAAAATTAGGTTACGTACTTTCGACTTAATTTTCAAATTAAAGACTTGAGCGTGTTTGTGAATTGGTAATATACGTATTTACAGCTGCAGGAAATATTCCAGTTGACAAATAATTGTATCACGTTTTGAAATCTTTACTTCCGCCTTCCGCCTTCTTTCAGAAGGGTGAGTGCTCGCCTGCGGCAAGATGAACAGAACGCGTATACCCGCAGTACACGGCTTCTTATGTCGCAGCGCTTTTGAGTCGGAAGGGTCGCAATACAGCAGCGACATCTGCTATACTTCATCAAAGATTCATCTGTTGACTGCGCCTTCATAAAGTCGAATTATTTACGAGCGGTACACTTTCATATTTTGGACATCGTATATTTTTTCCTGCTAGCAGCTATTTCGGAAGTCAATCTCTTGATGTAACGAAATGAATTCGTCACATAAATTTCGTGCTGTTTGCATGCGACTTTCTAAACTCGATAAATTATGTTTACGAGCGCTGGAGTAGATGGAACTTCTTTTTTTAATCCTGGGGAGGACATAAGCGCTTACAGGAAACTGTTAAAATACTAATTATGAAGAGTGGATAAAATTTTATTAATATTTGATTTTGAAATTTTTAAATATTTGAAAAATGTTATTCGTTTTTACTCCCTTGTTCTAGACAAGAAATTAATTATATAAAGAATTGCTAATAATTTTCTTCAGCGCGCCATCTCTGATTCACCTATTTAACTATAACTATGATTGCATCTCAATGCCAACTTTTATCCTATAGAAAAGAACTGTTTTTAGGGTTTTCCCGGCAATTATTCGAATTTTTCTTGCCGTAAAAATCATCCTTGGACTTTAACAAACATTTAAAAAAAAAGAATTGGCCAAATTGGTCTTGGTGTTGTTGAGTTATGCGCTTACCAACAGATTTTGCCATTTTTTTAGAGTATAGAAGATGTATATAAAGGTTAAAGTGGATTCAAAAAGAAATTTTAAAAATATTACGCGCATTTGTTCAAAAATCGTAATTTTTAAATATTTTTAATTAATTTAATATTTAACACAACAATACTAAAATGTAAAAGTAAAATTTAAAATTTATGTAAAATGTAAATTTTACCTTTAAAAAGGTTAAAACTTGTGTTTAAAATCTTAAAAATTTGGTTGTAAATTCACTTTTAGCACATTCACTTACGACGCAACGCAAAAGTACCAAAAGTACTGGTCGTAAACCGGAAGTTACAATACGTCCCTCTTGACTTCCGCATCGTTCGCATCTTTCGGACGTTAAAACGAATAGAAACTGTAATTCCCTCGAGATAAACCGTCTTAAAAAGACGCAAAAAAAACTTTCTACATATTTTGATAGTGCATAAATTCCGAAAATATTCGTGGATTCATCATAAAAACGCAACTCTATGAAAAACATTATTAACTTTTCTAATTAACCGAAACTTGTTTGCTTGTTGATTTAGATGATATAATCTTTATTGCAAGAGTGGGAGAGTGAGCATAAAACTTTATGCAAGTTCACGTTTTTCAGTCATATTGTTTTTACGATGGGCTCAAACACATTCAGTGTGGCAATGTTGCTGCTGGTGAACGCTGGGTGGACTAACTGGTGACTTTAATCTATTTTCACGACTACTCACGAGTGGCGCTATTAGTCAACGTCGAGTGATGCGGACATGTAGAAACGCAAAGATGAAGAGTTTAGATTCGGATGGGGTTTGTTGGGGCGAGGCGAGCAGCTCTGACCCAAATTGAAACAAACATACTGTGATATTGTCCTAGTTGAACTGCTTTTAGTTTCGGATTAAACAAGCCTCAACAAACAGAATAAATGAAAATGTGATTTAATTTTACGAAATTAAATGTAAAATTGTTAAAAGTTTAATGCATACATATTATTTTTAGTAAAATTTTAACGAATAAAGTTAAAATTGACAATTATTTAATTAACTAAGCTTAAAAGTTGCATAATTATAACTTTAACAGATAAAGACAAATAAAAATTATATAAATCTATTTTGATATCACAATCGTTTGTAATACGTAACATTAATTAGGATTAAATCATCATATCAACTTTTAACCCTTATTTTACCCCTTCAAGTTATAATTTGGCTATAAAAAGTACCCTATTTGCTCTTCCATGGTCAAAAATATGTGTATACCTAAATTTATCAAAGTTGCTTCACAGGATTTTGCATGAAAGCTTAACAAACAAACAAATACATTGCACTTATGAGTTTTGTTGAGATTAATATTTAACTTCTCGTAGTAATAGAATAAAATATATTTGCTAGATAGTAAAATGTTTTTTCGTGACTGATTTTTGTTCAAATAATAACTTAAAGTAAAATACAAAGGTCTAAAGTACTGCGCAGCTATTTTATCAACTAAGTCTAATCGAATTTGTAAACTTCCGAGTACATTTCCGACCGTTGACGCAAGAGGAAGAGAGTACAAACATAAAACAAGCAGTTATTGCTTTATTCCACAAACAATGCATCGAAATCTCTGCGCTCGCTAACTTTGTGAGGTTATACGTTATACGTTCAGGTTGAGTTGTTTTTCCTTTTTACGCGAGAAAAACTTACTTCACCGACTGCTCATATATTTTCATCCGAAATGCGGTCGGAAGATTTAAAACTTTTGCCCAAACTTATTACGGCTTTTCGTCAGCGCTGCACATTCAAAATGGCGCAGGCGGTTAGGGGTTATGTGGTTAACTTACCATAATTCCCTAAACGAAAAATCGTGCAGTCTGAATATATTTTAAATGCAAATCATGCTCAGCATATGTTGGAATCATAACTTACATCACCAAGGATCAGTGCATTAATCCCACAGCACTGGTGTGTCTTATCAGCGTATTTAATCAAGTTGCCGATATAGTAATTAGTGGTTCAGGATGTTCTGATGTTCTGGCAGGATGTAGGATATTAGATTGTTTTATGCGTAGGGGATGAAGATTGCTTGCTGCGTCCCAAGACGTCTTAATTACTATTAATACACTTGAAGGAAGATTTGAGAGAAAATAGAAGGTGGAAGATAAAATCAGATTAAGGCTGGATTTTAAGGGTGTGTTTGTTGGTTTTCTATATAATAGAATTATTTTATTGCTAAGAAATCAATCTCGGCAAATCTATATCTATCTAGATATATCTATATTTATCTATATTCACATAAAAAGCAATAAAAAACGAAAATTGATATTTGTTAGTTAGAAAAATAAGTGAAATTCGAGATTGGTTGGACAGATTTGGTTAATTTTGGTTTTGAAATCCAAGAAAAACTCAGAAAGTGAGAAATTTTGGAAAAATAAATGCAAAAAAAATTCCATACAAGCCCTACTTGCTCAACAAGGTACATTCAAACTACATTCGGCGAATGTTTCTTAGAGTTTCTTTTTTATTAGCCAAGAACCGTGGAATCAATTTTGATGATCTATGATTTGCTGGATTTGTCTCCGTTATTAATAATTGAATAAATCTTAATTTATTAAAAATTATGACTTAAAGAGTGTTAAATAAGCGATGGAAATTGGCATTTTGCTAAAAACTACACGGACAAAGTCGTGGGTATGAGCTAGTCTATAATATAAAAATGAATCGCAAAATCTGTTGCTAAGCGCTAAGTTGCTAATCTGTTGTAATTGTCGGAAAACCCTAAAGACATCCCTTTTCTATAGGATAAAAGTATGCATTGAAATTCAATCAGAGTTATAGTTAAATAGTTGATTCCGAGATGGCGCGCTACAGTGCATTTTTAGCAATTCTTAATATAATTAATTTCTTTAAAATAAAATTGCGAATCTTATTGTTACAATTGACGTATACTATGTCCAGAACAAGAGAGTAAAAACGAATTACATTTTAATTAAACACTATCGGGACGAAGTCACGGGCAAAAGCAAGTTAAAAATAAAATTAAGAATTATATTGGTAGATTTGACACATAGATCTTAGACGATGATATGATATAGAAGATGATATATATTATTAATAAAAATGTAATTCATTTTTACTCTCTTGTTCTAGACATACTCGTTGTAAGAGTCAATTCTATCAATAACATTAGCAATTTTAATTTAAAGAAATTAATTATATAAAGTTTTGTCAATAATGCACTTCAGCGCGCCATCTCGAATTCAACTATTTAACTATAACTATGATTGAATCTCAATGTCAAATTTTATTCTATAGAAAAGAGCGAGTTTTGAGGATTTTCCCGGCAATTATTCGAATTTTTCTCGCCTTTTAAACCTTCCCTAGACCTCCACGAATAATTCAAGACCAAGATAAGATAAATCCATTCAGCCGTTCTCGAGTTTTAGCGGGACTAACAAACAGCAATTCATTTATATATATATATATATATATATATATATAGATATAGTTATACTATTATTTATTAAAATATACTTGGACGTAGCCGTGGGTACAAGCTAGTTAATTAATAATTTAAGATTAACTTTTCTATGTTTCTGATTTTTTGCACCCCTCAAGAAAATATGTCATAAATATGTCATATGTAGGGTTTTATTCGCTTGTTTTTCCTTCAGTGGCATTGACATCCTTGTCGATTACAATAATAAAATATATCGACGAAATATATTTTATGACGTTCAGATGTTTTCGCTTTCCGGGGCATTTTCTTCATCCCCCCATCCCTTCGGCCATCTTTCTTTCCGAACTTCGGTGGCGGGTGTCTACGCTTCGGTTTCGCATCTTTTGGCGGTGGTGTTGCGCCGTAAGTTTGCCGCCGTGTCGCGCATATATTTCCGGTGTGCGCGTATCCTTGACACTTTTGGTAATATGCCAAAAAGCGACGAAAATATCGTCCAGCCACATGATACAGGGTAATCAAAACAATACGCAACTAACATTTAACCATAAAGTATAAATATTGTATTGATTTTGCTGTATTAATATATTTGCTTTAATTTATTTAGTGAAAATCTCTGCTTTTACCGATTTTACAACGCGTGTGATGCACAAAAAATCCCAAACGTTTGTTTGAAGTATTTTTCACGCGTGTGCCAGTTGCACCATGGGTAATATACAGTGTGTTTAGGTGTAATTTTAAAAATCATGTATGTTTTCCTACAAGTTTTTTTTTATTTGAGCGAAAGTTTTGCACCGCCTGTGAATGCGTTTGCAGTAAAATTTCAACAACGGCGTAATCATAAATACACAAAGCGTGGAACACGGAAAAGCGGGAAAAAGCGGGCGCAGCACAGCGCAGGTGGTAAAAATTTTCATGCGGACGTGCTTGTCGTGTCGTCCAAGTTTCCATCTCGTACGTCGCGTTTTTTTAGGGCGTGCTTTTGGCAGAAAAACCTTGCAAAATCCTTGAAATTATTATAATAAAGAGCAGGACTTTCGGTAAACAAATTAATCACTCAACTAGGTATTATATTGTCTTATATACAGGATATTGAACAAATTTATTCAATCTCCAAACCGTAAATTATGCGTTCGTTTTTCTTTCAATCTTTTACTATTCTATTTCATATGAAAACTTAGATGATCGCAATCCGAGCGCGCGCATAAAGTTGGAGCGTCGAATGCAGTTTCCGAAACGCGCAAGTATTTTTCATACGGAAGACGCGTGAAACGCGAGAGTTTATCTAAGCAAATCCATATAATGGTACAGCAGACGACGCCGCCGAGGGAAGACTTACACGTTTTACTCGCTTTCCGCGCTTCGACGCTTCGCATACGGATATTAATTTGAGAGAAATCCTTGCCAACATAGAAAATATGTGATATATGTAAATATCACAAACACAACACACGAAAATTCAACGATTTTTTGTGATTCGCATTTTATATTCTCAATTCTTAAGATTTAAATGTGTGATGTTGGTTGCCTACAGCAACATCATAACTCAACCAACATATTTTATCTTTCCATTGTCTTAATACAACAAAGGAAAAACTTCTCGTATTTGTTCAGGTTTTTGTTTTTCTTTCTGTTTGTGATTGCTGGCGTCGCAATAATTAAATTGAAACTTTGTTCGCGCACATTGCCGACATCTTTGTAATGCGATATCAATTACAAAACATTCAAAGAACAAACGGCAACGTGACTCAACTGATGATAAAACGATAATGTCCACGAAAATAAACGATTAGAGATAAATGCGAAACGATGAAAATATTGCCGAATGAAAATTAAGATGAGCGGCGACAGTTAATTATCGCGACTTAATGAAGTTACATTTAATTTCTGATTCAATTATAAATTTTCCTCGACGTCCTTCGACACACTGAGCGTTTGCTGAAAAAGCTTATCAACGTCAATATTTCGTATTCAGATTAATAGCGGCATGAAATTTTTAACTCGCTATAAAAATCTGAAAAAATTGCATCTTAAATACTTTGCGCCGCGTCGGCGGAAAACTTTGCGCAGAGAGAAGCGTTGAAGTTCTGTTTGAGGTTGGAGATGTTGGGGTTGAAGCGAAAGTTGGCAGCGTTTGAAGATGGCGGCAAATTTATGCCTCCCAAACGTCTCCTCGGCGGCACATCGGAGGTGTCGGAGTTTAAACGACCGCCACCCCATCGTGTTGGAAGGGGGCACGCATCGGTGCGGTTAACTAATTGGGTGAAAAAGGTCTCGACTAATTCTACACGCACGCGGCATTAATTATTACAATGTAGGCAACCCAAAATACAGTATGCTGCAGGTTATATACACAACATACTGTATTGTAGCTAATATCTTTTTAGTAGAGAGTAGTTTATTTTGTTTTCTAATAGTCACACCTTTTCTTCATTCGTTGTGGTCAGAAGTTAGCCGGGAACTTCTTACGAGGTCATTTTGTACTATTTGGACTTTTGTACTTTTGCACTTTCATTAGTATCCCAACCGAGACCACTTTCCACCCGTAGTTTATGTTGGAACTGAACCACAATAAAACCTTTTCATTTAGTTCCAGCTGGTTTTTTACACCTTTTTCGCCCTCATACAGGGGCGGATTTAAAGGTACGCCTTCAATAAAATCGAGATACTTACGACATCGATGAGCTGGGAGAGCTTGAGCTTAATCTTAACGGTGAGCGCATCGGATACATTGACCACAGGCCGCACCAGCTTGTTGTAATTCGAGAGCAGGTCATCGTAGAGGCGTTTGGCATCCGGATTACCCGAGCATCCTGCAAACAACACAAAACAAAATCTCATAAGCACTCTGGAGATAATTGTAATTCGGATTGTTGTTATTTTAAGTGTTGTTGTAATTATTTTAATTGTGTGTACTGAAAACCGGAAACCGGAAGTTCTAACATCTGCGTGTTGTGCAAATCTGTTGAAGGGTGTTTAGTAGGGTTGAAATATAACGAAATGCAAACACCGTTTTACTATCTCATCTGGCAAACTATATTTATACAGTGTGTTCTGATCCTGATTACGTGTTTGATAACATTGAACAAAATATTTTTAATTTGTTCAATATACTTGTTTTCGTAATGTGGGTAATTATTTTTGTGTGTTTTGTTTGTTTTCGTTTTGGTGCATTTCGTTAATTAAAATTATGTTTTGCATCGCTTGAAAATATTATAATCATCATTGCGCATAATATTATGATACAACTTTAATTGAGAACAATTTAATTATCAAAATATAAATAATTAAACATTAAAATAGTGTGTTGGTCATAACTCAAATGAAATTGTTAAATAGGATCCAGTTATAGACATTTTGAGTTGATAAACATCATAACCTCAATTTATATTTGTTTATAAAACATATTTATTTATTTATTGTGTTTTTAAATTTGGTTTTCACAATATAGCATTAAAATAATATTTTAGTAAACCTTTTTGCTGCTTAGTGCCAATCCACTTAAGTCAAGTTATACTCTGGTTTGAATTAAATGGGAAGTTACATCTTGAATAATATAGATTGTAATCGAAAGTGACTAATATCAAAGGTTTGTTTGTCAACGTAATCTAATTTCATCCTTACTTAGATTGATCTGTTCCGTATGGTAAACTGAAACTAGCTTTGACATTAAACTAACCTCGAAATACACTTATAACATCTAACCCATCCTTCTATGTAACCAAACATGTCAAAATTACAACAGTCTTATTTCATTCTAGCTGTTGCTGTAATTCGTTTATACTCTCTTGTTCAAGAGATAGTACCTATGTGTCAATTCTATTAATAAGATTCGCAATTTTATTTTAAAGAAATTAATTATATAAAGTTTTGTCAATAATGCACTTCAGCGCGCCATCTCGGATTCAATTATTTACCTATAACTACGATTGAATCTCAATTCCATCTTTTATTCTCTAGAAAAGGGCTGTCTTTAGAGTCTTCCCGGCAATTATTCGAATTTCTCGCCGTAAAGACCATCCTTGTACTTTAACGAATGTTTAAAAAAAAAGAAATGGTCAAATTGGTCCAGACGTTGTGGAGTTATGCGCTTACCAACAGATTTTGCACTAATCTATATTTTTTTGCCAGGAATGTGTCCATTCAATCAATAAGATTTGCAATTTTATTTTAAATAAATAAAAAATGTTAACAACATTTTAGCTTCATGTCGGATTTAATTATTTAGGTACAACTATGATTGAATTTCTATACAAATTTTCATCCTTTAATTAATACATTTATAGGTATATTTTTTCAGTTTTTAATAGTTATTCCACTATTTTGTACGAAGACGAATTCAACAAATCATAGATTAGGAAAATCTGTCCAGTCGTTCTGAAGTTATAAATGCTGTAACTAACGCAATTTTATTTAGTACTAGCTGTTGCCCGCGACTTCGTTCCGGCAGTGTTTAATAAAAATGTAATTCGTTTTTACTCTCTTGTTCTAGACATACTCGTAGTAAGAGTCAATTCTATCAATAAGATTAGCAATTTTAATTTAAAGAAATTAATTATATAAAGTTTTGTCAATAATGCACTTCAGCGCGCCATCTCGAATTCAACTATTTAACTATAACTATGATTGAATCTCAATGTCAAATTTTATTCTATAGAAAAGAGCTGTTTTGAGGATTTTCCCGGCAATTATTCGAATTTTTCTCACCTTTGAAACCTTCCTTAGACCTCCACGAATAATTCAAGACCAAGATAAGATAAATCCGTTCAGCCGTTCTCGAGTTTTAGCGAGACTAACGAACAGCAATTGATTTATATATATATATATATAGATATATAGATTTGTCTTTTCCTTTTCCTTTTATAATTTAGATCTATCAAACAATTTAATATCAAATTATGATTTCATTTCCACATACCATAGTCAATCGACATCCAAATTCCATCCACAGTAATATCATTATGCGAGCTGGAAGTCCTATAAATTGTTTGCCATAACTCTAATAATCTGCGAGGCTAGAGTTTTAATATTGCCCTATACACATACCTAGAATAATGGCAGATGCACATTGCACATATGCGCATACTATTAGTTAAGGATCACTTGGTTCACTCAGTGTGCATGTGAGCGAGTGCACATTTGAGGTGGTGCTGGTGGAGACCAGCACCGCACTTCAGGAAACATGCCGAGTGGTGTGATATTCATCCGCTTCCGCTTGAACTGCATTCGAACATTCCGCACGAGGCCACAATGATTTTATTAGAGGTCGCGTTGCAACCGTGATGATCCTGATCCTGCTCTCTAAGAGGTCGCAGCTAACCTACATTCTTGGCCTTTCAACCTCATCATCATCAAATTTAACTTGTGCTTGTTTTATTAGTTAGGTATGCATAGTATTTGGGTTGCCTACTTAGCATCAGAAATTTCATTCGAGTGCTGAACATTATCAATATAATTTCTGGTGGGCAATATGCTTGAGAAAATATTTATACAACTGAAAACAGGTTATATTAAAATGTACTCTGTTTGATGTTTTGGATGCACGGTGAAATCGTGCGATCAGCTGGAATATTCTGGCAAAAATCCTTGTATACAATTTTTTTAAATATCAGGAATCTTATATTGCATAAAATGTTACGCGTATTTTTATTGCTTTCAAGTAATTATAGTGATACTTTCAGTAAGTATGTAGTCGTTCGTAAAAAGCACATTTTCCATAGGGACGAGCGTGTGAACTGTGAACATTGCGCATCTGGCTGCAATTGAGCCACAGACGTAGCTACTGACAGGCTCGAACATGGAAAAAGTAAGTGACAAATCGCATATTTCTTGCGGCGTATCAAATAACCGTCAGATGCACTTAGTAAGTTCTCACAGCAGCCACCAGATAAGACACTTTCAACTCGTCTGACACATAACAGAATAACATGCTTGTATTATACCAAAATCACCGGAACATGAAAGGTACAAGTGTTAAGAAGTTGCATGAAAGGAGCATTAAAAAGTTTCCAAAAACTTTTTTACACGTAAAAAATGTATTTACATATTTCTAAATTTAATTCTATATAAAAAATATTTTTTTGGTATTTTTTATTGATTTTACGTTAGAAATTAATCTAGCAAAGATGAAAAACAAAAAGCAACATCCTCGCATCAGAAGTAATTTGGGTGGTTAACTGCACGTGGTATATATCTGTGGCATCGTGGCATCAACATCATCGCAGATTGTTAATGATCGCGGCAAAGTTGCGGCCGACTGTTAATAGATCACCATTTCGGGTGTTGTGGTAAATGCGCACTCACCCCTCGCACGCATTTTAGCAGCCGCACACAATTTGTATGATGGCCGCGAGCAACAAAGGGTGCGGGTCATTAAAGCGCGCCTAATGTGTGTTTGCAGGTTCACGCAGCGTTTCACATACCAATTTGGGCAATTTTTGTGAAATCCGATTAACACCGGCGTTAAAAATCGAATTTTAAAGGTGGCAGCGCTGGAAAACCGAATGTGAAATTATTTTGTTGATTTCTGCACCGGTAGATGGCGCCATTAACAGTCAAGTAACAAATTATTGTTTAATTGGATATTATATCAATCCTCCAAAATGTCAAGACTAATACTAATGCTAATTCATTATTGATGATCTCCGAATGTGTCCATAGAGTGATATCGAATCCTCATCAAATAGTCGCATGCGATATTAATTCGTAGATCAATCAATTTGCATAACTTTGCAATAGGTATCACCTCATCACCAATCACAGACATATTATGAATTAATTTCAGTATAAACAAGTTTAATTAACTGTGTAGGCACCTGGTATTTAGTCATTCAGTCATTTTGTCAGTGTATCATCAATAAACTGGTTAAGCAGACGGGATTAGGCGCGGATTTGCACACATTGACAGCCTGCGCAAAAAATACGTTTAAGTATCATTAATTTGGATAATTTTTTCACGCCACTATCGACGCGGCAATTTGCCAGGGGCGATCGATGGCGTTTTATATGCGAGGAAATTTTTGCGTTGCCTGCCGCCGCCATTCATCAATGCGCATGCAAATATTTTTCGGCGGCGCTAAGGCTGATAACGATCATAAATCCACGTTGACATTTTGCCGGTGATAAATGTTTTTTTTTCTTGTAAAATTAAATTATTAAATTTATGCAGAGAAACTGATTAACTTATGTTAGGTTATCTTAATGTTGATATAACCTCACTTGTAATCTACAGTGTAGGGTAGACTGGGTACGGTAGTACCAGGGGGGCGGTAGTACCAAAGCAAATATCTCGTGAACAGTTGAGCACAGCCCTATGCGTTCAAGGAGTGATAGTAGCCGCATACAAGTTGAAGTATGTAAGTTGTAAGTTGAGTCACACAAAGCCAGTTACACGCGTGTAGGACGTGTTTTTGATTTTTTGAGATCAAAAGTAAATATTTGATGATGAATTGTTTTTAGTTTTTAAATCTTGTCTTGCGTGTTATATTATACGTGTGTGTTTATTGAAAATAAATGGTTTTTGAAGAATAAAGGTATGTTAATCAAATTCTTGTATCTCTATTATTTTTTTTATTATTAAATATAATTTGGAAAATGTCCACATGGGGACGGTTGTACCAAATAATATGGGGACAGTTGTACCGGTATAAACGACCCCATGCCTAGTATTATTTTAAAGTAAAATTTCTTTTTCTTTCTAAACGTAAAACGTTTGCTTTATATTAGATGCCACGAGTACGTATTCGCAAAACAGGAAAAGGCCAACATGATGATAGCGCTTATATCAATGCCTATGAGTGTATATTGAGTGTAAGAACTGGGCTCATGAGCAATGCACTGACGGAGAACCCAGCTACGTATGCAATAATTGTGATTCCAACTAATTTTATTGTTGCACACATAGCAGGACATTTAAGTATAATTTTAAAAGTGTTTTCTTTATTGTAATAAATACGTTTATTGTAATAAATAAGTTTTATTTCTGTATGGTACAATCGACCCCACCCCCTGGTACAACCGTCCTGAGGTCTGAGGTCGGTTGTACCATTTCTCGCCCACAACAAAATTTAGATTTATGAAGGTACTTGTAACCTTGAGGGATTAAAAATATGGGCAAAACGTAGCCAGATGATTAGGCATTAAACTATGACAAGTACCATTGGGCTAAGTAAAATCCTATTAAGCCTACAGGCAAAAATCTAAAAAATGGTACAACCGTACCCAGTCTACCCTACGTATAATGTAATTTGCAACAATGCATTTAGACATTATAATCGTATCAACTTGTCTTGAATCTGCTGTTTTGGTTTGTGCACGACTGCTACGGAGTTGCATCTAACATCGGCTTTTGGTTTCCGGCTTCCGGGTTTTGATTGAGTTTGAAGTTATGCATCGCGGCCCATGCATAAATCCACAGAGTATTTATTTATGAAAAAAAATTCTATAGTGATATTATAAACGTAAATATGAAATTGTTTATTTATATGATATTTTCAACCAAGTTAAAAACTTTATTGGTAAAATACAAATTGCATCAGGTCAAATAAAGAATGAAAATATGTAATATGATGCTTCAATCATAGTTACAGTTATTCAATTCAAACCTAGATGACGCTACTTCTAGTTTTTTTTTTAAATTAAAACCGAGAATTTTATTGACGAATTCGGCAAATTTTAGTCCAAAAAACAAAGTATTTAGTAATTAATATTAATTTTGATTAATCTGTGTTATAGTTCTTGTCCAGGTATTTAGATGGCGTTAATAGTAATTTGGTAATTATACAACAAAATTGAAGATTTAGATAATTTAGGGGAGACTGGGTACGGTTGTGCCAGGGTACGGTAGTGACAGTCGTCATAATAACAAAACTATACGTCATACGGGGGAGGGTGCAAGAGGATAAAGAAGCGGCTTGCAAGTTTGAACGCTTTCTCTGGTATTGGTCAGTTATTGCGCGACGTTAACATAACTAGGAGCCCACATTGCTTTTTGACAGTCAAAAGTAAATATTTTTGTACGGTTTCTTTTAATAATTATTGTTGTTTGTATACAGATAGATTACCTCTTTTTGTTGCTTGTTTTAAATTGAACATTTGTAGTTATTTATAAGCATTTACTTTTTACGTAGATTATTTGACAAAGCCATGGCGAATTTTTGTTTTCGAAAAAGAGGTTCGGGTACGGTTGTGACAAATTTTGTGGGTACGGTTGTGACATTACTATCGTCGTTATTTTTTGCTTCTAAATGCTTTTTTGCAGTCAATGCCTTAGGTAACGCAATTCCTCCTTTTTTTGTATTCCCGTGAGTACGTTATCATGATCATTTTGTTAGAGATGGACCGGTGTGATCAATTGGAACTGTAAATCCTTCAGGTTGGATGCAAGATGCCTCATTCTTAACATTTCTCGAACATTTTAAGAAATTCTTCTGTAACACATCAAGTTTTTCTATTGCTGGATAATCATTCCTCTCACATTCATATTAATGCACTAGATTTTTGCCAAGAGAATGGCCATTTTAGTGTATGTTTTTGCATGTCACAACCGCACCCAACCACTGTCACAACCGTCCTTGGTGTGTGGCCGGTTGTGACAATTTGACTTTTTTTTTGAAATTTATCTTATTAGTTATACGTCGTATTTAGGGCCAACATTTTAGCATTCTTGTATAGATAAATGTACAAATTACCATAAAAGTTACTTTTCTTCGATCTAACTGGTAAATTAACAAAACTATTGGTAATCAAACACAAATTGTCACAACCGTACCCAGTCTCCCCTACTGTTAATAAATTAATTTAAAAAATAGTATAATTAATAATGTAGCTATATTGAACATTCTCAACTGTAAAACAACATCGTTGACAATGATTACAAAAAAATCACTCCATCTACTTTGTCTCTGCTGAAATTTGTCGTTTTGTAATTTCCCAGATTCGATTTCAAACTTCCGCTCTCAACGAGCTTTTTCCTTGACGTATTTTTTTTTGTTTCATTTTTTGCTCGCCTGTGTTAATCAACCGTTTAATTTGATACTCGCGCAGCAGGACGATTTATTCGGACGCCGGTAACGACACTTGAATTTCAACAGCACGGCTGGTTCCAGCTGGTTACGACTGTCGAACGTTACAGCCAGAACAAGCATGCTATTGCATTCAATAGGCGGAAAACGCTGCGCCCGATGAGATGAGCCTGCGGAGCGCAAGAGGAGGGGTTCGTTTTAAACCGGATGGCGAGTAATTAAAATCGTGGGCGGGCAATGCGCGGAATATAAATGTATTGCTTGTTTGATCGAACTCGATTGGCAAACGCTTTCAGATTTCTGATTTTCTTTGCGCAATCGATGGCTAACCATTCGAGCGGAAAACGTGTGCAGGCGGAAAATTTATTACTACACTTTCTTAAAACTTGTGCAAGAATTTTTAAAGTTAACGACTTATAGAAGAAACATATTGCTGGGCCATGATGTAGTTAAGTGGTAAGAACTTTTAGGAGTTCAACCTTTAGTATCGACGTATTGGTTTGCACCTACGCGACCAAGTTTCCGGCGACATGATGATAAGACCTTGGTGCGCTGCACTAATGAAGACGGGAAGACAGCGCGCACTAAAACCACCCTTAAAATGCTCCTGGAGGGTTGGTATACCAAGATGTCGGCCATCTCGGAAGTACCCTGCTGATACGACGAGATTATTACACATCCTGCATTAACCGTCGGCCATTACCTGCCGGAAAAGTTTCCTTAGCGTATAATCACATACAGAGTGTTCTAGGGTATATCCAATAACAAAATATTCAATTTCTTTGATCGGCGAGTAGAAATGTTTTATTTATTTGGAAGCGAAGGATAAACGGATGAGCGGGTTTGCCAAAGGTGCAAGGCCGGAAATTTAAGATACCGCCGTTTCAATCTTTCGACTTATCAAATTTCCCAGCCGGATCCGATATTGGTTGAGAGTGCGACCGGCTGAAAGAAAATGGAATAAACTAAAAGGCATTGAGTGAAAAATCTGTTTCCAACTAAATTTGATTTTTTTGCAGCTCATTTTCTATTAGAAAGATTTTTTAAATAAAATTTGTGTATAGCTTTGTTTCTTCGTTATTATGGAAATGTTACAATAGACACATAATACTTTTATGAAATTTTTATTCGTGTATACCTACGTGGAAAAAGCCCCGAGCGTGTTTCCTGTTCCCGGCCATATTTCCACCGTTTTCCGCATTGTCTCTGCGTGGAATAACGTATAAAAACATAAATATTCCTGATGCATTTTCATACAAGTTTATTATTCATCCGGCGTTACGAATTGACTGCGCTTATTTTTCACGAGTATGTGTGCGCATAGCGCATTTTTTCTTATGGCTGCCATCATCGTTCGGAATATGCAGGTAATCGGAGCAAGCACCGAACGGGAACAAATATTAAATACTCTTTATGAGTTTTACGGTTATGATTTGCGGTTTTATTTGTGTTTAATTATTGATTTGATAGCAAAACAAATAAAATTTATAACAGTTTTAGATTTTTTTATGACCAGGTTGAATTTTTTCCGTTTTACATACATTATACATATATTATTGGATTTTAATAAATAATAGCGGAACTATTTACTTCTTTGTTGCTCAATTTTAATTTTAAAAAATGGGAAATGTCAATATTGCACGTTTGAGCCAATTAAATGAATTAAATTTTAATCTCAACCTTTATTCCTTATTATACTCAGTAAGTTTTAACTAAAAGTAATCTATTTGCTTTTCCATGCTCAAAAATATCTCTATACAAAAATTTATCAAAATTGATTCAGTGGTTTTAGCGTGAAAGCGTCACAAATAAACAAACAAACTCACATTTGCATTTATGAGGTTTTTTTTGATTTTTACTCCTCCGGCACAATTTTAAACTTAAAATTACAAAATAATGACATAAAAAATACTGAAAAAACTTGCATTGTAAGCTATTAATTTTAATTTTTCTCAGATATATTAAACTTCCACAAATGTCATTAATTTTCTGCGGGCTTGCACTTTGGACATTCTTGACAAGACCAGCTTGATGCATTTCCTAACGCCCAACACACGATAACGTGAGATAACGCAATGAAATTATAACAATGTGCATCATCACCCAACTTCCAACCGACAGGCAGCTCTAGCCATCAACGTGTCTTAAGATACGTCATCCGGTTGACGGCAAATGAGATCAGCGTTTATGGCAAATAATTTCAGATAACAGATATCAGTTAATAGCTACGATTTTAGGTTAGGAAAGTATTAAACACGATGTCAAAATCAATATCAATATCACCGACTGCAACAACGCAAATATGAACTAAATTTGAACGCAGGTACCTAATTTTTAAATTCCTACTTGTCTTAATTAATGATAAGTACATACCTGATATGAGCACTAGGACAATCCACATGATACCAACGAGGCTCTTCATCATGTCATTGCGGCGTCATCTCCACATGTTTGCTCGTCAATTATCTGCAAAAGTACACAGGAACACAATTAATTACATCCGTAATATATAGGCAACCAAATATTCACATAATATAATATGGCGTGTTCTTGAACATTATTTTTGTTCGCCATCGATTGTGAAGAAAACGTTTACACATGTGGGGGGTTGCTAAGAGACACACTTGCGTTTTCCGCATTTATCCCTGACTTTCATCCCCGAATGTAGACTGGTTGAAAATCGTTTGCGCGCTGGAGCGCAACCACTCAGCGAGCTCAATGTGGTAATGTGGCAATCGTGCGAGTGCGATGTCGACGACGAGGATGAGTTTCATAAGTAACTTAACACATTAATCTCTCTATGGTGATCTTCTCTGTGTGGGTGAGTGCTAGTTTACTGACTTTCAATTGTCTCAACGACTTTTCACTCTCGGCGTTTTAATATTGATGGACTAATTAGAGCAGGCAAACACAATGGAAACGGTTCAATATTTATGATTGAGGTTATGTACGTGTTGAGGTATATATTGTTTGTTTCCATGCAAGAAACACACTCAAACATTTTGTGTCCGATTGTGTTATTATGGCAGACGATAAATCACTAAGCGATTTTTTATGCGCGTCCAACAATAATTTATCGACTAATTGATGGCAAGCCAACGGTCGATACGGACAGCACAAAACATCTTTCAGATGAACAATCAATCAAAACAAAAAATTCAAAAGAATATAAATTACATATATTGAAATTCAATGCTGGTTTTATACTGCCATCTATGTGTTCTCATATTAAATTTGATTTAAAACATTTTTCTATATTTTTCAATAGTTTAAACACCCTGTGTGTGATTCCCTGAAACCTTTCGGGATTAATGTGTTTTTGACGTACAAATCGCCGACGGATTTTAATGTGGCGGCGATTTATTGATTATCCGTTTAGATTCCTGTCGAAAATTGTCGAATGGCTGCCAAAAAAGCGTGAAAACATTAACCAACCAACATTTCGCGCTTTTTATCAATTAAATCATACACATAAATCAATAGCTTTAAATCACGCTAGGCAACCAAGCATACAGATAGGACAAAGCAGCAAAGCAAATGTTTTTCGCGTTCGTTTTTTGTTCAATGTTTGTTTTTGCGCAGTGTTCTGCCGAACGTTCGCACGAATAGTATGTGTCTGCTATAATAGTGTATCTTCGTGTCCACTTATCGTTCGATCCATTATATTGCGAGCGTGGTGCTCGCCTCATCAATTAAAGACGTCGCAAAGTGCGCGTCGACAGGCGAGCGCACCTCCGACGTTTTTATCGTAATTACCAAGAAAGTAAACATGCTACGTGTAGCGCATACACTATAGGTACTAAATTTTATATGTCAGTTTCAGACAGTTTATTGTTGAAGAATAGTTTAGTTTTATTCCATGACTTTTTAAAGAAAACGTATGAATTAAAAAAAGGGGTTTTAGAAAAGTCGCTGCAAGTTTTAACAAAAGTTTTAACTAAAAGTTAGTTTTTTAAACACTCTTTTTTAATTAATTCGGATTTATAAAAATTAACTGTTGGGGTAGCAGAAAAACTATTAAAATAGAAAAAATTATGATATTAATGACATGTAATCTATGATATAAAAATGTATCACAGAATCTGTTGGTAAGCGCATAACTCAACAACGCCTTCACCAATTTGGTCAATTCTTTTTTTAAATGTTCGTTAAAGTCCAGAGATGGTTTTTACAGCGAAAAAAATTCGAATAATTGCCGGGGAAAATCATAAAGACAGCCCTCTTCTATAGGATAAAAGTTGGCATTGAGATTCATTCATAGTTATAGTTAAATACATAGTTAAACTGAGATGTCGTACTGAAGTGCATTATTAAGAGAGAGTAAAATGGCTTAAACTCTTTTAAAAACCCTTTTTTTAATTAATACTGATTTATAAAAATTAACTGTTGGGGTAGCAGAATTACTATTAAAATATAAAAAATATGATTTAAATGACATGTAATAAGAGATGAAAATAATTGAATCCGAAATAACGCTAAAGTACTTTTAAGTATTTTTTTTATTCTCATTTTTTTTTTTAAATAAAATTGCAAATTTGATTGCACCTACCTACTAAACCTTGAAGAGAATAATTACATATTAACTTAAGAGTACATGAGCAATGTTGCAGACCAAAAGCTAGTTTATAATTTAAAAACTTAAATGATGACATTTTATGTTATATTGTATTTCAGATCTTGATATTTTTAATGACACCATTTTAAGATTCATGTTTTTCTTGTAAACTATGTTCCTATGTGAACATGAAAATACAAGTTAAATTCGCAAAAGGAATTGAAAGCAATAACGACGCGCAATGAAAGTAGGCGCACATTGTTTGGAGCAGTTCCACTGCCATCTTTCATCCCCCCTCGCATCCTTTTTCCTTCCTTGTCGACGCCAAGGTATGTGTGTTGTGTATGTTGTATAACAAAATTTAATAAAGGACGCGCAGGCACTAATGGGGCCTTCGCTGCCACTTTATCCCCACACCACAAATGCGCGGAGGGTGGATGGCAGCCCCCTCGCTACAGAGCACGCACATAATTTATTTATCAAAGTAAATTACGAGCGACGCAGACACACTCATTAACCCCACTTATGCGCGCGCGGTCTAATGAAAAATTATTGTTATTCTAATGCGCGATGTCACCGAAGGGGGTTGTTGTAGTTTAAAGTGCCATTTGTCTTCTCAAGAATTGCACTAATAGTTTTATGAAGGGTTCAATTCATAAACAATTATTAAAGTTTAAAAGTACATTTTGTATTCTTATAGGCAACTCAATGCACACCATTAATATTGCTGAGTTGAAAGTTGAGAGTTTGGAAAGTAAAAAGTTTGATTTACGATTGAGAAACTTTTTAAAAACTAATTGTCAAATTTAATATGGGGAGCCAAATATGCTATTTGTGTGGAGTCCCCGATTTGTTCCGCTTTCCGATCGCTTTTCATCTTTCATTCTTCTTGTGCGCATCTCGGGATGAAATTTACATTTCTGCATTAATGTCGGCAGCGTATCTCGAAATATATTCGATACATTCGTGCCAAATGAGTTCCGCGAAAGCATCACGTGTCATTCTCAAACATTAAAGTTCGAAAAGTCAGCTCAGCGAGGATAATGAAAACAAATAAATCAATGCGGATTCAAGCGGAGTAAAAGTGGCTAAAACCCAGTGAATAATATTGGGTGTTAGTGTCATGTGGGTTCGAACACGTTGACGGAAATCAGGGAAGTGAAACTTATTCGACGTGTGAATGACTTTCGGTTGTTAGAGAAATCAAATCATTTGCACAGCTATTTTATGTAAGAAATTAATAGTTGTTATAAAATGAGAATTTTTGAGGTAAGCACGAGTTAAAATTAAGCTAAAATAATTATTTATATATCAAACAAAGTTGTGTTAGTTAAAACATTTTTAACTCAAGAACGACTCAACAGATTTTGATGATTTATGATTCGTTGGATTTGTCTTAATCTCAAATAACAGAATAACTATTGAAATGTTAAAAATAATGAAGTAAAGAATGTTAAATAAGTGATGAAAATTAATATAGAGATTCTATCATAGTTATAACTAAATAATTGAATCATAGATGGCGCTCAAATGCATTATTAGCATTTCACAATACTTTAAAATTAAATTACGAATTTAATTTATGAAATTGATATAAACTAAGTCCAAGAAAATAAAGATTAAAGACAAACTGATAATCTAAAGATGAATTAAATTATTACCAGAAACTACGAACGAAGTCGCAGGCAAAAGCTTGTTTATATATAAATCCACTTGAAACATTGACGTTATGTTCACGCATGGTAAAATAATAAATGCAGTCAATGCTCGCGATGCAACGCGACGATAAACGTCGTCGAGCGCACGAATATTGATAATTCGCTTGCCATGGCAAGCCGCCCCCGGCGCCGGCGATCGTTATGAATTCACTCGGCGCGCACGCACATAGCAAATGATCGCCCGATCACGATCGCACTATTAAACATCGTAAAATTTATAAACTAAATGCACTCGTTTATTACAACGAGTAGCATAAATTATAGGCAACCCAATTTACATCCAATAACAAACTGCATATCTACAATATTAAATTTCTTTAAACTGTGCGGGGAAAAAATGTTATCATTGAGTATGCAAGGAAGAAAAACTAATTTATCGCTTGACTAAATTACGCAACGTGAGCGGCTTGGTGATATGCTCGGGCATCGTTAGCGATCATAAAATCTTCGTCTTCTGTCGCTTTCAGTCTACTTGAATCCCTGGAACGGTTTTTTTTTATTCCTCAACCCGGACAGATGCATTTGTCTTACTTTGTAATTTGCTGATATGCTTCGCCAAGTACGGAAGCACAGTCCTAGAAGACAATCGATGGGAGAAAGTTGGCTCACTCAGAATCATGTGCGAACATGAAAGTGAAGAAAATGAGTTTGGAGCGAAAATCTTGTCAGCGTGCCAATTGAAATAACGATTTGATTGCTTCTCGAAAACATGTCATTGTAGTAGTGAGTTCTAATTAGATTCATTACACTTTTTATGATTTCTATCAATATAGGCAACCCAAATAACCATCTAACTATTTGGGTTGCCTATTATTAAAATATCCTTACTAATATTATAAATGGGAAAGTCCTGATGTTTGTTACACTTTCACGCAAAAACTACTTAACAGATCATCATGAAAATTTGTCACACAAATTCTTAGTGGTCCCCGAAAGGTTATAGGCTACTTTTTATTTAATAAAAAAATTATTTTTAAATAAAATAAAGAAATTGTTTAGTCCATAATACCTCTGCATCTGGCTATTTGACTACTTTAACGCCATCTAGCATTCCAGCAATGAAGCTCAAACCTAAGTACTATAGTACCATCACACTGTATTATCACACTGTATTACCGACAGCTACGTCAACATCAAATCCAATTGACTACACTATGGAGACTGTACACTATACTTCCATAGACTATACTTTCAGCCATTTTAAACTTCCCGCCATTCTACTTCATTGTTACTTCTTCTGTGACTACAGACGCGTACGGAAGTCACTTCATTAATTTCTAATATTTATTTGATGGATTCAACGCGAGCGAAGCCGCGGGATAAAGCTAGTAACTTAATATTTGCCCCCAAAGATTAAAAACTGCTTGTGTGTTATTTATTTTATTTTAAGTTGAAGTTTAAAACATTTTATAATAATTTATACAGAGTGTAAACCCTAGAGAGGTAATGTTTTATAATTTATTTATATATGTTCTTTTCGTGTGTGTTTACCTATCAGGTGGTTGTTTCGGTTGCTGTTGCTGCTTGGTCAATTTGCACCTGACGTGATTTATCGCTAAGATTTGCACTGGGCGCAAGTCCAACACTGTTCCGCGAGGTCATTTATCACACGGAAGACTTGCGGTCACACCGCACAGTATGCACATTTGCTTTACAGCGTGCCAATATACACAGTGTCCATTCAACTAACTCCAAACGACCAGTGCTTGAATAAATAGTCACTGTTCGTGGTTTAACCAATTGCATCAGTAGGTTCGATGCACATATGTTCCAGACCATATAACAAAATGTATGAGAATGCATCTATGCAGGATGTGAGTGAGTGTCCCACATAAGAATAACGATGAGGTGTATGGGTGGGTGGGCAGGAGGGGTTTAGTGTGTGAATGGCGAAAGAGAAAAGAGTTTTCGTTTGCCTTTAACTTATAACTGGGTCAACCTGCTCTCGTGCTCCTCAGCTTCGGCCCCTCGTGGAGCAACTCTAAACGAAGCTCGATGCTTGGGAAGTTGCGATGGAAGGCTTGAAACAACGAGACGCTTAGCGGAGGGCGACGACAGAGATAACCCACAACTGGTGCAAGGTCGACCGTCGCTTACACGCAAGTGCCGGGATGCTCCAGGACTTCAGAACTCCTATTTTCTATTCACAATTTCCTTGCGTCGGGCTTGAACGCCATACGCATCTTATCTCATTCTATTGGATTCGAAGAGGAGGATGACACAGAACTATCAGGGATTTCGTGGAAGCACCCGGTAGTTAAGCATAGAATAACAACAAATAAGTCAACGGAAAACTTCTTCGATTGTGATAAAAGTAGAGAAATAATCGACAAAGGGAATAGTGCTCCATAAGGAGTAAAATTATTTTGTTAAATTAATTGCCAATTCAACTGAGTAATGGATATTTTAACATTTTTTTCGAAAATCGAGTTTATATTAAATTCTTGAGAGAAAGTTATAAACTTTAGTAAAAAAATAATTGCTTTCAATAAAATACAACCTATTAAAAACAAAAATTTTAAATTTTTGGCAAAAAAATCATTTTTTTCCAATATTATTGATTGAAACAAAAATATTTATAATAACTTGTTTCATTCAAAAGTTATTAATTAATTAGTAAAATATGAGACTGCATTTTCTAAACTGCATACGGAATAATGGAAACCCGAAAACCACGAAATTGTCTACACAAGATGAAACGTCTACTCTGTTTAGTATGCCTGAGCACACTGTGTGTTTATTCAGCGGCGGAGGTGGTTGTCGAGAATGAGATATCGAATTGTGGTTCGTGTGGTGGAGGCCGACGATGATATCTTATGTATCGGCACGTCGAGCACGTCTGTCGACATCACCTACCCCAAAAACCAACTTCTCTCACTTTCTCATTCATCCGAGTGCGGACGCATCATAACCTCCTCTTCGTCGGCGTGATTTCGTCGCGGGACATTCTCAATATTTCACTTTCGCAGTGAGGCACCGTAGGCACGCGCGGAACCAACCAAACTAAATCAAATATTTGATTGAATTTGCTTGTGACGCAACCGTACGCATCAGATTTTAGATGTGGGAATCCATATCTCTAGTAATCTATAGATACAATAGTGTTTTTAGGTTATATTTGCACTTTTTAGGTTATACTAACGCCATCTACCGGAATTGATTAGATGTTCTTTATATCAATACAGAAATCGACAATAAATTTAATTTTCCATTGGATTCGTTCAAACAGCGATCGTAAAATCTGTTTTTAAAATGATTTACGAGCACCTTCAGTGCTGGCGGTAATAAAACCAGTTTTCCAAATATCATATATATGGAGATGTACACATAACGGAAAATCCATCGAACCATTGAACGGTGGAAAGGATGGAAACACTCGCCCAGAACGGAAATAACAAAAAAAGACATGGAAATGAAAGATGGGAGCGAATGTGGTAGTGGAAACGGTGGCTGACACACTCGACATACTGCTCCACTGCCACACTGACAACCATCTCTGATATTGGAGCAGAGAAAAAGTATGTGTGTGGGGGTGTGAGAATGTGTCGAGGAGAATAGTGGATTACATCCCGGATTGAGTTAGGTCGGCGGCGTCAGAGGAAAGGTTGGAAGGTGTACTCATGCATTCTGCATTCCGATGCCGGTCCGCGTTGGCGATATTGGAAAACGCTGATGGCGGAAACCGGAAAGTGTGCATCTGCACACCATGCACACCTACGCCACCAACGTGAGGTCAGTTGACCTTTATCAGCGTTTTATCATTTAACAGGCCGCTTTTGTCTATTTTACGTGCATAAAAGTAACATTTTACACACTTAATGCAATACATAGAGAATATCTTCACTGTTAGTGAAGTGGTGACATCAAAGCGTTTGATAAAAGCGCTTTGATCTCAATGAGTAGCTGATAAGTAGCTAGGTATAATAGTAAAACAAGAAAAAATTATAATTTTAATTTGGGATGCACAGGGAGAATTTTCAAAATAAAAATTAACAATTTACGGCCAGTTAATGAAATTTGCGCATGAAAATTTCAGATGCAAAAGCTTCCTTTGATATGTAAATTTTGCACATTTTGGAATGCCTGTTGTTGTCCATTGCTGCCTATGTGTTCATTAATAGCGCTTTGTGGATTTTCATCGAATATGATGCAATTATGTGCGTTGAAAATCGGGAATTAAAGTCGCGCTTTGTTGAAACTGCGTAGATGGTAGGTTGTTATGTCACATCAAATATTAACGTGTCATGGGTTAAATAATAATTAAATCGTGTAAAATGAACCTAAAAGTTGTGTTTTATACTGAAACTAGTGGATTGATTAAAATTTCCACACTGTAAAACAGTGATTCCTATTTAATATTTTGTCAATGTAAAACGTTATGCAATTTTATTAAATTAGATTCTCTATAACTCATGTAAAATAGTTTATCCACTTCCACACTACGGTTTTTATTCACAAAAAATGGTACTTTGCCAAAACCGTGAGTAAAGTACTTTACTCACGGGCATTATCTACGGGGCGGAGCTTGCATCTGCGCATTTGCCTACGGAGCAGCACAAGACCATATGAAATGCTATGCGCCGTGGCTAAACGTTGTTTAACACTCGATTGATTAAACGTTTGCTACACTCGCTCTGAAATTCAGAGTCTGAATCAATCTCGTGAGTAAAACCTCAATTTAGCCACTTGATGATACTTAATATACTATAAAACACCACTTTTGAAATATTTACTTGTCAAAAACTCGACGAAATAATCAATTGAAAATTAAAATATATTTTTATTGCTTCCCAGATGTTCATCATAACGCATTAACACAAATTTAAGTCCACTTTATCACCACAAATGCGCCTGAATGAAATAAAATAAAATAAAAATTTATGTGCGTAATAATTCCTATGAAGCATCTAATATTTATAATGCAACTTAAATTCTCTATTTGACAATTAAATGCATTTTTCCCTTGCCAATAAATGCTAGATGTGTAATAAAAGCCGCGCGTAAAAATGAAATAAAACGCAACGAGCCGTTAAGGCGTGAAAGGTAGAAGCGTCGCACGTGGTCGCACGAGAAGAGCAAGGAAGAATATTGACTGATGGTCAGATGATAAAAAAGATAAAAACAGGACAGACGCAGCACTCACCTATTATTACCGCCAGACACCAGGCTACATTGTATTGAAGATCAGCAGGAACCATGCATGGAGCGGGCCGTTGGAGGTCTCAGCATGAAAAACGCATAAACCGAGCAAAGCGATGATTTTTTACAACCGGCGAGTAAAACGAGTAGCTCTCGCTTAGGCAACCAAGTGAACATACACATACAACGCGCATACTTGCAAACAAACAGATGACACTACCATGAGGAAGTGGTAGTAAAAAAATTTATAATATTGCGATGATAAACTTTCGACTTGGCAGTATTTTTAAACCTTAAGTTTTGATCCCGGGTTAATTGGATGAGGTTTTAGGCAGTGGGTTGTTATGTTATAATACGTAAAGTTGGAAATAATTTAACGCTCGGAGAATAAACATGGGTTTCGATCAGAAGCACTCGACACGCCGAAAAAGTCGGAAATCAGCAAACGCCAGCCGTTGGGCGAAAACTTTAAACTGATTTAGGACCGTGAAGCACCGCCACCGTAGCCGAGTTTCCGTTCGGAATAAAATAAACAACCTTTGCGCACGCACGCACGATCCCGTCGACTCATGCATACATTCATTTCGTCCTCGTTTCGCGCCGCCGAAAAACGTAATATACCTTTTCGAAGGGGACGCACTTCTGGTTTGGTGTACGGGCGTTTTTCGAGTACGGTCCTTGCGAAATTGAGATATCCAGCAACATTACACGAGGCACTCGGGCGTTTAATGTTAGGTTATATACCTATGGGTACGTAAAAATGTACGTTAAGATGCAACGCAGGGAAATTTTCATATACCTACGACATTTTAAGTTTGACATATTAATTTACTGTAGGCAACCAACAATACAATGGCATGTTTAATATACGGCGGTTTTGTAATTTTATATTACAACTAGCTTTAACCCTTGGCTTCGCTCGCGAATATCTAAAATAATGAAGTTGCTTCCGTACGCGTCTGTAGTCATGGAAGAAGTAACAATGAAGTAGAATGGCGGGAAGTTTAAAATGGCTGAAAGTATAGTCTATGGAAGTATAGTGTACAGTCTCCATAGTGTAGTCAATTGGATTTGATGTTGACGTAGCTGTCGGTAATACAGTGTGATAATACAGTGTGATGGTACTATAGTACTTAGGTTTGAGCTTCATTGCTGGAATGCTAGATGGCGTTAAAGTAGTCAAATAGCCAGATGCAGAGGTATTATTGGCTAAACAATTTCTTTATTTTATTTAAAAAATAATTTTTTCATTAAATAAAAAGTAGCCTATAACCTTTCGGGGACCACTAAGAATATGTGTACAAATTTTCATGATGATCGGTTAAGTAGTTTTTGCGTGAAAGTGTAACAAACATCAGGACTTTCGCAATTCTAATATTTGTAGGGATTCTTCCGACTTCAACTACAACCACGTTGCTTTGTGTCTGTGTTACGAGTACGACTGATCTATACCAGTGTTTAAAAGTTCCTCATGCGAGGAATGTATCCACGGGCATACATCCGGAATTCATGGCCGCCCATAATTTTTAGCTTTCAAAAATTTACAAAAACCTACCCTGGGCATTAATAATAACTGTGTCTGGTGGTGGTATTGGATAGGTACGAATATTACTCCGAGAGGGTTTCCGATGACATGTGTGCTGGCCGTGTAGAGCACGGTGATTATGCGATTTTGGGTTTTGGTTGGATTCTTACAATGGTTACCCGTATTTCTACATTTTCAAAATTTCAATTTCAGAACCAACGCAAGTCAACCGTAGCTTTGGGTTGTTAAATGGATGGAACCACAAAAGCAATTCTATTCTAAAGAAATATATAGTACTCGTATATGTTGTGAGGCAGGATGTAATATTTCTTTAATTTTTTTCGTGTTTTTTGACGTGATAACGTCTTTAAAATCGTTTTAGTCGGGTGACATGTTCAGAAACTTGTGTCACGAGGCCTCCGATCGCAGGTATAACGAGAGAGAGAGAGAGACGGACCGATCTCCCGTCTCATCTCGAGCGCTGCCAGTCATTCCGTGAAACTTGACACGCGGAATCCACACGAGCGGAGGCAGGCATAGTGTTCGAGTGAGTGGACCGGTCTTCCGTCTCTCTCACTCTAGCGGCATACAAACGAATGGAGATTTTCTCGTGCGGTTAAGTTTTCGTTGAATATTTAACAGTGAAACAAAATGTGAAGTGCAAGTGAAGTGTTACAACAATTGCAACAAACAAAACTTATATCACCAATAAGACGTTATCACGTAAACATCTCGATCGTAAACCTACTTTACAAACAACCATTTTTTTTTATAACATAACCTAATTTAAAAATAATACATAAAATGGCAATATTGCAATTTATGTCTATTTGTGAATTTGCATCATCATCATATTGCTTGCAAATATTTCAATTGCTGTTCAAATTTGTGTCTTTGAATATATGAGTATAAATTCCGCAAAATCTAGGAAATTTCATATCATGGCGTCAATTTCCAGAATCATCTTTCTTCCTTCCTGAATAATTCAACTGTAAACAAACGCAAACAATTGTTCTGACATTTTGCACAATACATTTTGATTCAGATCAGTTTATATTTATTTGTATGCATAATAAATCTATATAATAAATGAGAATAATTTATTATTCATCTACTATACAGATACAAAGTGCAAAAGCACATTTTATAATCAAATTAGTTATTATTTGCTTTGTGAGGATATGTGCTTAAACCGTATTTTGAAGTTTATGTTGTTTTTGTGTGTTTGTTACGCTTTGATGCAAAAATCGCTCAAATTAATTTTGACAAAATTTGATAGAAAAATATTTTTGACAATGGAAAAGACAATAAGCTGCTTTTTGTTACAATAACCACACTTAAAGAGTGTAAAATATAGAATGGAATTTAATTTGTAGATTCAATTATACTTTTAGTTATATATTTCCAATCGAGATGGAGCTAAATTTGTATAAGTAGCATTTTGCAATGTTTTGCCTAAAAATTTATATTCTTAAGCGAAGTCAAAATTTCGAACTCATAAAGAATCAAACTTGAACGTCCCCGTAGGATGACATAACCAAACTGTTTTCCTTACACAAATCCTATTTTTATGATTGTTCATCCATTTTTCTCAGTTTCATCTTACGAATGCGACAATTCCTGCTTTATTTGCGCTTTTCTTTGGTTTTTATCATCCTGAGAAGCAGAATAAATAAAATAAAGAATGGAGCGGCTGCAAACGCCAACGCAAACCAAACCAAACGCAAGTAAGTCAAGGCGCAGGCTTGCGGCTGGGAAGCTTGAGGTGGAACGTGTCAGGGATATCCTAACAATCCAGCGTAATAATCAGCAAATTTAAAGCGGATTTGGAAAAACGCCCCGCCGACGGAAAAAAACACACGCGCTGAGAATAACGAATTCAAGCGCGCTCCACATTTTTCGAACGCGTCAAGATGCGAGAGGACGAAATCGAATAAATCTTACCGCGTTTATCACAAACACTCGGATATTCTGCAAATTTCATTGCTGGCGATAACACTCACCTGCAAACCAGAAAATAAACGTAAAATTTAAGTTACATTAAAAACACCATTTTCTATATTTATTATCATTCTGACTCATTTAGTTTGTTGGTTTTATTGCGCGTGGTGTTTGCATTGTTTACGCCTCGCATTGAAACAATTAGCGTAATTTTCCGCGCGTTGCGCACTGCGCTAATTAATTTCCCTAACGATCAACACAAACATTAACAAGTTTTTCACTTTTGCTGTAAATGCTGCCCGCCGGATGCATAAAGAGTTGCTTGCGTCGGTTGCCTCCGTTACCTCAAACTTACACGCCTGGGACGGCAACCCGCCATAACGTCACGTAACATAAGTTGTCGGCAGGTGGATGCTCACAGCTCACAGTCCTAAACAGAAACTTTTCTGCAAGTTTTCAGCAACTACGAACGCTACAAACTAAAACACAGTCTATTCCATCACGAGCGTGAAACCAACTTGTTAGCACACGTCTGTCCAATCAAGAACGTGCATTTTTGGTTAAACTGACATCGTGCGCCATCTGCTGATGAAAACATGTCCTGTTTGCAGTGACATTCTTTATTGCATCCAGATACTGTTGAAGAGTTTGTGTTACTTGTGTTATCTCGCATCGCGCGCACATTTCAACCTACCCCTTGTTGTTGCTGTTATCTACCCCTGCGACAGCCGGAAAAGGGCTCAAATTTCCCGCATTTTTTATTACTACTTATTTTGATTTAATTGCTACTCGACAGGTTTAACACAAAGCAGGTTATGTATTTTATGGCGGCCATTTTGAATTGAATGGAATATCGAAAATTGAAAACGAAAACTTAATTGAATTGCTCCTAGTATTCCGATTTTGATTTTGATTTTGATTGCATTTTGCGAATTGAATCAGGTGGACAAATTTACTAGCCGCGGGGGTTAAAAATCTATTTTTACACGTGCGCGTATATACCAAATGTTGAAAATGAAAAATTATTCGCTACTTGCAAATTGTGTGTAATTTACGTTTATAATTTAACTTTGGTGGATGATATTCAATTGCGCAAACATATATTAATTAGCAAAATATTACGTCGTTATGATTGGTGTAAAACACGCGCGGGCGCCAGCATTACAGTTAATTTCAATTAATTGCAACGCAACCACGCACCGAAGTACGTACCTGATGCACAATTAACGACTATTAGCAAATTGCGTTCGGAATTGCAACGAGTCACACCAAAACATTTTTCAATTAGCAATATCTGCAATCAAAATTAACCTGAAAATTACTCGTAATTACTACAGTGAATAATGTGTAATATTGTTTTGATATTGTCTGGGTAACATGTGCATTAGTCTTAATCCGATGTGAGTTGCTTGTTTTTGTTGCGGAAACTTTAAAGATTTCATGAGATTAATGGTATCCAATCATAATGTATCACACATTCGGCTGTACACATGAGTTGAAAGTACAAAGTAGGTTATGTTTCCCAGCGCGCGAGGCATAATTAGTTTGCGAGTTTCATTTGTATTCGTTAGTGCGTTTCGCATCTAGTACTCTCGAAATTCCGCGAGCGGCAAACAAGATAACGCAAAAACCCGTCGAAAACAATCGCGAACAATTTCGAATGTCCTAATGTATGCAACCAAATTAACACACTATACTAACGTACAAAAACTTTGTTTACTCACAAACAAACAAAAAAAATACAACTGTTTTCGGGTTAAGATGTGTGATTCAGATTTAGTTGTGGAACGTGATCGCCTACTATTATGCTCGTCATGTTTTGACCCGGTGTATAGGGTGTCATTGTGTGTGCGGTGCGTGGGTTGGAAAACTCACGATGCATTACAGCGAAACAAGCATCGAAATTATAGACGCCGTACGCGCATTGTATAATAATAACCAAGCGCGACGCGGAGATATCCGACACTATTCAAGCTTCTATAGTGTCGACTATCGCACCGCATCCCATAGACCTGCAGTCATTTTATCGCGTTGTCGGAGTACATTTGTTGGTAGTGGTAATGTTGGTTGCCTACATATTGACGGGGCGTGTTCAGCGTGCGGAAACGCGTGGAACTACCCAAAATCGACAGCGTACGTGCAAACATTGGACGTATAAATAAAGGGCGTAGGTAATTACATTAACAGACAAGCGTAATTAAAAATCTGCTGGTAAACAACAACGTGAAATGGATAAAAGTTTGAAGTAATGTTGTGCGATTAATTCATTTGTACGCATGAGCAGAATTAAGTCGCAATTAAACGACAACATTTATATTTTGGGTTGGTATTCCACGGTGGAACGCAATATGTCTGCGTCTTGCACGCGGGCAATTTGTACGCCGCCACCGCGCCGGCCGACTGTAAAATTTATGCGCGACAATAAAGCATGCGGTCGTCAGTTGTAAATTTAGCTGTTGTGCCGCAACACAACCATATCCCAATCGTGGAAATTCACTGAAAATGTACTCGCACATACATAAATAGTAGTAGTTCTACAGCAAGGGTTGAAAGTGAAGAGTGTAGTTAATGGAACGATTGGAAATCGCTTTTTCCGATTTACAATTATTCTTGTATTACACATATATAGAGTACTAGCTTTATCCCGCGGCTTCGCTCGCGTTGAATCCATCAAATAAATATTAGAAATCAATGAAGTTGCTTCCGTACGCGTCTGTAGTCACAGAAGAAGTAACAATGAAGTAGAATGGCGGGAAGTTTAAAATGGCTGAAAGTATAGTCTATGGAAGTATAGTGTACAGTCTCCATAGTGTAGTCAATTGGATTTGATGTTGACGTAGCTGTCGGTAATACAGTGCGATAATACAGTGTGATGGTACTATAGTACTTAGGTTTGAGCTTCATTGCTGGAATGCTAGATGGCGTTAAAGTAGTCAAATGGCCAGATGCAGAGGTATTATGGACTAAACAATTTCTTTATTTTATTTAAAAAATTAAGTAGTTTTTGCGTGAAAGTGTAACAAACATCAGGACATTCGCATTTATAATATTAGTAGGGATATTTAGTTGCCTATATTGATTAATTTTATTATTAGTAAAGTCATTTATCTCGGGCGAATAAAAAAATTATTTATTGCTTTTTTTGCATGCGTGTACAATACGGCCGCAATCTGTGGTAAAAACCACCCTTACGAACAAAGCGTAGGGCTGCAGAGATGAAAAAAAAAAGATTGATGTAGCCCATCAGGGGTTGGACGTAGTTTTCCTAAATGCTTACTAACTAAGTGCTTCTACAAATCACAAAAACATAATATAAGCTATTCAGGTAAATAGGTTATTGTAGGCGGAAGCATTTTTGTGAACACACTGTATATTTCTATAACGTACACACAGGTTTAGTTGAATCACCTCGTGCGGGAAGCTCCCATTGGAATTGGCATTCGCGGATGGCCTGGAAGATCCCACTCGGCCACATCACGGCGTGAAACAGGAGGAACGACGGATAATGGAATGCCAATAGTGCTACAATCGCTTATTGATTACTCAAAAGGCTCGCTTCTCTCCCACACGGCCGATTTGAGCTGTTCCTCTGGACGATACTGAAGCAACCTTTTCTTTCGGTTCCAGGTATTGGGTATTCAGGATTCATTAAGTTAAATACGCACTGAGTTTTTAGAAATCAGCAGTCAAGCGGAATAAAATCTTTACTAAAAGTAAGAAAAATGTCAAAAGAAAATATTTACATTTATTTAATTTTACATTTTAAAACATAAAAAATTGATGTTATTGCACATAAATAATGTTTTTTTGATGAATTAAATAAAATAATAAAATTGAAAGATATCAAAACAAAGACCATCGACCTATCTGCTTCCCGGCGCTCTGGTAGAGACACGTTGGACAGCTTATCGCTGGTGATCAATGGCGGACGACAGAAAAATAAATGGACCCGCATACAGAAAAAAAAGTTAAGAAAACGTGATGTGCCGAAAGTGAAATGAACTAAACTGCTAAACTCCGAGCCCTGGAAGCGTCCGCGAGAAAAAATGTTTTTACTTTGCCGACTTTCCGCTTTTGCTTTTCGCCTATTCTTTTCTTCCTCTGGCTGAAGCGTTGCCAGTCTATTGTGCTGTCAAGTGAAGACGCAAATGTTGCTTCTGCGATTGAGACGAAACGAGAAAGGAAACATTTTCTTTGTCGTATCTGCACAACTTATTCTCCACACTTAGAAATCCACACTTTTCTCTTGTTCACACTTAAAAATAAGCTTTAATCAACCGTTTGGGGTTTGGGTGCGACTGAGGCCAATAAAGAATGTAAACGGGCACCGCCCGTGGGTCCTTCGCAATTACCACTTTCCGCACTCGACGAATTTTTCCTAGACGCACCGAAGTCGAGCGTGGGACACAAAATGAGAGCATAAATCTTTAGCGTGACACGTCAAAAAGTAAAAAAATTGGTGAAAAACAAATTTAAATAGAGAATATTCCGTAAAATAGGTCAATCAATCTTAACGAATTATATAACGTCATGAATAATGTTTATAAAGCGTTCGCATCAATTTATTTTACATTTTAAAATATTTAATTTGAATAAATGTTAAAAACACAAGCGTAAAACGTTTTATTAGCCATTTGTCGTATTCCACGTGGTTGAGGCAGGCTAGAAATGAAATGCGAGTGATAAAACCGTGCCGGACATAAATCCGTTTCGATTTGAATGAAGCGCACTCAATACGCGTCCGGCGACCACAAAAGCAGCAGCAATGGTGAACGAGCGGGAAAAAAACTGAAGCGCCGCTTTTCTTTAGCATTCCCAGGAGCATTTCGCGCACACCTCGCGCCGCAAAAACCGCGTAAAACCGCACGAAACGAGCAAAAACCACTAAATCGTTAAAAAGAGAACGAAAAAAACTACTACCATTGGCCTTGTATACAACCTTAAGCTTTTTACACCTTTAGTTTTATTTATTTATCTTTTTTTTTGTTTTCTAAAACAAGTTTTATTTTTTAGGTTATATTTTAGGTTATATAAGTTGTCAATGCAAAAGTTTCATTAGCCGATGACAGTTTTGCATATAGATTTAAGTTTTAATCTGTTTAATCTTTATTTTTAGGTTAGTTTGAGTGAAAGTAGCGACAGATGGTTTAAGTGGATGTGGTTTTGAATTAGAAGGAAACTGGGAGTGCTTAGAGCTAAAGGATTTCTATATGTGAAGCTATTAATTCCTCAGCGTCCGGCCTACAATCACAATCACCTGGTCGCCATTTTGGATGACAGCGCGCATTTATTTCCTTTTTCTCGTTTTGCTTTACCACCACAATTTCTTTTAGCAGTGATATTTATTTTCGTTGCTTCTAATTCTTATCTATTAAAGGAAAAAATTGAAATCATTAATTTATCTGACGCAATTTTCACATATTAATAATACTACCTGCCACCAGAGGGCGCTAGTAACTGCACCATAGAAATAATAAAAATGTACGTTTTGTTAGGATTTAATTTCAATTACGTAACTTAAATAAGAATTTATCATGAACGCAGAGATAAAGAAAAGAAGAATTTGAAATTTAAGCGTAATCGAGGGGCAAAACGGTCGAGTGTGGCGCAGAGTGTCCTCACGAGAATAATTAAACGTATTAATTAATTTTGATTAGGTAGGCATGTGCCGAACCGTTGAACCCTCCGACTCAGAGGGCCGAGCACACCGTACGCACGCATCGATCCGTATGATCCTACAAATTTCCACCAACGCATATCCAACCAATGCAAATCGAAATAATTTTCATAAAATTTAAGTGTAATCTAACTATAACCATGACTTACTAGGTCATCTATTATGCAAACTATTCTCGGTGCAGTGTCCATTTTAGGTTAATATTGCTATTAATATATATATATACATTTGCCATTTACTGGAGTCGTAACTTTTATCGTAGTTTGAAAGCACGAATTATTAAAGAACAATTGCTGTAATGGTGGCGACGCGACGTTGGCGTAGACCATATTTCTTGCAATCGTCGCCGATTATTCCTCGTTTAATAGCGGAATTTATGCGTTCGTAATTCATGATTACGACAGTTAAAACACTAGCGGCTGGCGGTGAAATTGTACAAGTGATCCGAGTGTATAATTAGTTGCCTACATATGAAAAATCGTAGAAAAACCTTCAGCGCGCAACTGACTGGAAATATTCATATAAACGTATTCAAAACTTAATAAAACTAAACTAAACGATAATATCCAACCTTCCTTTTTGCCGATTTTGTTGATTTACAAACTATTAATCTTTTATCTATGTACTAGCTTATGCCCACGACTTCATACCGGTAGTGTTTAATAAAAATTTAATTCGTTTTTACTTTCTTGTTTAAGCCATAGTATGTGTCAATTCTAACATTAAGATTCGCAATTTTATATTAAAGAAATTAATTATATAAAGAATTGCTTATAATGCACTTCAGCGCGCCATCTCGGATTCAACTATTTAACTATAACTATGATTGAATCTCAATGCCAACTTTTATCCTTTAGAAAAGGGCGCCTTTATGGTTTTCCCGGCAATTATTCAAATTTTTTCGCTGTAAAAACCATCCTTGGACTTTAACGAACATTTTAACAAAGGAATTGGCCAAATTGGTCTAGGCGTTGTTGAGTTATGCGATTACCAACAGATTTTGCAATTTATGTTTATATTATAGATAGATATAAAACAAAGTGTGGCTAGTTACGGCATTTATAACTCATGAACGTCTAGACATGATTTGTTGGATTTGTCTCCTTTCCGAATAACTATTAAAGTATTAAAACTTTATAACTTAAAGAGATAAAAATTGGTATAGAAATTCAATTCTAGTTATAGGTAAATAATTGAATCCGAAATGGCACTAAAGTGCATATTAGCAATTCTCACTGATTTAAAATAAAATTGCTAATCTTATTGCTAGAATCGACAGTTATCTACATTAAACGATTAAAATAACCAGAAAGTAAATATTAATTATATTTTTACTCCAAACCAAAAATATTTTTCATATAAAATGAAAATACTTAACATATTTCATTATTTTAATCCATAAAATAAGTATTTTTTATGTTTCTATTTAAAGGTGCAGCAAAAAATACATTCTATCCCGTTATCTGTTGATATCTCCAACGGTATTATAAGGTAACTCCTATAAAATTAAATGTTGTTCAAAGCAGAAGCATTCCAACCCGTATGCCTGTACGTTCGGAGTTTGGAAGTGTTTATACTCGTAATTTACTTTCTGTACACACGCGCGGCGCCTCCACCATATGCTATACCAGTCTACAGAAAGATATTTGATCTCTTAGAGAGATAAGTATCGCAATTTACACACTTATACGCAAACATTCTTGTACATGAATATATTTAGAGCTTTTTCAGAAGATTATAGCAGTTTCTTAAAAAGGTTGTTCAAAGAAAATTTGTTTTTCTGTTTTCAATTCGAATCGGACTTCATTTATCATAAAATATCATAAAAGTTAATTCTAGGTATTTATATATAAATATAAAAATTATTCATATACAGTATGTTTAAATACATTAATGCGTTTTTAGATAAAATATGTTTTGTGTTTTATTTGTAGGTTTGGCAGATTTACCACAGTGTATATGCAATTATAACCTAACCATCAATTGCCAGAGGGTCGTGAATACGAATAGCGTGAGTAGTCGCAATCAAGTGTGATTATAATAATCGCGCATGCGGCGAGTGCGGCTATGGCGGCGAGTGTGGCGAATTGGGGTTGATTTGTGTGTCTTCCATCAGCGCTCGTTGCTATTATTATTATTACTGGCATTGCTTGGATTGCACATGCAGCATCGAAGTTTCACAGCCCACCCGCGTAGTCGTAGGTAATTTTGTAATTTACATTCAATTTGCATTTGCATTAGAGCGCTTTGTGATTTTATTGCCTATTTACGAGCACGCGGATTTATTATTGGTAAATAATTGGGTAATTTATGCGTAAAGAAAAGACAACCAAACCACAATAAAAGTTTTAAACAATATTTACAATTTTATGTTTTGTTGAAAGTTGATTATTGATGTTTTTTTATGAGAAAATATTTACGACCAATTTGTCAATTGATTAATGCACTTTACCGTAATTTTATAGAATTACCAATCATAAGGAAGCTAATAATAATAAACTTAAGACATAACCTCAATTGTGTGTTCTGGCATATATTTCATAAGCTAAATTAGAACTGAAAGTATATATAGAAAGCAGAAATTAATTTAATTACCTGAAAGAAAATGCCAAATGCAGTAAAACTTTTCAACTGAAACGAAATTTATATTTACGTTTAAATAGTTTAAGTACGAGGCTATATAATATTAAAGAGACCGATGTGACTGGTGTGAGCGTCAAGCGGAAACAGAAAAATGATGGCGATGAATCAAGGTAAAAGTTTTAATAGTTTTGCGAGCAATTTGCTATTTCAGATGCGAAAAGTGCTTTTCACTCCGCGCCTGTGCAAGTTCTAAAGTTGCATAACGTTCGTTTTACATAACATAACCTCTCTTATCTTAAAACTACTGATTGTATTTTCTCTTGCAAAACCTTCTTTATATATCTAACCTAAAACTATCAACAATTGCATATAAAAAAAACAATTTTAAATAAATCTCTTTGTTTATGTTAAGTATACGTTACTGAAGAAAAGTCAAGTCATACTTGGAAAGTTTCTGCATTACTAGTAATGTATTATTATGTTGGGAATTAAGTGCAAATAAAAAAATCATTCGTTTCGAAAAGAAGAAATAGAAAAATCACTGGTTTATATTTTGGTGTGGCGCCAAATCCGCAAGAATAATTAACATCATAAAGCATCTGCGCCCGACGGCGACTTCATGAAATATGGAAAAGCTCTCTCTCACTCTCCATCTCGCCAAATTCGAAACAAGATTCATGCTTTCGTTTATTTTTATGCAATACGTAAATATATTCGAATTTAAATATTTACATGTTTAGCATATTCAGCATGGAATATTTAAGGTTATATTTAATGTTATCATTAAAAATTTGATAATTCATAGGAAAATGTCAACCATATGATGCCTATCCATTTGTATAATTTGTTTTTCTCTCCTATGTACTTAACCTATAACTATAATACGAAAAATGTGCTAAATAATATTTTTCAACCCAAATGGTCGCTAAAATAACATCAACGAACATTTGTGATTTTTTACATTTCCACAGAGTTTTCACAGTTTTTTTTTTATCCCGCTGCGAGGAATTTAATTAGCTTTCGCAGCATTCTTCCAGTTTTTAGACTTTTGCAGAACGAAGGTAGAGACTGAAAGATGAAAGATGTGCCAAACGCGATAAATTATTATCAAAACATTGTCATTATTTTAGGGGCGGAAATAAAAATGGCGCGAGCTCGAAGGAAAATATTTTTTGGAAAAACAATGGAAAGATCGTGCAAACTGTACGTGAATGTTTTTCAATGAGGGGACAAACAAACACGGCGGAAAGTAGGTGAAAAATATTCAGGGTTGTATTTAGGCATTTTAAAATATACAAAATTTTTATTTTTGCAAAATAAAATTATAAATTTTAACATGAAGAATGTTCACATAAATAACACAAAGCGCAATCTGCGGAAAATTTTCGCATTCCGATTCTTTAAGAATTAGTTCCGCTCTACTAAGACGTATAGGAAACTCGCGGCGGAAATCCCGTGAATATTTATGCTTCCTCGTTGAGGTTAAATTTACGCCGAACGCTCGGCACGTTACATGCAGGTTATGAATGGTAGATAACGATTTCGGTTATGTACGTTGTGTTGTATAATATACACCGCAACCAGCAATGTGTGTGTGTGTGTATGACTGGTTGCCTACCAAACATCCAAGATGAGTACGTACAATACAATGAGTAGACTAAGTGTAAGCGATGTAAGCTTTCGGTGTGTATAATTTACAACGACCGCCGATGCTTGCTGTGTGGATGGTAAATGTGGATGGTGGTAAATGGAAAATGGCGGTGTGAATATGGCGCGGCGTATCTGAGGCATGCGAAGCATGAATATTAGGAAATAAGCCAACGAGAAACGAGCATCGCGAATGAGGATTTAATGCTAAACGATTCCGGTTGTGTTGTTTCAAGGCATGCTGCAGTTTTAATCTTCAATCTTCTACTCAAATCTTTAAAAAGTATAATTGACTATCTCATTAAATTAAATCAGCTTTGAATTGACTCTACGCACGTCCGAAAACAATGGTTTTACATTAAAGTGCTGACACACTGTATATATTTGGTAAATGTTTTGATCCCGTCAATATTTTCTCGTTGCGTTGTTGTTCAACGACACACGATTTTTCATTTTATTACGTGCACAGCATGCGGGCGATATTTATTTTTTGTCAAAGCAGAAAATTCGCTCATCGAGAACAAAATCCCTTATTTTCTTCCCTGCGGCCCAGCAGTTTAACCCATTCATCCGCCTCTCAACGCTACAGAACACTCAAGCAAATAAGCCATTAATGGCGTTCTTATGTCAAACCAACTTATTTAACTTTATTATATTTGTTTAATCAAAAGAATGTTTTTAAAGGTTCATTTTAATGAATTGTTGGTTGCCTACCACTACGAAATATTTAAAAATCATTTTATTTACTGCTTTATAGAAATATAACTTTAAATATAAAGTTTTATGAGTCCAACTCTGATCCAAGCTTTATTCGCAATCTCAGCAGAGTAAACAAGCTCTAACATATAAATAATATGTTCTGTTGTATGTTATATATCAGCTTTTGTGCGTGTGTGTGTGTGGCGTGCGCGATTTTCGAACGAGTCGTGTTTACGCTCGAAGGCTTGAATAAATATGACGTTTCTATCTAAATCGAATCATATTAGAAGCTCGGTGCGCGGCACACGCATGAGTGACAAATTATGATTTAATAGTGTTTGCCCTAAAGCTAAACTAGGCGCTCGTACAAAACCTGCACAAAGCCTCTGACATTCCTACACAAAACTAGTTTCTACATGTTTGATGCGATGTGTAAAAAATTTAACAGTTAGGCAACTCAATTCACAAGCAGAGTAGACTGAGCGGTTTTAAATAATAATGAATTCGTTTTTTGCAGTTTTGATTATACTTGAAGAGGTTAACGGCGAAGGGTTGAAATATTTCATCCCGTGGAAGACAAAAACGTAACTTTAACCACTTACATTGCGATTTATTCGTAGTATACCCGAGTCGCTCGTAAACCACACAAGAGGTAAGCACAAAGCTCACAGTTGTCAGATAAGGGATGAAATCGCCAGTGAAGAATAAAAAAAGGTAAAATTTAACTCTTTGGATATCGCATAAATAATGTTCTATGCGTCTAATCGTTCCAGCCTAGATTTCATATGGGTGTTAGTTGCGTTGCGTACAATTCAATGCATTTGAGTGCTATTTGTTTCTAGTTTACTTTAAATCTCAATTAACCAAGTCGCAATATAGACGTGTTTGCGTTGACGAAAACACCCCCAATTCACACACGGTCTTCCTGTTCACTGTTCACACAGCTTGCGGGAAAGCTCACGCTCGATGCGGCAAACAAAACGCAATTTACATGTAATTAAGTAATTTCTGCACTGCTGGCACACACGGCAATCAGCTCATCAGGATTTGGGGATTTTCACCGCGACGATTAATTTAAATCAGGCGAAAAACAAAAACAATCAGGCCAAAACACAAACACTTCGTTTAATCGGCTTCAGAACGAATCAAAAATTTCGATTTTGTTTTAGTTAATACTCAAAACTTTTTAAGTAGCTACGCAACCAATTATACTTAAGTCTACGCAATTAAAGTTGCCTACGTTAAATGTGTTAAAATTGTTTTTGAGGTTGTTTTTTATTGTTTTAATAGGATAATGAAATAATTTCAAATGAAAATGCAGAATATAATGTCACTGCAGACGTATACGCTGTACACAAGGGAGCAGTTGGTCGTTCGGCGCGATTAAACGAGAACTTTATGAAAAATATCCCGTATTACGGGACGTCGCGCTGATGCTAATGCGCCTAATACCTAACGGGGTAATGCCAACCCGACTTTTTCATCCCCCCTACACACCAGACTATTTAAATTGCATCAGAGACAGTTTTCACTAAACATCACAACAAAAAATGCATTATAAGTATCCAAATGTCAAAAACTAAATGTCATCACATTTTTGTTGCAGTTTTTCCGTTGAAATATCCCAGCGGTGTACTAATCCCATTCAGTGACATCCTTTTCGAAAACACTCTTACCACTTCCACTTCTACCCTTCACACTGTATATAACCATTGAAAAATTCTCTCTCTCAGCACGAAAAAGAACGCGCTGGGCAACGAAAAATAAATGAGAAAACTTTTGTGTGCGAACCACCCCATATTGACCACATTATGACCGATCGACATTGGGGTTGGTCCTTTGTGTTCGTCGAGCCGAACCAACCGCAAATCGAAACAGGAATGCACCAAAGACTCCACAACCTACACCAAACAAGGTGTTAAGAGATGAAATTTTCAACATTTGCAATCAATTTTGATGATTGTTTTAAAATTTCCAAGGACACACTGTATATATGTGTGTGTAGAAGTGCAGAGCATTGTTAAAACTCGGCCTGCTTGTGTGCGGATGTTCGTGCCTTTTTGCTTCTCGCGCGTCGATCAAAAATGCAAAGTATCCTTATTCCCGACTCCTTGTGCCTAACTCTCCACTCGTCTTGCCTTTTTGTGCACCTAGTTGAAGCTCTCTATGGATTATCACCGTTCTTGCATAAACTGCACGCATGAGTAGAAAAATAAAATCAGAAAGTGTGCAACCAAGTGAATTCGAACGTGTGAGCTTGGTTGTCCACGTTAAAGATTAATATTATGCAGAGTACCTATATATTTAATAATTCACCTGTTCCACCCGCTTTAACATCACAACATGTGCATGCGTTAATCTCCTTTATGCATGTACTGCGAAGCTTCTTTCGGGTTCGGGTTGGTGTTGGGTTTGAGTGGCTGAGTAAAAAGCGTTTTACCAAAAGTTGTATTCGTATTGCGGACTTCCACTCACGCCCTTGTAAAACAGCCGGTGGGTCTTTGCAAACTTCTAAATTAAATTTGGTGGATTGCTGTAGCAAAGCTGCCAACGACCAAAGGGCCAGAGCACTAACAACCAAAGACTCATGCGTACCTATATGCTTGGACTTAAGTGAAATAGACGTTTTAATTAATTTATTTGGTTTCATAACGCACAAAAATTCCATTTTGAATTTTGTTTTAATTGTTCTAATTAGCTGTGAATACAATTGGGAATTCGATAAAACTAATATTTGCGCACGTGTTTGACGCAAATAAAAGCATATAAATCGTAAAAAAAACACGCGAAACACATAAAATGTACTTAAGGGCCATAACAGTGTCGGTTGACAGCCCTTCAATCATCTCTCACGCTTCGACATCATACATCATACGTCACTTTGTCAATTTCTCACTTCCACCGCTTGTAAGAATAAACAATAACCATCAAAAATATAAAATATTAATCCACTGTATTATAATGCACATTTTTTTTGTCGATACAGCACTTTGACAAACCTACAAACAAAACATGAAATTCAGAGAGCTCACTTCCGCAATAAAAATGAAAATAATGATCTGCAAAATAATAAAAATAAGTCTAACCCAGATTATATAACAGCACAGCGTCGGAATTTCGCCATGTGCTCTGCGTGCTACCACGCCACTCGCACAACCAACTCAAATTGTGAACGAATTAAAACAAATATTTTTTAATTATTAAAATTTTAATTGATAAAAACCGAATAATAATATTTACCAGATGAAATGAAGCTGTGAATCGTTTGAAGTTGTCGTCGCCACTGCACACAGCACTTATTTACATCAGAGTTTATCTCACCGACAATAAGGATGAGTAGGTTACGACAAGAGGATCAATTGTCTCGCGATCGGTTTTACGTGATATAACGATTGTCGCGTGGTGGATGCGCGCCGCCTCCGTCGAGCAAGCCGGGAGACTCTGGACTGAATCGGGAGTCGCTGGATTCGCGACGCGGGGGTGGCGAGTGGTGTGCGAGCACGCGCGCGCTCACAATGCGTCCGATTCGTGTACTGCACCTCCGCTGCCATCGCCGCCGCCGCCGCCGCCGACAAAGATGCCGACGACGCCCTCGACGCGCATGGATTCTACAATATTTGTGCGATTTCGTGACGATTCTACTGTTTGCTGCAAAATTCAACAAATAATTATTATATTATTCGAATATATTAAATTATATGTTTATTTTTTTTCAATTTAGGCAACCAAACTTACATTAATAATAACCTATACAGCCATTCCTACAAAAAACATTTTTGTATTCACTTATAATATCAGTTTAATTTGAGATAGAAATACAAAAAAATCATCCTTTAGCATTCGCATTATCGCACATTATTTATATCGTATTCGACGTTTTTTTGCGTGGTGCGACGTCTTCAAGCAGTTTAATTTTATATCCACAGCTGGCAGACTACTCAGTAAAGCGTAAAAAACGCACCCCCACAAAATCTCCCAAAGAAAATGTTAGTAGGTACATGTTTGAATATATATGTACAATGTACATTCTCAGTAATTCAGCCGAAGTATTCTGGTATGAGATTTTTTTGAAGACTTAAAACGTACGTTTTTGCTACGCTTTTTATTGTGGTGAGTTTTTTACTTTTACCGCACCCAGCTTCTGAAAATAGGAATGTCATGTACGTGTTTCTTGCTTTTATTTTTTTGTGCATTCATATGCTAAAATTTCACATGACTTAATCGAAACGTGGAAATTTTAAAATTTCAAACATACAAAAGAAACATTTTCGTGTATGTTAAGCTGTCTAGTTTAATTAAAATGCTAGAAGCGTGTAAAGCTTTGTAATTTCGTTAAACTTCAAAGAGGTTTCAATATCGCCAATCTCGACGTAATCTTGAAACATATCCGGGTAATTATTATTCAAAGTATACCTTTATTATTCAATTAAAATCAGAAATAAATTCAAATACATGTTGGAAAATGTTTTATTTTGTGAATTTACAAATAAACTAATAAATGCAACCAAACATACACATTATTAATTATTTTATACTTTTATTTTTGTTTAAAAACAGTTAAATAAGTTTTAAAAGGTTTTTTAGATGGGCACATCGTACCACGAACAAATGGTGTAGTTATCTATCGGTTATTCATGTGAAAAATGACGAAAATAAAAAATTACTTGCAAGAAGTAAAGAAGTACTCGTAAAGTGAATAAAGGCACGAGTACGAGTACCTTACGCATACTTGCTAGCCTTCTAACCAACCCGCAACTCCCATAATAGCATAATCGATATTTAAGTCTTGTTGAGTAATTGCTTTCGCGCCGCGAGTAATTAATGATCTTGATTTAATAACATTGAATTATTGGCAAGACATTAAACGGAAAATCGAAGTGATTCTAGACTTGTGCATACTTGGTTGCGTTAGTTTTACCCAGTGCGCATGCGCAAATAATTTTAATACATTAAACCTAAAGGTAACTTCAAAATTTAGTCATTTACAATCGAGTGTGCAAAAATTAATTTTGAGGTTAGTTAATATCATAAATAAAATATTAAAATTGTTAAATAATTAATCAATAGTTAGAATATAAAAGAATAAATATATTTCGGTTACATTTTGTCATCGTTATATATTCATTGTGTTATTTTTGCAGCTTAACTTTTTTTGTTATTTCGTAAATGTTTGGTATGTTAACGAAATATTTCTGCTTCGAAGGAAGTTGAACATTTTCGCACGCGAGCGCAACATTTACAAAATTCTCGCGTGTCAAGTAAGCGCACATTATCTTAGTTAATATTCATTATTTAAATTCGCGGCGCCATAAATATGCATTCAGAATTCACGCTGTTCCAAAACTATTATTTATATCCACATTTTATTACGAGCAAATTTAGACTGAAATAATTCCCGCATTAATTAAATACTCAATAAATAGAACGATAAATAGCTCATTGGTACTCTCGTCACTGGTTTGCGTGAAAGTTTTCGGTGTTTAAATAATGTAGGTGTGGTTATGAAGTTGGTCGAGTTGGTGAAAATGTCGGGTGAGAAAAGGCGAAATTACCATTCGAGGAGTTGTCGACGAGCAACCGACTGCCACATCCGCCGGAACGGCATACTAATTGGCCACCCCTCTGCCCCTGCTGCGGCCATGCAAGTATAACAACTCTCTCTATTGCAGCCGAAACCACGACTGCCGCAACTTACAACTCATTACCTGCCGATATCCTGACAACTCAACTTAGAACGGTATTATATTAGATATAGTGCAAAGTTGGTTGCCTATTCTGAATATAATTTCTGCGTTTCAGCCGCTTTCACTGCTCGACCGTACTCGCAACCAGAATAAATCACACAAACACTCTGTACTCGTCGTTGTTGTTTGTTGTCGTGGAAGTAAAACTTGTGAGATGAAATGTTTTGATAATAAAATGTACGATGTCAAAAGAAGCCAACAGAAAACAAAGTCTAACCTAACATTATACTGCATTATACTGCATTATACTGCACGACCTTGATATAAACATTTTACCGTTCAAAATTTATTCAATTTAGGTAAAAAACTTTTCTTAGCAGATGCGCAAGAAACGTAAAAGTAAATTTCATTTACTTGTGTATACGGTGTACAACCCTACCGCTCAAAAACCGTACTGTTTTATGAGCGTAGTACGGCACCAAATGAATATGCAAAAAGTTGAAAAGTTAGCCGTGGTGATTATACAATGCACGAGGGAGGAGTGCAATTCGGCGCAAAATGTTTGAAGCGAAGGACTCCCCGAAGCAAGGTAATAACAATACGCTTAATAATTGATTATAAAGTATCTCAACTTTACTGCGCAAACTTGCAAAAAGTAAAATATTGAAAAATTACATTAAACTTACTCATCGAGCAGCGCAAGTTAAAAATTGCTGTCTAAACCATTGTTTACCACATACTGACTTAAATTATCACTATTTCACAATACAAGTAAGTTGTTAATACTTATTTTACATAAATTTTTATATTTAAAAACAACATTAATACATAATTAATGCAATTTCGATAATAATTTTGGAAACTCACTGTGGATCCAAGTAAGTTATGTTTTAGTATGCAACCCAACTCACACAACACGTGACTAAATTAATGTTTGTGGTATTTTATTGAGCAATATTAATTTGCAAATAAACCAAGTAAAATGTGTTATTTATTGTAATTGCCAAAAGCAAAGTTAACAATATTCCAGTGAAATGTTCTTGAGCATTTTAAATTTTTAAATTTAGCGCGCAGGGTTGTTAACTCCGTTGCCACCGTAAGAAAACCAAAGCAACCAGCGCGCAAAACAAGCGACGACTGGCGATGACATTCATCTCCTCACGCCCGTTCAACCGCCTGTGCGTCCTTTTTCGCCCGAAAACCTGATGAAAAATGCGTACGATATCGTCGCGGGAGCCTCTGCAATGAGTAAGTACCCCGTGGATGCCACTCACCAAAGTCACACTCCAATCATTTCAAACGCCGCCCGAAATGGCCACTTGTATGTACCCATTTCCGCCTGCGGACAGGAACAGGAAATCTACATCAAAATGGTGATTTTCCTGTTCGCCTGCCGGGTCGCTTTTTAAAATTTGTTAGCGAACAACAGCGTGAGCGCGATCCTAACCTTCAAACAATAACAAATAACAAAACGAAACAAACACACCTACCACAACAGCTATGTTTGTTGCGGGCGTCCGCGTACACTGTGCTAATATTCGCGCTTGGTTTCTAGAGAATGATTAACCATATAATGGAGCGGGTCAAGAAGAACGTCCGACTTATTAAGGACTCGCCTCAGTACGTGATCGCTGATGATGTACCTGCGAATATTATCGCGACTGTAAGTCAATTATAATTTATTTCATTGTTTAGCATGTAATGATGTGTGGATTCTAGTTGTTGCCAGAGTCACAAATGCCTAGTAATCTCAGTACAACCATTAATGAATTGGGCAAAAAGCTGTTGCAGGCTGCACAAGATGGGGAAGTTGAAGAAATCAGAAGACTTTTGGCTAAGGGTGCTCCTTTCACAGCAGACTGGGTAATAATATTAACAACATTAAACAAAAAACAATATTTCACATATTTTTATTTATTCTAGTTGGGTACCAGCCCTTTGCACTTAGCAGCACAAAACAACCACCTTGAAATATGTGAGATTTTTCTCAGGGCTGGAATGTTTAAAGATACAAGAACTAAAGTTGAAAGAACACCACTTCATATGGCTGCCTATGAAGGTCATTTGGAAATTGTGGAATGTTTGCTAAGACATGGTGCTGATGGAGATGCCAAAGACATGGTAAATAAAATACATACAGTACAAATTAGTTTATTATCTAATTAATTTCTTGTTAAATGCAGCTACAAATGACTCCTTTGCATTGGGCGGCCCAAAATGGCCATGCTGAAATAGCAGCAGCGTTAATTCGTTCAGGTGCATCTGTAAATGTCACCAATAAGTTTGATCTGACACCCATGGAGATAGCTGTACAAATCGACCGATCTGACATCGTCGAAATAATCAACTACACGATCCGCGACCCGCTGCAAGCCACAAACCACTTAATGGAACTAAATGAGAATACTGCTGATGCTGTTGAACCAATTTTGCAATTGAATCTGCAAGATGAAGCTTCAAATACCGAATCAGAATTGCCTATAGAGACTGTGTTAATGGACAATGACAATTCTCAGGATTACCTGCAAGATGCACAAGTTGACACTGAGCATAATATCGATAGTAATCAGGAACAATTAGAAGGTAAATCTTGTGCATTTATTACAGTTTTATAGCTAAATTTACTAATTTGTTTTATCCTAGTTCAATATGTTGAAGAAAACACGAATTCGTTCACGGAATCAATGAAACTATTGCAACAACACGGCATCACGATGATTCCAGACGATGACAGTAACATCCTAAGTTCAGTAATGGAGACCGGGCATTCCGTAGTCCTCACCGAGGCTGGTAAACAAGCACTGAACAGTATAAAAGCCGAGAAAACCTCACCGATTGGGATTACGCCAATCACAACCGTCAGTAAATCAACGCTTGTTAACCAGCCGTCGTTTAAAAAGAAGAAAATCATCACGGTTACCGCTGATCAGTTCCTAGCGATGACAACGAACAACTCGAACTCACTGCGGATTGTTAACGGTAAACTCGTGCAAAACAAACCGATGCCGGTGAAACGCATCGTGCCGAAGAATAAAGTGATAAATCAAAACATTCGGCCGGCTGTCAATAACGCGATGACGATAAAAAGTGACACATTAACGGTGACTGAAGCAGAGCTCATAGAGCAGCTGAACAAGGCGCGCTCCATGGCTGAAGTATATAAAAAGCGGTTAGTTCGGACTGAGTTAGAGTTGCAGAAGTATAAACAAAAGTGTAAGTTACTCATGGACCAAAACAATTTAAACAATTTGAATATGTGAGTCTTGAAGGAGAGAAATGAGTGGGTTGAGGATAGTGAATGGCAATAATTATAAAGGGAGAATTTCTAATATTTTTCTACGGATGGCTACGACTATTGACTTGTTGGATATATTAGAGATATTTGCGTTAACTATGATTTCTTTATATTTTGGGAAGTATAACGGTCTAAAATGCAACAATATTGGATTATTAATTAATTGCTCAAAAACGCAACATGTCAAAATTTATTTTTATTGTTTAAAATGTTTCATCTGCATTAAGATAAGTTGATGGCTGGTTCTGGTAACAGTTGATACACAGGGCATTGTCACGCCTTGTTTTACTTGCGTTTTTAACTTTTAATACAATTCTGACATGATTAGTTTTGGATAAATTTATTATCAATTTTGTTTATTTTAGATCGTTCTGCACGCCTCTCCTATTTTGTACATATGTTTTATTTAAGAGAATGCGTTCGAAACATTTTTAATAAAATTATAAATCAAAATATTTTCCTTTTAAAGTTGATCGGCCCGGAGCAACACTACGCAATATTATGTTTTTACTTTGCCTGGTCGCCATCTTTCCTGTACACAGAAATTTCCAAGTGTTCAGTTAATAAGATCGAAAGTTAGACGCTTATTAGTAGATTTAATCGTAAAAAAGTTCAATTTTTCCATTAGCAAAATTAATTGGACAAATCGTTGCATAGCAACGTTGTAACTATTTAATACTTAGTTTACTTAATTGTACTATTGTTCTTAGTACATTTAGCGCCATCTAGCCACAAACAACTTTCCCAATGCAAACCGATCAAGCCAATTTCATCCTTATATACATAGGCATTAAAGAACAGTGCAATATTTTGACGCTTCCTTTGTCCTGCTTTGTCCCGTTCCCGTCCTGATTTCTTTCACAGTCGATTACGTCACTGCAAATTTCACATTCGTTTGCTTCGGCTCACTTGAGTCGCTTGTGTCGCCCTCGCCTCAAACCGCCTACACCTACAGATCATCTGATCAGTAAGCGTCTAACAACACACAGTAATAAACAGCTTAAACAATGTGCATTGCTGAGAAATGAGTGCTTAAATCGGTGAAAAGCTAGTGAAAGTGCTGCTGATCACGACACAGAGTGCATTCCTGCAGAATTATGACGGATATGTGCAGCATGTCGACATTTTACGTTCGATACACGTAAAAATCGCTACAAATCAATCAATTTATGTAAGTTTTAAGTGTTAACTGGACTGGATATGTAAATGGTTGAATTAAAGGCGAATCTAACAAGACGTATAATGTAGATTCTGTAAAATCAATACCTTTAACCGCATAGGTTTTGATATGCTTATTAAATTCGTTTTTATGATAATGTATCATTGACACTGTTGTGACAGTTGAAAAACAAAATCAGCTGATTTTCAATAACTGATCAAATTTAAGTGTACACAAAAAATAAAAATATGTCATAAATTTTTATACGTATAAATCAATTGATTTGAATTGAATTGATTTTATCAGTGTGGATCTGTGATTTGATTTGTGGAAAAATAATGTTACAGTCTGCCTGTGAATGAAAGCATGCAGTGATTAAGAAGTAATGGATGGATATGAGTGTCAAGGATTCAAGTTCTACTCCAATTTTGATTCAGCCAACTTGCATCGGGTTGTTTTTGTTCCTAAAAATGATGAAAGTATGTATAAGAACATATATTTTTTGATTTGATTTCAATCAGCACTTTTATTTTATTGTATATTACATATCACTTTGCTTTGTTATTGCTAACTTCAATTAAATCAAAGAATTAACTTAAAGGTATATTTCTGACAATTTTACTTTTTTGTTCAATAAGTATGTATGTGTCGATTTCATCAATGCGTTATTATATTTTAAAGAAATGAAAAATCTCTATCTCTATACCAATTTTTATCCCTTATTAAATTCTCTTTAAGTCATAATTTTTGATATTTTAATAGTTAATTCTGCTATTCGGGGCAGAGACGAATCCAAAAAATCATTGATTATCAAAATTTGTCCGACCGTTCTTGAGTTATAAATGCTGTAACTAACATCGCTTTGTTTTATTGATATTCAACTCTAATAATAAATCTACAACCACATAACAGACACAACTGTGCTTTCCGTAAATATTTCTTAATTACTACAAAGCCACATTCAGCAATAATTATTTAATTATGCACATAACTATGATTAACTTGTGTAATATACATACGTTATTTACTGAATGTATTTTTATTTGTTTGTGTGTGTTGTAAGCCCAAATAATACCTGTTAATAAATGTTTTTGTCTAGATGACACCCCGCAGACTACAATAACTGGTAAGACTGATGTGGTTGACTATGAATTCAACCTATGGACCAAGCATGACTGTTCTGACACTGAATTCGAAAATGGCAACAGGACTTGGTTCTACTTTGCTGTTAAAAGTAAGCAACAATGTTCTATTGTCCTGTTATTGCATTAGGCACAATAGAGTGAATTTACATACTAATACGATTGTTTCTTGTAGCACCATTGCCATTGGTGTATGTTAAGTTTAACATTGTTGACATGAACAAACAGGCCAAGCTCTATGGCCAAGGAATGGTGCCAGTGTATAGGATAGTCCCATCAAGCAAACAGAATTGGGATCGCATTTTAGAGAAGCCGACTTTTACAGTAAATGACTAATTAGACTTCAATTTTTATCATATTGTTACAATTTTGTTTTAGGTGGAGGATGTGTTCACACTATCTTTCAAGTTTCGAATGCCAGAGAATACGAACGCCATAATATACTTTGCTTTCACCTATCCTTACAGTTTCGTCGAATTACAAACAAAATTAGATGCGATTGACAAGAAGCAGCGACAATCTGATAAGATCGATTCGCTTGACGATGTTTACTATGTCCGCGAAACGGTCTGCCACACATTACAGAACAGAAAAGTTGATTTACTGACAATATCATCGTTTCATGGTATAACTGATAAACGGGAGACTAGATTAAGAAATTTATTTCCGGACAAAAGTGTCGAGAGACCCTATTTGTTCATAGACAAAAAAGTATTTATTCTATTGATAATGTATTAATGTTCTTGCAAATCTTATGAGGTTATTTTTATAGGTTATATTTTTATCAGCCAGAGTCCATCCAGGTGAAACCCCTTCCAGTTTCGTGCTCAACGGTTTCATCAATCTTATCCTCACAAAGGACGACACCATTGCACAAGCATTACGTCGACTTTATGTGTTTAAAATCGTTCCATGTTTAAACCCGGACGGGGTGGTGAATGGTCATTACCGCACTGACACACGTGGTGTTAATTTGAACCGCGTTTATTTGAACCCTTCGCCAACTGAGCATCCTACAATCTATGCCGCGCGTTCTTTAATTCGCTATGCGCACTATGGATATGAACGAGAGACCGACGAAATGGAGGTGCCGCTCATTACCGATGAAAATATCATTACCGAGGTTGGCGCAATCACATTAGACGAGAAAAATAAAAAGAACAAGTCTATGTGTAAGAAATGTCGCAGTGAAAAAGATAAGGGCGTGGAAAGAGAAAATGTGCCACAAGATGGCCGCGCTAATATTTGCGTGACCTGCGGTGATTGCGTTGACGTTAACAATAGCGGATTATTTCTTTATCTAGACATGCATGGTCATGCGTCAAAGAAAGGCATTTTTATGTATGGAAATCACTTCGATGATATAGAGAGTAACGTGCACTGCATGCTCCTGCCAAAAGTGATGAGTCTGAATAATCAGAACTTTCATTTTACCGCGTGCAATTTTACGGAGAAGAATATGTATTTAAAGTGAGTATGGTGGTAATGCTCTGTTACGACTTCTCTTGATTAAATGTCTTTCCCAAAGGGATAAACGCGATGGAATGAGTCGAGAAGGTTCTGGCCGTGTGGCAGTATATAAACTAACCGGTTTAATACAAAGCTACACTTTGGAATGCAATTACAACACTGGTAGATTGGTGAATCAACTTCCTCCGTGCATTAAAGAGGGACCGAAGTTTATGCAAAATCTCATTGTGCCACCCAAATACAATCCCGCCGTTTTTGAGGAGGTAAATAATACTATTATTTGATTTCATTTCATTGCGTAATTTTTGTTTATATTTTTTCACTTGTGTAGGTGGGTAGATCTTTAGGCGCTTCAATATTAGATCTGACCAATAGCAATCTCCACACACGGATATCCCACTCTGAGTACCATTCGTTAAACGGGATGCGCGACTGGCTGCGAATTCATTCCACCTACAATCTGGGGACAGCACGCAAGACGCCGAAGAAAGCCAAAATCCGTCAGGCGGCCAGCCTCCACGCTCAGGTAGGCAACACTAATAACGATGATATTGATAGCAGCGAGGCGGACACGGAAAGTGTCGACTTTGATGTTAGCATTCGGCAATGCATAATTACCTAAACGGAAAGCTCAAAATGATTCATTTTAACACCATTCCAATCATTTACATCACTTAAAACTAGAACACCATGAATTCTTGTTAACTTTATTAACAAAAACTTGCCGCGTCAGCATTTATTGCCATGGGTATGAGATTTATAGCGGTCTAAACATTTTGCCATACATTTTCTTTACAATTGCGATTTTTACTAAAAATTATATTATTTGAAGATCTTGGGTTGCTCTCAGTTTCCTCTTAGCATAACTATTAGATATTTTTTAAATCACTTTTTAAGTAATTTTTTACTTCCAAGTAGGTATATAATGGAGGTTTAGACCGCTATATTTTACTTGTACAGATAATTTTACCCAAATATTGATAATTCGTTAATAGTTGTTGAACGAATAGACTACTAGACCAATAGACGAGACGAATAACGTGTTATCCATATTAGTGATAATCGTGCAATTAAATTGCCATTCAGTGGTTCAGCCATTTGATTTTATTTTTAAATTAACTAACTCTAGACTGATACAGCGATTGTTCTCCCATTTACCACGGACATATTTACACTGTTTGCTACTGTTTAAAAAATTACGACATCGTTGAATGTATTCGATCATTTATATATTTATTGAAATTTAAGATATGGAAACAAATATTTATTGTTCTTGAAGGTTGGAGATATTTATATAGATATATAACATGATTTATTATAAAAATATATGCATTTTTTTGCTTTTTCATTTCCAGATGCAAGTGTTCCTCAAATATTTAGTTTGAAAATTACTGAATTGATCGCAAATGTGACGCACTAACATAATAATTTTTGCACTAATCGTTCTGGCATCAAATGCAGCATCTAGATAATTTTATAATGTTATGAAGTAGTTATTTGCTTAGTTAATTTTTAGATTTTAGATAGTAACCTTTATTACAGAATCGATTTTGCAAGAAGTATTATCTTAGCTTGTTTCGAATTCGATTAATTGAATAAAAATTTGAGCGTTTTCGAGCCAAAAGCAATTTTGTGATTATATACGTTTCATGCCTCTTGGAATATTGTAATGAATTTCTTTAGGGCAAGGCAGTACGTCCGGTGCTGAAGACGCGCTCCTTCCCGACAAAATGTCACCCGAAGAAGTCATCTCTCAAGCCAGGACTTAAGCAGCGGCAGGCGAAGGCAGCAGCAGCAGCAGCGGCGGTGGCGGCTGCATCCAAACGTGAACGCAAGTGCGGCTCTCCACAGCCGAGTTGCTCGCATGACCGCCAGCATCTGGCCTCTTCGTCTTCATCGTCCTCGGGCGGTTGTCACTCCACCCGTCGCAAGCCAGCTCTTCTAATGAATCAGAAACAAGCCGCTTCTCAAACAATGGCAGTTGGTAACAAACGCGCAGGTGGTAGTACCTCACCTAGCGTCAACTTCATTGCGCGAAATATCCGCAACACCTCACCTGCAGCCAAAGGCAACCTGCAAATCGACCGAAAACCAGGCGATGTGAATGTGAAAGAGATTTGTTACGTTAAAGGCGGACGCGGCAAGCAGGTGATTGCCACTTATGAGCAGAATAATCGAGTACTGCCGGATAATTTAATCGTTGCCTGGGATGGGAGTAATGCAAAACCACAGATGTTCACGCATAAGTCTAGAACACCCGCATTTTTAAATCGAAGAAGTAATAGCGATGGTGAAACTAGACATAGAAATTATCGCTCACATAATTTTCAAAAACACACCCAGGGCCAGGTTACGAGTGGAACATCTACTGTGAATTATATTGCACGTAACATTCGTAACACGTCGCCAGCTACCAAAGCTGCACACCAGGCTGAACGAAAGCAGGGTGATGGTAATGTCAAAGATGCAAGTGGCAAGCGTATAATTACCACCTGTGAGCAAACCAATCGTATTTTGCCTGAAAGTTTGACTGCTGCCTGGGATGAAACTAGTTCCAGATCTCAGATGTTCAGTAATAAGTCCAGAACACCAGGTTATCTGAGCAGGAAGATGCTTAGCGAAGGTGAGCCCAGACAAAGAAATTTCCGTGTGCATAATTTCCAAAAGCAGGGCTCCAAGGCAAAACTGAATAAAGCGACCAAGATAAAGACCAAAACAAAGAAAAAGAAGAAGAAAATCCGCACCAAGGAGTAAGAAGTAACTAAACGCTATTAATACATAAATATTAACATGGTCGCCATTCTCAAAAATCTCAAATTTGTAGTTGTTGTTTGTATGGAAGAACTTGTGTAACATTCAACCACCGTGATATTTTTATGTGATTTGTGTGTACATAATCGTGAAATTGTGTATATTTGAAATATATTATTCAAAACGGAATATTAGCTAAGTGAATATTATAACAAACACAACTTAAACTTAAACAGAATGTAAATTGATTTATTTTGTTGTTTATAAATATGGCGCCTCATTATTGCTTTAATTTTCGGTAACGTTGTGCTTAATCATGGATAGTATTATAATTTTATTTCTCGCTTTGCACAAATGTATTAATTTTAGAACACAGATTTATTTATTCGACGTGTAACAATTATTTTATGCGTACTAGATGAACTTATGAAGAGAGTAAATTTTATTCTTTTCGAATTATTGTTGCGAAAACGTGGAGGACGGTTAATGCTTTAATTGCTTAATTTTGTGAATTGAAATGCGTTGGTACTTTTTTCAAAATGTATAGCATAAACACTTTATTTTTGAATATATTAATTTGTTTTTTATATATATTAAAATACGCTGTAATTGCTTATATTCCAGTAGGATTGTTTTGATTATTTCAGGATTAGTAAATAGTAGATAAACTAAAAATAATATTAGAGGCCTAAAATATATTTTTTCAAATTTTGCAGTTTTTAATTTAAGTTTTAACACGAGATTGAGCTATTTCTGTAATAAGTTCTAACTCATTATTGATGATGCACCCTTTAAATATCTAATAATGGTACCCGTCACGTCATTTTTGTTGCTCCTTTATGGAGGTCACTCTGTATCTCCTGCATAAATAATTTTCAATACGTATATCTTTAGTTTTCTATAAACCGGGCAACAAAAGCGGCGAATCGATTTTAATAATTTCATTCTGTATACTGTCATATCCTAAAACTATTGGCAGCTCATATAGCTTGATGCAGATTTCAATGAAACAGTTGCATATTTTATACGCATTTAGGAAATAATTTATCAATGTATAGTTATGTAACAAATCGATATTATGGACGAAAAATGATGCGCAGGTATTTACAGTCTATGTTTTAACCACTTTTGCAGGCTTCACAATCTAGTACGTTATTTATTAAATCCGTTCCAGCGCATCATTTGTTTGTGTGCTTAAATGACACTTACGACATTCTAGAAAAATCGCCGGTTGAAATGTGTGTAACAATTTCAAATTAAATAACATTAATAATATCGGTGCTCCTGTGCGTGGTGTCAAGGTTTCTGCCCCTTCCCTGCTCAATTCCACCTCGTACTGCGCGTAATCAACCGAAGGACATTGAAAACACACTCTCAAACTGGCTCGTAGAGCTCCAGCTCCAAATAAGCCAGTCATCCGTCAGCCGAATAGACGTACACCTGCTCCGCTCCGTGCTGGCTATCCACTAACATCGTCTTCGTCAAATCATTACATTAGAGGCATGAAGGCTGTGTGTGTATTGAACGGCGAAGCCGTCAAAGGAACCGTCTACTTCGAACAACTCGTGAGTTACAAGCCAATCTCTCTTAGCAGTTTCATCGCAAAAAGCGCAACTCACGCCATATTTGCATACAGATGATTTTAATTTATGGTTTACTCATGTCTGACAGGGTGACACAGTCAAAGTCACCGGCGAAGTAACTGGGCTAGACCAAGGCCTGCACGGTTTCCATATCCATGAGTTCGGCGATAATACCAACGGCTGCATCTCCGCCGGGCCGCACTTCAATCCGTTGAATCAAGAGCATGGCGCTCCTACTGACGGCGTGCGTCACATTGGAGATCTCGGTAACGTTACCGCTGATGGCACCGGCAAGGCCAAGGTGGAGATCATGGATAAGAAGATTCAATTGAATGGACAGTACAGCATTATCGGTCGCACGCTGGTTGTGCACGCCGATCCCGATGACCTTGGTAAGGGAGGTCATGAGCTCAGCAAGAGTACCGGCAATGCAGGAGCGCGACTTGCATGCGGTGTTGTTGGCATTTGCAAAGCTTAAGCTAACAATATATAATTTTGGTATAATTAAATATTATGATAATACAGTAATGTAGATATATATCAATATCGAACCTTGGGATCACTTTTGTTATTACTTGTTTTAGTTGATGTGTTTTTGGTTTATGTAATGAACAATAAAGTATGTACAATATATATAATATTGATAAGATAGAGAAGTTCTATAAAAGTCTTTAAAGTAGGGTTATCGTGCCGGCTGCTCATCCAAACACATCATTGTAATTAATTGCAATCAAAAATTAGGTATAAAGTGCTGTCTTGTAATTTAATTCAACCTTTGGACCGAAGTGTAATTTAGTTTAAACTTCGATATTTTGTGCATAGAGGTAGCACTAAACCCAAATTCAAACATAACCTCAGACTGAGTGAACTTGTACAAATTCCAATTGGCCAATTGTGTTTTTATAACATGAGTTTTTACAAAGCAGAAATATCCGATATTTTACGAGCGAACCAACGCGACAATGACTTTATCAACGAATTACAAGAATATATGACTGATTTAGTAAAGCTCCTTACCGGATCAGGACAAAACTATAATAAAATTCGCCAACTAATTCCACTTTGCACGAATGCCTGGTACTACCTATTAACGTCCGTATCAAATCTTCAGACCCTGGGTGAGGAGTATACAGGCACAATTAGGGTCAGCCCTGACAATGAACTCATCTCACAATTCGGGCAACTTCTCTGGTTATGCCTTTATGTTGGAGGAAATCAAATGTATGATAGGGCTCTGGTACATATTGGAAAGACTGTTCATCAAAACAGAGAGCTAACAGAGGATGCAAAAAAATCCTTCTTGAAAACTTGTGATTTTCTTAAAGAGAACAAGTACATTTTACTCCGCTTACATCACTCCATATTTTATATTTTTGGGACCTATCACAGTGTTGCAAACAGACTAACTGGTGTCAAATATGTAAGTTATATGTGTTTCTAAATTTAGTTAATTATATAAACTTTTTATTATTTTAGGTTTTATTGAGGCAGTGGATGCAGGATACAACTGCCACAACAAGTTTCAATATTCTGGGGTATATATCTTTGATATATTTAGTCTATTTATTGGCAGAGAAGATTATGTCTGCTTCCAAAACTTCCTACACTTATCCGACTGTGGGTTCAGGTAGTGTCTCCTCAAAAGTATGTGTATTATGTGCAGATAATTGCAAAAATGTAAGTTGCACTCCATGTGGCCACTTGTTTTGTTGGGAGTGTATTTATGATAGTTTGAAATATCAACCCAATTGTCCAATGTGTAGAGAAGAGATCAAACCAAGCAGGATAATTCCATTACAAAACTATTGATAATGTTCTAGTTTGTAAACTATAAGACTGGTGTTTTGTTATTAAAATTTTCGTATTGTTTTATTAAGATTGTATGGTACTATATTATTTTTTACAGGTAACTTACTTTTAGTTACGTTTACCATTTAATATTGTGCTGTAATATTGGTTGCCTATATTACCCACGCTTTGAATTGAATTCAAACTACGCATATAATCACTCAATTTTTGTGCGTAATATCAGAAATCAACTTGACTGATAATAAGTAATCAATTAATAATCATTATTAATGATTTATGAATGTGTATGTAGTGTAGTATTCGACAACACATTTTGTTCTGCAGTGTTCTTCCAGCTTTCGTTGTTTCGTTGTTTAGTAACATAACCTGTGACGGTTGCTCGCAGCCCCAACACATGTCAGTCATAATTTGTTATAAATATTAAATGTAAAAATAGCATATTTTTAAATGTGAAATAGTTAGTAGTGAAAATGGAGGCAGCGTCGACGCAATCCTTGGTCCTGGAGGTGCTGAAGCAAGCCTCCTGCCAAGATCCAATCATATTGAAACAAGCTGAAGCTAAGCTGCAAGAATGGGAGATACAGCCAGGTTTCTACACTGCATTATATGTAAGTTGTGTTCATTTTGCATTATCTCTCATATTATAAGGTTATTTTTATTTATTTTAGAATGTGTTAATCAATCATAACTTGGATGTAAATGTAAGACTTATGGCTGTAGTATGTATCAAAAATGGGGTTGAAAAGTACTGGAGGAAGAATGCACCTAAGTATAAAATATATTGATGCATTGTGATGCACATTTTCATATTGCTATATTAATATATTTTATGTTTTTAGTGCAATGGCAGAGGAAGAGAGACAAGGGTTAAAGGAAGCACTCACAATGAACTTTCATGAACCAGTCAATCAAATAGCTGTGCACATTGCTGTCCTCATATCAAAGATTGCCAGATGGGATTGTCCCAAGGAGTGGCCCACATTATTACCCACCCTGTTACAAGCAATAGGAAGCAGTGAAATGCTCATCCAACACAGATCACTTTTAACACTGCATCATGTTGTTAAGGTGATGTCCTCAAAGCGCCTTTTAGGTTTGTTCATCAATAACTTAATTTTTGATCATACTTCAACATGTGATTGTATTTTGAAGGTGACCGACATGCATTTCTCGAATTCACTGCCGCTGTGTACCCGTTTATATTAAACATGTGGAACACGTTCACAGAGACATTCATTAACGAAGTAATGCAGAATGCGACAGCGGAGCAGATTAATGCTAGCCTGGAGAAAGCTTTATTAACACTGCGTATCCTACGCAAATTGACTGTTTATGGTTTTTATAAACCGAATGACAACGCTGATTGCATGAACTTTATGAAAGCGGTATTTGATCGTGCGAGAACTTCACTTGAATGCCGTAAGTTATGAATATTTTACATAATTTTGAAATACTGTAAAAATGTTTATTCTTTAGGTCGTTCACTGAAAAGTATCGCGTTGATTGAACATTGTGAAAAGTTCATTGTTCATTTGACGAAAAATCTTCTCTCGGTGATCGATGCGCATCCATTTGCGTTTATTGACTTCATCAAACCGAGTTTGGAATTCGTGTATTACTATCTGTTTGCTTCCAATATTGAAGCGCTCCTTTTTGAACGTTTCATTATTCAGTGCTTCAATCTTATGAAGGTGATTCTAGTTTGCCCGGAGTACAGAGTAAAGAAGGGTGTGAAGGATGCTGAATCATCACGTGCGGACGGAATTATCCGCGAATTCTTCCAGCCCGATATCTTGAGTGTCGTTTGTAAAAAATTGATTTCCCATTATTTCATTTTGACGCAGGAAGATTTAGAACTGTGGGATGCTGATCCGGAAGCGTTTGTTATTGATGAAAGTGGTGAAACATGGAAATACAGTTTGAGGGTAAGTCTTTTTATAAATTAGCAGATTTTTAATTAATTTTTATATTTATATCGCAGCCTAGCATGGAATGTCTTTATTTATCATTGTTTCCTCGTTTCTGCGATAATGTGTCTTCCGTGGTCTTGGAACTAGTACGCGAAACAAATGTTTTAGTTCCTCCCGAAGACATGCAAGGCGTCCTTCGCAAAGACGCTGTTTACAACGCGGTTGGTTTAGCAAAATACAACATGTATGAAGGTGTAAGTATTACAAATCATTTTGTAATGTTGTGAAAAAATTATGTGATTAACAACAATTAGGTGGATTTTGATCAATGGTTTATGAACGTATTGACTCAAGAACTGAAAATCAAACACAATAATTACCGTATTTTGCGACGTCGTGTTGTTTGGCTGATGGGGCAATGGAGTCGGATCAAACTTGCGTGCGAACTGCGCCCGGCTTTATACGAATGTTGCCTCAGTTTGCTGGATGAACAGGAAGACATTGCGGTGCGTTTAACGGCGTCTACCGCGTTTCGCAGCGTTGTCGACGATCCAGATTTTAACCCCGATCAATTTCAACCGTATGTTGAAGCAACTTTTATTCGCCTTCTTGATCTGCTCAAAGCTTCCAATGAGTGCGAAACTAAGATGCAGGTTCTCAACGTAATAACTTTAATGCTCGAACGTTGCGGACAGACTATCGTACCCAACTCCGTCGTGCTCTTGCAATATCTTCCTGTTTTGTGGCATGAGTCCGAAGAACATAACATGCTGCGTTGTGCGATTGTCGCGACTTTCATTCAATTGGTGCGTTTGGGATGTAACAATTCCGAGATAAACGCCTTCCTTGTTCTTGTTATACAATTGGGTGTTGATACGAATCAGAGTGCCATTTTGTATCTGCTTGAGGACTGCCTGGAGCTATGGGTTGCCATGCTGCAAACATCCAAGGAGTTAAATCTTGGATGCATGGAATTGTTCAGTAGTATTCTACCGCTAATAGGTAAACTAATGTTCAAATTGCTTTTAAATAGCCATAATTAACATTGCATTGAAATTACAGAGTCATCCACGGAGAATTGGGTAATATGCATGCAAATAATTCGGGTTTATTTACTGCTGAATCCCGACTTTGTGATTGTCAATCATGGTGTACAATTGATTCGGACGTTAGATGGGCTCATGAGCGATTTGAGATTTGAGGCTTTGATTGTACTTGCGAGACTTTTTGAGACAATGTTGTGTATTTCACCGACAAAAGCCAGTGAAATTATCAAAATTGTTATGCCTCGAATTATGGAGTAAATTTTGTGTTTTTCAACGTTGTTGACATCTACTAATTGAATGTTTTTAGAGTGGTGATTCGCAAGGAGGAACCATCTGGCTTGATTGCAATATATTTGTCAGTAATTTCACGTGTCATCTTAGCGTCGCATGATGTGTTCAGTCAGAGTTTACTTGAATTAGCAAGAATCAGCAACAACAATGAGCAGGACATTATCGGTACACTTTTGGATATATGGACAGACAGCATGCCGAATGTTTCAAATATGGAGAATATGAAATTGTTGGGTTTGGCACTGACCAATATGCTGACGATACAAAGCCAACCGATAATACAACGCATTCCGCGTATGTTGATAAATATTTCAGAAACGCTTAACGATATTATGCAGACCGACGATTCGGGACTGTATGTGGACTCGCTAGTTATGCCAGATCCTGGAAAAGGATCGGACGAGTATTGTTTCATTGAAACCGAGCATGATATTCGAGAGTCACAGTTGTTATCGGTTGATTTGGTGCATACTGTTGTATTGAAGGATTATTTACAATCACAAGTAAGTATAAGCTGATTAAACTGATTAGAAATTCTGTTGTTAACGTGGAAATTAAATGGACTTCGTGTTTCAGTTGCATCTCCTAAAGAGCCAATTGGGACAGCAATATGAACAATTAATACAAGCCGTTGATCATAACACCATTTCGCAATTAAGTGAATTTGTTACCTTCTAATTTTACCAATATACAATAATCTTTTGCAATGTTTTGTTATATGCAAATATGTATAGTTATTTTAATAGTAAATCTATTGATTTTTGTATGAAATTTACGTGTAACAATGTAAACACTACGAATTTAAGTAAAGGAACTGAATATTATTAAGTTTTCGCTTTTCGTTCGTATGAATGTCTGTGTATGATCAACTTCAATTTGTAACTATTACACAACGGGTGTAAATTAACTTACAATTGAGAATTTAAGGAATGCAGGAAACTAATTTCTTACTAGATGACGGTAGCAGAGTCGGTTTTAGCTTCGACTTTGTCCGGTTGATTGAGTATATGTGTCATTCGCTCCCCGTAATTGGAAACAACGAAAGTTGAATTATGATTATATTGAAATAAATTTGACAACGTTGGTTTAATGAATAAGATTGTTGTTGTTGTTTGATTGATGGGTGATAACAGAATGATTGCCTTTACTATTTAAGTAATTTCCTCACACCCCAAAGACTGGCCCTAAAGTACCTATCAAAATTAGCGTTGTTACAAACATTTAAAAATATGCTGCCGGAAACACCCTGTACCCCAGTAACTAATTAACTTTCTTGAAGTATCTTACGAACATCTTAAGGTTCAAAAGTCGCTCTACACAAGGCATACCTTTTCAATCTTCTAACTCATCTGGAAATGCCCTAAAATGCTCTTTGAAAATTGACGTCTTTCACAAAATATGGAAACATAGTATGGAAAACACCTTGTATCTTGTGAAATCAGCGGGCCTCTTAGTATGTTTTACGCCTATGTTAAAGCACGAAAGTCTCTCTACACATTGCATCATTTGAAAATCTCCTACCCCTCCTTGCATTGCTCTAAAACTCCCTTTAAAAATGGCATTATTCAAAAAATAGAAAACATGGTGTCGAAAACACCCAGTATCTTGTGAACTAATCGACTTTCTTAGAGTTTTGCATCACCATATTAAAGTTCAAAAGTACATCTATATGATTCTTATCTTTTTAATCTTCTGGCCCTTTTGGAAGTGCCCTAAAATTCCCTTCTAAAATTGACATTTTTCAAAAAAATTGAAAACAGTGTGGAAAACACCGTGTATCTCGTGAACTATTAAACTTTTTTAGAGTTTCTTATTGCCATCAAGTTCGAAAGTCTCTCCACATGACGCATATCATTTTTAATCTCCTAGCCCTTTCGGAAATGCCTTAAAATGCCCATTAACCCTCCCAGAAGTGCCATAAAGAGCACTTCAAAAATAGCTTTCTAAAAATTTCATTTTTGGTCGAAAAACAGGGTCAAACTTATTCCTTAAATTTTTTCGGTCAAAGAACAGAGTCGAATTTAAAAAAAAAATTGGGCAAAGAACAAGATCGAATTTTTTTAGTCGAATATCAGAGTTGAACTTTGTTCTTAATTTTTTTCCGTCTAAACATTAAATTAAAAATTTGAAATTTTGAATTCCTGATTGATAAAACAATATTTTTTAAATTAATAAGAGTTATTAGTAATTATGATAAAATTGGCGGAGGCGCCTGACATTTAAAAAAGTTGTTTAATAAATTATTGAGAGCTACCTCATTAGGTAGAGGGATTCTTAAAGATAAAATTTAAACAACTTTTCGCCTAAAGGCAGGACGGCTTTTTCCTGCAAATCTCATTAAGTGAAATGTGCACTCCCATCGAGACTTAACGAACAATTATCTCAGGAACTAATTGATATAAACAAAATCCAAAAACACCCCCATGTTCAGCATTAAATCCTAGATAAGATAATATTTAAAAACTTTAAATTATAACATGTGCATAACAAATTTTCCGCCGCGATTTTCTTGGAAAATAATAAAGTTAGTAAAAAACTTTTTTCATTTTGTTCATGCCGTGATAAGGATCTAAAAAATGGCAGATTTAGTTTTTCCATTTTCCAAAGTTGACCAAAGACCACTCAAAAACATCAAGAGGTTACACTTGATTCTTTTTGGACTCAAAAAAAAATTTTTAAGCAGGAAGAAAATGGAAAACGCTAATCGATTTAGTTTTCCAAGGGGATGAAAGATATCCAGTCAGTTTTCCGATAACATCATTATTTCGAAAAATGGGTGGTAAATTCTAAACTTATCGAATAAAACCATTTCTCCGATTACCCCAAATGTTTCCAATTGAAGTAGGACATCACCAATTTGTTAAAATTTGAAAATTTGTTAATCCAGGTTTGGTTGCCTTATCTTAATTAGTTTTAATGGTATTCACCACTTTTAATTATTACGTTAGTGTTGATAACTGAATATTTTAACTTGTTATATAATGTAAAATTTAAATCTACATTCAAATATGAAAACAGATTTTCTCTATCTCTAATAATTTTCAAGATAAGTGCAAAAACTGGTTAAGATTTTAACAGTTTCTTAAATTTTAATTTAATTATTTAAGAGAAAAATTTTTTACAACTTATCATTTAGGCCCTATTGACAGTTTTAAAGTAATTTGAATAGAAACAAATCTAGACATAGATATAGTGATAATTATTAATTAATATGCTTTATTTTAGAGCAAAATTTTATTAAGATAAAGTATGTAGAATCAATTCGGTTATGACAAAGTCAAATTTCCAATTTAAATTTTTGTTTAGGAAATCATGGAGAAAACGAATAAATCAGTTTTTCGTATTTACAGTAGAATCCGTTTAGTATGACTCCGCTTATATTGACCAACCGGTTATTATGACGTAACTACACTACGAAGTTTGGTTTTCATATAAAATTCTTTTTAAAAAAGTCGGATATAATGACTTCGCTTACAGTGACATGTCGCTTATTATGACCCATTTTTAATAGATTATGTCCGGTTATAATGACCAACATGATTCTTTACACCTCCGGTCATGCTCGTTGATTCCCGACGACGATCGACACGTGGCGAACTTTTTATATTTATTGCTACATTTCTTTTATGATTGTCAAATTACTTTTATGTATTTACTATCGGAAAGACCAAATGCTTAAATAATAAATATAAGCATTCGGGCAGCAGTACCTTGTCCACGACTTAATCCGTATTTTCCAAACTAACCTTCTTGTCTGTTTTTCACCCTCATAAACCAATTAAATCTTAACCAATCCTGTTCTAGCAGACCATATAACATGACCGATTTTCTTACCTTACATACCACAACTTTGAAATCTATGAACAGTTCCTACTTATCTTCTCACAACTCGTCACGCTGCCGGAGGTGAATTTATTGTTTGTGTTTAACTATTTGTGTCTTGTGTTTCTTGTGTTTGTTACTATGCACAACAATATTGCAAATGATAATTTGACCATAGCTATGTCCTCTATTCATAATAGTATTAGAGACTGTTTTTACAATAAAATAAAAAAACAAAAGCAGACAAAAATGACAGATTATTTAAAACAGTAAAAAATACTCTTGTATGTGTAATTATGTGCAATTTTGATTTTAATTTAATATATATGTATACATTTATATACATTTGTAATTACTATGTTTATATATTAAAGTACTTAGGTACATATTTACGTAAAAAAAGGTTTTTATTTCACAAAACGGTTTGTATGACGTCCGCTTATTATGACGTGTTTGTCAGTTCCCTTCGATGTCATTATAATCGGACTCTACTGTATTTCGAAAACTATTAGAGATAGAGAAAAACGGTTTTCATATTTGATTGTAGATTTACATTTTACATTGTATAATATTTCAGTTATCAATACTTACGTATTAATTAAAAATGGTCAATCACATGAAAACTAGTTAAGATTGGACAACGAAACCTGGATTAATAGAATCCTGGTGATGACAAGTAGAAACATTTGGTGAAAATCGGAGAGATGGTTTTATTTGATCAGTTTAGAGTTTACCACATATTTTCCGAAATAATGATGTTATCGGAAAACTGACTGGATATCTTTCATCCCCTTGGAAAACTAAATCGATTAGCGTTTTCCATTTTCTTCCTGCTTAAAAATTTTTTTTTTGAGTCCAAAAAGAATCAAGTGTTACCTCTTGATGTTTTTGAGTGGTCTTTGGTCAACTTTGGAAAATGGAAAAACTAAATCTGCCATTTTTTAGATCCTTATCACGGCATGAACAAAATGAAAAAAGTTTTTTACTAACTTTATTATTTTCCAAGAAAATCGCGGCGGAAAATTTGTTATGCACATGTTATAATTTAAAGTTTTTAAATATTATCTTATCTAGGATTTAATGCTGAACATGGGGGTGTTTTTGGATTTTGTTTATATCAATTAGTTCCTGAGATAATTGTTCGTTAAGTCTCGATGGGAGTGCACATTTCACTTAATGAGATTTGCAGGAAAAAGCCGTCCTGCTTTTAGGCGAAAAGTTGTTTAAATTTTATCTTTAAGAATCCCTCTACCTAATGAGGTAGCTCTCAATAATTAATTAAACAACTCTTTTAAATTTCAGGCGCCTCCGCCAATTTTTGACAATTAATTACTTTTATTAATTTTAAAAAATATATTGTTCAAAGGAATTCAAAATTTCAATTTTTTAATGTAATGTTTGGGCGGAAAAATTTAGGAATAAAGTTCCACTCTGTTGTTCAAGCAAAAAAATAAGAAAAAGTTCAACTCTGTTATTCGGCCAAAAAAATTCGATCATGTTCTTTGACCAAAATTTGTTTTTAAAATTCGACCTTGTTCTTCAGTCGAAAAAATTTAACAAAAAAGTTCGACTCTGTTATTCGACGTAAAACTGAAATTTTTGTGACAAAAGTAGCTATTTTTGAAGTGCTTTTTAGGGCAGTTCTGGAAGGGTTGAGGGCTTGGAAAGACATGGATCAGGTAGAAAGACTCTAGAACTTTAACATGGCGGTAAGAAACTACATGTTTTCAATTACAAGCTTTAATATGGTGGTGCAAAACTCTAAAGAAGTCAATTAGTTTGCAGGATACAGGGTGTTTCCTAGACCATTGTTTAATTTTTTTTTAAACTGCCAATTTTTGTGGCATTTTAGGACACTTCGGAATGGGCTAAAAGATTGAAAAGGTATGCAGCCTGTAGAGAGACTTTCGAACTTTAACATGGCCATAAGAAACTATAAAAAAATTTAAGTTGTTTGTAAAGTAGGTTTACGATCGAGATGTTTACGTGATAACGTCTTATTCGTGATATAAGTTTTGTTTGTTGCAATTGTTGTAACACTTCACTTGCACTTCACATTTTGTTTTACTGTTAGGCTCCCCGCACACTACAAACTTTTTATCGGCCGATAAAACATTCAACGAAAACTTAACCGCACGAGAAAATCTCCATTCGTTTGTATGCCGCTAGAGTGAGAGAGACGGAAGATCGGTCAACTCACTCGAACGCTATGACTGGCACGGAATGACTGGCAGCGCTCGAGATGAGACGGGAGATCGGTCCGTCTCTCTCTGGTTATAACGAGAGGGGGGTCGGAATGACTGGCAGCGCTCGAGATGAGACGGGAGATCGGTCCGTCTCTCTCTCGTTATAACGAGAGGGGGGTATACCTGCGATCGACCTCGCTCGTGACACAATGTTTCTGAACCGGTCACCCGTAAAACGATTTTAAAGACGTTATCACGTCAAAAAGTCATATAGTTCTCGAGATATAGAGTGTTTTCGACACCATGTTTTCAATGTTGTTTTATTAGTTTATGATAAATCAATAAATATTATGTAATATATTTATAAAAAATTTATTTATTAAACATTATACGTGATTTTGGATTTACAATTTTATTTTTGAGTTGACATGTTTCGCCCAGAGGGCATCTTCATAAACTTATGTAATAAACTTATGTAATAAACTTATGAAGATGCCCTCTGGGCGAAACATGTCAACTCAAAAATAAAATTGTAAATCCAAAATCACGTATAATGTTTAATAAATAAATTTTTTATAAATATACAACATGGATTACGTATTCACCAAAGAAAGTAATAAAATTATGTAATATATTATGCATTACTATGTAGTATGTATGTTCAATTTAATAATGTAATTCATTGACTTCCCTGTCCTTGCGAGCGATTACAGGTACACGGTTGTCTCGTCATTCAATTTTTTGCACAGCTACTAATCAATTCAATAATTTCAATATCATAAGTAAACGATTTCTAACTGTACTCTTGGCTGCGCATTTTTTGAGAACCTATCGATGTACGCTGGTTCGTGTCCATAGCAACACTGAGACAATTCGTTTGACATGACGTTCCTGGGTTTTTATACTTAGTGATAATTTATTTATTGTTTCATGTTTCTTGGATTTTTTTCCGGTGGTTTCCATAGCAACGTAAGGATTTAAACGAGTACTAATAGAATAGTGGCGCGCTCTACCGGTGAATGTTCTGTTCCCTAGACCGAGACCATTCGTTAAACATGACGTTCGGTCTCCTGTGTATCTATACTTCGTGTTGGAAACGTAAAACCGAGGTTGACGTGTCCAAACCATGGCTTCTGATTGGCTCAATGCTAGGATACAATTTCATTCATTTTATAAAAGTTATTGGGGTCCACACTCCGATAAGCCGGCAGAGTTGAACACAAAACAATTCCGAAATGCATTTAAATTAATGCAATGATATGTTCCATAACACGTCATCGAATAGGAATTAAAAGGACTAAAGATGTACCGAAATTCATTTTCATTTCAATTTCGCAGCAATTTTCGAATATGTAATCAATTGGCAAATTTGGAAAGGCGGTTTTCCATCAGTTCCGGTAAGAAAAATTACCTATTACTTTTCACTTAATTTAAGAATTAAGAGCTAAATTACGCCGAAGTTACCTGGCCGCGAGGTTCGCATGAAATATATGGCAAACGTGGTTTATTTCCAAAAATTAACAAATCAGTCGACAAGTCTCACTTGTTTTTTTATGCTAATCGCACTAAGTTCAAGAAACGCAAAAAGTCGCTACTAAGTTCATCAGATGAAAAGAACGCATGCACGTCACATAACCGAAGAATCGGTATAAGTACAATCCTAAATTGGAACCGATTACTGCGTTACACGTTACACGCAAAATGTAAGATGAGAAACGACGATAATTAATACTGAATTAATTCTTTACTGAAGTATATCTAGAGGAGCAAGAGTAGAAAACGCATTCTCGTAGTAGCGTATTTAATTAGTTAAATAGCAAATAGAAAATTACAGTTTGCTGCATTCCTTTTCATTCTATTTTAAATTATTTGACGTTTATATTTAACCTCTAATTCCTAAACTAAGAAAGTCGCGGTTGTTCAAATTTACAAATATGCAAATAAAACATTTGCAGCGAATACTACGTCCGAGTTTAATTAATTTTAGAAACTCTATATCAGTTAGTATGCAATGCATTATCATTCATAATATGTGTTTCTCGTATTTACATGTATTTTAGGCAAACTTCAGTCAGATACAACTATCTTCTGAACAAGAAGATGCAAGAGAAAAGAAGCGACAGGAAATATTGGCGAGGGGTTTGCCGAAAGTAAAACCTATCCCAAACGTAAAAGATATCATTATGGTGGCGTCCGGAAAAGGGGGAGTTGGTAAAAGTACTACTGCAGGTAAAAAGTTAAACTGTTTTCTTATAATTTATAAATTGTTAACATTTGTTTTGTTGAAATTTAGTTAATTTAGCAACAGCTTTAAAAACTGAATGCCCAGACAAAAATATAGGACTCTTGGATACTGATGTGTTTGGACCCACTGTGCCTCAAATGATGAATTTGAATGAGACACCCCTGTTAAATGACAACAACTTGATGGAACCTTTAATTAACTATGGAGTAAAATGGTATGAAAATGCATCTGCAACTTGCATTGTAAATATTAAAATTAAACATTATTTAAACAGCATGTCAATGGGTTTTCTAATTGAAGAAACCGCTGCGGTGATCTGGCGCGGTTTAATGGTGATGCAAGCAATGGAGAAACTAATGCGTCAGGTACACTGGGGCCCAACTGACGTGCTAATCATCGATACCCCGCCGGGGACCGGTGACACTCAATTAAGCATAGTACAAAATTTACCAATTACTGGTGTTGTACTTGTCACAACACCACAAACAGCGTCAATTCAAGTGACGAGACGCGGAGCTAAAATGTTCAATAAGTTAAACATACCAATAATCGGATTGGTGGAAAATATGAGTTCCGTTAAGTGTCCCGCTTGTCGAAATGACGTGCAATTATTTGGCAATGGTGTACTTGAACTAGTTGAGGAGTTAGATACAAAGTTATTGGTCTCAGTGCCATTGGAAAAGGAGATTGGTTCATGTTCCGACAAAGGTATACCAGTGACAGTAGCAAAACCCAATTCGAACGAAGCTAAATGTTACAGAAATTTAGCGAAAATTACGAATGAATACGTTTCGAATCGATAGGTATCGAAGTCTTCCAAAATATAGATAATAAAAATACGATTTATTAGAACAACCCAAAGAGGACACGGAAATTCTCTCGCTCTCTCGTACTTACAATTTCGTTTGGAATATTCATTGAAATTAGCGAAGTTTTTTATATATGATAAATGATAACATACCGTTTTTAAAGTGTATGTCCTCAAGCTTTTTAAGTACGGTCTTTGAGACCCATAGTCACTTAATGAATTGCACAATCATAAGCACTCAGGCTGATGCAAACAACGAAGCAGATGAAAATCAGTGAGTATCACCAATCAGCATGTTTTCATTGGGTCGGTTTGGCAAACACCCTGCGTGCATGGCGAAACAATTCGATAAATAATTGAAAACGGTCGATTCATTGAATGACATTGACACAAAATGAGATAAGAGCCAGAAAAATACTGAACATGTAATCGGCGCCCGCAGCGCAATTGTAGTAAATGTACGTGATTGTGAGACACACATTTGTAAATATAACGGTCGTTATGTACAGATTTAATTGACTTCATTGAGTGTATGTATATGGTGTGTGGATGTGTGTGTCTACGGAATAGAAATATAAATTACAAAGATTACGCAGTGACGAACAAAAAAAAAACGAAAACAAAACACATGCAATCACTAACAATCCTCTGCGATCCAGTCAATCCATTCGTCTTCGTTTTGTATTTTGTTTTATATAGAAATAATAAAAACGTTCGATAAGTTACTCTTATGCGCGTAAACAATAATAAAACTTACTTAATTGCAACACCAGCGCAAAACAAACCACGTCGAGTCGCCTTTCGCGTTTGTCTTTGCCATATAGAAATGTAAAATTTAATATTTATATTAGTAGGGTTCTTTCGCGGTCGCCAACGTCCGTTTACTTAAATCTAATCAGCGGCGGCCGCTGTAGTCCGTCGTGCGTGGAATGAACTCGTGCATCGTTTGACTATCTCCGGTTGGTTTGATTGCACACGTTGATCGCGCGTCTAGAAGCGCTTCTTGCGTTCGTCCATTGATACGTCGCCAGGTCCCAGGTACACGATCATCAGGAGACCACCGATAACCGACAACGTCTAGAAACAACCACAAATTCGCTATTATAAAATCATGCATTCGTGATTTCATTACAAAAACATGACCAAAACAATAAACATTTACCCCCTTCCAGGAATTGGTGTACAGAGTACAATGGAGAAAAATATTTAATCATTAAGAGCATATTCGCCTTATCTTTGTGAATAAATTAAACTTAACGTGTTATATTTAAGTCGCGATTGATATCGTACAAGTTTTCAAAATTCCTATATGTGGTCTAAATTTATGATTGTGAATTCATAACTTAACCTTCCATTTATAAACAAGATGACCTGTATAGCGCAGGTCAAGGTCAAATTTATTAAATGAAACAAAATAAAATTTTGTTCTTCTGAAAAAAATATTAACCCAGGAACAATATACCTAATTCTCATTACATACTATGTTTTGGTATTTGTAGGTTAATCAGTTAGAGCAGCGAAAAGTAAAAAAATGTTAAGCATCTAACGACTACTTGAATAATTCAAGTTTGACGAGTATTTCAAAAGCAGTGATGTGCGTCATCTAGAAATTAGTTCATATACCGCATGTTAAAATTTTAAAGAAAAATTATTGATCAAATTTTCACAAATTGCAAAATTATCTATCCCTATGTCCATTATACTCTATAATCTCAAAAGTAAATAAGTAGCTTTTATCTCGAATGACTCCAAAGTTCTAAATATTTACTTGTGTTCTCAAATCAAGTGCAAAAAAAGCACAACAAAGCAAAAAAAATCTAAATGGACTAACCTGGAAGAAGTCGTACTTGAGGAAATCCCTCAGTGGTTTGTACTCGGGAATATCCCACCATGAGTTATACGTGAAGTTCAGAAGATTGAGCAGAATGACTAAAATCAACGCCGACAGTTTCGTCTTATACCCAATTGTGACCATGACCATCAACACAGACCCTAACAGGTCAATTACAAGCTAAAACAACAAACATATTAAATAAAACTAGTTCACTACAATCACCACAATGTAATTACCTGCAAAGGATTGAATTCAAATCTAATGATAGTAAAGAACATGAAGGCAAGCAGAATCCTGCCAGTCAGTTGCAAGTAGTTCTTGGGTTTGTTCTCTCCCATGTTTGGCACGCCGGCGAATAGGCTCTTCGCCTCACCGCGTCCTTCAGCCAGTACTAATAATAGCGCACCGATGAGAGCCAAGTTCCGCAGCAAGAACTGCAGGTCCCAGAGGATGCTATATGCGAGTGTTTGCAGCACAACGATGGAGAAGAGTACACCACAGGCAATTGACACTTTGTACCTAATAAGTACCATCACACAGCCGCCCAGCTGGCCGACGAGGTTGACGAAGACGAAAAGTGTGGCGAGAAATACGCCACAGCCCCACGACATATTCATATATTCGCGTTGTTCTGACCATTGGAACCACATGCGCAGCCCATCCTCGAGAAAGGTCGCGATCAGGCATAATCTCGCCACCGTGGGTAGAATGTGTTTGGATTTTCTAATCACCTGCGGACGAATAAATTGTGTACTTTAAAACAATATACAACTTAGCATATGGACACGTAAGGAAATCGGGGTAGACCTGTTGAATGAAAGGCTGAGCGTGCAGGATGTGTGCAGGATGCGTGCGTGTGGTGACGTCGAATGAAATCGTCTGAGATTTCGTTTTTTTTTTGTGAGAAATCGCCGAAAATTATGTAATTCTGTATGGTGATGTGCGTACCTGGTCGACCACATCTTCGGCCTTTGCCACCAGCTCGTTCTGCACTACCATCGTGAAAGTGTGGGGTGGTTTTGCTGCCGTACGGCGCGCGCTGACGTCGTGGTGCCTGGTGGTCGTGGTGCGGTCCGTGACGGGCGATGGTGCACCGTGGTCGCGCGCTGACTGAATGTGTGCCGCGCTGTCCACGCAGACAGTTGATTTTGCGCCGAGTGTACACGTGCGCAGCGCCGACGGCACCGATTTTTGAACCGAACGCGGAACGAGCGGTAGAAAACGTCAGTAAATTGTACGACGACGTCACAAAACGCGGAACGCGCAAAACACAAAATTCGCAGTGTACGCTTCGCATCATTTTGGTGTGATATCAACCATGAATTCGACAACCAGCGACTATCAGCTTTTACGCGACATTACTTACGACAATTCGGATTCATTATGTGGCCGATTCTTATTTGTTTAGGATTCTGAGCGTCTATTTACACACAGATTTCTACTATTTATTTTTGTTTTCACATCAGGTATCAATATCAAACATAACTTGTACAACAAAATGTGTTGCCCAATGCAGTTCTGCAATCACTTGCCATTTGGACAAATTTGATTGATCATTTTACAATGATGAACATTAGTAATTGTCAGCAATCGTTGACAGTCATGAATTATTAAATCCCCGCGATCCATATGATTAATTCGAGGTACAATAATCATTCCATCTAATATAAAATTTACTAGCGCCATCCTTCAAAAGTTGACGGAACTATTTCCTAATGTGTAAGTCGATTCGCCACAACAAAAATTTAAATTTCTAGCTAACTTTGACGAAGAAATAAATAAATATAAGAGATTATTAAACTGATTTATAAACGTTTAATCTCAAATCTTTAGCACAAAATACGTTTAGTAAGGCAGTTTGATTAACGATTAAATTGCAATTGACATTTTAAACTGAATTAAATTGTCACATGTAATCTATGTGTTTTTAGGGCAAATATACCAAATTTTATTTGTTGTATAGCTTAAAATTAAGGTTATATAAAAAGTAAAGACTTTTGGCTTAAATATGTGTTGTTTATTTTTAAAAATCCATTATAATATATACCACCAAAGATACATTTTTGATTTCTTTTGAGTTAACGTTCCATAGCTTTACAAACCAGTTCTTTAGCGGCCAAAATTCCTTTAACTCTTGCTAATTCTATTTTCAGTTGGGCAAGTTTTTCTCGCTCTTCACCTAACTGCGAAGTCAGCTTGATAAACTCATCACTTTCTGCCGCAAATTTATTGCTATCCTCTATTTTTGATTTATATTTTTGGTGAAACCGTTTTCGCAATTCACTACGTTTTTCCACATTTGCTATATAAACTTCCTTGGTTTCCTTTAAATTTGCCCGAGTTATATCGGCTCGGGTTTTGTAAATCAGTAAAGTAGCAGCACTATTTGATGGTTTGTTGGCCAATGCTTTCATTGTTTGATGTTGGTAGCGAATTTGTGGCCCATTTGTAAGAAGTTTTATGCGTTCCTCCAGTTGTTTATTTTCAAGCATTAATTTAACGTGTTCTTCTGTTTCAATCATCAAATCTTGATGATCCATCTTTACTGGAAAACAAAATTAATGGCGCGCTTCTTTTTAAAATCTGCGACTGTACATAACCTCAAATTTCCAACTAATGTTGGCTGTGTTTTGTTTTGACTGTGACGGTTAAGTAGCGTTTAAAATTAAAACATTCATTTAAATTAACAATGGCGAGTGATACCGACTCCGAAATGAAGAATCTCAATACCAGTGGATCTTTGGACATCGATAATTATCGAAAACTTGTTCAAACATATTTAAATCTGGTAAATATTTCCCCGTGGATGATACCTATGTAGTATTCCGGCGTATGGCTGATTGAAGTTGAATTATCTTAAAATTTATTATGAATAATACGAAAACGTAACATGCTACGACAAAGCATGTTTAATGATTCAGTTGCTGCATAAGTTAGCTTTACATTAGTGTAATAATTTAATAAGAAATTATTTATTTTTTGTAAGTTATGAAGCACTTGGAAAATAATATTTTCTACAAGGTACAACTTTACATGCCGCAATGTTTTCTTATAATTATTCCTAGGGTTACATGTAAGAATTAATATTGAAGAGATTGGCGTGAGAATCATTACTGTATCTTGTTGCGTTTTCGAGTAATTAATTAATTTGCAGAATATTAACCTATAATTTTGTTTGTAGCACCTGTATGAAGCTGCCTTGTTTTGGGCAGATAAAGTTGTTGCATTAACTAATGCAAACTGTAAAGATGTTTATTGGCTGGCACAATGCATGTATCAATTAAAGCAATACCACAGAGCGGCGCATTTATTGCGTATGAAGAATTTAGATCAGGTTGGTTTTTAAATTATATAAATTTACACAAAATGTTTGCATTTTATTTGAATTTTTAGACTTACGTTCCATGCAATAATTTAGTTGTGAGATGTCTGCTGGAAGCACATGAGTATAATGAAGCCCTGAAAGTTATTAACTTGCTTGATATTGATGCATTTGTGCAAACACAAAGCAATTGCACTATTCCATCAGTAGATAATGGATTGTTATTTGATGACACACCCAAATGTGTATGTTACCTTTAAAGCTAATGTAAACTTCGTTTTTAGTTAATTTGTTTTATTTAGCAAATGCAATCGGCGGTTTTCCTCCTCAAAGGTAAAGTTTTAGAAGCAATGGATAATCGAGGTCTAGCTGCTGAATTCTATCGCAAAGCATTACAATGTGATGTTTACTGTTATGAAGCATTTGAATGTTTGACACAACATCACATGCTGACAGCTGAAGAAGGTCAGTGTGTGTTGAATTAAATTTTAAAAACGAATTTCATTTATAATGTCTAATTGTGTGTGTATGATCAGAACAAGAATTGATAAATTCATTGCCGTTTGCTCAGCAATGTTCGCACGAGGAAGTGGAGGTAGTGTTACTTTTGTACAGAAGCAAATTGAAGAAGTATCACATGCCCGCCGGTGAAACAACGAACATGTTTGACGTTGATGAAGTTACCAGCTCGGCGAAGATAGCAAATCCGGTAAATTCAACTCCCGATGTTAAACCAATGGACTACGCTATCAGTAATACAATGGTGATACAACGTCTTCAGGACAGTTTGGACATGGTTGTCTCAAAGGCCGAGCAATTATATTACAATTGCGACTATCAAAAGTGCATTACGCTTACAGAAAACATTCTCAAGCAAGATCCATACCATAGCGCATGTCTGCCGATACATATATCTTGTTTGGTGGAACTTAAACAAAGCAATAGTGAGTTATTTTGTACTGTTTTGTCGGTTGCTATTTGATTATCAGATATCTTCCAAATTTTGGACTAGGATAGAGGTAAAAATTATGTAAAATAACTGTTTTTGTGCATACAATAACTTAGGTTAAGGAAAGGTGTTTTGAGGTTAGATGACTAGAGGAAAGTTCGCACGAGCAATTTATAAAAATAGTTGTAATGCGCGAAAATGATATAAAGCATAATTGTTTTCTCACAGAACTATTCACATTGGCACACAAATTGGTCGAGTTATATCCGAGTTTGGCAATCTCTTGGTACGCCGTCGGTTGTTACTATTACATAATAGACAAATGCGACGCTGCACGGCGTTACTTGGCGAAAGCGACAAGCTTAGATCGTCTCTTTGGTCCGGCATGGTTAGCGTATGGGCACTCATTTGCAATTGAAAACGAACACGATCAAGCAATGGCGGCTTACTTCAAGGCTTCGCAGTTAATGAAGGGCTGTCACCTACCGCTGATGTACATTGGTCTGGAGTGTGGCCTTACGAACAACATCCGATTAGCGGAGAAATTCTTCAAACAAGCAAACAAAATCGCACCAGATGATCCGTTTGTCTTGCATGAGCGCGGTGTAATTGCGTTTCACAATCAAGAGTATGAAAACATATTTGATTAAAATTTTTATTTAGTAATAATGGATGTTTTAGTTACCATTTAGCTGAAACTTATTACCGCGCTGCATTAAAAATAATCAAAAGCCGAAAATGCACATTAATGCCTGAACAATGGGCACCACTGCATAACAACTTGGGGCACACGTTGAGGAAACAGAAAAATTACAAGCAAGCGCTACAGCATCATCATAAGGTTAGTAAATTATAAATAAAATGCGCAGAAAATGTTTTTATATTGTTACATTCAGGCATTGGTTTTGACTCCGCAAAACTCCAACATTTACTCAGACATCGCGTACGTGCATGCATTAATGAATAACCTGGAGGAAGCAGCCGATTGGTTCCACCGTGCGTTAGGATTACGGCGGGACGACACGTTCAGCACGACGATGCTTGGTCTTGTTATTGAACAGCTCTGTGAAGAACAACCGCCTTACCCGGGAGCCCCGGATGGTATACCTTCATTTTCAAGCGAATCCAATCCATCTGACGAGGTACCATGTTCACCAAACGAGTCCAACGAGTTTGAAATGGAATAATTTACATAAGGGGGTATTATTCAACTTAGTTATTTATTATTTTCGTATTAAATCAAATAAATAAAAACTGTATATGGGACGCATTATTATGTTGTGCATTATTTAGGTACCTTGATTACTCATAATGCCATTCTTGGTAATTGACGATTGATTGAATAAAACTTGGGCTATAAAACATAAATTATGAAAATCTTAACATGGACAGAATTGTAAATTTTGAGTCAATTCCTGTTTTATTCCGATTCCTAACAAAACTCAAGTTAAAAATTGTATCACTTTGCGCAGCTTGCATTTTTGTTACAACTATGTTTACTTTAAAATGTATTCTTATTCGTTATTTTGTTTATCTATACGCAACTCTTATCAGTGTCCAATCGTACGCTTGCCAGTCGGGACATTCCAATTGCAAGCGCATGCGTTTTATTGACGAGATTTGCATCCCCCGCACGTCTCTTTGAATCTTTTCGCTTCGCGGCCAACATCTTTTGCATTGTTGACGTGATACCGCCGGACGGTTGGTGTTTATTCCTGCGCGACGACGATTTGCTGCGAGATAACGTACGCCTTCGACACAATCGCTACGCGTGCAATTGACCAATTTGATAGCCGACAAGCAACTAACTTTGAAACAATGACGACACCAAAGCAGGTACTGCACGATTGTTTATAATAAATTAATTTATTAGTCACGGTACAATTACCAACACCGTGCACACGGGCTGTAATCGTTTAAATTTGTGTGCGTGCGATATTTGGCAAACGAAGTAACGAAAACAATGTGTTGAGTACATGTTCCCTTTTCTTTTTTTGACCAGTCACAATGTTTTGAAACAGCAAAGTAAATTTCACTTTATAACTAAAACAAACCAATGGAATGCAATCAATGTTTCTATTAAATATTGTATAGAATAATACGGATAACGCAAAATTCCAAACAAACGTTTGGTACTTGTTTTCCGCCATGTTTTTTTTTTGTAAATTTGAATCGCACAGTTGGCGATGAGAAGGCAAATATCGGAAAGCATACGCAGAGAAAAAATAATCAAAAGACGCTAGTAAACATTTGCCGATCAGTAGACTTCCGTCTCATTACGCGAATTTATTAGATTTGTTGCCGGCGACACCCTCAACCCGCGTCCGAATTTTGTTGCGTCTCGTTTATTGTGTTTATTATTGCCGGTTTGCCCCCGGCGACGGATTATCATTGCCCATCGTCTTCGAACTGTTGCGGACTATTTGGCAATGAGACAACTATCGAGCCAGACAATCTGGAAAAGCGCCGCGTTTTGACTAGGCCAATTGCGCGTCGTAGATAATCGCATCCATACGCGACATTAATCGCGGACCACCCACACCCTGGCGATGCAACCGCTCAAGATGATCCGCACGCCGGACCCACACCATTTCGTCATGTTTCAGGATGACGAATGCAACGTGTTCAACTGCAGTTCCCTACACGCACAGGGTAGATGCGCCCGGAACAAGGTACCTGACTTCAGGGAGGTGCTGCAGAACCACTCGATTAACTCACTCATTGCCAGAGGGATTCTGCACAGGAACAAAACGCAGAAGATAGGTATTTACTGTAACTATTTGAATAACAAAGTCGTCGGGTGGCTCTAAACCTATATAACCTACGGTATTGTTGTGTTAATATGTGTGTTTGGTTGGATTAAGTTTTGAAAGCACTTTCGAATCGGCCAAGTTAAATTATAACATTATTACTTATTACATAAAAATTGCACGCTCAGGTGGCCGCCCCGTAATTTTTGGATGATTTTCGATTACGTCGCGAGGTGTGATATAATTGAGTTGATTAATTGGAGCGACGACGGCTGTGCGTAATTTGGAAAGGCTCAGTCTGTCTGTAGCGGCGAGCGCTCGACGCGTGCGTGTCCGCGAATTCGGCAATTCGCGCATCGTCAAACGCGCATCGAACGAAATTTGATTGGGGGTGATACCACCGATACCACGCGCCGGTCGCTACCATCCGGTCAATCGTAAATGAACAATTGACAAAAGTGCATTCGTTTCATAAATCGCTCGATCGCCATTTTTAAATATAAAAAGAGCACGTTGCGGACTTCGTGTTTAAGACTATAAGTGCGGTGTGCCTTTTTCTGTTTCCCGTTTGATTGACTTCGGTTTGTCGACACGCGGTGCATAATCGCACGATAAGCGCGATTTTCCATTTTTTTCGAATCTGATGATAATGGCGAGCGACACCATGTCGATTTCAGAATTGCTCGGGCTTAATTCGCCGCGTGGACTGCTGGCCGGCGGCTTTGGTAATGAGGGCGGCGAGTTTCCAACATCGCCCATGTTGACCAGCACGCCTAACGGAGGTTTTCAGGTAAAAATTGTGCATTTTCCTGCCACACGTGCTTTGGTGGCCATTTTGATTTTTACTAGTCTTAAATTCTTGCGTGTTGTGCGCTTCTACAGTTTAAATATGACGACAAATCATTTAACTATGCGTCTGCTGCCTCGTCGTCGTCCACAAAGCGGCATCCGATGGCGCCCAACAATGCCAATCAACACAAATCTATCAGGTAACCTAAAAATACGACGGAAATGAAATTTTTTACGCCATTTTTTATTTTACTTCGTTGCTTAGTGACTCTTCAGCTTCATCGTACAAATCACTGAGGAGCACCAGCAACTCATTGAGGTGAGTAAATGAGTACAATTTTAAATATGTTATCTTAATTTGCTTGATGTGCGTAGCGACAGCAGTGGCAGCAACAGTCCGAGCGTATTCGATTCCTATTATGGTGGGAATCTCAGTTTTGGAACGGATTCTGATAACAGTGCCGTCTCGAGTCCAGATGGCAGCCTAACAGAAATTTTGGTTAGTGCGTCGTGCGCATGGCCGCCATTTTGATTTATCATGATTGAATTGTTTTCAGAATTCATTGACGTTGAACGAAAGTTTTGCCCGTTCATGCCTGAATAGTAACGTGGACATGGTAAATTTGCAAAATTTACAAGCGAACCACGCGTGCAATTACCTGCAGCAGTCGTCGCCATCTTTGCTGTCTAGCTCCGCCTGTTCGCTTAACTCGTCGAATGTAAGAACTTTTTTACTTTTCGTATTTTAAACTTGGTTTAACCTGAATCCTGGTGTGCTTTGTATCAGCAGGTGACTCTCAAGTGGGGCGGCAACAGTTTGAACAGCGAGAACTCACAGTTGGACCGAGCTGCGCGCTTCCATCGCAGCGCTGCGACCGTTTACGATGCTACCTGCACCTGGAGCGGTATTCTTCCCGAACGCAAGGTGAAGCCGACTGGCTTTTCCTCGAAGGTGTTTTTGGGCGGCGTACCGTGGGACATCTCTGAACAACTGCTTGTGCAGACATTCAAACCCTTCGGGCCCATACGTGTAGAGTGGCCCGGTAAGGATAAGCAGGCGACCCAACCAAAAGGCTATGTGTATGTCATCTTTGAATCGGAGAAGGATGTCAAGTCTCTGCTGCAGGCATGCACAAGTGACTTTAACAAACCGGACAATTGGTATTACAAGATGTCGTCGAAGCGCATGCGCGCCAAGGAAGTCCAAGTGATTCCTTGGATACTCAACGATTCCAACTACACGAAATCGACATCGCAGAAACTGGATCCCAGTCGCACTGTCTTTGTGGGTGCGCTGCACGGTATGCTGAACGCTGAAGGCCTCGCCAGGATTATGAACGATCTATTTGACGGTGTGGTCTACGCTGGCATCGATACCGACAAGTACAAGTATCCCATTGGATCGGGCCGTGTTACATTCAACAACAGTCGCTCCTATATGAAGGCGGTTGCGGCGGCGTTCATCGAAATCAAGACTGGCAAGTTTACCAAAAAGGTATGAATGAATACATAACCTTCAATAAAACAACTTATATAATTGTAATGTTTAAAAATTAAGGTTCAAGTGGATCCATACTTGGAGGACTCGCTCTGCTCGATTTGCGGTGTTCAGCAGGGACCGTACTTCTGTCGAGAACTAACGTGCTTCCGATACTTCTGCCGTGCCTGCTGGACTTGGCAACATAACCTCGAATACAGGCAGCACAAACCGTTGATGCGCAACTCGAAGAATTCGACCATTCTCGGCTTGTGCAACGAGTCGCATTACAATTGAGGTGCGCAGCGAGTAAGCAAACTTACCCTTGTACACCACCACTATCATCTTACACCACTCTCAGATTCACAAACCACAAACGGGCGTTTTTAAAGCTTTGATCTCTCACTCAACAAGGTTCGCGCAACCTGCCACACTAATTGTAGAACATTTTGCGTACGTACGTTTCGCGTTAATTCTAATTATGACTTGTTAATTGTTGGTTAGTTATTTTTCTTCTTTGAGAAGCAGTTGTGTTGTTAGTTTGGTACAATTTTCTAGTTACCAATATTGGTTTTTATGTGAAATTACTATAAAAGTTCGAAATCTTAATGCTTACCTGAAAGGTAGAGTTGGGGGACATTCGTACAACGGGGCGCGTGTATATCAATTTAGATTTGAAAGTTACAAGTTACAACAGCAACAAAATTTGCGCATAGTTGGGCTTTTCTAGATTTTAAGTGTTGGTTGTTTGAGGCTGATGTCTCATTCTACCCCAAGTTTTTCTTATTGATGTTACAACTTAATTATTAATCTTATTAATTAATGGGAGAAGGCAGAGATTTTGATATTTGCTTCAATTTCGTAATTTTTTTAACTAACTAAGTGTTGATTATGTTGATCTAATTGAATTTGATGAATCAGTTTGTCAGATAATTTCTTATAAATGGCGACGTTAGATTTATTAGTTAGAACGACGCTCAATTACTTACTCTTGCACACGAATTACGTTTCTATTATATCTTATGTTTCCGACTGGCGAACATATTAAATTGAAACTGATTGTCTCGATGCAGACTTTTATTTGTTGAAATTTGATTCCGCAGTCATGATCGTCGACAATCAGACAATTATTAATACAAATATTGATTGTTCTTAAATAATTCTTAAATGCGTAATTCATAATCATTCTTAACTGCTAGTTTGTTATTGTTTAATTCTTTTTTTTTTTCAAAAAACCTAAAAAAATCTTTTAAAAATACAAAAAAATTATATACGTTTCACGATGTACGTACGGAAAGAAACTTAAACGCCCGCTCCGGTGAATTTACACACACATACAACGTATATTATTATGTTATAATATATATTATAGAGTTTTGATAAAATTTTTGATGAAAATTGATTAAAAAGTTGCAACTTTTTTAGGCTGTTGTTTGTGCCGAGCACCGGATTTGTTTGTTACACCGCCCCATCCAAACCCGGACGAGATATATAAATATCACCTCCCTTTGTGTATGTTGACGTTAGCGTTATTAGCGTTTTATGTGTTGGTATATTGGTGAGCCCCTCATTGCCGTAGAGTTGTGTGGAGGATACAAGCGATTTTAGCGTGCAATTTTAATCATTTTAAACTAGTCACACATTCACCTATTTGTAATTAAATAATGGTGGTGTGCCGTTGAATGATTTTAAATCGATTTGTTTCCTCGCGGTTGGCTGCTGTATACTGTATTTAAACTAGAACGCCATGTTCAATGGCAATTGTGTGTTAATTGTTTTTATAGATGTAATCCCTGTTTGTAATTTATGTTTTAAGTGTGTTATTTTATTTTTCTGTTTACGTATTAACTAAACATTTACTCCTGTTATATTTCCATTTAGGACCAATATGTCTTTGTGGTACATTATTGAATAAATATTATACATTTAAATTGCGCATTGTTTCGATTTTATCAGGTAAAAGGTAAATATTGGAAAAATTGGTAAAAACCGTTACAGATTTTCGAAATTAGGAAGGAAAAAATTAAGAAGGGTGGCGCAAGTGAAAATAGAACAATTCAGGCGCCCTCAAAGCCACAACAATAGTGAATACATGATCAAATTTACAAGATATAAACACTTATTTACCTGCGTGCAAATCACATTTTATGGCACAGAACTCCAGTTGGCTTTTAGAATTCTAGAAGAAAACGTTGAAGATGGCGCCACCAACTGAAGCTGTCAATGCTGGCTGTGTTTACGTTCGCGGTACGCATCGCGCTGCTGTAGGCGCGACGCGCTTGTCGGACACCTTCCCCGAGCACACATTGTAGTGCAGGACTCGCGGTGGCGCGGTAGCGTCGTTCGTTTTATTTCGAGGCTCGTAGTGCTAGCGCGTTAGTTAGTGAGCACAAGTGCTCTAGTGCCTCTAGTACTCTAGCATTGTAGTTTACGTTAACAAATAATACTACTACACTGGTAACAACGGTTGTGTATTCGGTTGTTTTTGTCGGTAATAATTGTCTCGTGCCAACCGCTAATCGTCCGCGAAACCATGCCCATGGTATTACGCCAACACCAAAAGTCTTCAACTATTGTCAAGTAGCGAATTTAATACATTCATTAAACATATTCGACGCGTGCTGAAAATGGACGTCGTCCAGCAGCAGCTCTTCCGCGAGCTGTGGCCCGAGCTCCAGGAGAGTTTAACGCTGAACACGAGCATCAACAGTCTGCTGGATTACCTCAAGACGAAAAACGTCGACATCTCACCTAACCACTACCATCTCGTTAATCAGGTAGGATTCAATTCGTAGTTCATTGTCATCACACTTGTATGACTCATATATTATTTGTTTTTGTTTCGCTGCAAATGTATTAATCGTAAATAATCTCGAATCCAATTTAGAATGTAATATCACTCTTTTTACAACTGGGTGAGATGCTCGGAGGAAAACACGATGGGTACGACATTCTTATCGCGTACGTCAAGAAAGATTCGTTGCGATGGCTCTATGATAAATATACAAATCAGGAGCGGGAGCATCAGGCAAAGCAACGCGCAATTGAAAAAGCCCTCAAGTACGGCAATGTTCCTATGGAACCTATGTTCTACATTCAGCGACAGAGCATGGTGAGTGAAACGAAACTTAAAACGAATTTTATTGCCGGGTGTCCGCCACACATTTGAATTCAAACAAAATTAAACATGTTCTAATTGTTTTGTTTCTCCAACTGATTGCGATTGCGTACGGATAGAAGTGGAGGATTGTGGTGAGTGTTTTCGCTTCTCACACGTAGGGTTGAAGTGAGTCAACTTGTTGCAAACCGTCCGAAATGTGTTGCTGTTGAGTTTTGATGTGTGTTTGATTCGGTGCGTTTGCGTGCGTGCGTCGTGTGTTTTGGTTTTTCTTTTCTTTTTGTTGTGCACAATCGTGACGTAACAGCGTGGCCGCGAGTGGAAACAGGTTCGGACACGTCTGTCCACAGGTTGCACGAGCGAGAGGCGCACACACAACTGTCGATGCGGCGGGCGGGAGGTGAGCGCGCGCGGAAAATGCAGCGTGCACCTGCACTTCGTGCGCGCTCCACTCGAGGTCTCGCTTTATCAAACGGAAACTCGTATGACGTTGGATTGTGCGAGTTGTGCGTAGTAAACTTTACGAGATGACTCAATACACACACGCCAAGAGTTTACCAATTGAAGAGACCATGATACACAACTATCGACTCACACGACGTTTACTCTCTTGTTTTCTTGATTTCTTGATTTAATTTTAGGCGAAATGCATTTAAGTGCATCGCTGACAATCAATGATTTCTATTCAGACTTGGTGCATTTGAACTTGATTGTGAATCATGTGTGTTTGTTTAAGATAAGCATACTTCACGATTATCATTTGCGATGCAAGTAAACGGATTAATTCATGATAGTGTAATTATTTACTTTCATTTGAATTATCACTTAGTTATTGATATATTATTGATGTTTCGCACACAGGCACTATTCAAAAACAACCATACAAATAACTTTTCACACTTTGCGTGTAGTTTATATTATGTGCTTTGCCATAGATATACATAATTATTTTATTGAACTATTCCCTCACAATTTATCGATGTTAAACAATACTTTATTAAAACTCTAATTAACTATTTTCTTATATTGTTATAAATATCTTTAGATGCAGAAAATAAAATCGCTCGTATCTGACATGTCCAACTGGGCAATCAATATCTTCGGGATGGACGGCATTGGAAAGACAAATCTAATAGCTGCGTGCCTACGAGAACCGGACATCCTCGCGCAAGCGAATTATAAAGTCTACTGGATCGACCTGAAGCGTTACACCGAGGGCGAGCTGCTCGATCGGATGTACAAATTATTCCACAAGATACAGATTGATGACGTTACACTATCCGACTTACCTACGGAGATGCCTGCGAACGTTGAGTTGATGAAGGTGCGCTTGCAAAATGTGTTCACGCGCAGCGGCTATGACAAGGCGATCATTGTCTTGGACAATGTGGACGTCAACGACGCCATGCAGAAAGTAATCGAATACTTTGGGGTGTGCAGGATGGTCATTGTGTCGAGAGAGCGTTTTGTTTTGGATCACGTGAGACACATGCCGCTGCAGGACGCTTTCACGACTCGCGAGACGATGGAAGTGTTTTGCATGGCGTTGGGTACGACGTACGGCGATATGGCGGGTTTGGCGTATAATGAACACCTAAGTGCTATCATCGAGTGGTGTCGTGGAGACCTGACGACTACGATTTTGTGCGCGAAATTAATGGTTGAACGCAAGTCGAGTTTGACTAACAGGGCAAACAGTGACAGAGTCTGGGAACGATTCAGACAGGAGCTCTGCAAGAACAATTCAGAGTAGGTTTATTGTTCGCATGAATATTTGTTTAAGATTTATCATTTATATCATTTCAGAGTGACAACGAAACGCAACACGACGATAGAAATGCGTCTGAGAAGCCTAGACACTGAAATGTTGGATCGATATAAGAATTTAGCAGTTTTCGTCAATGACGTCAACATAACTCCGCATGTCTTATCACTTCTGTGGGGAATAGTTGAGGTACAGGTGGAGAAGGTAATGAAGAATTTGTGCAACATGTCGTTTGCGGTGAGCGGGTACAATGAGCAACACGACACGGACGTGTACGGCGTCAACCACAATTACTTAAATTATCTTCGGATGCACTACGAGCGTTCCTCGTTGAAACTATTGCACGCGAATTTGATTCAGGCTTACAAGGATAAATACACGCACTATCATAAGTTCGTCAACGACAATTACATTTACCAATATATTGGTTACCATTTGCAAGAGGCAGGGCTTCTCGACGACTTCAAAATCTACCGCGATTTGAAATTTATTGAGGCGAAGATTCGCGCTGCTGGTATCAGAGACATGCTGCTTGATTTTGAGATCTACTTTGATCAGATTACCCGACAGGATGAGAAGCATGAGATGATGCTCGGCGAGTTAAGAGCCTTCGTCGAACGGTTTGGTATGAATTTAGAGAATTATCCCCATACCAGCATTTTGCAGAGCGCGCTGCAACTGCCGAAAGAGAACTTGGTGCATAGACTGGCTCTTCAGGAGTTAAAAACTTCCGATCAGTTTGGTTTATATTTTGATTGGTTGTAAGTATCTTAAAGTAGTATCACCAATTTGACAACTATATATATATTTTTTCATAGATTGCCGAAAAAGAACACGTATTACATTCACAACTTGCCAATCAAAGTAAAGTTGGAGGTTGCTTGCTTCACCTATGACGATCCTGCCTATCTACTAGTTGGGACGGAGGAGGGTGACATTTTGGTATAGTATTTATAGTTAATATCTAATTTAACATAAACTGAATATTTAATTGTTTAGTTATTGGAACCGAAGTATGAAAATGTGCTACAGGAATTCAAAGGCCATATAAGTCGAATAACCTATATTCGCGCAGCGGAAAACAAGTTTCTTTCAATTTCGGACGATGGCATCCTTAATGTATGGAAGTTAGACTACAACTCGCGTCGCAATAGCGCTGTGTATAACACTTATAACGATAATGCAAATCTTCCATCGCCAGCGCATGTTAAGCAAAGGAATCACCAGAATTTTTTCGGTAACAATTTTGCTACTGACAACTATGTGACCTACGAAGCCGCGAAGGACGATAAGCTTATCTCCGCGGACTTTAGCCATGACCTGCTGGTCGCAGGATCGAGGAACGGAAAGCTAATGCTGTGGGACGAGAAGAATCAAACACTCGAAGAGGATCTTAGTCATCCCATCACCGCAGTGCTGTTTTCAAACGATTTCAACTATATCTACGCCGCTCTGAAGACGGATGTGGTGGTTTATTCCAAGACGCAACAAGGATTTAAATTCAGATCAAAGTCTTGCTTCGGCACCAGCGGTGGAGATATCATAACATTACATACGTTGCCTTCCGACAATGGCAACGACAATGTGGATGAAGTAATCGTCGTTATGTTGAAGCAAGTCATCATCCACAATATTAAATCTCTGAAGAAAACAATAATCATGACAACTACAGGTGAATATACATGTAGCTCCATGACAGACCAATATTTAGTGATTGGATCAACCGAAAATAAGATTTACATGTGGGGTTTCAATGTGAACAAGATTGTTGCAAAGTTTGACACCCAGTATGGTCGCGTGATTTGCTTGGATACGATGACTAACAGTAATGATCATACAATCGAGATTTTGCTTACTGGATATCATGATAGAAGTCTGAAGCTTTGGCATGTTAATCCAGAAGAAACTGCGATTCAAGAGGCTCAAAATGTGGATGCTTTTGCGGCGTATTGGCAGTCCGATTGCAAGAAATTTGCCACAGCGATGATCCGACAAAATAAGTTAACTATTTCCGATTCTAATGATACATTTGAGGTGGAAACTGTCTGCGATGTTGTTAAAGTTGTAAACTTTAAAAATTCGTTTGTCTGTGCGGACAAGAATGGCAGTGTGCACGTATGTCATAATTGGGGCACATCGACAATAATGAAACTTAAAAATGAAATTTCCTACCTGGAGGCTTTGGACAATATGGTCGTGGCTGCGACTGCGAGCGGTGTTTTGTTTGTTTATACAGATTCCGCGCATAAATTGCGAGATGAATCCCGGCCTGGTTGGCGTGACGATATTTGCTGCAGTTTCAATGTGCTCAAGAAACTTCTGGTGGTGTCGCAAAGGAAAATTTCCTATTGGAATTATTGGTTTCTCACCGAGGAGGTCCTCTATGCGGCCGCGCAAGTTGAATCCAACTTTAGAGTTGCATGCGTATTTGGAGATGAAAAATTGTGTGTTACCTTCGAGAAATCCTTCAAGGTTATACATTTTGATACGACGATGGAAACTCAACTTAAAATTAGCAGTTGCTTCGAAAGGAAAACTCAGGAGCCGGTTACTTCATGCTGTTTTTCGAGCGACGGCAAATATTTAGCACTTGGCACTGAAACCGGAGACATTGAGGTAAGAATGTACTATATTTTTCACTATTCCCGAATCAAAAGATAAATTTTGTGTGATTTGTCAGGTGTTTGACACGGAGCGTTTGGCACTCTCATCGATTCTCAAACTGCACAAGTCGCCTGTGCACTTTTTGAAATTCTCCCATGAGGTTCCAATTCTGCTCTCACTTGCTGAGCAGATGGCTTGGTGGAACGTGAATCTGGCTGCCAGGGAGTTAGCGCAAAATCCACCGCGACGTTCCTTCCGCTCACGTTCCAACTCCGGCAAATCGCCAGGTAAAAAACCACCGCCATTAGAGAACCTGCTGGCCGATATAGACCTCTCCGATGTGGTGATGTGGACAAAGCGAGGTCGCTCTGATAAAGAGTATTTGCTGGCGGCAATCAAGTTGCATGGCCAGTCAGCATCGCACATCGCCTGCGCTGATGGCTTCCGCGCGTTTCTGAGTATCGACAACTTAGGTAATTTGTATAACTTGCGCATGATCGAGGATCCTTGCACCCTCGAATCGCCGTACGTGTAGCGAAACGCACAAGAGTCGAGTCAGAGCAATGTATGACGCATCCGAGTTCTGCGGAGCGTAGCTCCAGTGCAATAACTTTTGTGATTGATTAACGAACGTGATAAAATTTTGATCTAATTTCGTTTTAAACTTTAAATGATATAGAAAATGCTATATTTTCGAATATTGACAAACAGGCTGTGACGTCACCCAATCACAAAACGGCACTCAAGTGTAGTTATAAATGCGTAACGATAACGAACAAAATTTTTATATACATTTATTTAGATAATTTGTTTAGCTGTAGGGCAATCTCTTACCAGTTTTTGTAAGATGCGAGTAATTGTACTCGTCGCAATTACGTATTCGTAATTTACGAATTGAAACGTAAGAAGTTAGACTCGTGCAAAACGCTCATGATGTTGGTTGGTGCAACACGCCGGCTCATTTAATGCCATCTCATATGACAATCACATTAATCTGCCAATCGCAATCAATTCTGATCTCTCTATTGCCAGGAATCTTACAACGAACTACTTTAAGACTTTTGATACTCTAATGCCCATGCAACTAACGTAGAACAAAGTTCTGAAGACGTAAATTAGGTGAACTTTGTCGGTGTCAATTCGCGTGGGCACTTTTTTTTATACAAGACATTATACAGATCTCACTTTGACACAACTTTTTGTGCCATATTTTGCTATGAACTGTGAGTATTATATTAACCGTTGCACATCTTCACACACAAGGCATTAACTGAGCCGGCATGATTTAATTTTTACTTATTAAAATTAAAAGTTTATTAGGAGCCAAAATGATTAATCAAATTAAACTTATATTGTATTGTAGTGAAATTTTCTTAAGCAATATTGTTCTTTGTATGACATAGCTTTCACTCATAGACATTTTATTTACACGATTGTTCTGTAATTTGTTCTCTATTTTTTTTTTCAAGATATCAAAGTAATTTCTACTAGTCTTAAGCGAATTTCGACTTTTATGAAATCTAAAGTGTTGTACTACATTTATTTTTATTTATATTTACGTATTATGTTTATAATTTATATTTTATGCATTTGCCAATTATGATACAGTTGATACAAGCTATGTGTTGTGTTTATAGTTCTCCATCGTTTTATTTTTGCGTTTTCATGTTCAATCCGCCGAAGACTGACAAAAATAAACGTTATTTTGATTAATGTATGTGTTTGTTCATAGATGGCGGTGTGTGTATCAATGGGAGCCTAATTTGAACATAACTTGCTATATCGTGGTTTAATTTCAAAGATGGCCGTTTGACGCATAAATTTGCATTCACACTTTACATGCTTATCATCATTGATATAGTTATAAGTTGCAATCGTGTTTGTGGCAAGCAAGTAAGGAGTAAGTAAAGTATAATCAGACATTCATGTCATTTCAGTTAATAAGTGTAGCCTAACCAGTACGAAGAACGTTGGCGACAAACAGGTATTTCTCGTTTAAATTTAATTGGGGCATGCGTGGGGTAAAGTTCAAATAATTGGATTAATATTGCAACGCTATAGTGGGACGATTTGTATTCCCAGAAGTTGTTCTCGCTTTCAGCCGTACTGAACACGGGCATAATTCTGATAATAATGCCTCACAAAGGGATCACTTGTTAACATCAACGCTTCCCATCAACGTATTAATGCAATATATGTAGTGTATATATACATACTTATAATTTGTGGAATCCAATAATCATATTCGCGTAAACAATGCAGATTATAGGTATGTATGCAAATGTGGTTGGTATTGTGAATGAAATGATTTTAATTTAAATGCCGCTTCTCGGGGCGATTTTCAAACAACTGATTTGCGTGAATTTACGATGCAATTGATGTATCGACAGCATCTTCTACTTCAAGGTCGCTTTCTTCTTCTTGTTCTTCTTCAACATGTAAGAAGTACGTACCCTCTTCGCCTTCACCTTCATATGCTTCATTAAAATATTCTGCTTCATACATTAATTCTTCTTCTTCTCCCGCCTCTTCTTCTTCCTCTTCGGCATTCGGATCATTTTTGCGGTTCTTTTTAAGTCTCCTCATAATACTACCATAGTAAGGTTCAGATATATCTGTTTCTCTAATATCCAACCATTGGAGCGTTGAATTAGTTAATATTGCGTTGCATATTTCCTAAAAATAAAATCAGTTGCTTTTAAGACTTGGATATATGAATTAAAGTAACTTAACCTAAATTAACCTTGAAAATACTTACTTTCTCACCAGGTTTACACCAATTATTACTAACATCCAGCAATTTTAAAGCGGAATTCAGTTGTATTACAGCCCCAAGTCTTATACCCGTCTCATCACCAAAACCAACCCCACTAATAATAAGTTCTTCCACCTTTTGGACTCGAACAAGCGCTCGAAACAAACCCATCACGCCAATATGACCAAGTGGGTTCAATCGCAAATCCAAATGTCTCATCGGGCAACACGTGTCTTTCGTAAGTGCATATCCAATGCCTTCACCACCGCGTCCACCGATTTTATTATTCGCCAAGATAAGTTTCTGCAGTGTCGGATGCGTCAACATTACTTTTGCTATGCATAATGCACCCTGGTCTTCAATCAAACAATTCTTCATACTCAGTTCCTCCAAGGTGTCTACTTTGATTAACTCCTGCGCTAAAATTTGCAGATGTTTATCTTCAATGTTTGAAGCGTGTAAATCGAGCACCCGGAGCGTTTTAAGATTTACAATCGCGGCTGCCAAATGTTTTGCGTCGTCAATCGATACTCTAAACATATTCCACTGGAAACTTTCGCCCACATTATTCATACCGAATTTGATAACAAGTTCCTGCACGTTTTGCAATCGTCGGAAAATTGGTTCAAGGTTAATGTGATCACAGGGAAGAATTTCGGGTATTTCATCAGCGTCCATTGTTAATGGGGACTTCCACGCTTGTAATTGGGAGATTACCAGTCGATGAACATACAGGTTTGTTAGGTTGGTAATTTCTTCCAAGTTTTCTTCATCGTTGTACTCTGGTTGCGCCGTTTCGATTAATTCCTGAATGTGATTCTCGAGAAATATGCATTTCCACGTCCAACCCACGTGACAGTGTTGCGCCATAACACCGTACTTGTTTGTGTACCGTCGCATCCAATATATTTCATCCTGAAGTTAGAAGAATGTGAATGTGTAAATATTTGTGATTTGTTTTGCTTGTTTTTCCGTGAGTAAACAGATATTAATCAAGATTAGAAGTGGAAACAAATAATGGATTAGTGCTAAACTGTCGTGACAAACACCAAACAATCGACATTTTCACGCAACAGGTAATTGCTAACAAGTTTGTTTAGGTCAAGGCATATGTTTAATCTCTCAACGCACATAATGTATATTCTTACTACCAAAACATTCATTTTTTATATTTTTAACTCAATTTCGAAGTTTTTTCTTTGAGGAAGCATCAATATAAACCTAGGAAAATAGTGATTATCTTGTTTTCTAAATGAGAATAGGCATTCAAGTGTTTCTTAATTTATCTTTTCAACCTGTAGTTTTTTTTACCACCGATTGACTCACTTCAATTATAGGCACCACGAGTGACAGAGGGAGATCGGTCGGTAGTATCTCCAGCAAGAAATCACGGTCGGCGCAGAGCACGAGCTCGTTGATGATCGGACATGCTTCGAAATTCTTGGCAATGGCCATTACACAGAGTGAGACCAGGGTCGGCGGTAGGTCCTTGCGCATTAAATCCTCCGAGAGTAGTTGCCGGTTCTGCTCGTGGAGCAGGGAAAGAGTCACGGCCGACGGATTGTACGCCACGAGGGTGTTTTTATTTATTATGTGTGGGATTCGCATTTTGAAGATTTTTTAATTGCCGAAAACGAAACAAAGCAACAAAAAAGTAGGAAAAAATTATTCTATGAATGAAAAATCTTCTAAGATGTCATTACATTGCAATAATGTCATTAACTGTCAAAATAGTGAAAAGAAATAAATTAATAAATTATGTGATTTTCAATTTAATCGCAGATTATTTGAGAATTTAGATTTATGATGACAAGTTTAAGCCTTAACAGTTTAGAATCAAAGCAAAGTGTTGAAAGTGTCAATCATGCAGAAAACGCACGCGCCAAATACTCGAATACAATCCGCAATGCTCGGAAATGTAAAATGCAAAGCAAAGTAGGAGTAGTGTTCAACGAGAGAATGATGTGGATGTTGCACGGGGCGCGGGATCAGCGAGCCGCCCCGTCGTATTCGATCTGCGGTAGAGGCGGCGGCGGCGGCGGCGGCGGCCGAGCAGGTCCGGGAAGGGCGCCCGCCGTGGTATTGATGTCCCTACAGCGTGTACGTGCGCGGCATCCACTCTAACAGCGCGCGCCTCGCGCTTTTCCTGCTCTCGCTCGCTTTTCTCGACGTCGGCGTACGCTACTACGTCCAGTCGTCGCTCGCAAGTGTGCCGGGAAAGCGGGAAAAACGTAAAACTAGGACGCGCGTAGTGTACGAGTGCACGGGTGCAAACACCGCGTTGAGAGTATCATCTCGCCGCTCGCTTCATATCATCATATCGGAAATATTTCTTCGTTTTTTAAAAGTGTTTAGCAGTGAGTGCAGTGCGAAGATATTTACTGCTTGACGTTGGATATACTTATATTAACCAGCTGCTCGAGTGTGAGTTTGGTCACTTTTGCGCGACAAATGGATTATTAATGGCGCGAAGGATAAAGGGATAGCGGATGCAATTATGTAGAAAGGTAATTCGTGTTATCTCTGTATGCTTATGTGCTTCATGTGCACTTTTCATGCGCATTTATAAAAAAGGCGATTTTAATTAACTGGATTGTAACACTCTATCGCCAGTGACTGGGGTTCGGCATGAAATTGAAACTGTATTTAATTAAAAGATTGTCGAAGTGGCCGAAGGAGCACTTCGTGCGCATCGTAGTGTAGCGCAATTGAGCGGTAAATGAATTGGCGAGGCGAAACGCCGGCAATTACCTTTACAGTTCGCTGAAAAAAAATCAACAATTTTCATTAATCCCAAAATAGACTTAAAAGTATACTAAAAAAATATATAACTTTAATTTATAATAATATCTAAAAAAGTTTTTATAAGATAAGGAAAAGAAATATGAAGGAAGAACGAAAGAAACGAATAAAAATTGAGTAAGCATATTGTGTTCTTTTTTAATCATGCGCATAAATTCTACGGATATATTCCATTCCACGCGCTTAATTAAGTTGTGCTGGTGGCCGGTATATTACATACTCGCATACTAAATCAATTAGCAAACTGCAATAGCAATGAATTTATCAGCAAACATAATTTAAAACAAATTTTAAACTCGACATAATTGAAAGTTCGCATGAACGTTTTGCATATTAATTTTGTAACAACATTGAATTTGAATTTGAATTTGAATTATATGAATGCTATATTACTTTTTGGGGTTGGATTTATTTATTTTCAGTGTTGAACTTATTATTTCACTCGCGGCGCCATAACGCAATGCGACAATGATTTGTAGTTATTATACTAGATAAATAATTGTTTTATTAAACTATTTATTATTAAATTCTACTTTATATTATAAATATATTATTTCCGAAAGCTAGTGAGTAACTTGAATCAGTAATTGCTTATAACTTTGTAGGTAAACATTGAATAAACCAAGTGAAGGTGCAGAAATTTATTATAAACTTGAATTATTATTGGGACATATAATAACATGAATAAAAAAGAATAAAAATGTGACGCAATTTGACAACAATCTTTAAAATTACATTTGGACTAAATTACTTCAATGATACTATAATAAATGTCAAAACATTTGTGATTTTTGGCAGTGAAACAAAATTCATTAAATTGCTTGCTAATGGTGTTAAATGTTTAGCTACTAAAGACAGGTATTAGTAGTTATTATTCTAGTAAATGTGTGATAAGAATTAAAATAATTGGTGTAATAAACTTTTGCAGTTTTATGTGCAATAATCATTTAATAATATGTTCACACATATTTATTTTTTGAGGATTTTTATTATTACATAAATCTATTTGAAGTTGTAATATTGTAGCATCCTTCAAATTTCCCTATAAGAAAGTTTGTGTACTATATGTATACTTACAAAATATTGTCATAAGTAACTTGGGAAGCTTAAAATTAATACCACCAAAGAAAAGCATGTGGGATATTTGGATAAACTTTGACAAAACTGAGCTAGGCAAATGTTTTGAATTTTGATTGGATTTGATAAAACCAAACCGACAGAAGCTAATGCAAGTTTTATGTGTCGGTGCATGGAAGGTATAATCTAGACTGACATTTATTCATTCTATGGTTGTTTGTTGCTTTGTACCGGAGCAAATCATTAATCAGTTTGATTTTGTAATCGAGTCTTATTTCTGTTTTGATTTCCGACTATTGAATAATATTCCTTAAATTATTAACTAATTATTAACGAATTGGTAATTCATGATTATAAATGCCAAAAGTATGGAACTACGTATACATCACTAACAAAAACATTTTGCTAAATTTTAGTAAATCTGTAACAAAATTTATAGTTTCTGAAGTTGGCGTAATACCTATGATGTTTCAATTAGTTTGAATAGATTACATGTTGCATTAAACGAAAATACTGAGTCCTTTGATATTAATTGGCGTTATTGAGTTACACTGCAATTTACAGTTACAAAGCATACTCAATATTACATTATTAGCGTCAAATGTTTGAAATCAAACTTTATTGATTAAAACTTTATTTTAATGTAGTATTTAAATAGATTTAAAATAATTACTTTGTTCCATCTTTAAAACGCCGGTTTCACGGTTTTGAAACACAAAATATGGTACTTTAAACATGGACGGTCAAAGACGTGACTAAAGTATTGTAGTCACGGGTTTTAGGTACGGGGTGAAGCTTGCGTTTGCGCATTAACCTCTGGTGCAGTACAAGGTGTATTTATAATCTTACATTTCCCAGTAGTGTACGAGCGAATTTTGAAGATTTAAAATATACAAGTTTAAATATAAAATCGGCAACATGAAAATAGAGTGTAAGTAGAAAAAAATAGCGTAAGAATCTAAATCAATCTTGTGACAAAAACTTCCGTTTAGCCATTTGATACTTAATATACTATTAAACAATTTAGTATTCAATTCTCTCTGTTATTGATTGAGAGTCAAGACAGGCGTAATGAAAAAGAATTACCTTGCAGTATCATGATTGTTTCTTTTTTGTTCTCACTTTTATTTTGTGTTCTATTATTTATCATCATCAACTTGCTTTATCATCACTTTTTTTGATATAGTACATATGGTTAACCAACGTGGATTTAATAATTTAATTGTTTTAGTAATAAGATATTGTTTATCGTTTTTGCCAATAACAAAATCAATGGAAAACAGCTTTATTTACTCATAATCAAAGGTAACTTTAAAACTGCTAAAGATGCAATCGCATAAAATTTACAATTTATTTCTTTAGAAATCGTAAAATAACATCATTAAAATTTTAAGAAATCTCAATTTTTTGATTTATTAGATTATACAAAAAAAACCTCAAATTTTCCAAATCAATGTCGCAAACGAAGCGGATGAAACAGACTCTGAATTGTGCAACGAACTATAATAAGCACATATACGTCTCACCTCCTATCCCTACACGTCGTGCACGTCAGATAAAGCTCACGACGCGTAGAGAGAAAAAAACACGCTTTTGTAGCTCTTTCACCAGAATGCCAGCGTGCAAATTGTGGGGACAAAGAGACTTCGCGGTTGCGTTCAATTTACGAATGAGTTATAGCACGTTGCGCGCGCTTTGCTCTATAATTTCAAAACACCTAATGCGTTCTCGCGCACCAGCAAGCTTGCATTTGCGTGCCCGGCGCCTTCGCCAACGGAACGTGTTGCTGGAGCGCACCGAACGATGTGGCGGAAGTCGCCCGAAGCCACACATTATATCTAGCCTTAATTCGTTCTAGAATGTGGGGTGCTCCAAGCGAGCTGTATTGTTAGCTGCGTGGGTTTTGTAATGACTTCGCTGCCCCAGATATTAACCGATTTTATTTGACATTTGGGATTAATCAACTCGTTTGCGGCTTCGTAATAAAAATTCTTCTTCAATTAAAATGCTTGCCGGTAAAATATTCAATATATTTTTATTGGCCGTATTTTTTGGGTAAATATTTTGACTATTTTCAATTAAATTAAATTGATGTATAGATATATCCACTGGTGATCCCAAGCTATTCAACCCTGTATGGTAATTTGTCAATTCGCCCGAATTGGGATGCTACGACGGTCCGTTTGTCAGTTCAATTCAATTTACCTCTCGCTGGCGACGTTGCGCAAAGAATACAAATACGGGGCGGTAATTTGAGCCGAGCGCTCATCAGCGTGCGGGGGTGTTAAAAATGCTGCCTTTGTATTTGCTGCAGCTATCGACAGAAACGTCGTGCTTTGTGCGCCGGGGTTAATACACTTTTTTCGTTATTGTTATTGGTAGATCGTTATTTATCAGAGTTTTAGTCAGATAACGAACGCTTAGCTAATGAAACGCAAAATAATTGTTGTATTCAAAAACTAGAATTTATTTTGGTTTATTTTGTTGATCGATTCAAGAAATTGTCAGTTTATTTATTTAGGGAAACAAACAAACCACATAACCTCATTATATTTACAAGTTTTATAACCTGATCATATGTTGAAAAAGCTTCTGCTAAATGAAGTTGTGTAGATTCTTTGTGTGTTGACGCACTACTTGCCTGTTGTGACCGTAAGATTACCGAATCCGTACAATCCTTAACTTCAAATGTGTTTTCAAAAACAATACAAATACTTTATGTTCAAGTATAGCCGCAATTTGAGGATAGTTTAAGACGGTTAACACAGAAAATTATTTGATTATGGTTTTATCCAAATTAAAAATACCTATTTTGACCACTATTATGTATTTTTATTATACTACTAGCTTTTACTCGCGACTTCGTCCGGGTAGTGTTTAGAAAAAATGTAATTCGTTTTTACTCTTTTGTTCTAGACATAGTATCTGTCAATTCTATCAATAATATTCGCAATTTTATTTAAAAGAAATTAATTATATAAAGAATTTCTAATAATGCACTTCAGCGCGCCATCTCGGATTCAACTATTTAACTATAACTATGATTGAATCTCAATGCCAACTTTTATCCTATATAGAGCTGTTTTTAGGTTTTTTTCGGCAATTATTTGAATTTTTCTCGCCGTAAAAACCATCCTTGGACTTTAACGAACATTTAAAAAAAAGAATTGCCCAAATTGGTCTAGGCGTTGTTGGCTTATGCGCTTACAAACAAATTTTGCGATTCATTTTTATATTATAGATTATACTACAAAAGATACAATTACCATTAGAAAATATTACATTACATCCAATGTCCCAAATTATATATGTCGATGCAAAAGCTAAAGAATTTTATTTAGTAGCCACAATAAAGACAAATATGACAGCAGCAATCTGTTCTTCTTCCCATAGAATACTTTGTAATTGTAAAGATGTTTTAAAACCTAAATTTGGTTTTTTCCTTTATTATTCATGATGATATTTAAAGTTACAGCGTTGAAAATGTGCCTGGGAAATTTCCACAAAACGCTGAAAAAATCAATTATAATTTTATCGTTGCGAACATTCGCAACACTTTACGAGCATCAAGCACAATTTCAGCTCGACCAATTTTCTAAAACAAATACAATTACTATTTAATGCATCTTGGAGCAGCTTTTACTGCGGTATAAATTAATTGCCAAGTTTGATGGAGAAAATGGCATCATTTTATTTTCGAAAACACATTATTGTTTCTAGTTCCATTCTTTAATATTCAATTTTAATTGCATTCAAATAAATTAAAACCTACAACACGTAATATTAATGGATTATGTATTCCGTGAGCTGTCTAAAACTAATTAACGAGTAGTTTCGTGCCGATTGGGATGATTGTGTGTTAACATGCAAACGTTATTTATTTTTTAATATTCACATTCATTTTGATGAATTTAAAATATGTTTAATGCAGTTTTTCGATATTAATTCACTTTAAAAGACATTTTAAAATGCTAATATACTGCGCCGTGCAGGTATTTTAAAGAATAACAAGAGCACTTGTTGCATTTTGTGTTGATCTTGTTGTTGTTTACATTAAACGTTTTTTTTAGTTTTATATTCTATCTGCTAGCAAAACAGTATGACCTATATAATCCACACAACATATAACCTTAAAAGTAACTGAATAAAATGATAAAATCGCAAAAATTCACACTTTTAGCGAATGATTTAATCAGTAAATTATATTATACTGTCCATTAACTTTACCTAAACAGTCTAACCTATGTAAATTAAAATTTCAAAGTACTCATTTTGGCATGTGTGAATTGTGAATATTCCACGCGATTCCATTCCAATGGCAAACAAATTAATTCGTAGCCAAAACATCACCAAACTCGCCGAAGAGTGCTAAACGTTATGATTAATTTTAGCCTGTTGATTGACGCGTGATTCATTCATTCGCTCAATTCGAATCGGCGAAAATATAAATTCGACACGCACCGAAATATGAACGAAACGTAAATTGTGAATGGATGGAATTGAATTTGTAAGAATTGCACGTTTTCAAATTTTCGAGCGTCATTGTTTGTGCGTACATTGTTGAAAATTCGACGAATGTTTTGTGAACGATGGGAAACACATGATTCTTAATTTAAATTTGATTTAGATCAGAGCGAACGGATCTGTAAGGGCAAAAAGTTGTTTGGTTGGTTAGCGGTTTGAGCGTTAGGGGTAGCCACGTACGGCTGGTTTATTGCATTTGCGGATTTGTAGCTATCGAGGGGTATTATTGTGGAAAGTGTTGCAAAAAAAAAGGCATAGATTGCGCACTTGCGCTTCACGCTCACGTCCTCGTCCGCCATTTCGTTTCAATCGAAACAGCCAATCGACCTCACACATCACGAAGTGCAATAAAACGTAGAAACAATCCATTCCACCGTGCACTGAAAACCGATGATAAGTTTTTTTAAAGTTATTTAAGTTGTCAAATTTTGTTATAAATTCAATTATGCAAAGTTGCGACGCATGCGCACCATGTGATTTAATCATTACCCTATCTTTTGATGTGGCTGATACATAAATGTTGTGTTTTCAATACATTTTCATTGTTTTAACAGATAATTTCATAATATATGAACAGATGTGTCAAAAATGTAACTGCACACGTGAATTCACACAGTCCAGTTTGTTTTTTTACAGCCACGCGTCCCAAATTAATCTGAGAGTTCAGTGACACGCTTCGAAATAGAAGCGCATTTTTTGAATGGTGCATTGCATAAATATCGCATCACGACTGATTCAAAATAAAAACCCGCGAGCGTGCCCCGCTTCAGGCACGTTCACAACGTTTGCACGTCGTGCCATCATCAGAATGTTCATTAGTTTACAGCGTGCAGCCAAGTTTTTATGATGTCTCTTAGGATTTTGGTTAATTAAGTTTTTAAACGCAATTTACAGCATGGAATTATGCACAAAGCTATAAATTAGCGGAGATATTTAACGAAAACATGTTCTTACATTACAGAAAAATTGTGTAATATGCAATGTAATTATCTAATTAAAAGTAACCCAACTTTGTGACATCCAAATAATTAACGGTATTAATCATAAAATCACAATTTACATAAATTACATTACATTCAACGTTTCAAAGTTTCGAATGTTAATTATGTGCGCAACGTTGTTAAGTTGATTGAATATTGTTTTTTTTTTGTTTACTTTACTTAATTATAATAATGCTTATGTAATTTATGCATTACTATTTTTAGTAAAAATGTAATTAGTTTTAACTTTTTCGTTCAAAACCTAATATGTGTCGATTTCATTAATAATATTCGCAATTTTATTTTAAAGAAATGAGAAATGCTAATATTGAACTTAAAAGTCATCTTGGATTCTATTAATAAAAAAATTATATAAATGTCATTATCTTTGATATATTAATAATTATTCTGAAATTTGGGGCGAAGATAAACCCAAAAATGATAGATCATCAAAATTGCTCTTCTGACGCGGTAATATGTCTACGTTTTGTATATAGATTTTCGAATATTAAATTGACAAATCAATTTTTAGTTCCAGCATTTGTTTACACGTACATAAATTCTTCAAAACATTTTGACATTTATTTTCTGTTATTTTTTAAAATTAAATGCTTTATCTACATTTCATAGTCACTACAAAAAAATCTCTTTTGTTATACCACTGCTATTTATATAGGTCTATATCGACAAGCGCGTAATGTGAGTATTTACGGTCCGACGTCTTCGACATGTCGTATTTATTCAGGCGCCTGGAGCTTAGTGGCAGCCATCGCGTCGCGACGTTCGCATTCGCTTCATCTGCTGCGATGCAACTTGTGCGTTTTCACACGAGGACTTTTAGAAATTCCATAACATTTCAAAACTTGCCCATGCAATTCATCACCAATATTGCCGCACGGTATAATTCATGCTTTATATGTGAAGGTTTATCAAAATAATATTAGATTCTGGTAGAGAAGAAGTAAGAGTTCATGCTTCATTTTTATTGTTAAGCAAAAAGAAGGTTAATCAGAAATCTCAGGAAAGTCAAAAATGTCAGGAGAACCCATCCCAAACGGATAGAGTACCCAACCAATCAACGTCTTCAGTATATACGGGATACCCCAAACAATAAGTAATATCCATCGGACAATATTGGTAATCAACCCGATAAAATGTAAAAGTATTGATCCGACATACATGGTTATGCCATTATTTTCCAATGGATCTTGCTCAGACAAGACGACATGTAGCATAAAAGTCAGTATAACGAATGATATCCAGATAACCTAAAACAAATTTCAATTATGGAAACAATTAAGAATACATTCAAATTATCCATAAAACCATTTTAGCTTTTCATTTCAATTTCATTCTCTGCACAATGTGCAAGGAACTGCAGGTCATATTTAACGTTATAATAAGTGGTCGTTACAATGAGAAACAAAATATATTAGAACCTTAAATTATCCCACAGACCGCATATCACGCATTTGTTCATCACGTGAAAGATTTAGTCTGAATTTCTTAAACCTAGTTTCCGAGTTTAACCGAGTTTCATAAAAGCTAAATATGATTTTACATCTTGTGTTGCATTCACAGGAGTAGGGTTAAAGGATTTTTTTAACGTGTTATGTAGCCAAACAAAATAGCATATAAATCGATTTTCAGTAGGGGAGAGTAGGGTAATGGGAGTCAGCGGGTAATGGGAGTCACCCATAAATCCACGAAACAATAGTTACGAGTACCGCGTAAACGGCGTTCCTACCTCCGGTCTGGCCCCCCAGTGCCACCCCCAAAAAATCATGCAAATCGGTGCGTGTATCATTGAGATACGCCAATATTTTATTTTTGAGCTCCGCTGATCTAATTTTACGTCCACGCAAATTAGAATATAAGTGTCGAATATCTTGCAATATTCGAATGAAACTTTTATATAGTCTTAGTTAAACATTCAAAATCGTGATGTGCAGTTCAGATTACATTAATGTTTTGAAGAAATATTTTTTTTGTTTTTTTTTCACAGTAATTGCAATTGTGGGCAATGGGAGTCATGCGACTCCCAATGGACGTTTTTGTCTTTAGTCCGCTCTAAATGGCCTATAAAAAGCAATGTGACTTATTTTTCAATAGCCTTCATGCAGAAACGATACTGCAGGAAAGTAACAAAACTTATGATTCCTATATTGGCACTGATGACTTATGCCAGGGCGATGGATGAAGATTTGGGAAACTGATGTCTAATGTGCAACGATTTAAAAAAAAAACAATTAAATGTGGTTCATAGCACTTCATTTGGGCTATGGGCTCATGTGAAATGCACTGGGTGGGACTTTGCGGAATATTATGTTTGCGATATCTGCTAGATTTCGTTTGATTCCGATTGTCCCCAGGGTGACCACCATTACCCGCATGTCGGTGTAATGGGAGTCAAATCTGTTTTTTTTTTAAACTTTAATAATATCCAAAATTGATTGTCAAAGTGACTGAAAATTATTTCAAATAATAGGTATTTAAGTAAACAATGCTTATAAGCGATTGCAATAAGTATTTCGTTTATAATTTAAATTATATTTGAGTTCTCCCTTAAGTGACCCCCATTACCCTCTTTTACCCTAACATAAATTTTCGTAAAATTTGTCATCAATAAAATTATTGAAAGTAATTATTGATGATTCTATTTGCTGCAACAACCCGAATGCCATGCTGCTCTTTTAAGGATTCTTTTTACATTAAAAACTAAATTGGTTGCAAGTTTGCAAAGTACGCATTTAAACATGATGTAATAACAGTACATACCTTCATGTTAATTGTGAAGTTGTAACCAGTTAAAGAGTAGTATTGGTACTAAGAACTAAATGTAAGGAATTTTCTTATTTGTATGAAAAACTAATCATAATTCATGTATTAGGTATTACCTTCATTTACACAGCATTATATTAAATTATTAAAGTTTTATTTGTTAACTTGAGAATTCAATTGAGAATTTATTATTTATGGATAACATACGATTAAATTAACAATGTAAATGTTACAGTAGCTAAATATTAACATAGATTTTGAATTAAAAATTCTTATCACCTTAGCATTTATGGAAGTTTTTTAAAAAATATTCCTAGCAGCAAAAACATTCCTTCATTTTTAACTTTGTAATGAGTATTGCTACCAATTTATTATTTTAATAAATATCAATTTATTCTAGCTATCTTTATGTGTCAGCCACGTGTATGTGTGATAAAAAACCGCAAAGTATTAAGAATCTTACCTCAATAATTGGAATCAAGAAAATTAAGAGAAATAAATATTTATCTATCAACTAGCTTTTGCCCGCAACTTCGTCCCGGTACTGTTTAATAAAAATGTAATTCGTTTTTACTCTCTTGTTCTAGACATAGAATGTGTTAATTCTATCAATAAGATTCGCAATTTTATTTTAAAGAAATTAATTATATAAAGAATTGCTAATAATGCACTTCAGCGCGCCATCTCGGATTCAACTATGTATTCACCTACAACTAGGATTGAATCTTAATGCCAACTTTTAACCTATAGAGAAGGGCTGTCTTTAGGGTTTCCCCGAAAATTAATCAAATTTTTATCGGGGTAAAAACCGTCCTTGGACTTTAACAAACATTTTAAAAAAAGAATTGGCCAAATTGGTGTAGGCATTGTTGAGTTATGCGCTTACCAACAGAATTTGCGATTCATTTTTATATTATAGATAAACGTATTGAATTTTCACGAACATAGAGTATAATTCTACATGCCGTAAAATCAGACTATAGATAAAACACACGTATTTATACAGCGAGTGTCGATTTAATAACCGTATAAATTATTGCAGCGTAGTGCGTACGCCGCCGGATTAAATTTAAATCTAAACGATAAACAGTGTAAATCTTGTGCGAGATTTTATTGAAAACATGGCTCCCGCGAAACAAAGCAGGCTCACCGGCTCACGTTTTAATGCGGCCATCTTTGATATGTTCTGAATGCTTGATATTCCCTTTCTGAAAGATGAGCGGAAGTAAAGACTGTACAATGCGAGCAAACCTAGACAATTGAAATCCGCTGAAACGGAAATTATAAGAGCGTTTCTATGAAAAAAGTTGAAGGAAAAGAAACATTTTACTTCAGTTATTAAAAATGTCGAATAATGATGTCTCATTGTGCCTACAATGGAAGTAATTGTAGTTTAGTTGGTATGTTCTTTAATTTAACTTTTTCATTAGGATGCGGAGTTTATTTGATTTTAACTGTTTTATTTTTGTTTGTTAAAAGCAGAAAAATGTCAGAGATTAATTTCTAATTCCTGGTGTTATTATCAACGCGTAGATGCAGAATTTTTAATGTTTTTTTATTAATAACTTGACATCGGATTATATGCACTAAGCTAAAATATGCATATGCAAATATGCCAAAACTAAGAACAACTAGAATGATATTTACAACGTAAATTCTTAAAATGAAATTTTTTTTATAACAAAAAAATACCTGCAACACATTTTTCCTTTTATTTTATTAAGGCAACAGTATTTTAACATTATATACAAACCTGCAAATGTGAATATTCTGATAAATAATAATAACACACTGTATAAAAATGTTTTCGTGTCTTTTCTTTGTTCATTTATTTTCTCGTTTGTATATATTTTATGCCTCCTTTCAATATTTTCACAAAAATACGAAAATTCGTATTTTTATGCCCATCGATGAATGCCATAAATCATTCGGGAAATTAATGTTTCCTCTTCGGTTTCGGGTCGCCGAATCTGTGAAGATAAACTTTGCGACGCGCATAAAAATTCGCGTCTCGCGTTTATTCGTTTATGCGCTCATCCGCGAGCGATTGGCGGTTGAGTTGTGGCGTGGGCGCTAAAATGTCAGAACAAAAATATCGCGGCGAGCGTGTTATCGCAATAAATTAATGATTAAAGTGAGAATTTCACGCTCGATTAAGACGCCGCGCCGCGCGAAATGACGCGTCGGACGTTTACGCTGTTTGCGTGTTTGTCTGCGATGATGAAAGAATTTCTTCGTGTTCGAGCGATGTGCAATGCAGCTGCAAAAGGGTACGGCGGGCTTTTTTTAGAACTGTGATTGCTTTGATGTGCTATTATTGTTATTGCACTTTGCAGCGCATTCCGACCTACTGCGGCGAGCGCAGCGCACTTGGAATGTTTATTCATTGCATATAATTTAATTTTAATAAGATATCCAACAATGCGATGCTTTGTTTCATTGTTAAGATTATTTTAAAATTTAATATTTCTTTAAAATTTGTTTATGGTTCTTAAAAATTAACAAAAAAAACTTTTGCGCCATGTTGCTTTTTGGCATCTTCTGAGCACAGCATGCGAGCATTTCTGTTGCTCCGCCATTGGCACAAGAGCAGAGGAAGTTGTAGGGAGAGATCGACAATTAATGTGATTAGGAAACTTTCGTTCGCTTGCCGCCGACAGGCATCTCGTTCTTTCCACGCTTCAACATAATGTTGGTATATTGGCCAGCGGCGGGCTTGCGATACGCGTTACTTTTTCCGCTCTGTTTCGTCTCGGTGCCGAATTTGAATTTATCGAACGACGCGAGAAAAGTAACGGGGATAAAACCGTATAACAGCTTTATTTACTTGCGGCGTTTGACGGGAACGTTTCCGGAAAACGGAAAGTGGCGAAACGCCTGTGGGCACTTTGATTACCTCAGTTGCGCGTGGTTACCTGGAAGCGGAGATATAAAACGTAATTAATCGAAGGGCGATGGAAAATTACGGGAAAGCGGCACTCATCATACATCAACGTCATTATGATCGTTGCTATCAAGCCATAAATATTGTCTCAGTGCTTACATTACATTAAATTACTACACGGGTAGCTGGCAATGATAAAATGGAAAATTAATGTTTTCAGTTTGGAAATTGATGTATTTTAGCGATACATATTCAGTTATGTATTTTGAATTCGATTTCCGATGAAGTTATTAACGAACTCGGGCGAGCGCGACAATTGCGGCCGGAAGTTATGAAAGTTGTGTTTCAGCAGATTTCAGTACCGACTAATTGGAGTCCTATATGCTGCGACATCAGGTTAAATTCGATTAGGCTTACATAATATAACCAAAGCGTGAATAGCAACAATACATTTCAATTAGCGTATAATGTGTTGCCTATTAATATTTGATTCTTTCGTTTGACATCTGAAGAAGCATAATGTAATAAAAGACGCTTGAATGTTAATTAATTCAAAAAAGGTTTTGAAAGAGATTGCTTTGACCATATTCTTTGGCTTTTTGTATGTTTTGTTCACTCCGCTCAGGTGGAGGAAAGTTGGATAACTTTCTGAGAGTACTCTATGGATCCGGATCCATATAGATATACATGTAGTGGATCCAAGCTTAGTTGCGTAATGGCCCCAAACAGAGCCTATAAGAAGCAGTGATTTTGTTGCAAATCTAGAACTGCAAAGGAAATCACCAAATTGCGGCGTGGAGGTTTATCCAAAATAAATTGGATATACATTTAGTTTCAGTTGTGTCTCATAACCTCAAATTAAGTCTGATTATAATTTATAGTATATCTGTACCTAAATCTCTTCTTCTTTTTTAGGTTAGATTTTGCACGAAAATAAAAATAAATTTAATTTAACATCCTTGTAATTTATTTGGATGTTGCATGTTTAGTTGCGCATCTTTATGTTTCTTTGTTCGATGTTTTTCTTTTATTTTACTGTGTGTACTCTGTGTGCTTTCCGCACGCGCTTCACACACAATTTGCTGTTTCCGCTTTTCTTCTCTCAATCTTTCCTCCCATCCCAGAAACGCTCCCTTTATATGCGCGCTCGCGTCGTTTCCCCTCTATTTATCTCATCTCTCTTTATATTTATGAATATGCACGAATTTTCGCCAGTCCTTGAGCGAAAAATGTAAACGAATCGCTATGCGAGATGCAGGGGTGCGTTGCATGTTTAAGGAGCGCGCGTCGCGGCGCGAGAAAGACACAAAGATGACCTTATGTGACCTGCCTCAAATCGATTCTTCTTTCCGGTCCTTCGCCGCCTTTGCCTTCACGTGGCGATGCACCCTCAGCGCTGCCGCCGTCGTCGCTGCCACGCAATTCGGTATCGACGTCATCGTTTTGCTTTATCTCCATTCGTCGCCACTGTTTCAGCCTATTTGCTGTTTCAAAGGCTATGGAATTCTCAAAAAAAGGAAGTTTTCCGCAGGGAGACGAACACTCTTTCATATCTACCGATCGATACATCCATCAAAAGCTCGGTAGTTGGGCAGTCGATTGTGGTTTTAATAAAAGCAATTTCATCGGATTAAAAATTGGTAGATGTAAAGTTTGAAATAAAAATATAAAAAATATACGCACGCGCTAGTTGAATTACATCATAACCTTTAATTTATTTTTTACTTCTATCTAGTTTGTAATTCACCCTGAATGAATAAGATACATTTTCTGCAAAATTCTAAACTCAGTTTTACGAGTAATATACATTTTTCTTCGTTTAATAGAAAAATTATCAAAAGAAATGAGAAATCTTGAAATGAAATATAATATTCAGTCGATTACTATGAAATAGTAGCTTTTTGTCCCTTCCTTTGATGTTGGAGTGGTAATCAAATTAAATTGGAAAATGAAAGAGTAATAAGTGCTAAAATCAGTTCCGCTTGTTTCTCACAGATGCCCGAATTCGACCCGTCGCCGCTGGTATCAAAGACAAGACCGTCTCTTCCCTGCGAGATTATGCGGTGATCTGTAGGTACCTCACCGAATCCGCACTTTGTTCGGGGGCAGGGCCATCTCGGCTGGGATCATGGGCTGCGGGCACAGCAAAATTAACATTTATCCCAAACGCAATCGCAACAAGAACGCCTCTGCAAAGAAAACCGGTAAGTTCATCTCATCTCACTATCTATAAAAGCTATTCTCAAAAGACAATTATCAATGCTTCAACTTTCAACATTATGATAATCACATCTTACTTCTGACTCTCTTAATAACCTAATTTAATAAAATTTACGATTACACAAAATTCCAAATGCTGCGATAAAACTTTTGTGCGGGATTCATCGCGACGTCACGCCGATTTCGAGTGAGTTATAAAGCATGCTGGTAATAAAGCGCCCTGGAGGCCCTCGAGCCGTCGACTTATATATAGATGCACTCATAAATAAGAAGTGGACGCGTCGGTAGGGTCGGGACCTATGTCTACGTCTACGTTTCGACGATATTGTTCTCACGCCTTTGGGACAAAATCTCTATCAACGTCTATGCGAAAAAAAAAAGAGTCCTATATGTAAGTACTAGGCGCAGTACTCGCATAAAGGTATTGACTGATAAAGGGGATGACGGCGCTATTATCGACTATGCGATATTTTTATTTTTATCCTTTGATCCTGCCAAGGTAACAGCGACGTCGATATACAACGTCTGCACGAGATGCGTAAACTCATAAATACCACACGCAAAATGAAAAGAATCAAAAATTGTTAGAACTTTAGTTTTTGTTGTGATTATTTGATAGGAATTTAAATCTAAGCGAGAAGTATTTAACTATGGTTAGGTAATAATTTTTACTTTAGGCAACCCAATTTACACTGTAAACGATAGCGCTCGTTTTGCATTCAAGCAACGCCTCCACCGCCGCCGGCGGCGACGTGCATGTTTATAAATTCAAGCCGTATGCTACGATAGACGCACGAACGAAGAGTATATGAATATATGATATTATCATCTGCTCTCTGGCGCAACGCCATTACGAACTGACGCGGTATTGTAGCCTTCTTTGTATGTGTTTATGTATACGCTTCGCATATAATCACTATGAGGGCTTGGATGCGTGATTGATGCGATATAAATTTGCCAAAAACGAAGATTTATTTCGTTGCTGGCGCATGGAAGTCGCGAGGGCACAGTAAATATTGATCACCGCCGACGATGATCATCGGATGGGCGGGCCGTATTGTTTAGAGACCATTAAAAACGCGCACGAAATAGGTCACTGTACTCGGTTATAGTCTCTCGCATCGATTCGATCGTGATTTTTGCGAACAAAGCGCTTTCCCGGCAATCCACTGCTATGTAAATTCTCAAATTATAATCTATCAAATTCTGTCATACATGAATCATTTGCGAAATGAAACAATCCAATTAATTTTAGGTGTACGAGTATTACTAGTTTTATGATTGTAAATGAAGTTATTTAACTATGGCTTAATACTCGTATTTCTATACAATTACAAAAACGAGAAGTCAAAGTATTGTAATTCTATTGTGTTATATGCAACCCATTGTACATCAAATTATTATTCTATTTATGAGGAGTACATTTTTAAAATGTTATTTGTGTTGAAAGCCTTGAACTATGAAAAATTGCTTATTTTAATAAAATGTAATTTTATTGTGTACATAGTGCATGATGTTATGCGTTTGAATACTTTGATGTTACGATTTTTGCAAAGCAAACATATGTCCAATACGAGTGTGTGCCACCACAAAAATATTAGTACACATTTGCCACCATTTACATCCACTTCCTATTTATTCTCTCGTAGAAATCATATCGCGACCCTGCACACATCGGGTTACTCGTGTCAAGTTGTCCCGAGCTATGTGTTTTGCAGAACCAAATTTCGCTGGCGGCGTTGTCGTCCGCGCTGGCAGTGTGCCCGAATGATTGTCACCAAACGGATGCGCGCAAGATGCGATACGACGGCGGCGACTCGCACACCCATGTAAATGCGAATGAAACCACAACACGACAAGTATCAACACATCAAACGAATACGCCGCACCTCTGGCCACGGTCGACACTACGTTATCAGTTCTATTTATGTGTCAATTCGTGCGTGTGCCCCAATAATGACAAATACAGCGGCATGTTTCTCACCAATGAATCTGCTGCATTCGGGTTATGTTTGACAGGTGATATTCATATACACCGAGCAACTTCTGTTTAGTTAAGTTGTCTAGAGTTGATTCTATCGATGTTTCATAACAAAATTTGTTTTTACTCGTTTTCACTTACTTACTCGTATTGAGTTTGGTAGAGAGACGGATTAGTTTAAGTACGAGTACTTAGATTTAGACTATGAAACTGCAAAGTGCTTCAGTGTATTTTTGGATCGGTAATTTGCATAAAATTGGACTATTCGATTTATAAACATGTTCCAAATTTACACCTTCCGTGTTATTTGCAATGCGTACAAATGTGATTTACATTTTTCGAGTTTAAAGTACACCTACGTCTAGTTAAACCGCACAAATCGATGCAGCATTAAATATTCAATAATTTTTTTCGTTATTTTGTTGGATAATAATTGCGGCGTAACAACTCTTGGGTACAAATATAGTTACTTATAAATGTACGATTGATGTCTCTAATTATTTTCCATTATAGTGACACGCTAGTTGATAGTAACTGGATAATTTATTAATTTTTTAATTAACGTATAATTAGGTCAACAATATGAAAGATTAAATAATGGAAACCTCATTCAATTTTAAATTTATGTTGCGGAAAATTTTATTTTACTGGATGCGGTTTATAATATAGTTATGATTTTTTTTTGACATTTTAGACAGTTAAAACTTTTTAGGCGGATTTCACCATTGCTATCACACGTGCAGCGAGTTATAAACTGTTGAATGATAAACTTTTCAATTGAACTGTTTCATGTTTACCGTAGCGCATAACCGCAATCCACTAATTTAGCATTTTCGACGCGCTTTCAGCGAATGACATGAATTAATGCAATTCACACATGTATCAACACTATCGTGCAATTCAAATCAATTTGCTAAATAACATATTATCATATTGTAATTAAGTTTGTTTCATATAATCAGTACACGAACTAATATTAGAAATGCGAATGTGAGTTTGTTGTTTATGACACTTTCACATAAAAACCACTCAATCAGTATTTATAAATTTTGTTATTGTGATATTTTTGACATAGGAAAAACAAATAAAGCCACTTTTGATAGTAAAAATATAAGTTGCGTAGTGTTGAATCTATAATATAAAAATGAATCGATAAATCTGTTGGTAAGCGCAACTTAACAACGCCTAAACCAATTTTGGCCAATTCTTTTTTTTTTAATGTTCGTTAAAGTTTAAGGACGGTTTTTACGGTGAAAAAAATTTGTATAATTTCCGAGAAAACCCTAAAGGCCACCCTTTTCTATAGGATAAAAGTGGGCATTGAGAGTCACTCATAGTTATAATTAAATAGATGAATCCGAGATGGTGCGTTGAAGTGCTTTATTAGCAATTCTTTATATAATTAATTTCTTTAAAATAAAATTGCGAATTTTATAGATAGAATTGACACATACTACGAGTATATCTAGAACAAGCGAGTAAAAACAAATTACATTTTTATTAAACAATACCGGAAGTTGCGAGCAAAAGTTTGTTGATAGATAAATATTTATTTTTCTTAATTTTCTTGATTCAAATTATTGAGGTAAAATTCTTAATACTTTGCGGCTTATTATTTATTAAAATAATAAATAGGTAGCGATACTCATTACAAAGTTAAAAATGAAGGAATGTTTTTGCTGCTAGGAATATTTAAAAAAAACTTCCATAAATGCTAAGGTGATAAGAATTTTTTATTCAAAATCTATGTTAATATTTCGCTACTGTAACATTTACATTGTTAATTTAATCGTATGTTATCCATAAATAATAAATTCTCAATTGAATTCTCAAGTAAACCAAAGAAACTTTAATAATTTAATATAATGCTGTGTAAATTTAGGTAATACCTAATGCATGAGTTATGATTAGTTTTTCATACAAATAAAAAAATTCCGTACATTTAGATGTTAATACCAATACTACTCTTTATCTGGTTACAACTTCACAATTAACATGAAGGTATGTACTGTTATTACATCATGTTTAAATGCGTACTCTGCAAACTTGCAACCAATTTAGTTTTTAATGTAAAAAGAATCCTTAAAAGAGCAGTATGGCGTGTGCTTTATTGCAGCAAATAGCATCATCTGTCTATTCTCCATCTTGTCAAACACAATCTAAACACAAAAGAATCATATTTATATTTTAATTTACCCTTACTACCTTAATAATAGTGATGTCTTCGGTGAAACACTACACATTGCTCGTAGTTCTAACTTTCAAAAATTTTATTACCGGAAAATCTTTATGAAAATTTACATTTCTAAAGTTCGATTTCTATGCTAATTTGTTTGGTTACATAACACGTAAAAACAAAATCCTTTAACCCAACACCAATGAATGCAATACAAAATTTAAATCATATTTAGCTTTTATGAAATATTTACAGACGCACTTAGCAGGTTAATTGAGTTTATAACTAGCTTTAACGTGACGAAGAGATGCATGCATGTATATTCGCGGTCTGCGAATTAATCCAAAGTTTTATTATTTTTTGTTTCTCTTTGCAACGACATCTTACTATGACCTGAAGTACCTTGAACATTATACAGAGTTTGCAATTGAATTGAGAAACTACAATGGCTTTATAGATAATTTAAATGTATTCTTGAGTGTTTCTATAAATTAAATTTATTTTAAGTTATCTGTATATCATTTGTTATGCTGTTTGGGCTCGGTTCCATTATAGACTAACCTTCTTTTTGCTTAACAATAAAAATGAAAATAAACTATTTCTTCATTCTATCTTAATTAATTAGCAATAAATATAACTCTTTGAAGTTTCACTTCTAGTATACTCACACATAATTTTTAATAAATTCATAATTAAATAACTAATAAGTGAATAATTGTAAATTTTCCAATCTCCTTAAATATTGCATTATTATTCATTGTTTTTTATTAAGTATAATACAAATCGCAATGACGATAAGATGCAATTATTTTTTCTTACTTTTTTTGTGGTGGCGGTAATGCAGAGAGAATTAACTGAGATTTTATGCAGAACCGAATATAATGTTTATCAAAATCGACTATAGTACTTCCTGGGACGTCCAATACGTATTCTTTTTTTACTAAACTGGCTCCAAATTATATTTATATATACATTACCTTGCAAAAACAAAAATAATCATTAGTAAAATATATATGCAATATCATTAAATATTCCACAAGCATTCGTCATCGGTTTGTTGTTTACGACATTCGGATTATACTCGTACCTATATACTTGACGACCTTTTTCGATTATCATCCAATTACAGCTAGGTTTTCAGCCGAGCAAAAGAAGCTTTCTCGTTAAAGGAGTTAACGTAATGTCATTAAATAGGAATAATCATCACACGAGCAAATAGATTCACCAGTTCAATATTGATGAGCAACGTTAAAAATGGAACTACGTTTCGATTGCCTAAGGATGCGTCCTCGTCAGCGCCGATAAGGAAATCAATATGCAACACTGCTAAACGTTTTATGAGTGCTTACTGATAGGGAATAATGAAAGGGAGAATCAAAGTGGGCGTATAAGTTGATGTATAATTAAGGTCTTAATAAGGCTACATATTTACGAGTATATTTATATTAAATATAAAGGGATTTTAGGGTCTTCAATGCACCGTAAAATGAAATTAACTTATTTTACTCAGTGTTTTAATGCCACTCGATATTTTCATTCCTTATTTTTGCTCTTGCAATCGTAATTAGTCAATAAACAATATAGCTAAGTGAATGCAAATCGAGATCATCTGACAAGTTTACATCATGAATATTTCAGTTGCAGGAAATTAATCCGTAGCTTAGCAAAGCACGGGCTGAATAATAAACGAAGCGAGCTGACGTCGTTTGCAATAATGCCACTATGTTGTATTATTCGATGTGGCACATTGCGTCGGCGAGTAACGCGCACTGCGTCGTCAGAAGATGCGTCGAAACTGAAGCAGAAGTTGTAGTTGCGACGTGCTCAGAAGATAAAATGTTGGTTGCTACCCAAACCCCCAATTCGCTCACTCCATAGGCAGTTTGGATGCGCGGGATGTTTGTTGGTCGATAGGAAAGTGGGTGGCGCACGAGTACTCTTTGAGAGCATGTTTTCACACTGCAAAATTGACTTCATTCTTCTTTCGACGTCATTCGTTATCATTTCGTGAAATTGTAACAGATAACATCGTTTTAAGAACAGAGATAATTATTTTACAGCTATCACTTACTCGTTACATTTACAGTCTGCAATGTTTCTTCATAAAACACAATTTCAATTAACAAAACCAGTGGTTATATTTATTGAGGTTAAGTAATGATATATATTATAGTGTGTGCATAAGTTGCATGTAGATTTGGTTGCCTAGTGCGTTGTTTGTCAAAATTAACTGTGGAAGCAGTATGATAAATAGTTGGCATTGTTTTAAATATTTACACATATTTTGAGTTGAAATGCAACTCTCAGGAAATGTTCGCAACATTTGAAAGATCCGAACGCTGGCTCAGCTCGTCCTGTTTATTTAACCAAGCAGCTGAACGCGCGGATTGATTCGGACACATGCGTGCGCTACTAAGTATCAATAAAAACGTTGCCGGTCTCAAATATTTAGAATCGATTTACTACTTCACAGCCGCCATCCGCGCACAGGCGAAACATCAAAGTCGATCGGATACGAGCGACGCCACAAACGCCGAAATCCCAAATCCGCAGACGTTAATCTTTTCAATCGGAACGATTTTTTTTTCCGTTCTTAAATTGAGCGAAATATCGAATATATTTTATTTTGATGTAAACATGAAGTGTGTTGTTGCTTTGAAATGAATTGCCGGCACCTGTGCCATCTTGTCGTTTTAATCAAAAGGATGTAATTACCACGAAGGCGCTTTTTAATTACTTATCGAACGATGCTCGTCGATGCGCACGCCAAGCTTTTTTTATTGTGAAAATAGCGCTTTGGTCAGCTATTAATTACTAATTAAAATAACGCTATAGCTGCAAACGATGTGAATTCCCGGATTTGAGATATTTTTAGAAATTAATAGGATGAAATTTAAAAAAAAAACAATTTTAATAATGTAATGAACAGTTTTCGGTAGGAACTTAATAATAAAAAGCAAAATAGCTGACGCATGCAACGCGTCTTGTTATTTGCTTCCAGTTGTTGTTCATTTAAATTGATTTAAATAGAAATCTATTATTCTATAATTTTTCTTTTGAAGTTTATTTAGATATTCATTTTTACCAAAATTATTTTTGTTTAACGAACATGTATCGTCACTCTAGTAATCCGTTTTTGTTTTTTCTATTAAAAACCATTTGCACTCTGCAGCTTCGCCATAAAAGCATAACTCATGAATAATTTGTTGTATCTTGGGTGCTCACCTGCCGGCGTGCACCTTACGCAAATGTACTTGTTGAGTGCCAGTTTATCAAAAACCTCTTGACAACACACTTCCCAAAGGCATCACGCTACCCGTTTCACGCCCACTTGGATAAAAGCCCTCCATAGTTACAACAAGCACCTGAAAAAGTATGAGTATTTCCCAGGCGATCCAAATATTCATAATCAAATTTAAAAGTTACATAATCAAAGCACCATCGCAACCTGTAGGATCTAATCCGAATTCATTTTATAAATGCAAATGTGAGTTTCTCTGTTTACCTATGTGTACCGGTTTAATACAAAAAAAAATTATTTTGGAGAAATTTTAGTATAGAAATATTTGTGATCAAGGAAAAATGAGTAGGATACTTTTGGTTGCACACTTATAACTTGTAAGGTGTAAAATCTATATCTATAAATAATAAATCGCAAAATCTGTTAGTAAGCGCATTTGTTAAAGTCCAAGGATGGTTTTTACGCCGAGAAAAATGCGAATAATTGCCGGGAAAACCTTAAAAACAGCCCTTTTCTATAGGATAAACGTTGGCATTAAGATTCAATCATAGTTACAGTTGAATAGTTGAATCCGAGATGGTGCGCTGAGTGCATTATTAGCTACTTTTTATATGATTAAATTATTTAAAATAAAATTGCGAATTTTATTGATAGAATTGCCACATACTATGTCTAGAATATGGGAGTAAAGACGAATTACATTTTTATTAAACACTACCGGGACAAAGTCGCGAGTAAAAGCTAGTCTATAAAATAAAATTGTGTTTGTTACCACATTTATAACTCACGAACGTTTGGAGTGATTTTGATGATCTATGATTTATTGGATTTACCTCCGCCAGAAAATGCAAAATAATTATTAAAAGCTAAATTTTACTTAAAATGTATTAAATGAGTGATGAAAATTGGTGTAGAGGTTCAATCAAAGTTATAGCTAAATAATTACATCCCAGATGGCGCACAAGTGAATTATTAGCAATTCTCATTTCTTTAAAATAAAATTGCGAATCTTATTTATGGAATCGACGCATACCAAGCCTTGATCAAGATAGAAAAATTAATTACTTTTTAACTAAAAACTAATGGGGGTTGCGCAAAAGTTAGTTTTATTAATTTTAGTATAGAAGTTGAAATCTTCTTCTTCTTAATATATATAAATCTCGTGTCACAATGTTTGTCCTCAATGGACTCCTAAACCACTTAACCGATTATAATAAAATTCGCACACCATGTGCAGTTCGATCCAACTTGAGAGATAGGATAGTTTAAATCTCAAATTATAGTCGCAATTTTAATTTATTGCTAATTATTTGTCTGTTATTATTTGACAGTCACAATTATCTGTTAACTCCAAATGATTCTAACAAATGTCAATACCTTTCGACTGTTTTTATTATTAGTTGACAGATAGAAACTCATTTTGACAATAATTATAAATGTGAATCAATTTGTAAATTTGGAAATAGAAACTGTGAGTTTTAATAATGGATGTGGCACATATAGCTAAAAAAGTCTTTCAGGAATTTCGAAAATATTCGTGAAAGATAAGTCGGGACAATGTTCGACAGGGCCGCTAGTATACTTATAAAAATAAAACATGAAAAATACAAATAAGCCAACTATAATGTAATTTGTCAACATTAATAATACAAGAATGAATTATTTAATTATCGATTGGAAGTAGGTGTTGCATTGTTAAAGACTGGTGAATATTAAACGATGGACTATATAATTTTGCGCGTTTGGGACGGTGCCCCAAACACAATGGAAGTTATGTGTTTGCATTGTGTCGACCCCGTCAAATTAATGAGAATGGTGCCAGAAGCTGCCTCACGTTTGCAGGGCGTGAAGCAAACTGATGGCAAACTCGCTTAATTATTAATTGGAAATCAATGATTGCGTGTGAGGCATATATGCACGAGGCGCATGCATCCAGCACAATAATATTAATTACTAGTTAATTAATCGAGAATAGCTTGATGGAAACACATAAAATTTTAATTTTTAAAAATAGTATTTTCAGAAGTGTTTGAGACCCGGAGAGAAAATATCCATTTTGCATACTTATTTAACATTACAGTCGGCAATAACAAGCTAAAATTGTGATTACGTTGGCTACTGTTTGTGACATTCGTGAAGTCCTTCCAACGTTTAATCGCATGAATATCTTCTCTATCTCTTCTCGTTTCTCTTCTTGGCATTTCTAATGGTTGTTTGTGTATGCAAAGATTGCCGGATGCTTACGACTGACATTTTTAATACGCATTGTTTTCGCTTTGCTCCAGTGACGCCGGAGAAAGCAGACAGCGTCGATGAGGAGGCGGACAACAACGGCGTCGAGGCGGGTGAAGAGAACGCCGAGGACGGAGACAAGAAGACGATCAAAGTGAAGCCGTACGGTGGGCCGCTAATTGTTCACCCGTAAGTCGCTCGGCGGTGCGCCGCGCTTGTTATTGTTTTCGGGGGCGCGCCGCGTAAAAGATTATGTTATTGCTTGCTTTTGCAGGGAGCTGTCGGCAAGCCAAAACAATTTCTTTAAGATGCTGGACGAAAAGATTGAGAGCGTGAGTATTGTGATTTTAATACTGTCGAGATTATTAAATTTTTATTTTGTTTGGAATCTGCATTAAAAAATAAGAAAATGGGAAGAAGTATAACAATAAAGTGGTCATTATTATATGAGTAAATAGTTTTTTAACAAGAAGAAAAGATAAAGTTTTCCGAAGAGCCAGGAATAAAAGTTATAATTATTTATTTTTTATTTAAGGCATAATAGAGAAAATTAAAAATTGTTCTCAAATTCATACTTAGTACATGTTACGGTTGACAGTACTTGAAACTTATTTAACAATTTAAAGAAAACTCTTAAACATAGGTTTCACCTCTCTTTACAAACTATGATGCAACTGATTGTATATATTTTATCACCATGAACAATATATCAATTGAAGTTGCAGCTATTAATGCTATTAAGTCAAAAGATATTTTAATACGGTTAATACAAATATTTCTACGTACAGATATTATTAAGTTTGAATAATTAATGCGACTACTCACTAAGCTGCCAGGCACCTTCACCAAATTTGTGTTAATTAGTTACATTTTCAAGATAAGAAATTTGCGAAATTTTTGACGTGATAACGTCTTTAAAATCGTTTTACGGGTGACCGGTTCAGAAACTGTGTCACGAGCGAGGTCGATCGCAGGTATACCCCCCTCTCGTTATAACGAGAGAGAGACGGACCGATCTCCCGTCTCATCTCGAGCGCTGCCAGTCATTCCGTGCCAGTCATAGCGTTCGAGTGAGTTGACCGATCTTCCGTCTCTCTCACTCTAGCGGCACACAAACGAATGGAGATTTTCTCGTGCGGTTAAGTTTTCGTTGAATGTTTTATCGGCCGATAAAAAGTTTGTAGTGTGCGGGGAGCCTAACAGTAAAACAAAATGTGAAGTGCAAGTGAAGTGTTACAACAATTGCAACAAACAAAACTTATATCACCAATAAGACGTTATCACGTAAACATCTCGATCGTAAACCTACTTTACAAACAACCATTTTTTTATTGCTACTGAATGATACAATTATATTTAAAAGAAGAAATAATTCATCTAAACTGATCAAGGTTTTAGATACTTCCCAACAATTACTGACTAAAGAAATTCTAATTAAATGCAATCTTAACAATCCAATTGGGTTTAAGCAAAGAATGATGAACTAAAGTTTAATTAAGATTTACTGTCCATAGAATCCACATTGATGCGGACGGATTTTTCAATGGTTGAGGCACTTTTTGGTTGATTTCTTTTCTGAATTCTTCGACCACAAATAATGTTTAGTAAAAGTTCTGATGTGCGCAGATTTAAAATAAAATTTCAGATCTGTTCATCAATTTACTGACCTAAAAAAAATATAAAAACATACATACTTGATGGACATATGTTAATTAATTAATTAATTACTTCAAGAGATGAATGTTTTTACAAAATTTGCAACCAGGCCATTTTACCATTATAGGTCATTTTGCTAATAGACACCAATGTATTCTTATATAGGAGTTATGCCTCTGAAATATACACCATAGACTAATATATTACATCAAAGAGAAATTAATTCCCTATCGTATAAACAAAAGGGCGTTAAAAGATATGCAATGGCTTTGGAAATATACTAGAAGACAAAATAGTGTCTCTTTGAAAACCGCTCTTTATATTCATAATATTAATAAAGTAGTTCCTAATGATACTCTCTTATTTTATGAGTGAAAAGTAATGGTCGACGGGTACTATCTTTTGGTCCAAAAAGCAAGTAACATTTTGAATTACAAACAAAAACAGAAGTTCATTCATCATTGTAAATGTAGCAAACATGACATGTTTTGTAAAGACCTTTTTGAATTTTAAAATTTAGTTCTCGTTCAGTAACACAAAGCAAAGCAACGCAAAGACGTCGCATATAATTATTCGCAAGACTCCAGATTAGATTAAAATCAGCACTTTGCGAATGAATATACTGTCTGTGCATGCATACGTGATGGCCTGAAAACCCAGGACACGAATTTTTGACTATTGCCGCGCTCAAGAGCCGCCGCAAATTTAATAACGTTTCTGTATAGCGTCGCGTCTGTATATCCTCAGTACGGCGCTTAAATCGCTGCGCACAAAGGCTCGCTGCACAGCAATAAAACAAAATTATTCAAATGCCATGCTAATGAATGCGCAGATTGTGCGGACAAGCGCTTTATGCATGTGAATAGACCCCGCGAGCAGAAAGTCACATCTCACCATAGCCGAGCATAATAAATGTTAATCCTGTCTGTTCGCAGGGTCCAGACTACGACTCGAGCAGCGAGAATGAGAAGGCGCTCGAAAAGGAGCGTGTGACGACATTACTTAAAGACTGGGAGACGGCAAGTGCCGGCTCGCGTTCGCTGCCAGCAACTCCAAAGCGACGCCCTGGTAAACCCGTGCCCATCGGCGATCAACGCGTTCCTTTCAACCAGTCCATGGTGCATCAGTCCTACGGCGTTACACCGTATCGGCAGGCCTATGCGTCGCCCGTTTACCCGCCGGTGCCGCCAACTGCAATGCATCACCCGCAGCAGGTAGCACAACAGCATACCGCCGCCGCCTACTCATCAGCGATGCAATATCAGGCGCTTAGCTCACTATATGGTCGACAGTATAGCCAGCAAGCGGCGTTGCTCGGATCAAGTCCGGTGAAGTCGTCCGCTTCCCCTAAACACATTCCGTCTTACCAGGTCGTTGCCGGCGCCGCACATCCGCCCGCGGAGGCAGGGGCCAGCGCGACGTTTAGCCCCCGGATGTACAAGGGCGTACGTCTCAGCAATGGCGATCTCATTCAGCAACAGATCTACCAACAGCAGCTACAGTATCAGCAGGCGCGTGAATACCAGCAGTACAAGCAATCGCGTGAGCAGCAACTGATACAACATCAGCAGGGTATGCAGGCGATGCAAGCAACCGCATTTGCCCCCAATCCAAATGGTCGCTCTTACCAAAGCAGCATTCACATACCGATCGTCCAGAACGACATCACACAGTACGATCTGACGTGATTTGCGCCCGGCGCCACCGCCAATTCATCTGCCAAGCCGCGATCGTCCTAGACAACCTACAACCATCACCTATCCTGTATCATATCATGATATATCTTATTGTGGACGATTAGTGCATAGACAATTAACACAGTATTCTCGTGCTAATGCCAAAGCCAGGCAACGCCAGTAAAATATGTTCGATAGTACATGTCGCGAGTTTGCCGTCAAAATGCCAAAAAATTACTGTGCCAAAAAGTATTACATATTAATTAATTTATTTTAATTGCTGAATGGCGTCCCGCTTTCGCACACATTCGAAAAATTACGTTCCATTAAGCAAAACAGGTGACAAAATTAATTTGCATAAAACACCTGCACTCGTCCCCAGAGGGAGATAAGCACAGCATCCAAAACCCAGTGAAGGTGAAGTGACTTCAATCTAGATAATAAAAAAGCATCTAGGGAAAAAGTACGCTGTATTAAACTTAGCGCTGGCAGTTCAAACGGATGCTGAAAATAAACTCGAAGTATTTAATGAGAATTGAGATGAAAATACCCCCCGTAGAGGAATTTCTAAATTTGCCTACACACATAAATAAAAGTTATCCCAAACGTAAAGAATAAATTAAATAAATGATTATAAATATATGTATACAAACATTGAAAGAAAAAAAGCTAAAGTAATATCTATAGTTGTTAATGATAATAAAATTGATGGTGAAGAATATAAAATGTTTAAAAGTTTTTAAATTTGAGAGTATGTATATTATAATTGTACATAAAGCGCTGGCATTAAGGGAGAATTTAATTTTATGACACAAAAACACAATAAACAAGTAAACAAAAATGCAGATTGCATGTGTGAAGTCGAGATGAGGCTGCTCAACAAGAAGGTCGACAACTGGCAATAAATGTATTTCTTGTAAATATCATAAACTCGTGTATAGTGCATTGTTTGTAAAAAAAGAGAAGAAAAAGCACATAATATATGATACTTGTTAGATTCCTATATTGTGTTTGAATAATGTGCAGCTTTGAAACTTGGTTATTGTTTGGTGCTTGCACACTATACGTTTGTGAAGTAAGTTTCACGCTAATTATTACAAATTTTGTACGATGGAAAGCTGTTCTACTTACACAAAGTCAACACCATCAAAATTAATATTGCATCGTGTAAGTATTGAAACATTTGATTAGTCGTGAGTGAAAACTTTGTAGGGCATCGCCGCTGTAATCTCGGCTTTGGTCGCCGGCCCAGGGGCAAATGGGTCGCGGGGCGTAACGATAGGTAGGTCCCGCATGACCGCAGCAAGGATATTCTCATACACCCAACGCTCGGGTTGATCAGCGTTGACGACAGCCGCCGTCCCCCCACAATACTTACGCAACGCACCGTATTGTGTACAGTAGAATTGCAACTAGAAGTTTACAAAATCAAATTCATCAATTAGTGTCCTCGCAAACTACCATCGGACGGCGTATAATTCAATCAATCACGCTTTTACGATCGGATTTCTCTTACCTCCGCATTAATCAGATCAGCTTTGTCCTTCGGGTGATACTGCAGGCGCTTTGATGTGAGTACATCCGGATCGGCCTCGTCCAGCCGAGTGACACTCCCGGTGAACACGTTGATCTGTCGCTTTAGAAGTCGCTCCAGGCACACGTTCAGGTCACACTCGAGGAACACGACGCGATTGGGCGGCGTCTCCACACAGTCCAGGTGCTTCAGGTCTTTTTCAGTAAAAGGAAAACCGGTGAGTACCCAGCCCATCTGAAGGCATTCGATGGATAGAAGTCGTTTGTTTAGGACGCGTGTCAAAAGAGCAGAGTTGAAGCACGCTCGGTCACCGCAGGAACGCAGTTGTTTACCCAGCTCAGATTCGGACACCCACTCCTGACACAGCAAATACTCGAAATCGACTGGGGACATACAGTAATCAGCTATGTAATTATCCTAAACAAGATTTAAAATATTTGAAATAAGAGATTAATATATTACTATAGATTATTTTGAGTTTTTCAGCGAGTAACTTTGCTTGAGTCTTCCTTCCACAACCACGTGGGCCAATCAAGACAATTCGCGGCTGTTTTGGACCTTTCTCAATATGTTCAATGCAAATTAACTCAACACACTTTGTGACCAACGTCTCCAAATCAGAATCGTCCAGATAGATCTCAATCAGTTTTTGTTTGTACACCTCGACTATGTCAAACATGTTTCGACGAAACGTGGGCCAATTTGTGGTGACATCGCAGTATAAAAGGTCAGTAAGCTTAGGGCTGTACGGGGAAATTAAATAAAGGACGTGCGTGGGTAAAATTCCAACGTCCAGAAGCTTTTGAGCTTCTTGTTTTGTCGTGATACAATCTAAAATCAACGAATGTATTTAAACACATTGCCTTCATTTAATAATTTAATATATGCAACTAAAGTTACAATACATTACCGACTAATATCCATCCATGCTGCGCGATAGCACCAGAGTTCAAATTCATTATACTCTGTATGCCTAAAATAATATCTGAAGGCTTTGCTGTTGACCGATCATCCAGTTTCAACACACTGTCAATCATCTCGCGAGTGATTAAAAACAATTTCGTATGATAACTGATCTGTGTGGCTACCTCAACGAGATTAATCCGTGGCGAACCCAAAACAATCACGTGCGGAATGTGTATATTCTTCACCGCGCTCGTGAGTAGATATTTCATGAAAAAGACATGATCGTCCGGCTGCTGGATCACTAATTCTCGAGCTAACTCATAAAATAACTTGTAAATATTGTGTTTTTCTAGGTAAGGCAAGTGCCACGCGGGCATCTTCATCTTTCTCTTGGTAGGATCAGTCATTTCACAAGCACAATAAATAAATAAAAGAGTAAAAGGCAGAAATAATCCGCAGATAGTATTACAAAATCATGTATTTTTGAAATGACACATTCCCTACTGCAATCACACAAATGTCAAATTTGCCGATAAATGTCGGAGGCTTAAATGAAAAAACAAACCAACAGTGTATCGCTTGTTTTCTTGTAAAATATATGTAATGAATAAATTGTATTAGTGCAGTTGGTTTACGTCTCACTCTTCCAGAGTTTTATAGTTTTGTCATTCTCGAGGGCTGCGGACGCAATAATGTTCTCGGTCGGGTGGCACGTCGTACATAAAACCACATCTAGTATCAAATAAGTAAATAAGTACAATTATTCGTCAATAATTTCCAATAATTCAACATACCTGTGTGTCCTTGTAATTTCTGAACGATTTCTTTCGTTTGCAAGTTCCAAATATAAACCATGTTGTCTTCGGAGCCGCTCACGATCCATTTGCCGCCGGTGACGGAAAAGTTCGCAAAAATGCAATACTTTTCGTTCCTGTGGCCTGAGTACGTCTTCAAGCACTTACCCTTGGAATAATCCCACAACTTCAGCGTGTTGTCTAGCGTCGCAGCGAGTATATATTTACCATTTGGTGAGAACTTCACGAATGATACTGGTGGATTGTCATCGTCGATGAGAGTTTTCAGACATTGGCCAGATGCAGTGTCCCAGATTCGGCTAAAATTCAAGATTAATAAATATGTAACAATTCTATAAACTTAGTGCTTACCATAATCCATCATAACTACTGCTGACAATAAGTGACCCATCCCTATTGAAATGTACCGCGCTCACTGGATCTGAATGAGCCGGTAGCGTTTTTAGACATTTTCCAGTTCGCACATCCCAAATACGCACAGACTCGTCAAAGGATCCAGACACAATCAGGTTTGATTGTGGATTGAAGTTACAACAGAATACATAGTTGCTGTGGCCTTTTAATGTTTTCAAACATTTAGCTGAACTTAACTCCCATATTTTTAATGTTTTGTCATCACTAGCAGATACTGCAATGGCAAACATAACAAACAAATGAACAATTAATACAGTGCAGCAAATAGAAAAGAATACTAACCTAATAACCTGCTATCACTAGACCATGCAACATCACTAATTCCAAGTTTATGTCCTGAGATTGTCTTCTCAAACTTGCCATCATAGGCGCCCCAGATTTTGATCAGTTTATCAGCAGCTGTATAGAAAGTAATATGAAAATAAGAATAGAAACTTAACCAAAATAACTTACATGAACTTGCTAGCCATTCACCATTAGGACTAAACTTTACTGAAGATACTGCTTTTGTATGACCAGCCAAAGTAAACTTCAATGTGTAATTAGGCTTCTAGAATAAAAACAAACAATTTATAGTAAGTTCTCATTGCATTTGGATTCTCGTTTTAAAAACATGAACACTTACTAAGCTACTTGATTTATTTGAACCCCCAGTGGGAGTCAAGCTGTTGGTGGATGATGTTTGACTGTTGGCCATTTGACTGGAATTATGTATTGTATGAGCGCCACTTAGAGGCATCATAATCGCCTTCCCAGGCAATCAATGCTGGAAGAAATGCGCGTATAAGTTTTTAGCGTCGTAAACATAACCATGTGCGTCGCGTGCTTATGCCGCAGAGCAACGGCACTCTTGCTAACAAACGTACCTTTTTAGTGTTGTGTTGCCAGTAGTTAGTACAGTTACCGCGGAATCACGACGATTAACAAAACCAATAGTGTTCTGTATTTTTCGGTAGTTTGTTTGAAAGAGATTTCGGGAAGTACTAGGCGACAACCACCATATCTGCGCAATGGCGTCCTAGCATCAGCAACTGTCAAATGTTAAATTGGTTGCTTTTCAATAAAATGACGAAGTAGGCTTTTTATCTTCGAAATGTTGATTGAACCATTATTCTATTATATTTACAACACGTTTCTCTTTTGTTTAACTAGATTACCGCATTAAAAAGAAAATGTTACAAAATTGTTATTTGCATTTATTGATAGGCAACACAAATTACAGCTTACTTTACACAATTACCCACAAATATTAATGAAAACTATTTCCTTTTCATTTTACTAAAGTTTTTATGTTTTTGTACACTTTTAAGATCTTTTGGCTTCACAGTGCCATATATATCTAAAATATCACTCTTTAATTTCCTTTTCTTATCAAATGATTTGCCCTTGGCTGTAGCTCTGCCAGCATTATTCTTTCCAAGCTGTTGGAATTTGAGCTCTTCCTCCTTTGCCAATTTTTCCTTCTTTCGCTGCTCAATAAGTAACTTGTAGTTCTGGTGTTTATTCTTTTTAGGTTTAGCACCTGTTTGATACAACAGAAAAAACTTAGAGAATTTCAATCAAGGCATACAGTTAATCTGACTTACCAAGCTTTATTGCCAACTTAATTTTAGCATCTTCCTGAGTTGCAGCATCGAATCCTGTCATACCAAACCTAATAATCTCTTGTTTGGTCCGTTTAATATTAAGTTCAGGTGCATCTTTGTGATGATGCTGTGATTTCAGTTGGCTTTCTGTTTCATCTTTATGGCTTTCTTCTAATACTGGCTTAGGTTTTGGTTTGTATGATTCAAATGATATTGCAGAGAATTCTTTTTCTGCTGTTTTACGATTTAAAGAACCTTTGGTTTGAATAAAACATGTATCCATATTTGAGGGTCAGTTTGAAATAATAATTTGTAACCACATGAATCAGAAGCAATATCGAGGAATACGATATACTTATTTGAAGTATTATTTGAAGGTTAAACGCACATGTAGTGAAACTAAATGATTTGTTTTGATGTTCTTTGAATCAGATACATAGAGATTTAGATTTAGAGTTTTCTAATATCAACCGTGTAAAAATGAAATAATTGGTACATTTTAGAAATGTTATTTTGTTGATTGCATTTAATACTTCCATTAGTAGATATATATTGCAGTTAATGCTATGATAAAAATCCATTAAAACCTCATGTGGATACTATTTGTAAAATTATGTCGATAATGTCTACCAATAATGACTATCATACACAATGAAGCCAATATACACACAATAAATACGTTTTAGACGGAAACATGCAACTAGTGTGCAGGAGCGTATCTGCACCTATTATTTAAACTGATTATGAATTGATTTTATAGCTAGTTAGGTTTATGTAGAACATTACGACTGAATACGTTATTTGAAAAACCTGTGAATAATGATGCACCTTGTTAATAAGTGTATAATAGTTTAGAATTACATATTCTTACCAATAGCACCTTTGTTTTTCCATTTCTTTTACAAGGAAACCACATGTACATGTTGGAATAATATGGCAAAGCAAAAGAGGAATCAAAGGTATATTAAATTGCTAAAAAATACATGGTATTGTATTAAATTGATTTTTGAGCAAATATTTGAAACTTATAATAAATTCCGAATTAACAATCAATCCAACCGCAACTCCACTGATTACATTAAAGGCCATTTAAACGTAGCGGCAGCTTCATCCCAAACGCTGAAATTTATTAAATAGTAAAAAAAAACTTTTGAAAAAGAAAACTCACAGTTTTGTAATATGTTGTAATTTGTATGTCTTTACTAGTTTCTGTAGCCTTATTGCGTTATTCGGTACTTTTGGACTTTGACGTAGAATTAATTCAAATTCTTGTGCACTAGCTTGCGTAAGCAACATTATAGTATGCAAAAAACTGAATGACGTGAAAATAGCAAGAAATAGATACCAATATGTAATCCAAACCAAGGGATTAAAGAGTTCTCGGTAGGGTCGTTGACTTAAATCAATGAAAAGATCCTACCAGCATATTTTAATTAAAAACTTCTTTATTAAAAAAATATATGTTTTACACTGGGGTTTAAAATTCCACAACCATGTTTCAATGAATTTTCTTCACAATTTTCCATTTCCTTCGCTAGGAATTCAATGATATACCCTAAAGCACCTAATATGCACAAATTGTTGCGTTTCCATCCGGTGCCAGCAAGTATTTGCAGCCTTTGAAGATACTTTTATCCATAACGTTATTATAAAACAAGTAATGTTGAAATGAGCCATGATAAATTTAAGGCAATATCCGTAAATTGCGCTCCTGAAGCTTAAACAATATTTTTCAATTTGCAAAATGTTCCAGTCACCAGTTTTCCAGTTTGAAATTTGCGAATTAAAGACCACGTCTGTCGCATCCGCTAGTCCCTACTAATATTATAAATGCGAAAGTCCTGATGTTTGTTACACTTTCACGCAAAAACTACTTAACCGATCATCATGAAAATTTGTACACATATTCTTAGTGGTCCCCGAATGGTTATAATCTACTTTTTATTTAATAAAAAAAATATTTTTAAAATAAAATAAAGAAATTGTTCAGCCAATAATACCTCTGCATCTGGCTATTTGACTACTTTAACGCCATCTAGCATTCCAGCAATGAAGCTCAAACCTAAGTACTATAGTACCATCACACAGTATTATCCAATACACTCCAATTGACTACACTATGGAGACAATAGACTATACTTCCATAGACTATACTTTCAGCCATTTTAAACTTCCCGCCAATCTACTTCATTGTTACTTCTTCTGTGACTACAGACGCGTACGGAAGCAACTTCATTATTTTAAATATTCGCGAGCAAAGCCGCGGGTTAATGCTAGTGTTAAATAAAACTAAATATACAGCAAGTACTGCGTACTTGCAGGCGATCAGAATAAAAGAAAAAGCAACTACTGATGCAAACATTTTAAAATTTATAAAGCTGTTAGTGTATTTTAATGGCAAAATACGATTTTTTTAAAATTAAATATACAGTATGTTGCCGCTGTGGTAGTACTGCACGGAATGGGCTTCATTATGTAGTGTCAGTGAACAGGATTGTATTTAGTTTTTATTTTAAATTGGGTATAATTTTTAAAATTGTATAAATCTTAGCAAATATACTTATCACCGATACCGTATTATCGCCGCCGTGCGCGTTATTATAATCTTCCAATAAATCTGACATTCTGATTGTGCCTGGGTTACAATCAAAATAGGTCATACAAAACAAAGATTTCCAAACAAGATAGTTTCCCTAACAACCAGAACGAGAAGAAAACGGATACAATTACGCTTTCCACTTCTGACGATGACCTCAATGCTTGCAGTGATCAATTGATTTATTAATTTATTGACAAGAAATATTAATATATAGTTACGTTACTCGCAACCTAGAAAGATAAGAAACCTGCTGACGCTAAGAAAAAGCACTAATTAATGTTGCGCGATGCGCTAGAGCGACACTTGCCATTGAGTGTTTACTTAAGCAATGTCAACCATTTAATTATAATCGTGAATTTTGTACTTATAAAAATAAAGTTATAATTTTAATACAAAATCCGTCTTGCAAACGTAATTATCCCGTCTTGCAAACGTATATATACTTGGAAATTAATGATAAGAAATCGTTCGCAATCCTATTGACGCAAAGAGAAACTATTGAAGATAAAAGTTTAACAACACATTTAGACATTTCATATTGTCTAGGGCAGTGGTTCCTAACCTTTTCAAGGTCACTACCCCTGTGAACAAGTATAGGAATTGAGTTTACCCCTAGCTAATTTAAAATAGTTAAAAACACATAAATTCGATCGAAAATATGCTTATTATGTAAGAAATTGCACGTTTACGTAACTAGTAAAGTAATATATAAATTTATATAATATATACTACCATTGTGCTACCATTTACCGTACTATTATTTTGTTTATTGCTATTTTAATACTATTTTGTGCCATCCCGTGTTACCCCCCTAGAATCTCCGTTTTACCCCTGCGGGGGTAATTACCCCCAGGTTAGGAACCCCTGGTCTAGGGGTAGTAGAGACTATTAAAGTATTATATTATAAAGTATTATGTTTCGTAATCAATGAAACAAGGTCATTTGATTAACCTGGAGTTTGTTTGTTTAACAAGCTTTTATTTAAAAGCATAACATCACAATTAACTGATATCGCAAAGACTTATTAATTACAAATATAAAGGCAGAACCGAAAAATGCATTAACCATAAAATTTGGTGATTTGGTGAGCAACGAACATATATCCTTGCATTTCAAAGCAGGTAGGGATAAACCGTACTGCATCGATCTGCTAAATTCCAATTGTGAAGCATTAGAAAAGAATTTGTACGAGTGTCGTCGCTATGATGATCATAAAATGCAAGTTGACATTATAAACTGTGATATAATGTGCAATTTTCTTTTCGGTGTATAGTGTATTTCATGGTGCCATCACCGTCAAGATGCAAGTTTTCACCTTTCTTAAATTATTAATTGATATCCGTGATTTTATAGTGAGTTAAGTTAATATAGTACATTACAACTGAATATGTCACTTTGATAACCTGTAAATATTGATGTTCTTTATATGTAAGCGTATAATACTCGTAGTTTAGAATCACGCATTCTTACCAAAACTACTTGTTCATTTGAATAAAATGCATAATTGCCAAGAGGAAGTTTAAATATGTTATGCAAGTTGATGTTCATAAACATTAAAAACCTAGCACTTTCAATATCCCCATCCCATGCTATTCCATAAAAGGTTGCATGTCGGAATTCTTCACTCTGAAAGAACTATTTATTAGCAATGCACTACACAGTTTAAAACTTAATATTCGGTATACGTATTGTTCCATTTCTTTAACAACAAATCCACATAAACATGTCCCAATAATATGCGTAACAGAAAGCGGAATCAAGGGTATATTCAATTGCTAAAAATACATAGGATATTATTACATTTGTTTTTGATTAAATATTTAAAACTTACAATTAATTCCGAGATGACAATTAATCCAACCGTAACACCACTGATTAAATATTGCATCATTAAAGGCCATTTAAAAATGGGGATATATTAAATGCACTTTAGTTAAAATACAATCCACTTGAACAGCCGCACTTAAGTTTTCATACTTTGCACTAAGAAATTCATATTATGCACTATAGATTGTATAACTTATATTTTAATACAATGCATCAACTTTTTAAATTGAAACTTTATAATTTGTGGTGGTTAGGTAGGGTACCTTGTTTGGTATTATTTGTGGGGCGGTCGGGGGGTAGGGGTGGTCGGAGGGTTGGGGGTGGTGGTTAGGTAGGCTACCTTGTTTGGTATTATTTGTAGGGCGGTTGGGGTGGTCGGGGGTGGTGGTTAGGTAGGCTCCCTTGTTTGGTATTATTTGTGGGGAGGTTGGGGGTTGGGGGGAGGGGGTGGTTGGGGGTTGGGGGTGGTGGTTAGGTAGGCAACCTTGTTTGGTATTATTTGAGGGGCGGTGGGGGTGTGATAGAAGGGGCCGGCTAAGAGTACGGCACGTACTTAATACTGCAAGTTTTATAAGTGCAAAGTATTAATTTCATAGTGGAAAGCATTTTATTCAAGTGGAATTCATTTTTCAAAGTGCAAATATTTATTTTTAAGTTCAGTTCTGTATTTCTAAGTGCAAACATTAATTATAAGTGCATTTAATGAATTGACAAGTTAAAAATCGAAAAAATAAAGTTCGTTTAATTACATGCCTTTAAAAATATCGGCAACTCCGTCCCAGATTCTAAAATTTATTAAATAGTAAAATATTGTAAAGATTTCAAACAGGCTTTTAAGGATACTAACAATTTTGTGATACGTTGTAATTGGTAGGCTTTTACTAATTTCTGTAACCTTATTGCTTTACTCTGTGTCTCTTGACTTTCTTGTAGAATTAATTCAAATTCTTGTGCACTAGCTTGTGTAAGCAACTTTACAGTATACAGAAAACTGCATGATGTTAAAGTAGCAACAAATAGATATCCATATGTGATCCCAACCAAGACGTTAAAAAGTTCTCGGTAAGGTCGTTGACTTAAATCAATGAAGAGATCCTGCCAACATATTTTCGTTAAATAGTTTCCTACCAAAACATCGATTTCTCACGCTGGGGCATAAAATTCCGCAGGCATGTGAATTTTCATCGCAACTTTCAATTTCTCCAGCTAAAAACGCCGTAGTGAATCCAAGAACACCCAATGTGAGGCCAAATTTATAAACCAAATTGGAGTAAAAAATAACGTTGCAAATTCTTTCTGTCAAGTACATCAATTGTTGCGTTTTGATCAGCTGCCCGACGACATGTCCAGGTTTTGCAGATGTTTTTAGCCACATCATTATTATGAAGGAAATTGTTGATGAAAGAAGCCATGATAAATTTAGGGAAATATTAGCAAACTGTGCTCCCATACCTTAAAGAATATTAATTAATTCAGCACTACTCTTTTCTTATATTAAAAAAAAAACGTTTTACTATATAGAGTTTTTATGTAGTTTAAATTCCCAAAAACAGTAATTGCATAAGCAATTGTAAATATATAAGTAACTAAAGTAGCCTTAAACGCAATGTGACTAATCCAATAATAATCTTCAGCTATGGAAAAGTTGAAGAAATGTTTTCTTGTTATATGCATATTGAAAAGTATGTCATTCCTCAACAGTTGGTGGAGAATTGTGAAATAATATATTTCTAAGAGCAATGATTATAAGTTGCCTACTATATTATTTAAGTATTAGATTTTTAGTATGATTAGCTGATTTTATCCACTAACGATCTATCTACATTTTATCTATCTTATCTACAACGATGATAATGATAATCTTAATATAAGTATATATTAACTAAATGACAAGTAATTTATATATTAATTTACATATGGGGTATTCCATGCCAAATCGACCACTTTTGAACCCGACCCTTTTTGATTTAGCTAAAACTTTTCCATTCTTTTCTACCATTTAAAAAACGTTTATTAGAATTTTTTCAAAATTTTTTTTCTAACCTCAAAACAGTTATGAATTTTCCAAAAAATTGACAATTTAATTTTCAAATAACCATAACTCTTTCCAAAATTGACCTATTGATACGTTTTTTCTTGAATATTTTTGTTTTTAAATGAATTTTTTGAAGAAGTAGACAATTTTTTTTAAATAATTAGAACTATGAAATAATCCCGTTTTTTGAGTAAAATTGTAATTTTTTCGAAGTTCGTCACTTTTAAAAAAACTATTTCTTTCGTCAAAAAAAATTTTTTGACAACTTTTCCCGCTAATCCCAAATTGGGCCGATTTCATTTTATATTTTATATAATTAATTGAAAGTGGAAAATTGTCATTTGCGGGACGTAATTTTTTTTAAATTAAATTTTAAAAAATATAAAATAATATCGACCCACTCCGGAATTAGTGGGAGTAGTTGTCAAATTAATTGAAGTTTTTTTTGACACCAGAAAAGTTTTCAATTAAAATGCTGAACTTCGAAAAAATCACAATTTTCAAAAGTGACAAAAATTTTTTGGAAGATACTAAACGAGTTTTCTCCGTCTCTTCGTTGTGCGATGCTTCGTAGCTTTGCCACTCAACATGCAGCGACCAAAACGATTAAATCTTATCCGACAAAACCGTAATGCAACAAGGATTCGAAGGATTGCGAATGAAAGGACTGAAGATGAACAAAAAATTGCACGTGAAAAGCGCCGTGTTAGTATGACTCGACTTCGTGCATCTCAGTCACAAGAGCAAAGCGAGGCGGAACAAAGTTTGCCGGGTCAGCTAGTATTTCTATATCCACAAAGTCAACATAACACTTGTCCTTAAAATTAATAATTAATTGATAAATTAATTAATATGCTTTAATATTCCTTTAGAGTTTAGAGTGTAGGGTAACACGCATTTTTTGCCATAAAACAAATGACCACCGACCAATACGAATTGCAAATGATTGTAGGTCTTATTTAATTAAGTTGAAGTTATGGCCCTTGGAATTGATATACCACATTACAATTGAATACGCAAACCTAAAAATCTGAAAAAATATTAATTAGAACAAATTAAAATATATAGAAATTATGTGAAAAATAAATACATCCAGAGCTAAAGCATTCGAATATATTGCATAGCAATTTCCTATTTCAAGTCCAAATACTTTGAGCGTATTTAAGTGCATAAACATGAGAAATTTTACACTCTGTATATCTCCATCCCAGGGGCAAGCGTAGAAAGTTGAAAGAATCAGAGTCTCATTCTAAAAATAATTTAAACTCTTATTTTGAAATATTTTTATACCAGGAATTCTCACAACTTTAAGAACTCGTTCACCAATCACTCCCAACGTAGTTGATCCCACCATACAAATGAAAATATGAGCAATGGGTATAAGGTTAAATTCCTATAAAAAATATTATTATGTAACCATTTTAGTTATCTGAGACATATTTACAATCATTTGTGCTATTAAAAGTGTCGCCATCATAAAACCAGAAGCCACAAATTGCACGAGCAGATTCCACTTATACAAATCATTTAAAACACCCCATATTCTGTAAAGCAAATATTTTTAAAATAATAAAAATTAAAACTTATTATAATGCAATACTTCAACATGTATATATGCTGCAGGTGGGCTAATAAAAGTTTCTGTTTACGAATTCCCTTGTCATTTGTTTGTATAGCATCCTGCAGAGTATTCTTAAATACATCCCCAGAAATCAGCAAATAATGACTTGCATAATGCAACATCACTAAAGCTGTGATTACGGCAAATGCTAAATAATTCCAGAGACATATTGTAGCAACATTGTAGAATAATCGTAGACCTGGTTGCAGGTCTTCAATAAAAAAATACTAAAACATTTCAACATTGTTACAAAATGATTATTTAATTATACATTTTTGTATACGCTTGGCAAAATATATCCGCATGAAAAACGTTGAGAAGGTTCATCGCAAGTCTGAAGTTCAACCAGAAATACTCCAATCACAGTAAGGATAAAATAAGCAACTCCAAATCCCGTGTAAATTATATTATGTATTTTTGTTATTCGGCAAACTTTCTCATCTAGTACATTAAGATACGGATTATCGTCGACCATATTAATCAATTGAGCTGCGATATGACTGTTTCTTTTCAATTTATATGCAGCGAAGTAACCAAAACATCCCGATAGCAAAACCGAGAAATTAAAAGATGTATCCGTAAACGTCCCACCATTTTGATACTGATAGTATAAATAGCCCAAATTTCCAGGAAGAAATAATATAATAACGCTGAGTACCGCCAATACATCTTTGATGGTAGTTTGAAATGAGCCGTAAAATTTAAAAGCTACATAGGCATCAAAAAGTAAATATAATATACTAGTTTTGGGTTTTTCGGACATTTTGATAAAAAAAATAGTTATTCTCAAGTCTAGTGTGTGGATTCAACAAAAACATTTGTTACGTTTGAATAGAACTTTGAATAGTTTTGCTAGAGCCATCAGAAATGTATTAATGCATTAAATATTTAAATAAATTTTTATTTATATAAAATTTTTCTATCGTAATTGAGTAATCAAGGAAATATAAAATATTGTAATGTAGCAATCGTCGGTTTCTGTAATCAGTAATTAATGTTACATGCTCACCATGCATCAAATTGTAATTTAATATTTAATCAATAGTTTAATCAAGTCATGGCCGAAGGCCCATAGCATTAATATACGAGTACATCATCAGAACAAAAGATGATGACTTAAAATTATATGAAAATATTAATATTAATATTAATATACTTTAATGTTTGGAAGTAGGATCCAACTACAGGTAGGTAAAGAGTTTGTGGAAGGAAAAAATCGTAATTTTAAATTTAGTTAATCATATTTAAAATTGGTTAGGTAACTTTATTAAGTAGTATTAGTATGGTATTAATAAAAAGTTTAGAAACCCCGTTTCACAAATAATTGTTTTATCGCGATGCGCATTTCGAAGGCTTAGCCTTCCTCTTCAGACGAAGGGATTGTAAAGTAAATACAATTCACAAAAATAAATACAATTTAAAATTCCTTCACCTGAAGAGGAAGGCTCAGCCTTCAAAATGCGCATCGCGACAAAACAATTATTTGTGAGACTGGGTCTCTAAACTTTTTATTAGTACTCCTTACTCACAGTGCAATTAAATAGTTTAAATTAGTATGGTATAATTAGTATTGTATAATAATTTTATATTTTTGGAATAATAATATTCTAACTTGTCTTGAATTTAATTGCATTAATTATTTAAGTACATACTTGAATCTTCAAGCATTACCTCTTGATTAAATATTAAATACTTTGATACATACTGATTACAAGAGCTATCGCCAGATTATCCTAGATTACTAAATTTTAATTGAAATATTCATATATAGATATCATTCAAATTTATTCAAATATTTAATGCAATAATTTATTTCTGATGGCTCTAGCAAAATTATTCTCGGTTCGATTCGAATGTAATAAAACTTTTTAGATTAATGTGCACCGTAGATTTTAAAATAACTGACCTTTAAACACACCAAAATCCAAAGCCTAGTATATTAACTGTTGAGTGCCCATGCAGTATTTACCTTATGCGGCTCATTTCAATGTACCATCCAAGAAACTTTGGAAATTTTTACGTCTGCTCCTAAGATGTACAGACTGTAAAATTTCGCATGTTAATGCATTTAACGTAATTTTTTTCTGTTCTATCTTCAATACTAAGAACTCGGTCATCAATTATTCCTATTTTTGTTAATATAAGGTATGTTAGGTTATCGCATGCCAAAATTTCGTTAACCTCGCTAGAAATGCCTTTAAAGTTAAGCAATTGCTGTTATCTTTTTTTGGAAATATATTCGTAACGTATTTACTTGTTTTCCCTTTTTTACATTTTATTGTAATAATAATAGAGTTCTTATGTCTGAGCCTAAATATCTACTACATGCTATTACCATATCTTGCCGTCTTGAATCTCTCGAATCATTGCTCGTTCAAAGTTTTCTTGTTTTGTTGTTAGCTAAAAGTAACTTATGGAGTGGTGTCCGGCAGAATACGTGATGTACCCTGTATGCTCTGAGTGTCACTTAGTGATATTTTCCATCATCCAGTAGCGAAGCGATCAATACTAATTGCAAGTGTGTCCTAGTTAATAAAGTTTAAGCCATGTCTTATGGAATTGATGTACCACATCACAACCGAATACGCAAACCTGAAAATCTAAAAAACATCCATCAGAACAAATTGCAATATATAGAAATTGTTTGTCAATTAAATACATCCAACGCTAAAGCATTCGAATATGTTGCATAATTGTTTCCTAATTCAACGCCAAATACGTTCAACGAATTTAAGTGCATAAACATTAGAAATTTAACACTCTGTACATCTCCGTCCCAGGGACAAGCGTAAAAAATTGCGTGTGTCAGAGCCACGTTCTAAAACCAATTAAAATCATTTATATTTTAAAATATTTTCGTACTAAGAATACTCACAACTTCAAGAACTCGTTCACCAATCACTCCCGTGGTTATTGTTCCAATCATATAAGTTAAAACGTGAGCAAATGATATTAAATTAAATTTCTATGAAATAAAAATAAAATATTCTTAAATCGGCCATCTATAATTACCTTACACATATTTACAATTAACTGCGCTATAAAAATTATGGCCATTATAAAACCACTAACTACGAATTGCACGAGCAACGGCCATTTGAACATAAGATTTAAAAGCTCCCAAAATCTGTTAACCAAATATATTAAAATTAACCCAAATTATATCTCTTGGTTTTTTTGATAAATAGGGGAAAGTAGCCATATTTGGACCATTTTTATACTTTTTGGTTTATGGAGCCACATATACACTGTCAATAAAAATTAAGTAGCGGAAAAGTAACTCACAAGGCTTACCAACAAAATGATATTTTTGATTTAAGTAAAAATTATATTTACACCCCTCAAATTTTAATTTTAAAAAATTGTATTTTTGGTCCAAATTAAGAAACCGGTTTCCTAAATTGGACCGCGCGGTTTCCTAAATTGGACCATGCTTTTTAAACGGCAATTGACACAATAGTAAATTTTAGATTTAGAACTAACACAAGCACATTTTGTATAAACCAAAGTGCGGCATTTCATACACTGAATCATTTCGAAGATTTGTACTCGTCCACAAGCTTTTCTAGGAGGTCGAAAAAATCATATACGTTTTCCCTGTTAAAACCCGGTGCCTGTCTTCGGCCCAACTTGGGCAACTTGAAGAATTTATATTTAATGATCAACGACAATCTTAATATAACATAACCTCTCAAAATTAATACTATAAATTATAGATAAATAAATAAACTTTCTGATGATATAATAATTATCGGTAAAACTATCGTTTAAACGGCTTGACAGCTTTTGCACTTACGTCGTTATAATAGATTTGATAATCAATGATACACGAAGTTGTTGTCACGGCGCAAGCACGCGGCATGTTTTAACCCAAATAGTTGCATTAATTGTTTATAAATACGAGTAAAACAAGGGGCCTGTCTATTTTTGCACAAACTTCAACAGTCCGCGGATATCGTGGTGGTCCAACTTAGGCGCTGGTCCAACTTAGGCTACCTTCCCCTATTATTAACACAATGAAAAAGATAGATTATATTACCTTAACATAAATATATGCTGCTTATAGGCTAACATAAGTTTCTGTTCCCGTATTTTTTTCTCTTTTATTTGTTTTGCGTCTTCCAATGTACTTTTAAATACATCCAGAATAAGTACCAAGTAACAACTCATGAAGTGCATCATAATTGCACCTGTTATTACTGCCAATGTTAAATAAATGAAGAGACATACTATAGTAACATTGTAAAATAACCGCAGAGCTGGCTTCACGTCATCAATAAAAAAATACTGCAACATTTCGACATTGTTACAAAATGTTTATTTTATTATAAATACTTGCATACGCTTGGCAAAATATATCCGCATGAAAAACGTTGGGAAGGTTCATCACAAGTCTGTAATTCAACACGAAGTACCGCAGTCACTCCGACGATAACATAAGCAACTCCAGATATCGCAAAAATTATATTATGTATTCTTGTTATTCGGCAAAGCCTTTTATCTAGTACGCTGAGATATGGATTATTGTCGACCATGTTGAACGATTGAAGGCTTGTTTTAGTTCTTATTTTGATTGCGAATTGAATAAAGTAACCGAATGTGCTAGATAGCAAAACCGAGATATTAAATGATATATCTGCAAACGTTCCACCATTTTGATACTGATAGTACAAATAGCCTAAATTTCCAAACAGATATATAACGCTGTAGAGTACCAGCAAAATGTCTTTGATGGTACTTTCAATTAAGCCGTACAAAACTATTAGTACATATCCACACAACAATGAATTTAATATACCAGGATCTGAATTTGCGTACATTTTGAAACAAAGCCAGTTTTATTCAGTTCTACGTGCGTATTGATCACAAACTGCTAGTACTATCGTATTCTTTGATTATTGTATCAAATATTTAAATACCTTCTGATGATATGCTTTTTGGGAAAAATGTTTTTAGTACAATTTAATAATGTTGGAAATATAAATAATGTAATGTTATTATTAATTTATTTATGTTGAATGTTTACCAAATATCTAATTGCATTAAAATATAATACAATATTAGATTATTAAATAAAATATACCTATTGCCCCATTTCAAAAAATGGTGGTCATATCCCATGCAGAATAATTTATTCAGGAAAGTATAAATGAATTTATTACTTTCTTTGGTGAATACGTAATCCATTTTTATATTTGAAATATTTATTTATTTATAATTTTTCGTGAATATTGGATTTACAATTTATATCTGTATGTGTTCTTTATCCACAGATAAATTTTTAAATATTAAAGAACACATACAGATATACAAACACAAAATCAAACACCAATTGCTAAACGAACAGACACACTCAATACACGACACAATTTTTAAACCACTTAACAAACTACACATTCCCACAAACACGATAACACACAATAACACAAACACTTGACACACAAAACACCCCTAACATACCTACTAAATTCAGTTTATGAAGATGCCCTCTGGGCGAAACATGTCAACTCCAAATATAAATTGTAAATCCAATATTCACGAAAAATTATAAATAAATAAATATTTCAAAGTATAAATGAAGTCAAACTGAAATATTTCAAATATTTCAAATAATTCAAACCCAAATATGATTAAAAGTATTAAGTACATAAACATTAGATATTTTACACTCTTTACATCTCCACTTATAAATATAATGTAAATATAGGTATGTAATATTGAATCAAGTTAACTAAACTTAAACAATTAATTTAAAAAACTAGGGTCATGTTTTCGCTGAAAAGAAAGACAACCATCATCATAATTTATTCATAATATGTACGAGTATAACACCTAATTGTAGCTGCTTGTATAATACTGATATAATTTTTCAGTCTTCATTTATTACATTGGTAATTTTATCAACATGTTAATTATAAGTAACCTGTTAACAGATCTGACTATAAGCAGTTCAGCCTATGCAGAAACTAGTTGAAACCAAATATAAAACAAGAGTTGTCTGCGTGCAACCAGATTTTAATCAATCTAAGTAATTACTTTTACGTTTTACGCACGCTGTGCACGTTTTGTACATTTCTCTTCAATCAAAGATTTTATACAGTTATGGTATTATACCATAATTAACACCTTACGGTGAGTTGTTCGACGTCGAAAACCACCGAAGATTCTGCGTCAGTCATGTTGTGACCACTGACTACTGATCGACCAGTATAACAAATAATTTATATTTTAAAATTTCCATTTGATCAACAAAATGAACAAAACCATAAATGTATTAAGGTACAAATACATGTTCTGGCGACTTATTAAATTTCTAATTGTTTTTTGGTTTGTTTTAGTGTCTTTATAATTATTATTTTAATATTTGATAAAATACACCATTGTGATAGTGATGGACATATTATTAATCCAGTTCGATTTCCATTTGGAGGTCCATTTATGGGAGTGAGTACAAATATAAGTTAAATATTAATTAATTAAAAGCAATTTACTTTCAGCTTTTTGTTGCCTTAGCTTTGCCATTAGAATTAGACAATTACAACGTTTTTGTTTCCTATAATTTCGAAGGCAATTATGTGCTACCAGCAAATGATAGCGAGTATGATTACCCACCAATCGTCGAGCGATCGTTTAATTTTGCAAGAAAGTTTGTATACGATGCGCTCGAACATAAACTTGTCAAGTAAATCGATAATCACATTGAAATTAATTAAATTACAATAATATTTGTTATTTTATTCCTATTTATATATTAGTCATGGATATTCTGGCAAAGAATGTCTTCTCCGAGCAATCTGTGAAGCATCAGAACATTCGATGGAAAATGGCGGTGTTTTAGCCGATATTATACATATAATTCTTACGTAAGATTTATTGAAATAATTTTTATTTTTATTTAAATAATTTATTTTATTTTACTTTCAGTCCATCCACCTCAAAATCTGAAAGTCTCAATGACTATGAAAGTGCCGAAATGTACGGCAAACTTCATAAACATTGCAAACGCTATAAGAAAAAGTGTCCATTTAGTGTTCTCAATTTAATATCACGGATAGATAAGATTTTATGATTTTATAGAATAAACGATTTTAATTGAAATTGACTTTTATTTTCTTTCGTTATAATACATACTTACACCGTTAGGCATTGGGTGATGTAAGTTTCTCGCTGATCTAACGAGAGTCCAATGATGTTGATTTATCTATTTAACACGTGTATTTTCTTTGGAAAGTAACTGTATGACATACACGTATACTATATTTGTGTTGACACCTTACTTTGTAGCTTAAACAAATACACGGAATGTATTTTTATAAAGTTGAAGTTAGAATATATGTGTATCAAATTACTAAAATTGCTTAAAATATCTTAATATATATAAATCTCGTGTCACAATGTTTGTCCTCAATGGACTCCTAAACCACTTAACCGATTATAATAAAATTCGCACACCATGTGCAGTTCGATCCAACTTGAGAGATAGGATAGTTTAAATCTCAAATTATAGTCGCAATTTTAATTTATTGCTAATTATTTGTCTGTTATTATTTGACAGTCACAATTATCTGTTAACTCCAAATGATTTTAACAGGTGTCGATACCTTTCGACTGTTATTATTATTAGTTGACAGATAGAAACTCATTTTGACAATAATTATAAAAGTGAATGAATTTGTAAATTTAGAAATGGAAACTGTGAGTTTTAATAATGGATGTGGCACATATAGCTAAAAAAGTCTTTCAGAAATTTCGACAATATTCGTGAAAGATAAGTCGGGACAACGTTCGTCAGGGCCGCTAGTATGATTATATGATACTCGTATATATCTTCTGTTCGTATGTATGTGACTAAGCTCCTCCTAAACGGATGGATCGATTTTGATGAAATTTTTTATGTGTGTTCAGGTGGAATTGAGAATTGTTTAGATTAGTTTTTCTTCAATAAAGTTTTCCATTAGTTTGTTGTGTAAAAAAAAAATGCCTAAAATTAATTGACAGATAGAAAGTCATTTTGTAACAATAATTATAAAAATTAGTCAATTTTGAAATAGAAACTGTGAGTTATAATAATGGATGTGACACATATTGCTAAAGAAGTCTTTAATGAATTTCGAAAATATTCAGGAAAGAAAAGTCCGGACGATGTTCAACAGGGCAGCTAGTATTAAGTAAAAGGTGCAAAGAGTACATAATTAAAATAGTTAAATTACTTTAAAATAGCAACAAAATAACTATGAAGTCCGTTGCTTGTAATTCGTGAGTTGGATTATGATTATATTGGAATAAATTTGACAACGTTGGTTTAATGGATAAGATTGTTGTTGTTTCTTATTTTTCTTGATCGACCAAATTCTTTATATTTTAGGTAATATGGGTGATATCAGAATTTACTATTTGAGTAATTTCCTCACACTCCAAAGACTACCGGTAGTGCCCTAAAGAACCTATAAAAATTAGCGTTGTTACAAACCTTTAAAAATATGTTGTCGGAAACACCCTGTACACCAACTAATTGACTTTTTTGAAGTATCTTACTAACATCTTAAGGTTCATACCTTCTCAATCTTCTAACCCTTATGGAAATGCACTAAAATATTCTTTGAGAATTGACGTCATTCACAAAATATGAAAACATAGTATGGAGAACACCCTGTATCTTGTGAAATTAAAGAGTCTTTTAGTATGTTTTACTCCCATTCAAAAGCTGGAAAGTTCCTCTGAACATTGCATTATCATACACTCTCCTAACCCTTCTTGATGTGCCCTAAAACTCCCTTTAAAAATTGGCATTATTCAAAAAAATTGAAAACATGGTGTCGGCAACACCCAGTATCTTGAGAACTGATTGACTTTTTAGAATTTCGCACCACATGTGTTCAAGAGTATCTCTACACGATAAATATCTTTTCAACCTTCTTCGTTTTGGAAGTGCCCTAAAATTCTCTTCTAAAATTGGCATTTCTCAAAAAAATGGGAAACATATTGCATAAAACACCGGGTATCTCGTGAATTATTTAACTTTTTTTATAGTTTCTTATCACCATGTTATAGTTCGAAAGTTTCTCCACATGGCGCATATCTTCTCAATCTTTTAGCCCTATCCGAACAGCCCTAAAATGCCCTTTAAAAATTGGCATTTTTCAAAAAAATTGAAAACATAGTGTAAAAAACACCCTGGATCTTGACAACTATTGAACTTTTTTCTAGTATCTTGCCGCCACGAAAGCTAGAAAGTTCCTCTACACGATGTATATTTTTTCAATCTTCTAACCCTTTCGTTAGTGTACTAAAATGCGATCTAAAAATTGGCATTTTTCACAAAAATTAAAAACATGGTGTGAAAAACACCCTGTATCTCGAGAACTATTTGACTTTTTTGTTGATTCTTACCGCCATGTTAAAGTTCGAGAGTATCTCTACGCGATCCATATTTATCCAACCCTCTAATCTTCCCAGAAGTGCCCTAAAAAGCACTTCAAAAATTGCTTTTTTTGACCCAAAAATTTCATTTTTTGGTTGAATAACAGGGTTGAACTTGTTTGTTAAATTTTTTTTAGGCCGAAGAACAGGGTCGAATTTTTTATTTTATTTTATTTTGTCAAAGAAAAAAGTCGAATTTTTTGGTCGAATAACAGAGTTGAACTTTTTTCTTAACTTTTTTTTGCTTGAACAGCAGAGTCGAACTTGTTTCTTAAAATTTTTTCGTCAAAACATTAAATTAAAAAGTTGAAATTTTGAATTCCTGATTGATAAAACAATTTTTTTTAATTTAATAAAAGTTATTAATTATGAAAAAAGTGACGTAGGCACCTGACATTTAAAAGAGTTGTCTTATTAATTCTGGAAAGCTACCTCGTGTAGAGGGGCCCTTAATGATAAAATTTAAACAATTTTTCTCCTAATAGCAGTAAAGCTTTTTCCTGCAAATTTCTTTAAGTGAAGTCAATTATCTCTGGAACTAATAGAGATAAACCAAAACCAAAAACACTCCGATGTTCAGCATCAAATCCTAGATAAGATAACATTTAAAAAAATTGAAATATAACATGTACCTTAAAAATTTTCCACCGCGATTTTCTCGGAAAATAATAAAGTTAGTAAAAAACTTTCTTCATTTTGTTCATGCCGTGATAAGGATCTATAAAATGGCAGATTTAGTTTTTCCATTTTGCAAAGTTGACCAAAGACCCCTCAAAAAGATCAAGAGAAACCACTTGACTCTTTTTGGACTCAAAAAATTTTTTTTAAGCTAGAAAAAAATGGAAAACGCTAATCGATTGAGTTTTTCAAGGGGATGAAAGATATGAAGTCAATTTTCCGATAACATTAATATTTCGGAAAATGGGTGGTAAATTCTAAACTGATCTAATAAAACCACTTCTCCGATTTACCCCAAATGTTTCCAGTTGAAGTAAGACATCACCAGGATTCCATTAATCCAGGTTTGATTGCGCTATCTGAATTAGTTGATAACAGTGTTGATAACTAAAAATTTTAACATATTATATAATGTAAAATGTAAATCTACATTAAAATATGAAAACCGTTTTTCTCTACCTTTAATGGTGCTTGAGAACGTATCGATGTATGTACATACTTCGTGGTAATTAATAGTGAGAATTTTAAAAAAGTAGATTTGGTGGCCTATGTTAAATTTTCACAACATGGATATACCACGAAGTATCTATACCTAGATATACATTCAATTGCTTTTTAAAATTCAGTTTTTTGTCTAAATTATTTATTATCTTGTTATTTTAATATCATTTTGTCTATAGGTATAATATGATAAAAATATATAATTTAATATTATAAAAAATTTTCTTTTTCAAATTAGCAATTCTACTATTTCTATTACAGCGAATTGTATTTTAGTTAAATTTTCTAAAAGAGTTTTTTTAAATTAACGCCTATAGCCATTATACACCTAAAATTTACATTCCGATTTTATAGTGAGCACGTCAAACACATTTCGCCTCCTGCGTCTTTTTGTGGTTCTATTTTCGTCCAAATTGAAATAAACAACTCGATTTCACGCTGCGATTTCGTTACACCTTCATGTTCAACCACATCTTTACTGGAACCGCGCTCATAATTTAAAAATACTAAAATAATATCGCTAATTACTCTTGCTTTGTGCATCATCACCATCCACCACTACCGTTTGGATAATATTCGAAAGGGTTGGCGCGTGGCGCAAAACGGTAGTAAAATTATTGATCATGTAAGTTTTCATTCTGGCGTGTACAAGTTGTAGCTTGAGATCGATATTTAGCCGCATTTTTGTTTAGTAACTTGTGAACCACCACGAAGAACGTACATAGTAACACAATCAATGAAATTTTCAAAACACAAACAAAACATAAAATCGAAAAATGTCGTTATCGTTATACATCACAGTGTTGATAACGTTGATATTTTTTATAAAATTTGGTAACATAAAAATAAACGTATATAAAAGTTGTGTAAAACACAATGTGTAAAATTTTCAGGTGATTCAATTGATTGTTTCAAGTGCATTTCAATAAATCGTGATAATCCATCGTGTGACGATCCATTTCATAATAACTTTTCGGTGAAGTTTTTCGAGGCGCCATGCATGGGTGGTCGGAAAGGACGGGATGGGTTATATCCAGCTACTTCCTGTGTGAAAATCAATGGAAAATGTAAGTTCCTCTTAAAATTTCATAAATACAAAAATTTTACGTAATTATTTCATGTAAATACTCATTGGTACTTCAAATAAATTTCGATTATTAAAATTTCCAAATTTTGTTATCAGTTGAGAATGGTACGTCGTTAACGATACGCAGCTGTGAATTAGACAGCGGTACCTTGACAACAGACACCGAATTAATCCGAATGTCTCATTGCGGTGGATTTGTCTATGGAGGACAGTAAGTTAAAATCTATTAAAAGTTCAATTGAGTTGAGCTATATTGAAATATTGATTGCGCTTATCACTAAATCATTCACAGGTACGTGCGTGGATGTGTTCAGAGCTGCAACGACGCCGACGGATGTAATCGCGCCACGATGGCGATATCATCTAATGTCTTCTACCCAACGATCATCAGCGTCTTATCAGTGATAATTTACATCATGTGTTAACACATTTCCGCCACTAATACTCAAATCGATTACTAATTTTCATTTATCACACAGCAGGATTCATTTAAATGTAATTATTTTTGAAACTAATATTCTAACTATTATTATACATTCTAACTATTATTATACACGTGAATATGAATCTCTTTGAATTTTAGTTTGTTTGTGACACTTTCACGCGTAAACCACAAAATCAATTTTGATAAATTTTGGTACAGAGATACTTTCGAGTGTACAGAATCAAATAGGCTACTTTTTGTCACAAAAATTTAACTTGAGGGGCGTAAATAAGGGATGAAAAGTAATAAGGAAACTCAATCATTGTTACAGCTATATAATTTAAACAAAGATGGCGCTTATATGTGTTAATATCATTTCTCATTTCAATAAAATTGAGATCATACCAGAAGAAAATAATTTGTTAATCAACATCTTTACAATGTTTTGATTTGCAAACATTTTTGAACACATTTACGTAATCAACCAAAAATGTTTCGTAGTCAATTTCTAGAATAACATTCACTGGTACTGTCGGGAGAGTTGAGTTGGTCACCACTCCCCTAGACGGTACTCGTCCAACCTCAATTTTCAATGGACTAATGAAATTTTCTATGATTAATTTAGGATTCAAAAATACACCCGGAACAATTGGATCACAATGTTCCCACGTGGCATTAGACAAATCCTCTCCGAAGAGATTTGTGTTTATCTGATCTTGGACACGAGTCATAAAATTCCAAGCTGGATTAGAAACATCTGTAATGTTTTTGTACCAATTCTGTAAAAATAATTTTATGAGCTTCATTCATTTAAAAAGTAGCATATATTACTGTTTTCGGGGTATTGATGGTTCCTGCTTGCCATGTGACTAATAACATTTTTGACTTTAAACTCCTAAAAACAATATCCACAGATTCTGGATCAAACGCAACGTTAAATTCTCCAGCCTCTAAGTATTCCAAGCCTCCCATAGCATAAACTTGTTTTAGATTATCAGCTACTTCCGGATATTGCCAGATGGTCATACCCAAAGTGGTTAAAGGACCCATACTCATGTAGGTAACTTCATTCGGGTATTTCTTGACCAGTTTCTGAATGGCTTCGAATGCTCGTTCAGACTTGAGTAGGTCCACGGGTATGGAAGAGTTCCACGTGAGATCTCCAAGACCATCAGCTCCATAATAACCACCCATTGGTGTATCATGTTGAAGAAGTGCTTGTTTACTACCTAAATAAACAGGGATCTTCTCCAAAATAAAATAAAAAAAATAAAAAATAAAAAAATTTAAACTTATTCTGTTTATATACCTTACATCTAAACGATTGAGAACCTTTAGTAATAAAAAGACATTCCGAATACCACTGTTGTAGCCAGTGTTACCCTCTGTAACCACAATGGCTTCCAATTTAAGAAGACCTTCTTGATCAGCGTTGATCAGAAAAATTAAAGCTTCGATGTCGTCTATACCAGGATCAACATCGGCAATAATGCGCTGCTGTGTGCGTTCATGAAATCCAAGCTTTGCGTCGCTGACCTTGACGGTTAACACCTACGTCAATGAAAGCAGCGAAAACAAATAAAGGCTGCATTGTAAAACCGTTTATCTGGGCTTAAATCACAAGGCACACATTATAACATATGCATATTACCATTGATAAGTCTTATGTCAACATAATCGTATTAAAACAAAAACTAGAATATTCCACTCATACTCACGGCAAGGAAAGCGAAACACACCAACAGTTTCATCGCGCGGATTAATTGCATTTGCAGTGTGCACTTGACAAAAACGAACTGATTGAATGTTGTTGCGCGAGGCTAAGTTTTATATGTAACTAATAATAGCATACACGAATCGGACGTGTAGGGAATGTGCTACAGATAGCCGGCAATTTCGTAAACATGATGATTTATGTTAAAACAATTTATTATTATTATTATTACATGATGTCAGCTACGATAATTAGTCAAGATCTAAGATAATAACCATTATACATTATTGTTTTATACTTGTGCATACTTATAGATAAAATCCCTCATATTAGCAACGCTCGTGTAAACCCCAGGATATTGCGGCTGCGCACAACCGTATCCCCATGAGACTACACCTACTAATTGCCCGTTACCTACTAATGGTCCACCGGAGTCACCTTGACAAGCATCTTTCAATGGCGCGGCCGCACAGAACATATCGTCATTTACATCGTTAATGTCTTTATAATTATCGACACAAGTCTCCTTGTTCACGACGTTGATAATAGCCGCGTTGAGTTGAGATGGGTTCCCGCCTGAAGTCCGGCCCCAACCGGAAATGACAACTTCGGAGTTTTCGCTTGGGTCGTATGAAGTCAACCTCACGGGTTGGATTCCAGCTGAATATTGTACAGATTCAGTCAATTCCAATACAGTTATGTCATTGTACATATTATCGGAATCGTAGTCTTCATGTTGGTTGGTTTTTGAAACTCGTACGACCACACCTCCTTGCGCATGGTAGGATGAACCTAGACGAACGGACAGTTCTGATTCGTATGTACTAAGAAAAAAAGAAATTGAGGTTAGAAATTTAATTGTTAGGTTATGTGGTGTCTTACCCATCGGTGCAATGCGCAGCTGTGAGCACAAATCGGTCACTGATCAAGGTCGCGCCGCAAATATGCGCGCCGTTGTGTTGAAGAGATACTTGATAAGGATATTGTTCGATTTCAACCACTTCACCACCGATCACACGTCCGTCCAATCGTGGCGCAAGACTTTGAACTGAATAAACGCACAAACATGCGATGACCAATTGCAGGCCCTTCATTTTGTGCAATATTAAACTTTCAGCTCAAACCTGCAACGTTCGGTGACCGACTAAATTAATGAGTATCGCGATGGAGATAATACGATATCAAATAAACATTTACCTAGCGTATAAATACAATTAAGGAGGACTGATAAAACAATCATATCGAGCGTGCGCACTTCGACTTTGGCTGTAAAGTGCACTTAAAGCAACACTTGAGCAAAAAAAAACATTATTTAATGTGATGCAATATCGCCTAAATCAATTTGTTATTTATTGATATAGATATCAAACTCATAACGGTGGACTTTAAATGATTTCATAACATTAACTTGAACAACTATAATATAAAAATTAATCGTAAAGTCTGTTGGTATGCGCATAACTCAACAACGCCTAGATCAATTTGGCCAATTCTTTTTTTAAATGTTTGTTAAAGTCCAAAGATGGTTTATACGGTGGGAAAAATTCGAATAATTGCCGGGAAAACCTTAAAGGCGGCCCTTTTTATAGGATAAAAGTTGGCATTAAAATTCAATCATAGTTATAGTTGAATAGTTGAATCCGAGATGGCGCGCTGAAGTGCATTATAAGCTATTCTTTATATAATTAATTTTTTTAATATAAAATTGCAAATCATATTGATAGAATTGACACATACTATGTCCAGAACAAGAGAGTAAAAACAAATTACATTTTTATTAAACACCACCGGGACGAAGTCTCGGGCAAAAGCTAGTTTAATATAGTTATCACAAGTCTAAAAACTCATCAATTACTAGTTCAATAGGTTTGTTGTTCTAGAAACTCATTATGATGATAATAAAACAAGAAATAATTAAAAATTTAGTATAAAATGCTGGACAACGTTAAAGTCTTTTCATTGACCAAGAAGTTTTGCTCAACGTTTAAAATGGGTTCCAAGATGGCGTCCTGGTTAGTTATACTAAGTATAATAGGATACTCTTTTGGTAAAAATAGCTCGTACGTATTACAATATACAATTTGATTCTAATTAATTTATCTTACCAGCTGTGCCAACGACATCAGAAACCAAAGCTGTTGAGACTCCAATGACTTCTGTTGCACCGCCTGAAATAATGGTCAAACATGAACCTTCAAAACTAACCCAACTTGATGGTCGTGTTGTGGGCGGTGTTGAAGCTCGCATAGAAGATTTTCCTTACCAAGTATCAGTACAATATGCGTGGCGGCACATTTGTGGAGGAGCTTTGATAGGCTCGAAGTTTATCCTCACCGCTGCTCATTGCACAGATGGTGTGACAGATCCTAACCTTTTCAAAATACGCGCTGGATCTTCTTTGCACAATTCCGGGGGAATCATGCGATCAGTCCGACGCATCTACCAACATCCTCAGTATAACAGCATCAATATAGATTATGATGTCACTGTGCTAGAAATGAACAACCCAATATTCTTTTCAAAGATAGCTCGACCTGTCCCGTTGATTGATGCGGGTATAGTTGTGCAAAACGGAGCAATGAGTATTGTCTCCGGCTGGGGATATCTATCAGAGAATGGACAAGGACCTCAAAAGTTGCACGCAGTAGAGGTACCTATTGTAAGTCGTGAAAGATGTAATAAAGCCTATGGGGAAGGTGTTATTACCGAACGAATGATCTGCGCGGGTCATATTGATGAAGGTGGCAAGGATGCTTGTCAAGGTGACTCCGGTGGACCTTTAGTATCCAATGGTAAACTGGTAGGAATTGTTTCCTGGGGTTATGGGTGTGCTCGACCCAAATTCCCTGGGGTTTACACCAATGTTGCCGCTATCAGGGATTATGTAAATCAAATTCACAAATAACTTTGATGTTTGGTCTATTTTAGGACTTACATGCATTGCAAACATTGTAATAGTAAAATTAAGGTTATAAACGCATAAATTTTTATGATAGAAAACTTTAAAAATTCTATAAAAACCTATCTCAAGTGAAATCCTCAACGTTTTCCAAAAATGTGTCCAAAATTTTTCTTTTTATTAATAACTATATCTGTGTTATACGTAAAAGTCATTTGTGATGATGAGTTTTACGAGTATTACAACTACGGTGATGAAAAAATCGTCAACGGTTTCGATGCGGATATGAAAGACTTTTACTATCAGATATCGCTCCGGATAGCCGGTAACCATTTTTGTGGTGGTACCATTATCTCGGATCGATTCGTTCTCACCGCTGGGCATTGTATTAAACCACACTTAAGTCACGTAACTAAATTAACTATTCAAGCTGGTACCACTAACGTTGGAAGTGAATCCGGACAAATTATCAGTGTAACCAAAGCGTATCTACATCCACAATTTAACGACACCTCGCTTGATTATGATATGGCTTTGGTTGAGCTTGCAAATGAATTGGATTTCACAGAAACAGCAAGACCCATCCGGGTTGCAAACAGAAAAAAGTTTCCTTTGGACGCGCTGGCTGTAGTGTCAGGATGGGGTTACACTAGTGAAGGAGGAACTGCTGCCAAAACCCTACAAGCTGTCAATGTGCCATTGATACCGCCATTGACTTGTCTTGAGTTTTATAAGAAAACTTTGACTTCAAGGATGATTTGTGCTGGTTATGTTGCTGGTGAAAAGGATGCCTGTCAAGTAAACATATAATAAATATTTGTTTAATTGTGGATCTATTATGTTTTGTTTTAGGGTGATTCTGGAGGTCCTTTGGTGTTTGAAAAAGAAATAATTGGTATTGTTTCATGGGGCAGAGGGTGTGCCCGTCCAAATAGACCTGGGGTTTACACAAATATCTACGCCATGAGGAGTTTTCTTAATAAATATGCAGGAATTGTTTGAATTATGTAAAAACAACTTTAAAACAATTATATTTATCAGTTTGTTAAATTATAAACTTGTAATTTGTCTTATAAAGTTTCTAATTGATGGGTTGGGGATGTTAGTGTACACACCTGGATTATCAGCTCTTGCGCAACCTACTCCCCAAGATATAACACCTGCCAGTTCATTGTCTATTACGATGGGGCCACCAGAGTCTCCCTGAAACAAAACAAATCAAATACACTTGCTTTAGGTTACCATATTACCATATTTTGTACTAACTTGACAGGCATCTTTGTTTCCATCTTTGAATCCAGCACAAAACATAACATCCGAATATAAATACATTTTATAAACGTTTTTACAGTAATCTCTTGATAGTATCGGTACTTCTAGGCTTTGTAGATCATTGGCTGCTGATGCTCCATTTTCGTGTTGATATCCCCATCCACTGACAGTACCAATCATGCCTTCATCGATACTGGTTAATGAAGTTATACTGATGGGTTTAACTGCGTTGCTGAGTTTCATTGGTCGCACTTCAAGCACAGCAATGTCGTAGTTTAAATTATGTAAATCAAACATTGGATGTTTACTAATTTTTACGACCCTGTAGGTTTGTCCACCGTACGTACGGCTTGATGAACCTACGTATACTTTTAGGCTGCTAGCTGAAAGTCTAAATTAAGGTTTAATTCAGGTTTGTAGGTTATATTTTGAGGTTGTGTTACCCATAAACGCAGTGCCCTGCTGTGACAACGTATTTTATACTAACAATAGCACCACCACAAGCGTGCACACCATTGATGCGCAAAGAGACTTGATAAGGGAAGTTTATAATTTGGGCTTTTGTACCGCCAACTATTTTTCCGCCATCACCCGGCATAAAATCATCATAATCCGTGTAAACATCATTGCAAAAAACAAAATTTAAATGGCAACTGCAAGAAACTAGTAATAAAATAATTAACTTCATTGTTTACTATTTATTAAAATATACTGACTAAATTACAAGTTGTTCGCAGTAATTATTAGAGCATAAAGATTTTAACAAAAAGTGATAAGAAAGTAGTCAAATAATTTAATACGTTTTTAAATCTGTGTAATCTATACATTTACCTCAAATATAGATAAAAATATTACATACGTCATACATGTAACCTCAAAATAACCTCAAAATTAAGCCTTAGGTACATGAATGTGTGACTCATTGACCTTTGTTGTTGTTATTTGTGAAGTCTATTTTTATGATTTTTTTCTTTTATTTGTGTTTTTATACTTGTACTAAACCCAATTAATATCTCATTAGTTCCTGCGACCAATAATAACAAATTAATTAACGTTGTGATTTCTATATCAACTTTAAACTGGTTTGGTATCAGTTCAATATTAACTCTGCGTTAATCTAGTCGAGTTGTTGCTTTTCCTGGAAATGTCTACTCCAATGTATCCTTCTAATAAAATTAAACCCGAAATGGCAAAACCTGTACATGTAACAACCGCTGAGGATTTTTATTTTGCTTTAATGCCCTCGTACTGGTTATCAAAAATAATCGGCGTCTTACACCTCTCCTTTGAAGGTCAACCTCCAAACCGCAAACTTATTGTTTCCAAGAATTTTATCTATCTTGCTGCAGTGCGCATTTTAATCGTTTTTGCTGTTGTCGCGTTTTTTCACACTTCGCTCATATATGAAGGATTGCCGGATGAAATGACTACCGTTGTACTAGATATCGACGTGTATTGTGGAATCATCGTGACCATTATTGAGTTAATCTCAGCTATGTTGTCCAGGAAGAGTGACCTGCGTACAATTGAACAATTTATTGAACTGGACAAACGTCTTTCTTCAGCTGGCATTAAAATTGATTATATCAAAGCTAGAAGAGTAGCAATCATCGAAATTGCATTGGTGTTGGCTCAGAATATTTTCAAAACCATCATGCTTGTTATCACCGCGCCGTACAGAATTATTTTAATCAATTCCGGATTGAATATTATGAGTATGCTGAACTCGTTTCAGCTGAATGAGTATATTAACATGGTGTTAATGTTAAAGCAAAGATTTAATTGGTTAAACAAAGCAATTCTTGATAATTACGAAAGAAAATGGCGGCGTGATGATTGTAAAAAGAGTGAAGTAAAGAAAAACATACAAACTTATGGCAAGTTGTATAATGACTTAAGGAAACTGTCCAAACGTGTTGATTCAACCTTCGGGTTTTTTGTGTTGGTGTTGATTATTTCCAGATTTATAATGTTGAATACACTATTGATATATTTGTATACAACTATAAAAAATCCAAATATTCGTAATGGTACAGAATATGCGTCAATTGCAATCAATACTGGTTTCCATGCATACAAGTTAATAATGATCACTTGCATTCCCGCATCGGCTACAAATAAAGTAAATATGATCAAAATATAATTCAATGAAACAATGTGAATTTACTAATTTTTGTCGTTTAAGGCTAAAGAAACGGGTAAATGTTTACATCAAATGTGGGATTTAGATCAGGACATCAGGGATGAGGTATGTTATCAGCCTAATACGCACATAATATATATGTATTTATATCTTCAGATTGCTTATTTCTCAATGCAAGTAATACAACAAACGCCTAATTACACTGCAAACGGTTTTCTTCGCCTTGACTATCCGTTAGTCACGACTGTAAGTTAATATGCACATGTTTGATAAGACATATTTGGTAACAATTATTGACAATTTTTTAGATTTTAGGAACAATTACAACTTACTTGATCATTGTAATACAATTTGATATTAATTTCAATGCTCCACCAACCACATGTCCTTGAATGAATGTTTTTTGTTATTATTTTAAGTGTAATTTTTTCTGTATCGATTAAACAAATATAAATATCATTACATTATAATCAAGTAAATATTTATTTCCTTAGACCAACTGTCCATCCTCTTAACATAATTTATCTTATGTTTTATTCATCTGGTTTCATCGAAAGAGATCTTCATGCAAATTTCACATTTCTTATCTTTTTGTGAAAAGTCTTATAGCAATATTAAGGTTGAAACGCAAATATAATTTTAACTCATTATAATCTCAAAGAATCAAATATTTTTAGATGAAGAACACTAATACTCACTAATTATACACATGAATTATTTATTAAGTTTATTTACCCAAAGTATAACTACAGGGAACTACAGGGAGTGACTACTAAAGGAATAAAAAAACCGGAAGAAGAAAAACTGAATGTCGAGATTTGCCAAGAAAGCGAAAACACAAAACCACGTAAGTCTAGCTAATTCATTAAAATATGATACTTGTAAACTTCTAGGAAAACGCAAAATATCTTTAACAAAAGGCAGACGCACGTACACAACATTTTATTTAAACAGATTTCATTTGATAGTATCCTACTGCTTATTACAAATTGCAGATGTCGCAACCGTATGAACAAATAAACGTAACCTCACTAATCTTGTTCTTCATCGCAACTGTAAACGAGCATATTTTGCTCATTTAGTGCCCAAAAGATGGACAAGCAATTAATTTTAGAGTTAGAAAATGCTGCCACGATAATAATGGTAAGGTACACAATTTTTAACTTTTCAACACCGATGAATAAATCTGACTTTTTGCAACAATAGGCCGCGCCGAATTTAGTTACCAATGAACAAAGAAGAGTTGCAGAGTCAATTATTCTCAATTTTCGTAAGACCAAATCACCATACAACATGTGCAAGCATCTGCTAGAGACGTCTTCAAATGATTATGTTAAATTTGAAGCTGGTGAGGCAATAAAATGTGCTTTGATTCGTGAGTGGTCATATCTCAATGAGACTGATATTTTGCAACTTAGAGATTATTTAATGAATTATGTATGCACCAAAAGTTTGCCCTCATTTGTACAAGAACGCCTGCTGCAGGTGATTGCAATCATGGTCAAGAGGGCAAGTGTAGATGATTTTGGTCTGGAAAGGAGAAGTATTTTACAAGATGTAGAGAATTTAATCATAAATTCAGACACAAATAAAGTAGGTACTTGTTCTATTTAATAATTTAATAAATATTGACTTTGAATTTTTTATAGCAAATATTGGGTTGTAAGGTAATAATAAATTTAATGCAAGAATATGCAATAACAATAAAATCAACCGATGTTGGTTTGCCACTTGAAGTACACAAAAAAGCAAAGATGCAATTTGAAGCAACTGACTTGAAGCGCATTTTTCGATTTTGTCTCACTGTGTTATCTGAAGTGACGAAGAATGATCCGCCATTTGCACCGAATGTGACTTCACTTTTAGATCACATCTTACGCATTTGCGAAACTGTTTTAACTTGGAAACGTGCAAGATTGTCAGCGAGATTTGTTGAATTGGAAACCAGATTGACACTTGGCATATCTTGGGCGGAAATAATGCTCTCGCCAGACTTATTGCCGCTTATGTTCCAAATTTATTGGAAAGTGCGCGATCTGGATGAGCTTAGTAATCATGCGATGACGTGTCTAGTACAATTGGCTTCATTAAATGGCGGTATATTCCAGAATGCCAATGAATTAGAGTATCTGGCTTTATATATGGAAAACTTTTTAAAGTTAATAACTTGGTAAGACCTCAAATCAAACAATAGATTGATATTTAGCCAAATAACTGTTTTAGTGTTACTATCAAATCAAAAGAATCGGTGGGAGTAGCAAATATTGTGTTGAACATTCGTTTGTCTTTTGTTAAAGACATTTTGCGACTCCCCATCAGCTTACAAGTGTCATATTTTGATGAAATAACTAGACTTACGTGTTTTTTCATTGAAGGCTCTACTTTAGAAGAAAGTGTAAGACAACCATAAATACACTATGTAATAATTTGTTTGATAAATTGGTGCTTATCATTTGTTTAGACACCCAATGGAAATTATGCAGTTGCTTTTGAACGCATGTTTGAAGCATGGACACTAATGATAGAAGAGTACAAAGGTCAATCAGATGTTTTTATTCAATCGGCTGTGCAATTATTCAATACATATTTGGAGTTTCATTTGGCTCCACCAGAAGGACAAAGACCTCGTGAGGTAGATGAGGTTGAAGAGGACGAAGACAATGATCGCATTAAATTTCAAGATAACTTACAAGCCATCGGTTTGTTTGGACGTGTTGCACTAGATCATTCATTGCCAATGCTCATTAGGTATTGATTTTAATTTAAATTTATAATAATGCATTGTTGTATAATACGAGTGGTTTGTTTGATTGGCTAGATTATTAGAAGTACGGATTGTTAAGCTTGGCAGCCATCTTCACAGCATGACGCAACAGGCAATGAATTACGATGATTCTGTGGTATTGGACAATCTTTTCGAAGACTTGCACTGGTTGCTTCTGATTGCAGGACATACACTCTGTATGGACAGCGTTGGCGAAACACCGCTGATACCATCGGAAATAATGATGCATTCTATAGATAAGTGTACAAAAGGCGATGCCGATTTGGAATCAACACTGAAGACAATGGCGAGTGTGCGAAATCCAGGTGTAAATATTGATTGTCTTGATAAATGCGATCAAGCTATTAGGATATTCAGCGACGTTTTGTGCTTATGCACAATGGAGAAACAAGCGAATGAGAACAATCTTGGTGCGTTTATGAGTCCCGAAGTGGGCTGCACACTTATGTGGTTTTTGAAGCGATGGTGCCTTTCGTATCTCCTGCCTACTGAGACTTATTATAATGAAGTAAGTTTTTGTTTACTGATTTAAGAAATATTGCTATTTTTAGTTATTTTTAGTTTAGTCCTACTTTGATTGGTGCACTGGGCAAGGACACTGATGGTGCCACATTTGTAACAAACTTCTTGCTAGAGAAAATTCAATCCAATATGTTTTACTGTAAGGACGAAGCCGTACTGCTACGTGATACAGTGGATACATTCACCGAAATTGTTGGAGTCGCAGATAAGTGAGTGCAATGCTTACTTGTTAATATTTGTTCCTTTTTTACCAAACCACATATCTTTGTTATTAGATCCGAATACATAGTCAAATCCGAAGGTTTATGGAATCTGATAAAACTTCAAGCTACGATTTTGCCCGGAGTGTTGCCTACAAATATTCGAAAAGAATTGTTCAAAGGATTTATCCTCGCGGGTAGTTGTCTAACGCGCGACAGCGAACGAGATGATTTCTACAAGCAAATTCTAAAACCAGTAGAGCAGCGCCTCAAGGAAATTCTGTGCCAAGAAAACTTGAACCGCATTTACCATCAAGACCACATTAAAGTTGAGCTGATCGACATTGTCGAGAAACTTATCGGCATCAGTCAAGGCAGTAAGAAACCCACGATTCCTCTCGTGTTTGATTTTCTGTCGCCGATATTATCCGAGCTGCCGGTTATACTTGGAATGTATCATAATTATCAGGTAATCGTTCAATTAATACTCGAACTTTTTGGACAGTGCGCCAAAAACATGCTCTGCCACTTAGACAATTTCGCCAGTAAGCGACTCTATGAGAGTACCTATGCCATGGTGCAAACCTACGCGAAATACAACCAAAACCGTTTCAGTGCAGACGCTTCCGATGAAGAGGATAGTTTGGAAGATATTAGTTTATTACTAAGTTTACTTTCGCACGTTCTGTGTAAAGACTGGTTAGATTTAGGTTCGTTGAGCACCAGCGAAGAGAATCCCCTCAAGGCATCCGATGTCGCCATGTACGGATTACAATATTTAATGCCGTTGATAACCATTGAGTTGTTACGATATCCTAAACTTAGCTTACAGTTCTACCAATTTTTAGTACTGATGAGCGATATGTATCCCGAGAAAGTGGTGGCTATGAATGATGATATGCTTACGAAGGTAATGACGTTAATTGAACTTGGCATCACCAAATTTCACGCCGATGTGGTTCAAGTGTGCCTTGATTTTATCGAAACAATGGCGACGAATGTCTATCAATATCAGCTCACCAACAGTAAGTTGTATCAGTTGCTACGTCCGTTTCTCAGTTTAATTCTGGACCTCACACTAACGCAACAGATTAATTCGGAGCATATTAGCTCGGTTAGCACTTGTATATTTGCTTTACACTGTATTTTCCCGGATCAGTATCAGATGCTTGTCCAGGGATTGATTCAGAGTCAGAGTGATGAGCGAGTGGCGGAGCGTTTAGCTGTCGAATTTAACAAATTACATTGGCAGCGAAATGTTGAATGCAATCCGACGCAAAAAGTGCAATTTATGCGACAATTTGATAAATTTATCGCCAATGTGCATGGATTTTTACTGATTAAGTGACTCTTTGATTTAAGTTGGTATCTTTTATACTTTCATAACATACAGAATACAGAAACGCAAGTACAATCATTTTATGTATTATATTATAACATTATTGTAACAACTAACAGGGTGGTTTGGCAATTTTCCAGTAGTCTAATCCTAAACAGCTACATAGTTAGTCCGTCGAAGATATGCAACCTTAGTATCGCAAAGAACAACAAAACATGCAGTCTATTATTGCTATGTAAATAATATCTTACATATAATATTGAAATTTTTGATATACCTCGTTTTCTCGAATAACACGTATCACAGTCATATTTACAAGAGTTGGACATTACGTTTAGATTGGTACGTTTTGTATTGTTTGGTTGGATGTACATGCAGGTAGACGAAGAGTTTCGAAATTATTTTATTCCTTGTAAATGCCCAATTTGAGCACTTTCTCGTATTGCTCCACCCAGAACTGGGTCAGATTGATGTAAAACATCTGACCTTCCGGCGCGTAATCGAGATACGGGAAGCCACCATTCGATTTGCTCTGGGCTGGTTCAATTTGAGTGCCTTCATGCCATTCGTTGAAACTAGTGATGGAAATGTACGGCGTGCCAGCGCTTAATGCTGTCCTCCAACCAACATCGTAGTATTGTCCATGGCGGCGGTGACGGCTATTTTGTGCGTTCCACGGTCTAATATTGGTATCTATATATCCAGGCCCCACAGATGGACTGAATACTAGATTATTTTGTTTTGCATATCTGGACAGGGTTTTCCAATTCTTCCAGGTGCTACCATAGGAGAAACTATTTGCTGCGAAATATGTATAGAATCCATCAAAGTGCGACTTCTTGATGTGTGTTCTATGGCTTAAATCAACTAACAACCCTATGAAAATGGCATCTAAGTCTGTATCGCGAACACTGAGCTTGCCTTTCTTGCCGAGCAGATCGCGCCATACATAATCCGGAATCAGATAGGAATCGTACACGTAAAAGACTGGAAGATCTTTCTCGCCGAAAGGTTTGCGTGTTTTATACAGGGCCGGATGTTGGCCGAATCTGTTGAGGAAGTCCCTCAAGTAACTTCGCAGGTTAGCAGGATGTCTGGCGGGATATGGCTCTATGTGCAGCGCAATTTTAAGGTCGTACTTCGCCGCTGAATCAAATAATAAATCAATCAATGCGTCAGGACTATCCGGATAGTTTGGTGGCGACCATGACAGTACCAATACACCGATTCCAGCGTCCCGCATTTGCTTCATGTGCGTGTTAATAGTTTTAGGATCCTTAGAGCTGTAACATCCTAGCGCTGGGTAGTAATTACTTCCAATGTCGTTTGGAGCCCCGTGTGATCCAGTTGGATATACACGATGGTCTTCATTTTTCCAATTCGGGACGAACGAGTGATTCCAGTGCTTGAATGAACCATCGTACTCTATATTCCCGTACCAGGCGTAGTAGAAGATGTGTACCCTATAATTTGGTTTGATACCCGCACGGCTCGAAACTGGTACGCTGCGGGGCATCTGAAAGTTTTTCTTTAGTTTCTCTACTTTTCGTCGAAGCATCTGGTTGCGTAGAGCCATATTATTGAAGACATTGCTGGTGATGATCATGTTGTCATTGACGGGATCCCATGTCGCTTCTTCGGTGGAAGGAGCAACCACAGTGGTGATGGCAAGGCCTTGGGGACTTTTGGAGGACACTTGAAGAAAGAAATAGGTGCAACACAGGAAGAGCATTGTGGCAAATAGGGTTGTTTTATTTAGGTAGCGTTTCAGGTACCATTTCATGCGGAATCCTTGTTTCATCTACCAAACAATTGAAATACATCTACATTCATACTATTCATATACATTATGAGTTGAAGAGCACCAACCTTGGAAGAGCTAGCTGGATCGTTATCCATGAATGCAATTTATTTAAGACGACTTTATTTTTAATTGCGTGATATATTTCATTAAGTTATTGGCATTTTAAATACCACATTCGCTTCTTGAGTAATTCTACTCTCAGTTCGATGATATAACCGTATTGGATCTAGCTGGAACTGATATCAACAATGAACTGGAATAACTGGTGCAGTTTTCCGGGAGACCTGCGCCGCGCAGGAAATCTTCCGGACCATCGCACACGACCTTTATAAAGTTAATCTTGATTTTAATAATTGATTATATTATCAGTTTTGTGTAAAGTTTATTGACAAACTATTTTCCAAACTTTAGACTTTATATTTTCTATAATATTAGAGATACTTGGTGAATTTAGAAAATCAATAAGTACAAAATTTTTCTGATAAACGCAGGCAACCAACTGTACATTAGAATAGGTTTGAAAAAGCAAACGGTCTGTGAAGAAAATTAAATAAAACCTAAGCCATGAGAGAATGTTGTAGGAACAATTGATCTGTGGGTAAATAAAGAGTATACTAGTAAGATTAACTTCTGTTTAAAAAATAATTTTGAGATTTAAGCACATTATAACTTCAACAATCTATACCATAAACATTAACTTGTGGTATTGAAAAAGTTCTCTTTATAAAACTTTAACTCACTAATGCTTTCTCTAATATCATTTAGAGCTCTATGTGAATATTCTTTTTTCGGCGCAGTTTTATACATTTCCTTATTCCACCGCCTGCATAATTCTTTTACAGTTGATGTATCAATAATTCTATAATGCAAATAATCATCTAGTTTAGGCATGTATTTTTTTAGAAACAGCCTATCCATATATACACTGTTTCCTGCCAAGGGACTGTGACTCTTCATCACATGTGACTGAACAAAATCCATAATATTATCTTCAGCTTGTTGTAATGATATGCTTGAATTCTTGGCAGCCTCTGTAAGACCAGTCTTACCATGCTGATTAATACACCATTCATTCATGGCATTTAACTTGTCTTCAGGCGTATTTATTATCAGATTGGGACCTTCTGCTACTATATTTAGCTTGGAATCTGTTATGATGCAGGCTATTTCAAGAATGGTATCCCTCTCAATGTCCAAGCCAGTCATCTAAAGATAAAAAGAAACAAATGAATGAACTTGTTTGGAATTTTGATTGTGTTTATTCTGTTATCTACCTCTAAATCCACCCAAACAATTCTATTAATTTCCAAATCTTGGTTCATAACGCTGAATTTTCGCCGAAAATCTACAACAGAAAATTTCGGGTAATTTTAGATCGAAACTGGGCACATGTCGAGCATCAACCTACGTTTGAACAAAGAAGTTTTGGTAAACGTTCTGGAAAATGCGCCCCACATTGTTAAATTTTGGTTAGGTCAAATAAAATTGCACCCTTGAATCGCGCGTGATGGACAATTTAACTACTTAGCAGGTATGTATTTAGCTTATTGGGCAGTATTTATTTTACTTTACTAATGAATATGTTTAAATATTTAAATAAAATACTGTTGAGTTAATGATTATAATTATTACTCTACGTTCTAATTAAGTTTCAATAAAGTTTTATATAATAAAAACTTGTTTTGAACTGCTTTATTATCAAAGTCAAACTCTGTTTATTGCGATACCACCACGATGTAAACTAAATCCCTAGAATTAAAATTTTGACAGTTCAATGTCAACTTGAGTCAGTTTCTCGTGCTGTCGAACAAAATCACGTTGCCGTGCTGCCGTTGATCTGCATTGATCAAAGAAACTTCTCGAATTACTTTGTATACCGTTCTGTTTCAACCGTAAAAATGGCTCTTCACGTTCCCAAAGCTCCTGGCTTCGCTCAAATGATGAAGGATGGCGCAAGGGTAAGTTATTTTTGATATAATTAGTTAAATTTTGACCATGTGGTCATCTTACTTTGCCGGGTTAGGCTAATGACTCATACACCTCAACCTCTTGCAGCACTTCTCCGGCCTCGAGGAAGCTGTCTATCGCAACATCAACGCATGCAAAGAATTCGCACAATCGGTGCGCACCGCCTACGGCCCCAATGGCATGAACAAAATGATTATCAATCACATTGAAAAACAGTTTGTGACAAGTGATGCAGCTACCATCATGAGAGAGTTAGATGTTGAACATCCAGCAGCCAAACTGATGATCATTGCCAGTCAAATGCAAGATGCTGAAGTTGGAGATGGCACAGCATTTGTCATCATTTTGGCAGGTGCACTGCTTGAATGTGCTGAAGAACTGTTGAGACTGGGTGTTACCCCTGGAGAAGTTGCTGAAGGATATGAGAAGGCTCTGGATAAATGTTTAGAGATTCTTCCCTCATTGGTTGTAATGGAAATCAAAAACTTCAGATCTGCTGATGAGGTGGTTCAGGGTATTAGAACTTCAATCCAGTCAAAACAATATGGTCATGAGGACTTCTTGGCAAAACTTGTGGCTGAAGCTTGTGTATCCATCCTGCCAGAACAGACTACATTCAATGTGGATAACATCAGAGTCTGCAAGATTTTGGGCTCTGGTTTGTTCAAATCTGAAGTCATTCAGGGAATGGTATTCAAACGTGAAGTAGAAGGTGACATTACAAGTGTGAAGAATGCTAAAGTTGCACTCTATGGTTGTGCTGTAGATATTATGCAGACTGAAACCAAAGGCACTGTTTTAATTAAAACAGCTGATGAATTGATGAACTTCAGTAGGGGAGAGAATGTTGTAGGAACAATTGATCTGTGGGTAAATAAAGAGTATACTAGTAAGATTAACTTCTGTTTAAAAAATAATTTTGAGATTTAAGCACATTATAACTTCAACAATCTATACCATAAACATTAACTTGTGGTATTGAAAAAGTTCTCTTTATAAAACTTTAACTCACTAATGCTTTCTCTAATATCATTTAGAGCTCTATGTGAATATTCTTTTTTCGGCGCAGTTTTATACATTTCCTTATTCCACCGCCTGCATAATTCTTTTACAGTTGATGTATCAATAATTCTATAATGCAAATAATCATCTAGTTTAGGCATGTATTTTTTTAGAAACAGCCTATCCATATATACACTGTTTCCTGCCAAGGGACTGTGACTCTTCATCACATGTGACTGAACAAAATCCATAATATTATCTTCAGCTTGTTGTAATGATATGCTTGAATTCTTGGCAGCCTCTGTAAGACCAGTCTTACCATGCTGATTAATACACCATTCATTCATGGCATTTAACTTGTCTTCAGGCGTATTTATTATCAGATTGGGACCTTCTGCTACTATATTTAGCTTGGAATCTGTTATGATGCAGGCTATTTCAAGAATGGTATCCCTCTCAATGTCCAAGCCAGTCATCTAAAGATAAAAAGAAACAAATGAATGAACTTGTTTGGAATTTTGATTGTGTTTATTCTGTTATCTACCTCTAAATCCACCCAAACAATTCTATTAATTTCCAAATCTTGGTTCATAACGCTGAATTTTCGCCGAAAATCTACAACAGAAAATTTCGGGTAATTTTAGATCGAAACTGGGCACATGTCGAGCATCAACCTACGTTTGAACAAAGAAGTTTTGGTAAACGTTCTGGAAAATGCGCCCCACATTGTTAAATTTTGGTTAGGTCAAATAAAATTGCACCCTTGAATCGCGCGTGATGGACAATTTAACTACTTAGCAGGTATGTATTTAGCTTATTGGGCAGTATTTATTTTACTTTACTAATGAATATGTTTAAATATTTAAATAAAATACTGTTGAGTTAATGATTATAATTATTACTCTACGTTCTAATTAAGTTTCAATAAAGTTTTATATAATAAAAACTTGTTTTGAACTGCTTTATTATCAAAGTCAAACTCTGTTTATTGCGATACCACCACGATGTAAACTAAATCCCTAGAATTAAAATTTTGACAGTTCAATGTCAACTTGAGTCAGTTTCTCGTGCTGTCGAACAAAATCACGTTGCCGTGCTGCCGTTGATCTGCATTGATCAAAGAAACTTCTCGAATTACTTTGTATACCGTTCTGTTTCAACCGTAAAAATGGCTCTTCACGTTCCCAAAGCTCCTGGCTTCGCTCAAATGATGAAGGATGGCGCAAGGGTAAGTTATTTTTGATATAATTAGTTAAATTTTGACCATGTGGTCATCTTACTTTGCCGGGTTAGGCTAATGACTCATACACCTCAACCTCTTGCAGCACTTCTCCGGCCTCGAGGAAGCTGTCTATCGCAACATCAACGCATGCAAAGAATTCGCACAATCGGTGCGCACCGCCTACGGCCCCAATGGCATGAACAAAATGATTATCAATCACATTGAAAAACAGTTTGTGACAAGTGATGCAGCTACCATCATGAGAGAGTTAGATGTTGAACATCCAGCAGCCAAACTGATGATCATTGCCAGTCAAATGCAAGATGCTGAAGTTGGAGATGGCACAGCATTTGTCATCATTTTGGCAGGTGCACTGCTTGAATGTGCTGAAGAACTGTTGAGACTGGGTGTTACCCTGGAGAAGTTGCTGAAGGATATGAGAAGGCTCTGGATAAATGTTTAGAGATTCTTCCCTCATTGGTTGTAATGGAAATCAAAAACTTCAGATCTGCTGATGAGGTGGTTCAGGGTATTAGAACTTCAATCCAGTCAAAACAATATGGTCATGAGGACTTCTTGGCAAAACTTGTGGCTGAAGCTTGTGTATCCATCCTGCCAGAACAGACTACATTCAATGTGGATAACATCAGAGTCTGCAAGATTTTGGGCTCTGGTTTGTTCAAATCTGAAGTCATTCAGGGAATGGTATTCAAACGTGAAGTAGAAGGTGACATTACAAGTGTGAAGAATGCTAAAGTTGCACTCTATGGTTGTGCTGTAGATATTATGCAGACTGAAACCAAAGGCACTGTTTTAATTAAAACAGCTGATGAATTGATGAACTTCAGTAGGGGGGAAGAAAATTTGCTGGAGTTGCAAATAAAAGCAATTGCAGATACTGGTGCGAAAGTCATTGTGGCTGGCGCTAAATTCGGTGATATGGCGTTGCATTTTGTGAACAAGTATGGCATGATGGCGGTGCGACTTAACAGCAAGTTTGACTTGCGCCGTTTGAGCAAAACCGTCAGTGGAACTGTTCTGCCGAAATTAACTCCGCCCACATCCGAAGAGCTTGGTTATTGCGATTCTGTTCTTTTGGAAGAACGCGGTGATACTCCTCTGGTTGTGTTCCGTATGGAGGGTAAAGATTCGCGCATCTCCACCATCGTCGTACGAGGCGCCACAGACAACTACATGGACGACATCGAGCGCGCCATTGATGATGGTGTCAATACATTTAAAAGCATTTCGCGCGACGGCAAATTTGTACCTGGCGCTGGTGCTACAGAAATTGAGCTCGCTCGGCAATTGTCTGCATACGCAGATACCTTACCTGGCCTGGAACAGTATGCCGTAAGGAAATTTGGCACTGCACTTGAATACTTCCCAAAAGTACTGTCAGATAACAGCGGTCAAAAGTCTACTCCAGTGCTGGCCAAGTTGTTGGAAGCGCACAAGAATGGTCTGAAAACCGCCGGCGTTGATATCGAATCGGAAAAGAGTGTGTGCGATGCAGTCGAGAAGAATATCTTAGATTTGTATTTGTGTAAATACTGGGGCTTGAAATACGCCGTCAGCGCGGCTGCAACCATTTTGAGGGTTGACCAGATTATCATGGCTAAACGCGCCGGCGGGCCCAAAGCACGACCTCCAGCGGGAAGTGATGACGAATCTTAAACCTTAGTTATTATATTTATCACCGTTTCTAACATTTTGATTTTCACCATTGGTAAGCATATTCACGTTCTCACATGCATAATACGCTTTAATATTTGTATTTAAAGACAAGTAATGATAATAAAACGCATTTCACAGATTAAATATGTGCTCATCATATTCCTATGCATGATGTCAACACAAACAATTACTGGGTAGATAGATAATGGCAATTAATTTCAGTTGCAATGTAAGCAAAGATTTGGAAGTTATGGTAATTTGAACATAAGAACATCTATGTCCTTTAAAAATGTCGCTATAATTCCGAATGTCTAAATCCTCATTTCGAGTAAGAGAGAATTTTACAACTTAAAACCACATGCAAAAATATGCCGAAACTATTGACCGCTCCAAACCTCAGCGTTCGTGAATTTTATTATAGTTTTATTTTGAAGTGACACATGATAGAGGTTTGAGGAGATCCTCGACCAAACATATATTCTAAAAATTTCCGATCTATTTTCAATTCTGTCTTGCAATTTTATTGCACCATTCCTTAAATCGTTAAATTTTAAAACATAACTTTAACATATTTTTATGTAAGTTACAGTTTCGGTTATAGTTCCGGCCGAAACTGAGGCCAGGGTCGAAATTTCGGTTTCGGTCGGACTCTACTTCTAATGTTTGTTAGGATTGCAGTTCGGTGTATTACGATTCATTTCGGCATCTTCATTTATGGATAACACACGTGTTTACTGATTGATTAACAATTAATTACAACGTTTCGGACTTTTTGTATTTGGGCGTGAGTTTTCACTAGACGGATTCATGAGTATTTAGTTGTTGGCGTATATTGCAATCGACTCTACTCCTCTAGTAAGCAGTTTAAAAGGTTTAAATAATGTACGATCTGAGTTTCTAAAGTAAACTTTGACCATGTATGCCATCACCATACTAGCCGTGTGAGCGGTAGAGAGGATAGTTTAGCGGACTGCTAGCAGTTTAATATAAATTAAAGAGTAACCGTTTCAAGAAGCGTTATAAAAACATGGTGTGGAAAACGCCCAGTATCTCGTAGACTGTTTTACCTTTTACCGTTTTTTACCGTCATGTTAGAGCGGGAGAGTTCTTCTACAAGATGCGTACCCCTCCTATTCGAAAACATGGTGTGGAAAACACTCTGTATCTAGTGAACTAATTGACTTGTTAGAGTTTTTCCGCGCTAGAATTGAGTTAGAAAGTTCCTCTACTAGATGTGTACCCTCGTACCTCTCAAACTTTCTGAAAGTGCCTTAAAATGATCTTCAAAAATGAGCAATTTTAGCAAAATTTGAAAATATGGTGTGGAAAACACTCTGTATCTAGTGAACTAATTGACTTGCTCAGAGTTTCTCTACGCCAGAATAGAGCTAGAGAGTTCCTCTACACGATGTATTCCCTCCCACCTTCCAACTCTTCCGGAAGTGTCTTAAAATGCACTTCAAAAAATGAGCAATTTTAAGAAATTTTGAAAACATGGTGTGGAAAACACCCTGTATCTCGTGAACTAATTGACTTTCTTAGAGTTTCTCCACGCCAGAAGAGAGTTAGAGAGTTCCTCTACACGATCAATACTCTTTCAATCTTCCAGCCGTTCCGAAAGTGTCTTAAAATGCCCTTCAAAAATCAGTAATTTTAGGGAAATTTGAAAAGGTGAGGTGGTAAACACCTTGTATCTCCGAAACAAATTGACTTTCTGAGAGTTTCTTTAAGTCAGAATAGAGTCAGGGAGTTTGTCTATACAATGCATACCTTTTCCACCTTTCAACCCTTTCGGAAGTACCCTAAAATGGTTTTCAAAAATGAGCAATTTTAGAAACATTTAAAAAGATAGTGTGGAAAACACACTGTATCTCGTAAACATATTGACTATCTTCTAGTTTCTCTACGTCAGAAGAGAGTCAGGGAGTTTGTCTACACGATCCATACTTTTTATACCTTCCAACCTTTTCGGAAGTGCCCTAAAATGGTCTTCAAAAATGAGCAATTTTCGGAAAATTTGAAAACATGGTGTGGAAAACACTTTGTATCACGTGAACTAATTGATTTGCTTGAAGTTTCTTAACGTCATGTTAAAGTTCGAGAGACTCTTTACACTATGCATACCTTTTTAACCCTATTAACCCTAGGGAAGTGTCTCAAAATCTCATTCGAATATCGCTATTTTTGTCCAATAAATTTCATTTTTTGGGCGAATAACAGGGTCGAACTTTTTTTAATAAATATTTTTTGGTCGAAGATCAAGGTCGAACTTTTTTACTTAAAAATGTTTTAATCGAATTTTTTTGTTAAAATTTTTTCGCTCGAAAAACAGGATCGAACTTTTTTGCTTAAAATTTTTTGGTCGCATTTTTTTGTTAAAATTTTTTTGGTCGAAAAACAGGGTTGAACTTTTTTACTTAAAATTTGGTTGGTTGAATTTTTTGGTTAAAATTTTTTCGGTCGAATTTTTTTGTTAAAATTTTTTGGGTCGAAAAACAGGGTCAAACTTTTTTACTTAAAATTTTTTTGGTCAATAAACAGGGTCGATTTTTTTGGCGATTATGTCAAGAACAAAAAGAAAAAACGAATGCATGTTTCTCTAAAATTGTAAATAGGGAATAAACGGATAATGTTAGTTGCTAAAAAAAATTGTTGTTTGTAAAGTAGGTTTACGATCGAGATGTTTACGTGATAACGTCTTATTGGTGATATAAGTTTTGTTTGTTGCAATTGTTGTAACACTTCACTTGCACTTCACATTTTGTTTTACTGTTAGGCTCCCCGCACACTACAAACTTTTTATCGGCCGATAAAATATTCAACGAAAACTTAACCGCACGAGAAAATCTCCATTCGTTTGTATGCCGCTAGAGTGAGAGAGACGGAAGATCGGTCAACTCACTCGAACGCTATGACTGGCACGGAATGACTGGCAGCGCTCGAGATGAGACGGGAGATCGGTCCGTCTCTCTCTGGTTATAACGAGAGGGGGGTCGGAATGACTGGCAGCGCTCGAGATGAGACGGGAGATCGGTCACCCGTAAAACGATTTTAAAGACGTTATCACGTCAATAAACGATGTAGAATTAAAGTATCTATCAGAATCCGATTAAGAATTTAATAAAAATTAATAGTTCTTCTCATGTTCTGCACTACCACACTGAAAGTATCAAGGTTTACAAACAAACAAGTTTCTTTATCTCCTGCAGTTTTGTGCGGTCGCCACGCGGTTGGCGTGCGTATCACGTTAGTCTCATATTTGTCGTCAGGGGATCTGGACGCACATTTTCTTTATAATATTTTGAGTTCCTAACCTTTTGTCGCGTTATTACGTACTGTTTCTAAATGCTCTTTCGATTGTGCGCGAGTGATGTGCGGCGTTCCTTCAGCGCGGATTGTACACGCAGAGTATTAGACGCGTATTTCATATTTATTTGGTATTTTCTTTGGGTATGCCAAACACACAAAAATTTATTTTGCATCAAGGTGTGTTCTCGCATTTCTTCAGCCATATGAAAATCAAATCCATTATTGACTTAACTTGTTTTTGACGTGATAACGTCTTTAAAATCGTTTTAGTCGGGTGACATGTTCAGAAACTTGTGTCACGAGGCCTCTCGAGGCCGATCGCAGGTATACCCCCCTCTCGTTATAACGAGAGAGAGACGGACCGATCTCCCGTCTCATCTCGAGCGCTGCCAGTCATTCCGTGAAACTTGTCACGCGGAATCCACACGAGCGGAGGCAGGCATAGCGTTCGAGTGAGTGGACCGATCTTCCGTCTCTCTCACTCTAGCGGCATACAAACAAACGAATGGAGATTTTCTCGTGCGGTTAAGTTTTCGTTGAATGTTTAACAGTGAAACAAAATGTGAAGTGCAAGTGAAGTGTTACAACAATTGCAACAAAAAAAACTTATATCACCAATAAGACGTTATCACGTAAACATCTCGATCGTAAACCTACTTTACAAACAACTTAAATTTTTTTACTTCAACCGCGTGGTCTTTAACCACACAAATAATTTTTGTCTCTGTTTCAATACCTACCGTTGATTTGCAATACGTATTCGATACATTGTTTCGTTTTCGTTTAATGCACAAATTAAAAAGATTAAGATTGTAGTGTGCCATCGGTTGCGTTCTTAATTCTTTGGCGGCTTTTTCCGGCAAAACCCACTACCCTCTACTATTAGATACAATTTGTAATTCCGAAAATAAGAAAGAGAAATCTTTTGCTTTTTTTATGAAATCTTCTTTTCAGCTAGTGCAGCTTTTGAACTAATTGGAATTTTTAAATTCTGTTTTTGGATTTTGAAAGATAATTCAATTCTTAATTGATTATTTAAGTAATTATTTTTCTATCATTGACGGTTTAGCCCTATTTGCAATTTTAATAAAAAAAATTGATTTTTCCATGCCAAAATGACTTTAATCTACAATTGTGTTCACATGTTTCCGTTTTAGAATTTAATACGAGTATACTCTCAAAAACCAAACACAGAATTCAAAAATTCTAATTATTACAGTATCTGTATTTGTTGAAATAAAATATTTCGTCATAAAAAAGGCAAAAGATTTCTCTTTCTTATGTCGAATGCAGTTTTCACTAAAATTTGCAAATAGAGCATAAACGGTTAATCTTTGGATAAAAGTTACGAAAATAATTGATGTAGAATGAAAAGAACTGTTTATTAACCTAACATTGAACGTTTAGGGCCTATTTGCAATTTTAATAAAAAAAAAATGGTGTTTACACGCCAATAGGGCTTTAATCTATAATTTTGTTACTGGTGTCCGATTAATAATTTAATCGAAATTAAAATTTTCATGCATTGTACGAGTTCAATTCTTTTCATGTTCTGAATTACCACACTGAATGTATCCGTGTTTACAAACAAACAAGTTTTCTTATCTCGTGCAATTTTTGTGCGGTCGCCACGCGGTTTGCCTCGCGGTTGGATTGCCTACCACGCACGTCAGTCTCATATTTGTCGTCGGGTGACCTGCACGCACATTTTTTTCACAATAATTTGAGTTCCTTAATTTCTTAGCGTCATTACGCAATATTTCTAAATGCTCCTTCCATTGTGCGCGAGTGATCTGCGGCGTTCGTTAAATGCGAATTGTTTATACGCAGAGGTGAAACGTGAGTGATGTTCCGTCTGCCGTCGGATACTCTTTTGGTATGATACGCATATTTCATCATTCCTACAATGTGCATAATTAAGGTCTTTACAATTTATTGGATAGGCCAACAGCGCAAAAATTAATTTTGCATCAAGGTATGTTCTCGCATTTCATAACCCATTTGAAAATCAAATTCATTATTGTCTTTACTTGTTTTTACATCAACTGCGTGGTCTTTAAGCCTACAAATAATGTTTGTCTCTGTTTCAATACCGTTGATTTGCATTACGTATTTGATACCTTGTTTTGTTTTTGTTTAATGTACAAATTAAAAAGATTAAAACAGTCGCGTGCCGTCGGCTGCGTTCTTGATCCTGTGGCGGCTTTCCGGGCTAGTCGCTGGTTGTTTTACATGATTTAAAATAAAATTCACCAAATATGTTGTTTTCGCGTGTCCAAATTTGTGGTTTACGAGTGTTTCTCATCTTTATCTTTGGAATTTATTTTGTGTTGTAGTAATTTGTTTATGCAACACCCTATATATTTTTGTCTTCTTTGATTTTCCATCAAAAATTGATCAAACGTTGTTTTTGAATGTTTTTCTTCTTGAACTTTGTATTTTATTTGGTGAGTTAGTAATTTGTATTTGTAATACCCTGTATATTCGTTTTAGTTAATTGCCCAACAAGATTGTCCAAATTTGTGGATTAGGTGTTGTTCCCTTCTTCAACTTTGTTACTTCTTTTGTGATATAGTAATTTTCTTTTTGTAACACCCTGTATATTTGTTCTTATTTTCATCAAACATTAATCTAACTTTTGTAGTTATCGAGTATTTTTCTTCATAAACTTTGAATTTTCTTTTTGTCACACCCTGTATATCAGTTTCCCGGAGTCTCGGGTGAAAAGGGAGCGATATTTGTAGTATTTGGATGTTTTCCTGTTTGCACTTTAAATTTTCTTTTTTGTAACACCCTGTATATTTGTTTTCTTTTCAACGACGTAGAAAATTGGCTATTTGCTAATTTCTTTATCCCGGTAGAAATGTACAAAGTGGTACTTGCTTATATGTGCGCGGCAAAACAGGTCGTTAGTCCTGTTTCAATATGGCGACATATATTCTGTTAACTTGTAAAGTCTAAACTTGTATTCTATTGTTAATAAAGAAACAGTAAGATATATTGACTTCTTTGATTTGTGGGTACCCCTTCTATCACAGGAACAGTTCCCTCTCTCAGGGGATGATCCCCACTATTAAAATTATTAAGGTATCCTGTATGATTTGTATTCTTCATCTTTCATTTCAGCTACAGGTCAGAACTTGTAAGAATATTTTTAAGTGTCCCCTCTTTTGAGATGACTTAAAACTTTAAAATATTTGAACAAGACCTTATAAGATTGTCTTTATAAGGAGTTCCCTCTCTCCGGGGGTGATCCCCCACCATAAAAATTGTTGATATGCCTGAGTATCCTGGGGATGAAGCGTAGAGACATCGTAGCTGTAGGATGGGCCGGGAGCAATGGACGGATCGAAGCAGTTGACACGCCGCCAAAAAATTAAAAAATCTGATCCACTCCTGTTCTCTTACTCGGTGGTGTTCTCTTCCTTCTATCTTCTTCTCTTCTCTACTACTACTTTTTATTACTTCTTCTTCTATTCCTTCTGTTCTCGGTTTCTTCACTTGCTTTCTTATTTCTCATATAGCCTTCACTTGAATTCCAATTTCTCTTATAATTCATTTGAGTTTACATATGCAACCCAAATTACACCTGTTATTTTCATATTTGAGAAAAACGCGCACACCTGACCTGGGGACCGAACGTTCAACCCCAGGCAACGTAGCATATCCTACGTTTCACTGAGCCACGTTGCTCACTTATCAAACGTTACTTGTTTCAGCTATATATATTTACAAAATTATAGTTTTACAAAACAATTTATAGACACTGCTATACTCCCAGTGTTAAACACGCCTTATAACTCAAGCTGAAAACGACCAAGTGAACAGCAGGGTTAAATGTGAACGAGAAATTAAAATTAAATTATCCTTTATTTACTGAACAGAGTACAGGTATTATTATCTGTAAAATTTAACAGACAACATTTTTATTTGATGTTACATTCTTCTGGTTCCATTTATGAAGTACCTAAGCGCACAGAGTAAAATTGATGTTACTACTCCCTGTTAACTTTTGCACTGGCAACAATACCACATTGAGAAAACGCGTGATTTATCCGCACGAATTAACAATTGAATAATTTTGACCAGTAAATCCAATTAGAATCCGTAGCCCCACGAAAGAGATCCGACGGCCGGTGGCCAATGGCATTCACACGCGCAAATGGAAAAGTCTCTTAATTGTGGAGTCGATTCGTGATAAATCACTTAGTAGTCGATGGCAAACGATTCTAATGCTTGTACCGTACTGAATTGCTACCAGTCGCGATGAAGATGGACAGAGAAAAAGAACACGTGCACTCAACACAACTGCGTACCATCGACTGACTAACGTAACGTGCGGACGCACTTGAAGCCGGCAACCGGCACGGTACTGCTCAAATGGCAGCGCCGAATATGCTGCGCAAGACAAGGTCGAACTGAAAACATAAACAAATCGTCGAATTCCACGGATCATATAGAAAACATGGATAAAACATGAAATTGTAGAATATTTCCCTCTTGCTCTAGCTCACGTCATTCTGCCATTGCTATCTATCTATTTCTGTCAGTTACTTGAACAAGTGATAAATAAAAACTATCCATGTTATATATAATCGTGAAATCTTTTCAAATTAACTGGATATAAATAAACAGTTAATAGTTATCGACTCAATAACGTATGAAACGTACAATTTTTATAACAATTCATGCATGTTTTACAAGTGCATCTCGTATGACAACAAAATATAACGCAACGAAGAATTAAATTCTACATTTTTAGGGATCCCTCTAATTAGGGGTAAGCCGTGTTCAGGTGCTTAACCCCCAAAAACAAGTAAAAAATAATCTTTCGATACACAACATTGTAAATTTTATTACTAATTAATAAGCTTTTCACCAAAGTTATATATGAAAATGATAAAGAAATTTAATACTTACAATCTGATACAAGAATGGTTCTTCTACGATGTCGGCTTCAGGTTCGAAACACCTAAAACAAGCAAAAATTAGTCCTTCGAATCACAAAAATGCATTTTTTGTTGCTAATTAATTAGCTAATCACAAAAGTTATTTAAGAAAATGATAAAGAAATTTAATACTTACAATCTGATACAGGAATGGTTCTTCTGCGATGTCGGGTTCAGGTTTAAAGCACCTAAAATAAGCAAAAATTAGTCCTTCAAAACACAAAAATGTCATTTTTGTTGCTAATTAATAAGCTAATCACCAAAATTATTTATGAAAATGATAAATAAATTTAATACTTACAATCTGATGCAAAAATAGTTCTTGTACGATGTCGGGTTCAGGTGAAAAGCCCCTAAAACAAACAAACATTAGTCCTACGAAACACAAAAATACAGTTTTTGATGTTAATTAATAAGCTAATCACCATAGTTATATATGAAAATGGTAAAGAAATTTAGTACTTACAATCTGATACAAGAATGGTTCTCTTACATTTACATTGTCGGTTTCAAGTTCAAAACACCAAAAACAAGCAAAAATTAGTCCTTCAAAACACAAAAATGCAATTTTTGCTTCTAATTACTAAGCTAATCACCAAAATTAATTTAAAAGTGATAAAGAAATTTAATACTCACAATTTGATGCAAAATTAGTTTACCTACTATGTTGGGTTCAGGTGCAGAATCTCGAAAATAAGCAAAAATTAGACCTTCGAACTACAAAATTGCATTTGTGTTGCTAATTAATCAGCTAATCCCCAAAGATATTTAGGAAAATGATAAAGAAATTTAGTACTTACAATCTGATACAAGAATGGTTCTCTTACATTGTCGGTTTCAAGTTCAAAACACCAAAAACTAGCAAAAATTAGTCCTTCAAAACACAAAAATGCAATTTTTGCTTCTAATTAAAAAGCTAATCACCAAAATTAATTTAAAAGTGATAAAGAAATTTAATACTCACAATTTGATGCAAAATTAGTTCACCTACTATGTTGGGTTCAGGTGCAGAAAATAAGCAAAAATTAGACCTTCGAACTACAAAATTGCATTTGTGTTGCTAATTAATCAGCTAATCCCCAAAGATATTTAGGAAAATGATAAAGAAATTTAATACTTACAATCTGATGCGCACATTGTTGTCCTGCGATGTCGGATTCAGGTGCAAAACCCCTAAAACAAGCAAATATTAGTCCTTCAAAAAACAAAAATGCAATTTTAGTTACTAATTAATAAGCTAATCACCAAAGTTATTTATGAAAGTTATAAATAAATTTAATATTTACATTCTGAAGCGATAATAGTTCTCGTACGATGTCTGGTTCAGGTGCAAAGCCCCCAAAACAAGCAAATATTAGTCCTTCAAAAAACAAAAATGCAATTTTAGTTGCTAATTAATAAGCTAATCACCAAAGTTATTTATGAGAGCGATAAATAAATTTAATACTTACAATCTGATGCAATAAGTAAAAATTTGCTTGATGCTACTTACTCCTTTGTTCTTCTATCGATAAAGGACTAAGGCGCACAATCACGTTTCCGCAAATTGTATGTAGAATTGATGATATGCACTTTTTTACTATTCCACGCAGATATTCCAAATGTACTCACCTGTATTCACGTCAAACACATAAATTTAACTTCATTTTACTCCAGTAAAGTATCCCTAGTCACCGGAACATATCCGACGGACGCCACGCGCGCTCCACAAAGAATCACTCAAATTATTCGTGTGCGCTGCAGTGAGCTGTTACTACTAAATGTCTCTGATCGTCAATCGATTTAAGTAATGCTACAAAATATCAAGAATCTCGAGAAAGTGTCACCACGTTTGATTAATGAACAAAACACGTGCGCACTCGCAACAGCGTTCAACCGACTAAGCCGAACTAAGCAAGAAAGATTGATAACTGACCCGCAGTTGGAGGGGCATTTTTCTATATGCATAATCAAGAATGCGATTACAAATATATTGCAAGTTATTGTAGTGACGTACGCACCGCAACTCAGCGCACAAAAAGAGTATGAATTTAAACCAAAACGCAATACTAGCGCGATCTGCGTGTGACGAAACATGACATTAAAGATTGCCGGCGTCATCAAGTTTTAAAACTTTGAAATTACCCAGAAATCTGAATTACGTCTGCTAATATTTAACATTTAATTCACTTTCCATTAACAAAATTTATTAACGAAAATTATAAAAAAATTCAATACTTACAATCTAATGAAAAAATCGTGGTCCTAGGACATTTCGTTCGCCCGCTAGACACCTGAAACTATCAAAAACAGAACACCGAAGCACAAAAATGATCTTTTTGCAAGTTTCCCGTGTGCTAATCACACAAATTATAATTGTAAATGATTTATAAATTCAATACTTAAAATCGGATAAAAGAATCGTTGTCCTAGGACATTTCGTTCGCCCGCTAAACACCTAAAACAACCCAAAATTAGTAAATCCAAGCATAAAAATGTCATTTTTGCATGTTTTCCGTATGCTAATCAAACAAATTGTATATGAAAATGATAGATATTGAAAAACAACTGTATAAGTAAAGTATACACTTACTGTACGCTATACCCTCACAATATCGTTATGTATATCGTTTTCATTGCCATGAAAGATATCCAGTCAGTTTTCCGATAACATCAATATTTTCCAAATGACTGATAAAACTGGAACAGATGCGAATGCTGCAAGGATTTATCAATTATTTTTTTTTAGTTTTTTTAAATTATGATCCGATATCTTAATTAGTTTTTAAGTTATTGATTATTTTCAATAATTACGTAAGTGTAGAAAACCAAAAATTTTTAAATATATAATATCATATCATCATAATATAAAATTTCATCTCGTATGTGAATCTGAAAATGGTCTTTCTTTAAAATCTAATAGTTACAATAGTTAAAAGTACAAAAAACTGGAATATTCATTTCCTCCATACTTTCTTATGTAATTTCTTATGTTCAGATTCCTATAGATTATATTATTACTAGCGACCCACCCCGGCTTCGCACGGTTGCAATACTGATACTAAATACACTACAGAAAAACTGTGAACGTTGTATATAAAAACATAGCGGCCCGCTACGGCTTCGCACGGGTTTAAAATATATAGCCTATGTGATTAAAATCGATCCAGTAGTTTTGATTTATTCATTACTGCCCGTGGCCCGCACGCGTTAAATTTGGAGTAAAACTATCCACCTTTCCCTATACCATGAAGATTTCCTGCTGTCTTTGGAATATCTTCGCTGCTAAATTCAAAGTGCTACAGGGAAAACCGCGGCCTCAGACGCACTATTTATAGGCACGCTCTTGCCGCACCGGGCGGCCGGCCGGCACCGCCGAAAACGCTACGTCCGCAATTTTAAAAAAATCCGTTGCGCAGTTTCAAAGATTTAGGCTCCCCGCACACTACAAACTTTTTATCGGCCGATAGTTTGGTCGGGTTGGGCTGTGAGCGCGCACACTACGCCAACTAAACAGTTGGGTTTGTGGTGAGTGCGCACACTAGACAACAGTCGGCCGACTGCACCAATACTCTGAGCGAACTAAATTGATCAAGTCGGCCGACTAAACAATCGGTAGGTGTGCGCGCTTGCGACGAGCTCCATACTGATATCGCAGTCGGCCGATAGTTGGCCTGGTTGGCCGATAGTTTAGTTTGAACGCAGTTGGGTAGCACATCAAACTTGTTTATCGGCCGATACAAAATCGTTGTAGTATGCGGACTTGCATACATCTTCATACTGATTATAAGCCCGACCAAACTATCGGCCGATAAAAAGTTTGTAGTGTGCGGGGAGCCTTTAGCATACAAAGGGACAGACAGAGAAAGCGACTTTCCTTCTCCAAACAAAAACATCTACCGGTCAACTTCAACCCACACGTACACACATACACACGTCTATGCTTGGAGGGGGAAGCTACGAAGCATCGCACAAAGAGCAGACGGGAATAATCGAAAACTTTGTATTTACGATATCACATTAGAAACCTCTAAAATAACAGTACTTCTCCACTATTTAATGGATGTTATTATACATACAAACCTTCCTCTTGAATTACTCTATCTATTAAAAAAAACCGCATCAAAATCCGTTGCGTAGTTTCAAAGATTTAAGCTCACAAAGGGACCGGAAAAAAAAGCGACTTTACTTTATACTATGTAGTGATGATGACTAAATTATCTTAGTAAATTTTTTTTACCGAATTTTGAGTTTAGCTAGTAATCAATACATTCAGTATGATTTTGTCTATTTTCTTTTAAAGTTACCTTGTCAATGAGCTGAACAATCTCTAGAATAACATTGTTCTTAGAATTTATAATTTCTAGCTTCCGGTAATAAATGAAGATGTTACACGTTACGTACTTATTGAAATCAAAGGTCAAGTGTTAGATATGTTAGTTCTTAATTATATTCAGTTGATACAATTAGTATAAAAAACGTGAAAAGATTTTGTCATAAAAAAGGCAATCCGTTCACTTCAGCAGGGACTAGGTATAAATGTTAATACCGTATCAAATTCGGGCATGTTGACTTACGTGAGCTCATCCTTATCAGAGAATAAATGAGTACTGAGCACAAGGAACGATAACATTCTTAATTTGTTTACGCTCAGTTTCGTTTCACCACTGAACGCACAACCGCATCGTATCATAATATTCGACCTGCCGCGTGTTTTGCCGTGCGTGAACACACACAGATCCACGATAGGAAACCTGCTATATAAGTAAGTGAAACACAAGTTTTGCACTTCGATAAATAGAAACATTCAGTTATATTTTTGTTTATGCATTCATTTGTGCGAAACAGAACCGTTCCACTAAATATCTTCACATATATTAACGTTATCTAGTTAAGTGGTAATGTAGTTGTACGTATCACATAAATAGGCTACATGTATAAAAAGTCTGGAGTCGATAAATACATATATAAAATTTGTAAAATGTGGCGATGTACCGACACAAGCGATTACAATACACCGCTAAAGCAATGAATATACACCGCTGAAACAACGCAACGCTTTACTTCATATCAATTTTTGAATGAATTTTTTTGGCACCGTAAAATGCGCGACGCACATTTAAGAGACGACATTCTTCTTGTGGAATATGTTGCGAAGATTCGTCGACATATAGTACGGACGGTTCTCGGATCCATCGTTGCGTTCGCAATCTTCAACTGTAATGCAAAGAATTTAAAATAGTCTAGGTTACTAAATAGTAGTCATTTTGTAATACATACGGAAACACATAAATAACGTATCCACCGCCATCGTATACACACTGAAAAACATGCACGCAATCAAATAAGTGCAGATGAAAATGATAATGGCGGGCCCGATGGGATAATGCAAGTTCTTCTCGCTTGCGAACTCTAGGTACGAGTAAACAATCGACGCAACACCAAGTGAAACGAGCATTTTGCTCAAGAAGAACAAAAAGTCAGTCACCTGCAAATCGAATCAAATTTAATAGATTTGTAATAGTTTAGTATTTACTAAATTACCTTGTCGAGAACTGCAACCCGAATAATGTTCCGCATAAGAAGACTGCACGCATCCTTGGCGCTGGCACAAAAGTTCTTCCCGTGGATGGCGCACATGATGTATGCGTTCTTGTTAATAAATTTGAGGAAAGTCTCCAGGCACCAGAAGAAACACTTGCAACAACAAAGAACTGCTTTCGTCACTGCATTATCGTATTTCTTTAATTTGTGGTCAACATATTCAAGGATTGCACGAATCATACGACATATTGCAATGATGAGGGACCCAAACGCCAATGTTCCAATGTGATATCTGAATGATATTATTACAGTTAAATAATAGTTATAACTTTAGTTATTTTAATACTACCTCAGTGTTCTGCAAACGGCTGCGGTAAGCGCAAAGAATGGAACTCTGGACTTTTTAAAAGTCCAATACCACTTTGCGAAAGTGGCAGCAAGTACCATCTCGCCAAAGGCGGTGACAAAAGAGACTCCCCAGAAGAAGGCAAACACGTTTAAGATCTGAACGTAAATAACCCACTTCGTGTTTGCAACTTCGATAAACTTGCATGTGCCGGGGCAATTCTGCGGGCAGTATCGTTCGAATAGTTCAATGGTACATTCAACACCATCCTGAAACAATTATTATGATTAATGGCTGCTCAATGGAAGAGTACGCACTGTGTTAAATTTACCTTATAGTGAGCTGCTTCACCACTACATTTACATCCATTTGCATCAAAGTTACGTATCTGATAAGATGGCGTTCCCACAGTGGAAATGTATAGCCCCACACTAATCGCAAATGCAAAGATGGCCATTTGCAGCAACCAAGGTACTATCGGGAAAAATAATGCTGATGTTACGGCACTCACAGCCCTAAATTAAATTTAAAAGACATTAAAATACACTAAAAAATTTTATATAAAAAAACATACTTGCTGCCTTCTTTTATAAGGGCTATGGCCAAAATTACTTGTTTTCTTATAAAAATAAGTACAAACAACAATAGTGCTAGAACCACTGAAGATATTATTAGCAGCACCAGCCAAAACTCTTTGGTTTTGACATATTTTTCGAACATATTCTTGGCATTCTCGTGGTCGTAGGGATGTTTTTTGTAGTAATCGTAATTCTTCGCCGTTAAGTATGTGCCTGTGATTAAAAACGACACGTTTACTTAAATGAAAACTCAGTAACTTCAATAAAACTTACTGAAAGCCAACAATGCAATTGTGCCGAAAATCGTCAACCAAACCATAATTTTGGCAATCCATCGCATGATGAAGATATACAACATGCACGCGAAAATGCCAAGCGCCAGAAAACCCAGCATTTCCGGCCAAGTATCGCGCAAGTCTTCGACAAAATCATTGCCAAACTAAAACATTTCAATAAGTTTATTAAATATATCCATAATCGAACCACAGTGTACATCAAAAGCGCACAAACCAACCATATACAAAGCTGTTACTTGAGCCTTTGAAAACTGACCAAATAAAAATACTTAAAGCATTTTGGGAAATAGTTTGCTTTGCGCTAATGATTTATTTACGTGCTATGTGTGCATAGTGAGATGGTAAAAAGTAGAAAAAGGTTTCATATAATCAACTACACATATGATTAAGTAGAGATTCAACCCCGATCGAACAATGTTTAGTTAAATGATTAGTGAGATGTTAGAAGATTTTTACAAACCGGACAAACAACATCCAAGCACGTTCACGTTCAACAATTAAAATTGGTAAACACAAATAAACAACTATAAATTAAGTAATTTGTTTCAAGCGATCAAAACGGTATTTTTTGGAATTAAGAAACATCGAGTGAGAAATGTCCGAGTACCTGTTCCCCCTGTTCAATAAGCTTAATTTGTTTTATAGACTTCATAAGATTATTTTCGGTCATTTGCTCGCCAAGTTTGTTTAATATATCGAGGACCTGTTTAATATCGCCTTCTCTGGGATTCGGAATGCATCGCTTCACAACTGCAATCAGAACCAACAGACACTCAGATCAGACCACCGCTAACTCGCAATCGCATATCTCTACCCTACCACTTCACATATGTTCTGAAAGGAAAACCATGTCATGCACATCGCGCCTATGCGACGAAAGAGTGTGAAATTAATTGGATTAGTGATGAATAAGTGTGGTAGTGTATATGTGATAGGTATTCGCGTGTGTTTGTGTGTGGGTTGTGTTTGGTGTGTTGGGCCTTCCAACATGGCTGCCATGTACCTGGTGGGCGGTATCGCTGTCAGTGAAGAGCCCGATTACGTTGTGCACGGCTAGGGAGAGTACGGAGCCGGCCGCCTCGAGATGCCGCTTGATAATCGCCCCCAAGTCTTCCTCTGGCTGGGGGTGGCGAGCCGAGTGCGTCGTGCGGGCGCGTAAATCAGCGAACACGGGCCACCGTTCGCCCACAGCGGGCACACATCGTTTGAGCACTATGAATTGGTGGAAGAGGATATCGTGTGAGAATGGCTTTCATTTTTGTTGCTAAGTACAACTGAAACGTCCCTACCCGAACCTGTAAAATGAACACTACTTCACTAGAGTATACATACCTTGCTCACTGCGCAGGTACCAACGAGTGCATTTTTTGTTATTGACTAAAGCCTCCGCTGAACTTGTTGTAGGAATCACGCCATCGACACATATTAATTTGGTGTAATCTTTGTTGTTATCCCATATAAAAGTCTCTGAGGGGCATCGGCTGACACAAATTTGTGGCGTGTTGCATCCGGTGAAGGGTACATTTGGTCCAAAACATTTACTGATGTCAAAGAAGAACAGATAAGGTTTATCGAGCACGTGCGGATCAAACCCACATCTGGAGCCGGAAGAATCGCGCGGAATCAAGAGCAGTTCGGTGTCGCCATGTGTATAAGCTATCAAAAAATAACAACTTTAGAATTTACCCAAACGTAACTACATGGTAACTTACCATAGCATGCGACGCCAATCCAACATCCAATGAAAACAACAAATAAGCCAAGACACAAAATATCCGTGCAGGAGCGATTTTTCATAGGTCCTTTAAAGTCCGGATCATACTCGATCTTTTTTCCTGCAAAAAAAAAAACACATGAATTAACATTTTTAAGCTTCAAAACATATGTCAATACACTAATATCCGCACTGAATCACCAATAAGATTATTCAATTGACCTAGACCTAGACCCACTCCGACCTCAGTCAATCAGCTGAAAGTTGCAACTTTCAAAGTATTTAAATAAAATCAGCATATACATAAATTTGCTTCAAAGAACTACTATCGCTTTCTAAATAGATTTAAGCCTACTTTTTTTTAACTTACGTTGTTTAAGCACTTTGCGATGCGTATCCAGCATGCAACAAGTCTCTAAGCACGGCATTACGCGTTCACAAAGGTTCGCGACTGGCCCACAACTCCGTGCACTCACGGACTCGACTCCCACTAGACACGTTATTCACGTTTGTTCACCTTATCAGTGCCAGATATAAATAAAAGCCACGTCGAGGTAATGGTTTTGACAAATTCAGCGATTACTGCTCAAATTATTTACTCGATTCAATGCGTTTTGTTCCATTCAATGTGCGCGCGAGCCAGTGCACGACTGCGGACTGCGGCTGCTTGATGCATGAAAGTTGGAAGTTAGATGTTGCGCGCAGGAGAGGAGGTCAACAAGTATTATGTTAGAAAATGTCGCTACATCAACTTGCATCCAGAAGTGTTTGTTTATAATTTAACAGATGCGAATCATTATATTGAAATATGCATTATTAGACAATGCTGAACGTGACACAAGTAGTTTGCCGTTTTTAAAGTGAAGCTTTATTATGTTACTGAGTACATTTACTGCACTTGCGCGTCGTGATACGGTAGAATTGCTCATTATTTTGAACAAAGAGCGCGGGCGCTAGGTTTAATGCGTAGTAGAGAGATAAAAGTTAATTAAAGACGCTATGCCTACATTTAATTGTATGTTTTGGAAGTCTACAACTGCTTTTTTTATCGGTGGTTAAATAATAATTAAAATTAAGAAATCTCAAGTCTCTCGGACGGTTTTTTATCAGACGGATATATTTTATCATCCGAACTTACCTAAATAAATATTGTCGACATTGTGTTTCAATAATTGTCGTATTCTTCTTAGGTCGTACATTTTCTAGTCGTTATTTAGATGGTATAATTTCGATTAAAATTAATTGTAATGCACGTTGCAACAAAACCTGACATATGATAGTTAAATATAAAAATGTCTAAATACTGACGGATATTACATATTATAGGCAACTCAAATTACGTTTTGTGGTCAATTTTCAATAAGCAGTACTTTTTGAGGTTAAAAATGGCAATTCAGCTTATAAATAAAAAATCAATGGGCGCCGCCATTTTATGGTACCCAAAACAATTTACTATTTACCTATTTCTTTAGTGTTTGATTATGTTAATTACTATATTAGCTTAAATCTTATCAGTTCCTACAAACTGATTACCTAAAATTACCAAACAGATAAAATCCTATGACTCATTTAATCAAAAATGCGATCATAACTACAATTGCTTATCTATCTAGGTGTTGAATTTGAATTTCTTTTAGAGTGAGTGTGGAGAAAGAATATTTGCAACGATTGCGATAAGTGACCAAACCTATCTATTCCAGTTATTATCAAACAACTTTTCATTAATTTTCTAATCCACATGATTGACCACAGGACATTACTTTAATATAGTTCATGATTCATACCTAATGGACTTTATTATTGCCGTACTTATAGCAACAAGATACGTGCAATAACAACAATAGTAAACTACAATATTATCGATTAATAAAATAAAAAATATGTCGTTCAAATATAAATATGTGTCATAAACAAAAGCGGCCCATTTTGCCTTCTAAATAGGGATCGATTGTGTACGCAATGTGTACACTCGACCTCATAAACATATTCGTAGTGATTACACGCTTCGACGAAAAACTTGAACATTTGGAACATTCCATGGTATTATAATTCATTGTACACATTAGTGTAACACCAATCACTTATAACAAGCAGAAAAACTATTAGGAATCAAGTGATATATATTACGGTTAACTGTCACTCGAACTTCGAAAAGCCTATATAGTAATAAATATACTAGCAGTTTCTGATTTATGCATGTACGAGTACACAAAAAAATAAACAAAAGTTTTTAGATTATTTAGCGGGAATATAAATTACAGGTTTTTGTCCACAACTTCTTCCGTGTAAATTTTAATAAAAATTAGTCTATCTATCTAATTACTTTCTTGGTTTCTTGGATATATTCTGCATCGGTTTAGCAAATAAAATTTTCAATTAAATTTTAAAAATGTGAGAAATGTTAATAGTGTAATCTAATGCAATTTAAAATTTATTGATGTACTTTGGTGTAACTTCCGGTCCTTTATTTACATGCTTCAAGGAAGATTTCAGCAATAAAAATAGCGTAATTACTTTTCCATGAGAAAAGATATTTCCATATCAAAATGTATCACAATTGGTTAAAAGGTTTATGCGTGAAAGCGTTACAAACAAACAAACTCCTATGTGCATTCATAAAAATAGTCAGAATTGTAGATAAGCCAAGTTCACGTAAATAATATAAATAACATGTTTAAATGGGTAAACGTAAACAGTAAGCTGTAACAATATGTCTCATTTATTGATAGAAATACATCAATACATGATGTCAAAATGCAAATTTTCACGCTAGTAAGTTGGAAATAGATAGAATTTTCAATCTACACACGAGTACATCAAACGCAACCGGAAGCGAGATGTTCACGCTGACATGGCAGGCGTCAAAAAACCACAAACCGCATTAATTTCGTCTTTCTGACTTTCCATCGTACGGAACACGAACAAAGAAACATTCGTGAACCTCATGCATTTATGAGTAGTGTTTACCTTTGTTTACTTTCGAAGCAAACGTAATAAGACCACTAAATTAATCATAACTCAAACAGAACAAACTGTATAAACTAGTTTTTTTTTCAACCGGATAGCAACGAAAATATATTACTGAAACACAACTTACCGGCGTCAATATCTGGTGTTTGTGACTTCGCCATCCTGTGTGATGACAAAAGATCTCTGCGATCTTTTAAAATAAACTATCGGCAGTGGTTGAGATCCCTCTCTGTAGCGTCGTTCAGAATAGTCCAGGTGATACTGAAAGTGAACAAATTTGTTTACATATTGTTATGACCCCATAACAACAATTAGATTATCATTATTATTTATTATTATTATTATTATATTATTATTATTATTATTATCATTAGTATATCTTATCTTGTAACTTTAGTTTAGTTTGTACACTTAACTCAGGGTCCAATCCTAACGAGCGCCCTTTGCGCATGCTCAAAGTGCAATAACTTAAGCTAGTATAAGAACCACCCCAACTGTTATTCGAAGTTAGTTGCCAGTTACCAACGATCAGCCGCCGAGCTACGACTGCCAATAAAAGCAATAAACTCTTTAAAATATTACTCGCACCCTGTCGAGATCTTCAAACCCTCGCACAACCCTAGCCGTCCAGGCAAACCGTTTTGGTACACCGGAAGCCGCGCGGTGCCGTTTCCACGTGCCAAAACACAACTCTGGTGCCAGAAATCCATTCTTTGGGTCTCTGCACCATAACAATATGTGACGATTAGTATTATCAGATTGGAGAGTTTAACGATAATAAAAGTGATAACAAACAGATTAAACCGTTTTTGAAGCTATTATTAAATACCATCGGTATACGTCATTAGTATCCGGTAGTATTTCCCAAAATATTAAAAAAATTATTAATATTATCTGCCCGCAGTCAACAATGTAAAATGAACCTGTTGAGTAGACAACGCAGGTTCAATTAACGTCTAGCCTGAATTATGAATCATTGCTGCGTGTTTGACCAAGCCTTCGAGAAATGCATGCAGACTGCATCAAGTCAAACCCAATGTGTAAAGTCAACGACACCGGTGGAAAACAACCCTTCTCTTTGCTCTCCGCCCTAGAACACTCGAGTATACTAATGTTGTTTACAAAGTTTGAAGTGCATTGTGTTGCATTGAATTGAATTGAACTGAGGTGCAAGTGCATTCGTCAAAATCAATACTAATGATAAAATAATGGCATTTCGGCACGGTTCAGTGTTCGTGCGGTACGAGTTGCGTATTGGCTCTCTAATTAGCGGAAAAGCCACGAGTGGCATAGTAAATATTAATTATTCACCGTAGTTTGTTATCGTTCTAGCGGGTTGTCACCGTAATACCAATGAAATATTTAAAAATGGCATAAACTGAGCATAAATTATGTTTAACCTAAATAAGTATTTAAATTTGTTTGCAATATTGAAGTTAAAATAATTAAGAATGAAATATATTAGTTACTTATGAAATAAACACAAAAACATAAATTTATTTATTACTGACTTAATACTATAAGTGCAAACGTGAGTTTGTGTGTGTCAATTTTGAAGAAATTTTACATCAAATGGGATATTATTGTTGTAAAACAAAAAATTAAAGGTGGAAAAAAGTTAAATGTTTGTATGGAGATTCCATCAAAGATAAAGTTATATAATACAAATCGATATGGGCTAAAATGCATAATTATACTAATGTATCAAACCAATTTTCCTTTTTTTAAATTAAAATTATAGCATATTAACTGTCAAGTGGCTAAACGGGAGTTTAAATTAAGAGCGAGCATATAATCAATCGAGTGTTTAACAAAGTTTAGCTACGTGGTGTTTACGCTATTTTTCCAGCTTCCACTCTATTTCCATGTTTAGGTTTTTGTATTTAAACATTTGTAGTTTATATTTTCGAAATTTGTTCGCACAGTACTTGGAAATGTAAGGTTATATATATCGGGATTGTTTGACTGAGGGCGCTTGACTTCATATGATCTTGTATCACCCCGTGACTAAAGTACTTTAGTCACAGGTTTGGCCATCCATGTTTAAAATACTACTTTTTGTGTCTCAAAACCGAGTAAAAACTGGCACTTTGAGAACGAGAGAAGATAAAAATAATCTTATTTAGAGTGCATAATTGATCTAAGAAACAAAAAAGGATATACAAAAGCTGTCTTCAATAAAAATCTAGGCCTAGTCAAAATAGCAGGCGAAAACTTGGTTCATATAAAATATTACAACCAGTTTCAGCCAGTTTTAAGAATTATTCCACATCCAGCTTAAATTATTAATAATATATTTTGCGCAAATATTATCAATGGAATTTCTCTGGATTAGATTCATCCGTTTACCCACTATCATTATCGTGCAAATAATCTACGCGCAATTAATTAATAACTAACGTAACGCAAAAATGAGTTATAATTATTCATAAAATTATTAATTATTAATTGATATTTTCAGCAAATAATTCAGAATTAAATTATAATCAAACTATAAAAATAATTGAACATTTTTTTCTCCAACTTTAAACAATCGTCAAAAGTCTAACGTACTCGGATACAACTGATATTCCTAAATCAAATTCTAAAATTTTATGATTTTCACGTAAATAATTTCTCGGAAATTATGAAATTAAATCGACAATGCCATGATTACATTCAAAGTTTTTATGATTTAACCCATTACTTTATGTAATAGCACCAATCATATTCTTTTACTACTTACTGATTATTCGCCCGTGCACAGAAAACGTAGACAATAACACGATTTGTTAAAACTATAGCTTCCACATGCATTCGCGTATGAAATATGAATGCAAGTGCAACGAACTTGTGATGCCACGCGTATGGTTTTCCTCATCAACGGTTCCACAATTCCGAATAACGCTTTGTGTTTCCACTTTACAGCGCATTACTCACTCATCCCGCACAATCAAACCTTTTAAAAATGAATTTACGAAAGTTCAGCATGCAGAAAAACCAAGCCCGGCTAAAAATTGGCACTTTTTAGGTTTGTTTATTTTTAAAACTGTGTATCGCGAGATAGGTAGGTACTAGCAGCCGCAAGCACCGAACGTGAATATAGTGTTAACGTTGTGCTACCGTTATTTTTGTAGCAAGGTTTTGATAAGACTGTAGACTGAATGCTACCGCCTCCACGAATGTATGCTATAATAAATTGTATGGAACGATCAACAAACACTCTGGAAGTAGTGTAGTAAGTGTACATCGTCATTTTGACAAAAACACACGCATTATCCAATTAATCGACGTCTTTTATCATTGATAGTGGTAGTAGTGTTGTAGATGGCGGTACTGGTAAGATGACGATCAGTTGCTGTCGTTTGCTTAGCCGGCCCGGCTAAGGCTTGTCGTCACGCCGATTTATAAATATCGGAAGCGTAATTTGATGTAGGTACATAGTTTGTGGTCTGCGTACGCGTAATTCGGGTTTAACGCGGACGAGGTCGTCACGCTGACATGTTAGTCATCCGTAATTGGAATTCAAACAATATGTCGAATCGTAGACGGCCCAAGGAGAATCCGAAGCATTCGAAACGTAATAGACATAATAAGCAACCACAACAATTACATGTTGATTGGATGTTGACAGAGTTAACAGAAGTGTATTTTGAGGTTAGGTCAAAGTCAGAGGTGTTTGCTTTAGTCCCAAAAACTTCTTTGATTGTTCTATAATTCATAGAGAGCATAGTTTGAACGAAGTTAATTTTAGCACGCATTTGAATGAAATTGAAATTAATGCAAGCCGACATAGCAACACGGAAATGTCAGCGAACCAATTTAAGCTCCATCAGGGTTTACCCTATCGGCAAAATATCAAAAATGCTAGGGGTATTAAATGCTATTAATTCTCTGTGCCTCGCCTTCACTGTCCGACAGAATATAATGACGCTTCATTTAATAAACTCATTCAATGCAAAAAGCTAATCAGTTCACATGGTTGCGTAAAGTTGGTATCAATGTTTTGAATACAAACAATTGTCAAGCATTTTTAAGTTTATTTATACTCATAAATACGAGGTAGTGGTAAAGGAAATAATAATATTAAATAATAATTCCACTAATTTTTGTCTGTATAAATAATTACTTTCTTGTTTGTCGAATCCGAGAAATTTTAATTTAATTTCGATTTGAATTATATACTTAACTATAACTATGAACCCTCATTTCAACTTTCATCTCTAATTTTGCACCTTTCAAATTAAAAAATAATAATTTGCTACAAAAAGTGGCATATTTCCTTTTTGACGAATTTACTATAGTATTGCAAAATTTCATCAAAATAAGTTCAATATTTTTTGCCAAGAAAACTCAACATTCACATTTATAAGATTAGTATTATGTTGTTTTTGCGACACACTGTAAACAGTGCAAACGGAAATGGAAAGTTAATCTAAGAAGATTCATGTATAGAAGCATTGTCTGCTTGAAGCGACGTTGTAGTTGCTTTCTCAGAAATGGCACATGCGATGGGATTACATGCTACACATCACGTGTGGAAAAGCATGCACATTTTAAACATTCATGTGTACATTAAAATATATCGGTCATCGTGCCAGATATTGTACAAACATGATGTAAATCGTGCATTAACATTAAAAGTGCAGTCACGTGCATCTTACCTTTTTTTAAATTTTCAAAATTAGTAGAAATGTAATAAAACCTTTTTTCTTTAATATAAAAAACAGAATTCTGCCGACATGTGTAGTATTATTTAATTTTGTTAATTAAAAACCTTATTTTAGGGAGCCGTGACAATAAAACAAAGACTGTTAAACAAAAAAAAATGAAAACTAATGGAAATGGGAGTGTTCAGTTCGTGATGATAGTATGCGCTTAATTAAAACGTTTTCTGGGTCATTTTACGCCAGCACCATTAATGTGCTATCATGACAATTCCTCGACTCGCGATCGCATGAATAATAATTCTCAAACACGAACGCAATTGGAATTGGCGTCGAATTCAAACAAACAATTAGCTTCGTTTCTTTTTTAACTTCGGCCATCGCTTGCCAGTTAATCATAGATAAACATTTCGATTCCAATAATGCAATTGGACGAATAAATTATTCATTGGTAATTCACCCGGGAATAATTAAGAGATCAACAGATAACTAATAGTAATACAATGCGCAAGTAATGAAAAATATATGCGAATTAAATTAAATTGACCACGTAACATGCAACATGTTAATTTTAGCTATTTATGGTTTTATTATAGAACTATATTTTTTATATTAAATTTGAGATCAACGTACGACTGAATTTCCCGGGATACCGACGCGTATAAATCGAAGCTACGCAGCCGGGATTCTGTGGAGTGCCGAGACAAAAGTGGGCGGCAGACAGCGATGTCGGCAGCCGCCCCACTTCACTTTGGGGTGGGTGCGTCGGCGGCACGGCGCCAAACTACCCGACTACTGGTCTCCGACTGGTTTCCACGGTACCCACTTAATCGAATCTCGTGTTGGGATGTGGACTCGGATATATGGTCTATTTTCACTGATCACACACTTAACTAGCATTTGCAAACACATAAAACTCGGAATATATAAATTTAAACGATGCGAGAATTGGCTTGTTGTGTAGGGAATTTTATGCATCTCCAATGACAATAATCTAAGTGAAATATAAAATGTAGAAATGTTGTTTTCAAGGTCGTTATAAGAAGGAAACTGACATAATAATTTTATAACATACAGAGTGTATAAAAATTAGTCAATTTTAAGGTTAGGTTTTTAAGAGGTGTATGCGGGCAATAAAACTATTTCAAGGTCTAAAACTTGATGGGAAAGAATTTCGTATATGAATAATAATTTAGGTTAGTTTGGAAAGCCAACGGAAGCAACAAATTTACAGAAACTTGATGGTTGCCATTAGCAACAATAAAAAATACTCTACACAGAATTTTGTATGCTATCAAGTTTCAAATCTTTTTTTATTTTACCAAAATTTTTGTTTAAATGTTTCTTATTTTCTAGTTTTTGAGAAATTTTCGTTTTTTTTTTCTTGAATAGTACCTATATATTCTGGTAAAATAGAATTGTTGCCTACTTATTTTGATATTCTAAAATTGAATTTGAACTTGCCACATGTCTCACGCATCTATTTTAAACCATTTCTTCAATTCCAAATAAAAACCTCCACCAATTTTATATTTTTACGATGCTTGACATTGACGCACGAGAAACATACCCGCAACGCAAACAACAACAGTAAACCTAATTAAGTGATCGAAACCTAGGTAATCTCCTGTTCGTGCTCATGATCAATCGATGTTTACAACCCGCATATTGTTATTCGTTACGTTAATCGAATCAAGTAGCAACGAATCAATTATTAAATAAAAAAAACTAAAAATATAAACCACTTTATTAAAAAAAAAAACTTACCTCAAAAAGAACGTTGAGAAAATTGCACCACGTTGGTGATAGTCTTGGATAAATAAAATAACTAGTGCGTGTTCATCGCGATGTCATCGCCGATAAACGTACAAAATACAACTGTGCCGAGATGCGAACGCGAGTTGCACTTGAAATGTAATGCGTGGCGCTGCGCAGTTCAGCGCATTGCAACATTAATACAAGTTCTGAACAATCTGCAACAATATCTCGAAATCAAAATTCAAGACGCACCTTAATTACAACTTTAAAATATTTACACCTGTGCGCGATCACGTTTTCAAAAATTGCAGACACTGACTTAATTAAACATTGCACAATTTAATTCTAATCGGTGACAAAGTTTCAATGCGCATATGCAAAGTTTACTTTGCACGTATGATTAAACGAAAGCGTAACATGCACATATAAAAGACACTTATCAACGAAACAAAGCACATCAAATACCTGTTGACTGTGCAGTGTGTACGGGCCAACACGTACCGTATGCGTGCGTCTTTCGCGGCGCGCTTTCCCCGACTGAAAATAAACATCACAAGAACAAGGCCGACAGCGCGGCTGAGCCGCTGTGCGCCATCATGCAGCACCGCTGCCGGTAGAGATTTGTTGTTGTTTTGTTTGCTTTACGTTCCTTTTAAACTCGGCTTCGCATGAGTGGCGAACTCATAGCGAACGCAGCGTACAGCTAACGCTTTGTATCCATTTCCACTTCCCCATCCGTTGATTTACCTTGAAGTTCAAGTTGTGTTCAACTTCTTGTACGTAGCACTTGTGCACTTGAAAAGTTATGGATGCTTTTTGTATTGTTGGTTGCCTATTACCAAAACTGAGATTCAAGCGTAATACATAGATGCAAAACTTAATTTTTACATTGTTTGATGTTTTTTCTCGTTAATAACGTCTAGACTATTATAAATTAATTAATACCAGTTCATTCATGTTTTGAAAATATGACAATTTGTTATTTTGCTCTTTCTGAGGTATATTTTTAGTCGCATACTATCTTGGTCGTACTTACTAATAAAGGTAAATGTTTATAAAAAATTCAAAGTTGAAAACGACTTAGTTGATGTAGGCGGTAAAATAATTAATGTTAAGTTAATTATCGTGCCACCATGACGACGTCCGTGGCCGTCGCGTTTCAATAGTGGGGAGGCAGATTTCCACAGCGTCATTTGAATTTCCCGCGGCTGACATGGCGGCAGCTCATTTCGAGAGCAGATGTCGCGGCGGTGGTTTCCTTTCGCGTAAATGAAGTAGCGTAAGCGTGGCTAATCAAGGTACAAAAAGGTAAAGTGTCTGCAAATCGCGCCTCCGGTGCTGGTGGTGAGCGTATGGTGTGTGTGGTTGGGGGCGGCCGACAAGTTACGGGCTTGATGCATGCAGGCTGCGACCGTAGGCGGCGACAGGCGCGGCGGAGTCCATGCAAGTGACGTGCAGGGCCCGTCCGTCGCCGCCACAAACGTCAATGAAACATACACGCGCAGCGGGCGCGAGCGAGACGGCGCTGTGTGACGGGTGCGACTCGCTCGGTTTGATATTTGCCTCCTAGAGGGTTGCGCCGCATTGTGTCTCGTCGCCCAGCTCGTATGCCGGCCGCGCTCTGCCGCACCGTTAAAATTCGTCACGTTCCAGCTAGCATCTCGTGTTTATAGTTACATTTTTTATAGGAAAATGAGTAGCTCCGAGGAGGTTTCGTGGATCTCATGGTTTTGTGGACTGAGGGGCAATGAGTTCTTTTGTGAGGTGAGTCTTGTCATGCACTTTGCACCCAACACTATCCCCCAAACTGACCTTGCTGTGTGATTGTAGGTCGATGAGGATTATATTCAGGACAAATTCAACCTAACAGGATTAAATGAACAAGTACCACACTATAGACAAGCACTGGATATGATATTAGATTTAGAACCAGGTCAGTTACACCTATCTAACTATGCCGCATGTGTATGAAGCATATTTCTTATATCTTTACAGATGATGAATTAGAGGATAATCCTAATCAATCAGACCTGATTGAGCAGGCAGCTGAGATGCTCTATGGTCTAATTCATGCTAGGTACATTTTAACCAATCGCGGAATCGCCCAAATGATTGAAAAGTATCAGTCAGGAGATTTTGGTCACTGTCCCAGAGTGTATTGTGAATCACAACCTATGTTACCCTTAGGCAAGTACATATTCCAAGTTAAAAAAACGTATTCTGTCATATATTTATTAATCTATGAAATTGTGTGCAGGTCTATCCGATGTACCTGGTGAAGCAATGGTTAAATCATACTGTCCGAAGTGTATGGATGTGTACACACCGAAATCGTCTCGACACCATCACACCGACGGTGCTTACTTTGGCACCGGCTTCCCGCATATGCTCTTCATGGTGCATCCAGAGTACAGACCTAAACGTGCTACAAATCAATTCATTCCGAGGTACGACAAAACCGAACACAGCAAAATAATTTAATTTCGTTATTTATTTGTTTGTCGGGTTCGTTCGCAGATTATTTGGATTCAAAATTCATCCACTGGCATATCAGCTGCAGCAGAACGCGGCGTCGACGTTCAAAGCACCAATGCGCGCCAGTATCCCGTACAACAACGGCAAGCGTTAATTTCAGTTGATACCTAGAGCTAGCTGCGCCGGCGCGTCTTCACAAGACACAACACAATGGACGCGCTGCCGAAATTCTGAAAACAAATGAACAACACCTCGAGCTATGTGCGCGAGCCGCACATACCTACATTCTATCTGTATTTCTTAATCTAATAAAAACGATGTCAAAAACCAAAAAAAAAAAACATGTAAAGAGAATAATGGAAGGAAAGAAAGCACTGCAACGAGCGACGCCAAAATGTCTAGAGACCGGTATTGGGAAGAGAACAAATACAACAATAATAATTTTAGGGTATTTAAGTAAAACAGAACATTGAACACGAAAAAGCGTCCGTTACTAATTTATATATGCGAAGCTATACTAATTGTGACTAAACGAGCATGAGAGAACGCGGATGGTCTATAGAACTCGATGGAGACTGCTGTGGCATTATTTATTTATTTTTCGGTTGGCAAACAATTACACGCCTCCACTCTTTTATTGAACGTTGTGTCTTTTTGATTGACAATTGAATTAGTTTTTGTTCTATAGATATGTTCTATATTTAAGTGTGTAGCAAGAAGCAACCAATAAAGTTCTCTTATTTTTCATTTGTGTGGCGTTTCGGTGTGGGCGCCTGTGATTACCTGCGTGGACGTCGACTGTTGGCCAGCAGCGGATGTGTATTCATAAGTCCGGTTGATATTGGAATCTGCGTTCAAGTATCGCCTTTTAGTTTGCTCTGTTGCTCGAGGAGCTGCTGCAGAGATTGCGGTGGTGCTGCGCCAAAGAACGACTGCTGGCGTTGCAAGTCTCCATTGGAGCGCAGCTGCGGTAAAGCTGGCGCCCACGACGATGTGTTGAAGAGAGAATATCCAGGTGCATTATTTATCTACAAGACGTATGTTTAATTGAGATAATACACTAGAATTATATACTATACGTACGTTGTTTTGATTACTAGGACCTGCATTATTTGGCATCATATGTTTGCTGCTCTCGTTCAGCATTGCCTGCCTCATATTCATCGAATGGTGTTGATTAGGCGGCATGTTCATACTCATGTTGGTGTTTGGCCCACGCGCGTTGTTCCATGGACTAAACATGTCGCTGGGTCCTTGTTGTGGTTGCGGTGGTGGACCCTGTTGGCTGTAATTTTGATTAAACAAGTAGTAATCCTTCGGATACTGTTGCTGTGGGGGCGGTTGTTGCCAATTGGGTCCAGGGCCGCTGGGTGCCGGTGGACCGGATCCAGGCCCCGGGCCAGTTTGTGGTGGTGGAGGCCACCAGTTGTTAGCTCTCTCGTCTCGATTAAATGGCATATTGTAGGTCGGTTTGTCTAGCATCGGCGGAAAATTCATTGATGCTGACGGAGGGCCATTGAACAAGCTTTTGTTCATAGCGTTGTGTGCCATGTTAGGCGCCATGTTTGGCATGTTATTCATCATGAAATTGGACATATCCATAGGTGGTTTTTGATAGTGCATGTTTTCCATATGTGGTGTTGGGCCTCCGCTCTGTGGCGGCATTGGGATTTGCGGAGGTGGCGCATACGAGAAGAAATCTTTCTCGTTGTTATGTGGTGGTGGTAAGTTATGATTTTGATTAGGAAATTGCATTCGGAAGGATTGATTTACTAATTGGGACGGTGGCGGGGCGGGTAAGAGGGGTTTCTTAACAGGCTGTTTTTCTGTTGCTTCCGGACTAAATTTAACCTTGATCACAATAAAAAATTAAATAAATTAAATTCAAATTTAGGAATTACTTTAAAATTACAACGTACTTGTTTATTTTCCTCTAATTTCTTATATATCGACTGCAATGCCACGTTCTGCGTCACTCTCTTCATTTTAGCGTTATCTAATTTAGGCACATTTGTATTTTCCTCTTGTAGTTTAACTTGCCGCTCTTCACGAGACTTTTCCAGCGAACCTTGCGGTTTCAAAATGCCTGCTTTCCTTTCAGAAGCTAATAAAAACTCAAATATTACAACTTAAAATAATAAATAAGCATAAAAAAGGCAAACCTTTCAATTTTGATACATCAAATGGTTCCGAAACTTTAAACGATTTCATTTCCTCTAACAGTTTATCTGTTGGATCCGGCTGAATGCAACCTGGCTCAAACACTAATACCCCATCAATCTCATTGCTAAAATGATTGAAATACGTTAGATTAATAGCGCGATCGTACATAATTATAGCTCACCTAATAATTAATTTACTGCCATTCACATCAAAAGTGCACAACCATTTGCCTAGGTCAATTAATCGCAGAGCCTGCAAGTGTTTCTCCGCGTCAATATCCTCCAAACTCTCTTTGAATTTCAAATGACTAAAAGCTTCTTTGAACGGAGTGAAGCCTTGCAACTCTTTGTCCGCTAATAAAGGTTTATTTACATCTGCAACACAACATTATTATTTCCTATCAAATCTAGAATAATTGATAACTTACATTCATCATTAGAGTATTGACTATCAACATGTTCAGTAATATTATTCAACAGTTTACAGTAACCTGGCCAAATTTGCAGTCGACTAGTAAATTCGGTTTCTTTCAATAAGTTTGGTTTGCACTTAATCCAAAGTAACAATAGTCTAACTAAAAACATACCAAAAATAAATATAAAACAGATTTACTACTTAATTGACATACTTGCGGGTAGCGCATAATAATCCAAAATACTGGCGTCATTCTTCAGCGTATACACCGGAAGTAAAAACGCACTTAGTGATCCAGCCAACAAAGCCAACGCCATTTCTGCGGTGATTTTTTCCTCATCGGTGAGTTCGTCCTTTCCTAAATGATGCAACGCATACATATTAATAATGCTGAGCATAATCAACTGGTCCTCGGAGAAGCTCTGCGTAGCGACAAGTGCTGTCAGCGTGGCATTGATACTCTTCAAACAAATCGCCGCTTGCTTCAGGTCAGTTTGGGTGTGAAGCAATGCGTGCATACGAAGAAACAAACTGATGAATTCATTGACAGAGAGTTTGGTTTGAACGACTTGTACGGGGCTTGAAGTTTTATATAAAATAAATAAATAAATATTTAAGTCTTGCACTGAAAATATATTAAATACTTACTTGTCCTTGTCAATTTGTGCTGATAATGTTTTCGTCAAGTTAGAAATGGCTGCGGGAAATGGATTTTTCACCGCAATACCACGCACGTATTGAAACACTGTCGACAGCTTATCGCCCTGAGAAGTCTCCAATAATGCTAGCTGATTATAGGGATGGCCACTGTTTGGTGAAACTAGTATAGCATGCTTGTAAAAACTTTCAGCCTGTTGCCTCTGATTTCTGTACCTAGCTATATCACCCAGGTGCACTAGACAATATTGACAAATGTACAAACAGGAAGAGGATTGAGGCACAATCATGGCTGACTCTGTATATGATCTCAGTCTTCCAAAAACTGCTCCACATTTTCTAAAGGGCAGGTCTAGGTCATAAGTGGAGCATAACTCTTGCAGCAAGGATAGATAGAAACCTGAAGCAGCTTCTAAGCACCATGATAGCAGATATTGGGAATCACTTCTTCTGGGATTCTATGAAACAAAATGGAAAATATCTTTGGTCATATGCAAAATGCAAAAATTGTATAAAAATAATTAAATCCATAGTAATATTACCTTTTTATCTCTGGTGAGCTCCTGTAGGGCAGATATATGATTCTTAAATCCCAATGTCCATAAATCCTGCTCCACTTTCTTGTCAAGTGCATATTCTAAATCTATAACCAAAACCTGATGATAGATAGTCTGTAATTGCTGTTGGTCGGTCCAAGCATGCAGGTTGTTCAAAAGATCCTGCTGCTTGGCAGATACTTTGGCTTTCAGCGGCTCCGCCTTCCTACAAGCAAGTGAAAATCGTAAAAATTGTAACAAAAATTACTGCAATTTGAGGTTATTATTCAAATACTTACTTCAACACCTGTGCGGCCGCTTTGTAACCCATTATTATACATGAACTCTTTCCAGATTAAGTAAGAGTTGTTGATTTGTTTGGTATCATGTCACTTGCTGGGTATGATAACGTGTCATTGTTTATATTTCGATTTGTGGTGTAATGCAATTTAGACTCGCACACGACGAGCGAGATTACTTGAACTTGTGTGATTATCAAAAGATCCGTTGACAGCGCTGCTTAGTGGAACTATAATTATTATCCTTAGAGCGCACTTGAAATGAGTGTGATAATAGATGGCGACAGTATAAAATGGACTTTTACACAAAAAAATGATTAAACAGAGATTTTTATTTTTATTTTCAAACATCTTTGTACTTTGCATGCTTTTCCTAAATTTAATGACTAAAAATGTTTTTATGTCATAAATCATACTTTATTTGTGCAACAGTATTTCACATTTATATTTTCTAAAAGAAATTATAACCAAACAACGACAAAAAGAAGTTTAACATATAAGCGCCAATAAAAATGAGAAAGCATACAAGAGTGTAGTGAGCAACAAATAATTTGCGATGATGTCGATTGGCGTCCTCTGCCTTTGTCACTGGCTCCTTCAGTATGTAGATGCGTCCTCCGAGTACGTAGTCCTTTGCGTATTCTTCCCAATTGAATGTGCTCATGCGCAGCTCGAATAACTCCTGATCGGTTTTGTTCATTTTCTCAAATAAGGCAACAATTTTCCGATGTGGCATTTGCCATTCTCGCACCGTGAAGAAACTGATGACTTCCGTGAATTTTCGTATCTTCTTATAACCCGCTACTAACCTAAAGCCAAAAGAAATTTTATAAAATTTTGAAAATTTTTACAGGTCACTATTGTTACTCACAAAGGAGTCTTCCCCATGATTTTTAAAATTCCATCAACAATGTGTGCTGGAATGGTGTGTAGGAGAAACCAATACAAATTATACAAAAATAAATATCTAGTTGGTAAGAAAAATGGCCTCCAGATAGCCGACATCAGTGGATAGTTCCTGCCCTCCTTTGAACAAAGATCCATGTATGTACCTGCAAGACAAAATAATTTAGTCATATTAAAACAAAAACCAGGAGGGGGTGAGAAACAAAAATGGCCATAATACTAACTCCAATCAATTGAATGTTTCCATGACGTAAAATTATACACATCGAAAGCATCTGTACTCCGCTCCTTCTGGGATGTATTATATGCAACAGCTAAAAGTGCATTCACCACAAAGTCAACTGGTACGATGTCTGCTTTCTTCACGAGATCACAATGCAACGTGCGTAATAATCCCACCCCACAGCTAACCGTCGCTCCTGGCGGGCCGTAAACATTGTCAATCCATCCTGGCATAGGTTCTTTGTAAGAAGACAAAACTATAATCAAATAAAACTTATAAATAATATAAAATTGTATGTTATTGATGATTTTTAACTCATTGATGGTCGAACAATTGCAATTGGAAGTGGATTGCCGGGGTCTTTGGCCATGCGAGACACTAATTCTTCAGCGACGCACTTAGTGTAAGTGTAAGTATTGGGAAACTCTCCTAAAAGTCTACAAAATATTAAAATAATAAAATAACCGTAATATATTTCAGTTTAGTTTACGATGGTTCCATTGTCTTGATGAATTTGTCATCCGGAAATGTTTGCAACAACGTATTTAATTGTTCTTCGGTCATAGGCGGTTGATATATTTTCTCTTCGATCGTTTTTTCATGGCAATTTGAAAAGGCGGTGCTCACATGTATAAAACTCTAAAAAAATCAAATATTATAATCATTAAACATTAAATTAAATGATTACCTTTAATTTTATCATTTTCTTGGCGTTTTCTATCAAATCCTTTGTTGCTCGGACATTTATGTAATAAGCAGTGCGAAAACTTTGATCAAATCTCACTGTTGCAGCACAGTGCAATACAACTTCAACTTCCGAATGCAGAATATTCCAATTTTCTTCGGAAATATTCAGATTTTCATCACTGCAATTTCCGGTTATCATTGCGACGTGTTGACGATAATCGGGACATTCTTTTTTGAGGCGGTCGTATAGTACTTGTCCGAATATTTCATCAAAACGCTCCACTTCTGATTTACCCTTTTTTTGACGCACTAATATGTAGACCGTTTTCACACGACACACACGTAACAGACGTTCTAAGGTTACTTTGCCTAGGAAGCCTGTGCCACCAGTGAGAAAAACTACTTTATCAGTAAAAAAATTCACAATTTCCGACGCTTCAGCCATTGTTAAGTTACTGTTGAAACTATTCCTGAATTCGCATACAACATCAAATCAGAGTATAAGCTACGAGTACAAACTTTGCTTGGTTTGTCATTGCTTTTATACGCGATTGATAAGGCAATGACTTGAAAATTATCAATCATTGTGCAAATTTTGCAATTTTTATGCCTGAGTTTAATGCTATTGTTATTAGCCAATATTAAGATTGAGCATATGAAATATATTTGGTTTGGCGTTTAATAACAAAAGTTTATACATATGCATAGTGTATTTAATTAGAAATGTGCATACATTTCAACGATTACGCACGATTTTTTTGTTGAATCAATGTGAAACAGTGAAAGTCAAAATTTTAAATTGCCTTAAACATTTTTTTGCATAAGACTATTCTGAAATTGGGAAATTCGACTTGTAAAGTGAGAAGTAGGACACGAAAAGTGAAATTATGACAGGCATAATGAATATTATCTACGGCTTGGCCGTCCGTATATAAATTACCACTTTTTTGTCTAAAAACCGTGGAAAAACTGGCGCTTTATAGGTGGAAGTAAAAAAATATATAAAACCACACGCGCTGTTTTAAATACGAGACAAAGTTTTGTGGAATTTTCCGTGTTTGTGAATTGTGAACAAATATCATTCTTTTGCCAAAAATTAACAATCTTTATTTAGCATGTTTCTAACAATAGTAAATATTGCATTTTAAAAGCACCAATGTGTTTTGATAAAATAATTCTTCACCTTACTGCAATGTTGACCTTATCTCGGACGAAATGCATCTAGATCGTATTTAAATATAATATTTGGTAAATAAATTAAAACGATTTGAATAACAAACAACTCGGGCGGTCCTTAAAGACACTTTCGACCATATCAAACACGAAATAATTTAAGTTATACCCCGCCACATATGATATGGGCCAGTGTTTCAGCCCTGCACAGCAATGGCGGCTCTTTTGACCAACCCATCGTTGTTGTTAATGCCTTGTGGCGCACCACCATTGATATCCGTGCTGTGTTCCAAACTCTGGGCCTTGGTAATACTGGGATCGGCCTGTTCATGGATTGGATGGGTACCATCGCCGGTTCTTAGCACGCGATGTTCGACGATGTTGTGTGGAGTAGTGCGTAGGTCATAAGCTAACCCTACACTAGCAAGGAAATTGATGATGAAGGTCGTCATTGAGTATCGGCTACCCAGCTCAGCTGCGCGGTAATCCCACGGGAAGGCATGATGATAGTTATGCCAACCTTCACCCTGTGAGAGGAATGACACCAGGGCACTTTCAACTGGTTTCAAATTTCTAAAATTATAGTATTTAGTATTATAGAAACACATTTATGAATTTTAACTTTATCCTTACTTGTCATATGGTTTCGTTCCGTAGAAGTGGGCAGCACTATTGACCAACCAGGTTATGTTCAGCATAATGACATAACGAGCAAAGAACGCAACAAAAAGTGAGTTCCAGTAGGATTCATTCCAGAAGTACACTGGAATACCAACCGGGAGAGCCAAAGCAAACACCATGTACAATGGTTTGTAGAATCTGGAAAATCATAACCAATACTTTAGTGTAACCAAGGTTTTAATGTTTATATGTTTACTAGCTTTTGCCCGCGACTTCGACCCGGTAGTGTTTAATAAAAATGTAATTCGATTTTACTCTTATGTTCTAGACATGGTATGTGTCAATTCCATCAATGAGATTTGCAATTTTATTTTAAAGAAATTAATTATATAAAGAATTGCTAATAATGCACTTCAGCGCGCCATCTCGGATTCAACTATTTAACTATAACTATGATTGAATTTCAATGCCAACTTTTATCTTATAAAAAAGGGCTGTATTTAGGGTTTACCCGGCTATTATTTGAATTTTTCTCGCTATAAAAACCATCCTTGGACTTTAACAAAAATTTTATAAAAAGGACTGGCCAAATTGGTCCAGGCGTTGTTGACTTATGCGCTTACCAACAAATTTTGCGATTCATTTTTATATTATAGAAGATATGACTTGCGTGCTATAATCCCAAAGCTATTAGTGTCTTCAATGTTATTCAACACATAAGACGTTGATGATGTCTGTTGCAATTATTACTTGACGACAAATTGCAACATTTTGATGTGTGACACGTGCACATTTCCAATTATTATATTTTGATTGCAGAGGCGTGAGCAAACATATTGATTAAAGTGTTCATAGTGAAGATTTTAAACTTAAAGACTGTTTGGTGTTGTGGACCAAACAAGTGCAAAACAAAATGGCTGACACATATTGAATAACTTTAGGTTATGTTTAACTTACTTCTTTTGGAACATCACCATCCAATCCGCTTCCAAATCAGACATATCGATTGTCTTGCCTTTGCTGACAACGGCCGGATGTTTTCTGCTCATCAGCCATCCAACGTGCGAAAAGAAGAAGCCACGGTTGGCGTTGTGCGGATCGGCATCAGTATCGCTGTACTTATGATGCTGACGATGATCACGCACCCAGATGTACAGACAATTCTACACAACAACAAAACAACACAATAATTAACAAAGAAGTTTAAAAAAAATCCGAGAGAAAAACTGGAAAGCGATAAGTCCACCTACTTGCGCAATCATCTGGACAACAAATGTGCATAATGCAAGTCATAAGAGAAGAAACAAACTAGAGCAAAAACAGAAACTAAGTCTTTGTAGCCAATACACACACAATGAGTGATTGTTGTTTATTTTTCAAAACATCAAAGAAAATCGTATTTGAGGGCTTCTTGCAACGCGTGCGCGCGTGACAATAAATATTGGAAAAGAATGTGAATCAGAACGTAATAATTGACACTGGGTTTGTATCTATCGGTCGATTGGGTACATTCTTTTGTTAGATCGCCTAACATCATTAGTATTAGAATTAGAATGTCACAAAATTTTTTCTATTTTGTAGCTAATGCTTCCTTTAACTTGATTAAACAAGAAAATCTATCAATACGTGAACATATGTCAACTTAAACTCAATCAGTTGTCAGCAAACATTTTGAAAATCGTTGAGTTTCACTTTCCAAGAGTTTTCAAGATGGCGGAAACAAAATTTGATTAATTATTTACCTGTCCAGCTATTGTGTGCAATACCAACAGTGCCGCACGCAGTGGAGGTGTTGCTTTGAACGCCTTGTGTGAGAATAGTCTGTGTGCGCCGATTGTTACGCCCTCGCCTGATGACAACGCCAAAAAACCCACTGCAAAACAATTGAATCACAACTTTTAATTATGTTATATAATTATTGTTGTCGTTAATATAAATACGGAGGATGCGCATCATGTGCTTCATCAAAACAACTTTCTACAATACCAATCAATATTTTCTATTTTGATAACATTTTAACCTTGTAGTTAGTTGTTTCGAAATGTTAAGGAATATTTGGTTAAATTTTGATAGAGTATTTGAAGCATCCTTCAGATTGAAGTGTCTCACCATCTTCAAGTGCAATGACGCATATGTCTTTGGAAACCTTAACATGACGCAAGGCTGGCAATCGAGTGCTTTTCACGATTTTCAAGTTTCACCTCGGACGGCATGTGACATTCAGTGCTCATTAGAGTACTTAAGTGGTGAAACGCTAATCGAAGGTCTTTCCATCGAAACTGAGCATGCCAACCAGTCTAATGTCTCAGCAAATGATTTTTAAATTACTTATGATTTACATTTGTATAATAACTTCATACGCAATACCACGAAACATTAACTAATTAAAAAAGGAAAAAGTCATTTAATTTTAGGCCGCCATTAACTTCCGGTTGGAGGAAATAAAAGACTAATAAACTAATTTACCAGTACTGAATGAAAGAAATGTACTTACTCCAAATAAAAGTGTAGATGCGCGCCTGGAAGATCATCGTGAGTCCATAGAGACCCGAAAGATGCAGGGCAAGGAAACCAATTGCGTTGAACCAGACAATCTTCCGTTTGAAGGTGTAATCCGTGCCGATCTCGGCGGGTAGCTTTAGATGCGTTGCGCTGTGCTTTTCTTGCAGTGGTGCTTCTTCTTCCTTGGGGATGGGATCCTTTGCGTTGGGCGCCATCTTTATAGTGTGTCGTTTGTTGCTTATTTCTCTGGTGTGACTGGTGAGCGACGTTCTGGACAAAAGCAGACGTTTAGCATGCGGTGTGCAGACTGCGGACGCGCTTGTCCGACGAATCCAATTTCATGCGGTGCGGCGTCGTTTGTGCATAGGACTTATAAATGTTGCCCCTACCTTTTTGAACCACGCGCCACTCGACCATCACTTTGGCAAGACTTGTCGAGACGCAAGCAAAATGATTTAAATGATGGGATATTAGTGGAAAGAAAAAATTATGCGCTGCGCTTTCTTGCATGCGGCAAGTATGCGTTTTGCTCCTGATTGTCGATGGGTTTAACTTGTCTAACCCAAATAGCGAAACAATCGCATGATGGCTGATGCATCATTGCATGAAATTTGCTTCTTTAGCGCCGACAGCCATTAAAAGCACAATTAAATTTATGCAAACATAATTTTTGTATAAATAAACATTTGCAAACAAATAAATTAATATACGATGAGTATAAACTAGATTTTATTTAAATTAACTGATGTTATTAATTAATTCGTCAAAAAAAAGGTTTTTTTTATCAAAATATTTGATATCAAATTGTTTCTTCATTTGAGGTTAAATCCTTCTAAAAATTTTAAATTTTGAATTTATTATTAATTCATTAAAAACTAAGACGCGACAAGCGCCCATAAATCATGTCTGTAATAATTATACGCCAATAAAAGTTTCCCAACACTTTGTATAATTAAATAATCAATGACTTGCAAACTAATTAAACGAATTACACAGACGAGCTCAGATTTCTTCGTCGTGGTTTCTTATTTTCGAGATCATTTGCGCATAGATTTCAATTCGATTGCCTTTTTCTCACTGCACGGTAATTAATAATTTCTAATTGAAAGAAAAATCACCTTGGACTTGACAATAAACTTACTATAACAATTATACGGTACTGTAAAATAGAAAATGAATTACCTTGTTTGTTTTCCCCGATTTTTTTGTTTACCAAAATTTGATCACAGGCAAACACAGTTAAAGTACAACTACGATTAAAGTGAAAATCACCACACTGCAGGCATATTTATAATTTTTCTTTATCTCGATACGAATACAAAGACGAATTAATTTTTTAATCTCGGTTTAATTAGCGCGCGTTATTGCATGACACAAAAATATCAACGTTTTTCTAGAAGTAAATAATAATCAACGATTTCATTGCGGCAGTGTTTTTAGATTGCAATAAATATTAATTAATAATTTGAATAATTAATCAGTTGATAACAAAACAAGTAATCACAATTTTATTTCCTGGTAAAATACCGAATCAAAGTGTAATCATGAATATTTCACAATTATTTATTTATTTATTTTGATTTAGCAATAAAATCAATAGAAAAACCAACACTTTGAACTTGAATTCAAAAAACCCAATTCAATAAATATTTCTTCAATTTAATCAATTGGGATTTCATTAAAAAATTTGAGATATTTGTCTATTTTTAGCTACTAATTGATTTTTAATGAAACAAATATTGTTTGTCTTATACCCAACATGTATTATGTCACGTTTGTCGTAGGAAATGAAGGAAAAAGTGCGCGATATGAAACAATTTCGATTTCGAGCGAAATAAAACGTCATAAAACGCGACATAATGATCGATACTATCTACATACCTACACTTATGCGGTAGCTAGTGTTGCGTTTTTGATAGAACAGTCTGGTGAGGCAGTGAAATGTTAAATATCAACGCGTCCATCAAAATTGTACCGGGCTGATGGTGCGACCGAATTAATAGCAAAGCGCAAAATGCGTCTTGCTTTTGCGTCGCGTGGGTAATTGAGTTGTGTGCAATATGCGTTTTACGAGCGTGCACAAGACGCGTTAAATAAAAATGAGTAAAAAGCTATGATTATATAACGTATTGATTTGATATATAATAATCTATTTCAAGTAAAACACATTTATATACATTTTAATCGTATTGTAATATTTACATGAGTAGTAATAACTTGTTAACGGAATAGGGACATTAAACGGATCATAGATGTCGCCAGTGTACGTCTTCCTAACCTAATATTCATCATAACCTCAAATATGATTTAAAAATCAATTTTTTTTAGTTTATTCGGTGTTTTCAAAGTAGATAATCGCCAAAGACGTAATATTTTTTTATCTGGAAACAATGTGTTCATATTTACACAGTGACGAAGTGTCGCAACAACCTGCGGGAGCTAATCAACATCGCCATTTAACTCTTTCGCTTTCGTTCGCGTTTCATTCATCGAAACTGATCGCGCGTGTGTGCGCGCATTGCGTGTGTGAAAGGTGCTCGTATTATGTGAACTTTTTGCATCATTGCGCCGGCATTTTCCGTCGAAATCGGCTGGAAAAAGCCAACACGGCGTGCGTTTTGTTTCGGCAAAAGTGGCGCTCGATATGCACTCGCGTGCAAAAAGACGCGCGGCGTTCTTTCTTGTCGTCGCCATCGCAATAGAAATGGTTACGGCTACCACTAATTCATCGGGCATCAACGACAGCCGCAAGATCGGCAAGTTTTTTCATTATCAACCGTACGGTGCTCCTGTTTATGGGACGCCAAGCAAACCGATTCCGCAGCAGCAAAAGTGCGGTGAGTACGAGTTCCAAGACATATTTTAAAGTGATTTGTATTGTGTGTCATGCGTAAAAGAAGTGTGTGAAATAGTAGTGTAAGTAATTTTCTTTCAAAATTTTCGCAATGTATTGAAAGTGTTGGATGAAAGGCGCCCGAATTGCAGCCGGCGTCGAATTAGTGGATTTAATGCAGAATGCGCGTGTGCACTCGCCAATTTTCGCAACTCTTTTGATTGCAATTTGTCTCCGGGTTGGCAAAGATTTCTCGGGTGAATAACAAAAAAAGTAAAAGTCAATTGGTTGCTGCATTGTGGGCAATGGGCATTAGTAAAAGTGGTGTTGCACATTTTCATCAAAATCGCCATTCATTCGATATAATTATTATGATTTCGTGAGTTTTTGATTATAATGGAGAATGTCACATGTTACACCAATTGCAAAATTTGGCATAGATTTTATTAAGAAAGTTATTGTGTCTAAAGAAGATATAATGTTCTACATCTGACAATGTAACAAAAGGTTTACTTTTTTTATTTGCCAAATAAGTAAACCTAACCTAAAATCTTTTTCTAACCTTAAAATAACTTAAATAACTTGACAATTTTATTAGATTGTGGAAGAAGTAATCGCCTCATTCGACCTGAAGCAAAAATTATCAATGGGAGTGCAACTCGTCCACATGAATATCCATGGATGGCAATCATTTCCAACAAAGGGCAGTATTTGTGCGCAGGATCGTTGATAACAGACTATCACGTTTTAACAGCTGCTCATTGCCTCAAAGCTGAGTTGAGTAGCAATTTTTTCATTTTATTTATTTTTTTAAATTTGATATATTTTATAATATATTGTTTTCAGTATTTTAAGAGATGACATGAAAGTGATACTTGGACAACATAACAATTGTGAAGAAAACAGTGATATTGTAACCTTTTCCGTGAGCGACATCATTCGACACAGTCGTTTTAATCCGGAAACATTTGCTTTTGACCTGATGTTACTCAAATTAAACATGAAAGTGACTTTTGGGCAGTTTATCAGACCAATTTGTTTACCACCATTAGGTATCATAATATTTGCCATACATAACCTATAATTATAACCAATTTTTTTGTTTATAGACCCGTATCAGCGAACGGTAACAAAAAAATATAAAAACCGTGATGGAATCATTGTCGGTTGGGGCACAACGAATGTCTTTGATGATACCGAGCTCAGTTGTCTTCCACTTCAAGCCGGTGTGCCTATTTTGGGGCTGGATTCATGCCCTGGTTATGATGAGTCTTTGTTCTGTGCGGGATACCTCAATGGAGAAGCTGACAGCTGCCAAGTAATCAAATAACATAATTTATAAAACAATTGAAATTGATTCGAATAATTTTTAGGGTGACAGTGGTGGTCCGCTTCAAATACAAAACAAAGACACACGTTTTGAGCTTATTGGGATTATCTCGGCTGGCGAGGGTTGCGCGGTTGCAGGACGTCCCGGATTGTATTCGGACGTGTTACAAAACCTCAATTGGATTTACAAACGCATCGCAGGAGCATCATGTGGGGCCTATCCCTATGGTTTTGTGGTTTTATAAAGGAATATAATATGCTATGTATGTTAATACTTATTAATCATAAATAAACTATTATTTTATTAAAAGTTACTACAAAAAGCGAGGTTTTGTTAATAATCACTTTTAACACAATAAACTGCATCCCTAGTGTTTCTCTTAATCCAGTCCAAATGGGAACTGATTCTTGTGAAGAGGGCAGTGCTGGGAGCTTCACTACAGTCGTTTCTGTCACTTAGCAAGCCTAAAATTTCATATTTACTAAATTTTCATCACAATAAAAAAACTTTAATTTACCTATGACTTCATAAATGCCGTTGCGAGTGCGGAACATAACCGGACCTCCAGCATCAGTCTAAAATATCAAATAATAAAAATATTTATATCCTGTGATTGCTATCATTAAATATTCGTACATTACAAACAATACTTCTAGTGCCAATGATACCAACACATCCCTTATCTGCACTCACATACGCAGGATCAAAAGCAGTCGCTACGCAGTCCGAGTAAGACAAAACAGGAAGTCCCGCTTTGCGTGGCCTACAAGTGGCGCTAGTTTCACCATCCGGTAGGGGCGCTTCCGTCCATCCGACAACTGTAGCCACCTGACCCGTATATTTATGACCTAAATCGAACATCAGGGCGTTATGCACGCACACAGTTCATTACATATGTTAAAAAGAAATAAAAATAAAAATGAAAAAGTTAACACCCGCATTGTACGTAATGCGGTAAAAAGCAGTAAAAGTACAGGTAACAGTAAGAGTGTGGTTATCACCTGGGAACGATAAGCAAATAGGTCGCATTCGCTTCTCATACTGGACTGGTGTGTTGAGGCGCACCAATGCGATGTCATAAGCGCGATTGCCCGGCGAGAAATCCGGATGCAACAAGATGGCGCTCACGCTTACATTTTGCGAGGTCACATCCGGGAAACATCTGTCAAACTGACCTAGTGTGACCTTCACATCATACGGTGTTAATCTATTAATATAAAAATTAATTTCTGATAAATATAGGTTATGATAAGTGATGATGGGTGTGTTACCCGATCATTTGAGAACCGGAAGTGAGGATATATCTATCGTTGATGAGAGTTCCGGGTATGGCAGTTTCTCCTCGCACTTGAATTATGGCCAGCCATGGAAACTCATGTGTCTTGAGATATTCTCCACCGAGAAGTCTTGCTTCTCGGTTTGGCAAACCACATCCTAATAATAATAAAAAAATTGTTATTTTTATTAGTTATGGGATGAACTATTTACTCACGACAGTTCCAATCGGTAGAATAATCCGAAAATAAAAAGTCCAAAAATCCTTTGTTGTCATCTCCGGAGTAATCCTAAAATCGCCACAGTTAAAAACACAGCAAAGCGTCACTAATTGAGTGTAAGATTGAGTAAACATTTTACGGTCTACTGATTGCACTCGTAGTGCGTGCAAAATGGAAAATGATCCTGCTAGACATCCGTTACTGTTACATTTATTGCATTTTTTGCTCCAGATATAATTGGCGTGCACCGTTGCTATTCACTATGTATGTAATTATGCGTACTCACGTCTTCTGGCCAGCAAGCCACGGATGCGACGAGGAAGATCAAGCGCACGCAACTTGATCGAAAAAACATCTCTGGATATCTGCGCCAACTTGAGTACCGCGTGTCGCGATTGACGTTCGAAGAGAATTTAATTTTGTGGCGCGATGTCGCGTTCTGTTATTCGTACGCAGGAACAAACGCGCTTCGTTGGGGTCACTCACACTTTGGTGCGGGTTCGATTTTCGAACTCGATCGAAATAAAAATCCAGCAGAGACACGAATATCTGCGCGTGGGTGACTTCAGATATGTTTTTAATGCAAATCCAACTTGAAAGAGCCGTTACAAACGCGCTGGAGGTTTGTTTTTGCATATTTTTGAAATAAATCAACACACACACACCATCAATAACATGACTCTAAACTACTGAATAAAAATTAATCAGTTTTATTATGATAAAAATATAAATAAAGTGTGGAATTCATAGTAAAATATTGCAGACGTGTTATTTCCATTACGCACCTACAGAGGGAGACACAATAGAAAACAAAATGAAGTCGTTCGGTCGTGTTTGTATGGATTTGGGCGGAGAAGAGAGCGCGCGGCTATAAATAAGTTACTATCACATCACATGCACAACAAGTTCTCGAAGCGGACAGCATCAACATTCACATCGCTTCATTGTATACAAAAAGAAAAAGAAAGTACAATCATCGGAAAATTATCTTAACCTTGATTTTTGAATGGTTTAATAGGCGTAAAAATGAGTTCAGTCTTCTTGACAGAAACAGCCGTCCTTGGAGTGCTCCAGGATCCAGTCGAGATAACGCGTGACACGCGTGTAAACACCAGGATAGCCAGGCCGGGCACAGCCGTTGCCCCACGACACAATTCCTGCAAACGAAATTGGGACAAACAAGGTAATAAACTGGCGTCAGAAAACCTGAAATCTGAATATATACCTATGAGTTCGTATTTTTTGTCCGGTTTCTCGGCGACCAGTGGTCCACCGCTGTCGCCCTAAATTAAAATCACATTTTATGAGTTTTGCATCCTGACGTGCGGTTTGGCGCAGTTACCTGGCACGAATCTTTCTTGCCGACGCTCGGATAGCCGGCGCAGAGCATGTTATCCGAAATCATTTTTGCCGAATAGTTTGTTGCTTTGCATTCAGCGTTGCTCAGCACGGGGACTTCGACCTCTTGCAGGATGCACGACGGTTTACCATCCTCTTTTAATGTTCCCCAACCGGACGCTATTGCTTTTGTGCCAACGTACAAATTATCTAAAAAATAAATATTATAATTTTTTATAATTTCATTTTCAATTTATTTTACTTTACCTTTAAGTTTGGGAAGACAAATTGGTTTAATTGTGTCTGTAATTGGTACCCGGTCGTTTAAGCGCAAGAGTGCAATGTCATTGTCAAAATTAAGAAAACTGAAAGCGCCTGCAATCGCGCGCAAAACAAAACGAGATTCGGGTTTTTTCGAATCGTTGCAGCGATCATGCTCACCAAAGGTGACCTTGATCATGAACCACATGAACCTGCAAGATGCACAAACAATATTAAGAATTGTACATAAACTTAAATCTAGAGTGTAATTCCGCTCACCCTTTGACGCAATGAGCAGCTGTGAGAACATAGCGATCGTTGATCAACATCCCGCCGCAATAAAACCGATTGAAGTAGGAGAGGCGAGCCATCCATGGGAATTCGTTTTGGGCCGCTGCTTGACCGCCGACGATTCGGCTCGCATCATTACGCTCACCACAAGCTGGAAAATTACGCAAAAATCATTAAAAATCCACCATGCTTACTCAATGCCAATTGGTCTTGGTTGTAAATCTTACTGCAAGAGCACGTTGATGCAGGAGTATCATGTCGTGGCGGCGGATGGTTCCCATAGTTGGCAAAACGTGTGCCGAAAAGACCACGACCAGCTAATTCTGTTGTTTCATCAGCCTACAAATGATTAACTACTGTACTCTTATTCTTTAAGAGATTTATAGGTTATGTTGTAGGTTTAACCTGACTCACAAACGCACACACGTATCTGACTCACTGCGCAAGTATTTTTATTAGTTTATTGTACTGTTTCCATTTTGGCAAATTATATAGACGTGGAGCATCGAGTGATCGTAATATATGCGCAGGCTGTGATTCCACCGCGAAATTAAATGCAATTAAATGTTTAATGAGAAAATTATCCACGACGTGAAAGCCACGATTCGCGTGCTTCACGCATTGAAATCAATCAAATAACGCGAAATCATCAAACATTGAAGCGCGCCGACGATCAAATTGATACATCGCCGATGACCAATAAAAGCTGCTTTACGAGCCTCTCGCGCGCGCACATTATTTATTTAAAACATATAACGGAAATTCCAAACACGTCGCGTCGACGATTTACGAATTCGGTTTCGGCGACGCATCGAAGGCGAGTCGACACCTTGGAAATGATTGTCGTCGTCAGGGCGTTAATTTATGCACGTGCACATGTACACACACCATACGCCGAAGAGAAAATCAACCTAGAACGTGACAAGTGTCTACCAGACAATCACATTCTTCAAGAATGTAAACAAAAGACTTGTGCTGCAACAGCAAACAGTTTACTTTGTTTTCCGGTTTGTTAACATTATCGACAGATGTTCCGAAGCTTAATCGTTGTTTAAAAAAGCGCCGGTTGTTGTGTTTTGTAATGTAATCTTATATTATTGCAGTTACGTGTGGCAATTTAGCATTGACTTTGAAACTCGGCGCGATAAAGAAGTTTGCAAAGTCACGAACACGCCGCCGGTTTCCAAGAAGTCGCCGCTCATGCAACATTCATGCGCTTTTTCTGCGCTCGAACTTTCGATTGTTTTTGCTAGACTCGCGGTAAGTTTACCCCTATAATACTTAGACTTACCTTGATTAAAGTTGTGCTTGTCGTGAAGACGACCAAGCAGATTAAAACACCACGCGAATACATTGTTTTATTCCATATATTTTTATCGTTAAATTTTGAGTGATAAGCACACAATGAACTGTTGTTAGCCCGCGATTATGACTTAAGACACTTTCGGTTGGATGTCTAGAGATAGAGAGGTCTGTCCTTTAAAAAGGAGGCTTGGGGACTAAACGACGTCCGGCCGTCGACTGGTCTGGGCACGGCGTCGCGGGCAATGCTGATGGTCGTTGGAGTCGACAATGTAAGAAGTGGAAGAAGCGCGTCCGCGCGAAGCAGAACCTGCCTGAGCTTCTGATTATTATTGTCTGCTATGTGTGAACCACACAAGTCTGTACATATCATTAATGTCGACAATCCAGACAACTCAACAGATCTTAATTATGCTTACATTTTAGTATAGGTTATGATTTAACTATGGTTATGAGAAAAGGGTTCTAGAACTCGCTTATTCTTACTAAAAATTAGTAAATGGTTTGAAATGGATCAAAAAGAAGTTTTCACCTTACTACACCGTACAATAGCGTTATAAAACTGTAAAAATGCATGATAATAAGAGGAAAATGCACACTTTGATGACTGACTTAATTGTTATGACTGCAATTTGGTTTTAATGAGCGTTATTGCGTGCAGTACTTGAGTTTCAACAGGAAATTAATTTGTATTTGCATCTTGACCACCAGGTAATTACAAACGCGTGAATATTTAAACAATGAACATTTATTTAATAATTTCCTGAGTAATAATCAATTGATCATAAGTGGATATAAGTGCAACACTTTGATATATCGAAAAAATTGTAAAGTGTATGAAGTTTATCCGTTTCCTCAAACTTATTCTTCCATGTGCTTTGATATTAATGTGTTTTTAACAGTTTCGGACGTTGACTTTCGATTAAAATGCGGTTTATTGCCTTTTTCACATCAGGACAGTATTTAATGTTATCTCAATCTTTATATACACAAGTTTTGGAAATAGGTACAGAATAATTCGGATCTAAAACTTATTCTAGTTGCTATACTTACAAATATACACGAATTTGAATGAATATGTAACTGTGATTTAAGATGAATGCAGCATTCGATGATATTTTTGTGTGTTTTTGGTCGTTTGGTGATAAGTTTGATTCTGTGCGGTCTTTGTTCGCACGAGTCCGACGCATTAATTAGCATCTAAGCCGGTTTCTCGTTGTTTTTCGGTTGGTGGGCGCATGCCGACACGCACACACTCATGTCATGACCATTCTCAACGTGCGGTGCGTCGCGGCCATGTTTTGCCCGAAACATAAATCGAAAAATCGAAAACGTATTAATGTCGAATGCGGACTCCTCTGCGCCGACGCGCCCGGTAAGACAATTAAGGTTTTTGGGTCGTGTTTTCGTTTTATTCTCGTAAAAATAAATAGCTACAGAGTTGTCCTCGGAAGCGTGTCATGCGCACACGCAAGTATCCTCCAAGTTATAACGCAACCAGTTGAGGTACTTGGAAACTCTTGTGTACACGCCGGGATAACCAGGACGTCCGCAGCCTACACCCCAAGAAACAATTCCTGTGAAAATAGGTTAATATTAGTTTCTACACTTTAGGCAACCCAAAATGCAGACAAGCATTTTATGTGTGTTTTGATATCTTACCAACTATTTCATATTTTTCTCCGTTGGGTACCAATAGTGGTCCACCACTATCACCTTGGCAAGAATCCATTGACCCTCGACCAGCACACAGCATATAAGAAGTAATACGAGATGCTCTGTATTTCATTGCGCGACATTCGTTAAGACTCAGAATGGGCACTTGAACTTCTTGGACAATACCAGGAAGCATACCGCCTTCTGCGGTGCGACCCCAGCCAACAACTGTGCCCATTTTACCAGCAGGGTCAAAACTACCTAAAGTATTATCATATTTTTATTAAATTTCAACAAATATTTAATTATTACCCACCTGAACTTGATGGTAAACAAATAGGTCTTATATTTTTGGTAAATTCAACAGGTTTTCGCAACTTTAACAAAGCAATATCATGATTGTAAGAATCTGCATCAAAGTTTCGATGGCGTATGATCGCCGCCACAGCCCGCATCTTTGCCGGAGCATCCTCCGTAGTAGTTTGATCGTGATCACCAAGAACCACACGAATTTTGGACCGTTTTAATCTAAACCACGATAACAATAATCTTATTGTGCGGATTTTGTTTAACCAATAATTACTAACCTTCTCACGCAGTGCGCAGCTGTTAATACATAATCTTCGGTTAGTAAGGAAGCCCCACAATGGAAATGTCCATCGTAGACTAAGCGTGCAATCCATGGATAACGGTTTACTCCAGTTGGACGTCCACCAACAATACGATTCTCTTGATTGGAGAGACCACATTCTGAAAAATTATTATAATTATTCTCCAAACATTAAAATTGTTGTTTTTTATTTACCACAGGTACAATTTTTCGTTTTTGGATCTTCATCCTCTTCATCATCATTGCTTCCTCCACCTGCTATGAGATTAGCGATTCCAAACAACTGATTAAAGAGGAATCTTCCAGTTCCGTTTGTGCTCTCTCTTTGGCTGCGTTCATATATCACGTTGTTCTTGAACGATGTGTCAAACTAAACATAAAAGTAAAAAGAATGTTGAGTGCGGTATTTTTCGATTTTCCTTGCGACGTGTCTTGCCTACGGCGTTAGATGATAATGAAAGTTAATTAAAATATTATATTCGTGCTGCGTAACAGGCACGAACTACAAATCACGAGCGTAACCCAATAAACATCGTAATATGCCTGCATTGTAGAATAGCAGAAAGCTTCCTTGTGATATTTTAGCGCCGCACCTTCTGCATTCTAAGCAGCACTTGAATTGTGCCCAGTTATGTGGAAGTGTTGTTGCGTTCGCGTGCGAGAACAAACCGATGCATAAATATGAAAAATTTTACGCGCTGATGAGTTTTACAGAGCGCAACTGTTTATCTTCTTCAATTCCTTATTTGATTGCGTGAATAGAATTCTATATTTCCGAATTTGAATTCAAAAAGTGCAATTTATTGCAATTTTTATTACAAAGTACTGAATAAATATGATTACTTATAAAAATATGGTGTTTGATAATATTGATAAGATGTCTATTTTGGATTACCTGCTCAAAGTTGTCAAAACTTGTTGCTCCACTATTGACGGCGCAAATTTGCGATGCAAAACAAGCACACAACACAAAGCACGATGCCCCGAACAAGGACATTCTGATCGCATACCAGAGTCCCAATTAAAAGGCCCAAATATCGCTCAATCAATAAAATTAATTGCCGCGATTCGAAATTTTGCGCGGCGTTAAAAACAAGCACGCAAAAATCCTCAATCAGCAGGCCGCGGACGGGATGCGCATTTCTCTTTCGAAGAAGTTACTCGCTTGCGTGAGGCGCGACCGACCGACTATGTGTGAACTGCTTGGATCCTCCGCGATGGAGATGCTTAGATGCTTTCACCGTCCGTCCGGCTCTTTCACTGCATTCGAACGCACACGCACGCCGTCGGCGAAGAAGAAGAAAGTAAAGCGGCGGCGATTCGTTTTCGTTGCTTTTGAACTGGAGTCGCGCGCGTGCGCAAGGTGGGAATTCGATTTCGTTCATCGACTAATTCTCAGCCACCACTACATGCGCAATAAGGATACAATTATCGTCAATTTAAGAAAAAATAAGTGGAAAATAAAAGTTTATATAACTTTACATCAAAACCAGTAAAACAATATCAAATAAAATGATGGGAAGTACAGTTTGTTCTCTGGAATTAACTGGAATGATATGAAATGATAACATATTATTATAGCTGATAAGATTAAATAAGATAAGCGACATTATCTCAATTCAGTCCACATCAACCATCATAATTGTGATCAATTCATCACAAAGATTTCAATAAAAACCTACGTAAAATGTGGGAACAGTTAAAAAATTCAAAAGCTCTTAAATGGCTTGTGTTTGTGGTTATGTTGGTAGTGTTGTTGTTGACAGTGTGTATTTTTGTCTTCAATGAGCCAGAAAAACTTGCGACGTGCACAATTTCGATAAAAGAAGATTTGCAACCAACTGCGCCATTACTACTTCGATCAACGTTTGATGTTACTCATTCTACAAACGATGCCTACTATCTACCAAAAAACTTATACGGTGATATTAAATTCATCCAAGATTACAATATAAATCTAAGCTGTCCCAATGGTAAAGTAATACAAAATGGAACGGATACAGGTGAGACTATAGTCTCAATTCGATATTCAGGCACCAATAAAAACTTTGAGGTAGTGGGAACTGAAAAAACTGTAACGTTATCACAGTTTACTTGCTCCAAACCAGGCCATATTGCTCGCTACACAGGCAAGACTTGTCTGGATGGATTTAAAGAGATTGGAATAGGTTTCCAGGTGAGCTCATCGATATTTCTACGTGAGATAACTGTGTGTTTTGATCCGATTGAACAAATCACTGCGTATTCCACATACAGTCTCACTCGGTTTATCAGAGGTAGTCAAACATTTGAGTCACCCAGACCTTACTTTGAACCTGGAGAGTTTTATAATGTAGGCAACCAACAAGTCAATGAATTATATAAGCAAAAGGTACAACGTATTAATATCAACAAACAACTTGGTTTGAGTGAAGATTCAACGAAATATATTACTGAAAACAATCGTCATTTCCTCAGTCGTGGACATCTAACTGCAAATGCTGATTTTGTCTACGAAAATCAACAAAAAGCTACATTCTTTTTTGTGAATGCAGCGCCACAATGGCAGACATTTAACGGCGGAAATTGGAAGTTATTGGAAGAAAGGGTGCGGTATTTTGTTGGAGTAAGAAATGTAGATTTGGTGGTCTATACTGGAACTCACGGTGTTATGACCTTGCCACATGAAACTTCAGGTGAACCTACTCCTATATATTTATATAATGAAAATGATGTTCAGGCCATTCCTGTGCCAAAAATGTATTGGAAAGTGTTGTATGATCCGTATACCCGGGCAGGTGTTGCTTTTGTTGGACTCAACAATCCTTACAACAATGACATCAAGGAAGATGTGCTCTGTACCGATATCTGTGACAAATTAACATTTAGCATCTCATGGAGCAGAACTAACAATGAAATGGGATACGGATATTGCTGTGAAGTAAAAGACCTCCGTGCAAAAATCAAAAATATTCCAAATATACCCGTTAACTCCCTTTTGGTATAACAATACTGATATATAACAATATATTGTTTGAATTGTATCTATGATTTCTTATTTTCACGTCTATTGCATCGAGAAAATGGCATTCTCTTCTTGTAAAATTCATCGTCCTACTTTTTACTGCCTGAGATGCATAGAATTTGCAATCTGTTAAAAATCACGCACGTTTCCGTTCTCGCAATGATTAGTAATTGTATCACATTGTCGTTAGACAACCGCGCACGAATTCATTCACACTGGCGTCTCCACTTTCGTTCACCTTGTCCTTATTACTCGCCGCGCACCGGCTGAACTTCAACATGGCGTCCACATCCACGTATGCTGTGATTAAAGTAAAAGTGCAGCTTGCGCACGCTGGAAGAAAATCGATTACAATCGCAATCATTGTAATCACGGTGTTTTATATAATCGCAGAGCGAAATTTTAAATAATCGCAAATTACTGTGGTGAATTCATGCGTGGAAATTGAATTCAGGAAATCTAAGAATTCCACATAAATCTAAATAATTATATAAGTAAAGAAAATATTGTTGTTTTTGTTTAGTTTTATAATATGTATAATATTGCGATGATAATAATATAATAACAAATGAAGTGATGAAGTAATGATGACTAGATGTTTATGATAATACTGATTTTGTACCTGGGGCATTCTCTGGCATTCTTTTAAATAAATTAATTATGCATGTTTGGGGTTATATACCGCCGGAGGACACAGACATTCCCCATTCAGGGATTCAGTGACCCAATCAATATAATTGGTAATTTTTGTGTAGATCCCTGGTAAATTAGGTCTTCCACATCCTCGTCCCCAGGATACAAGCCCAATGAGTTCCATATTTCCATTGTTTGTGTTCATATGCAGTGGTCCACCACTATCACCCTGACAAGCATCTCTACCACCATCCGGATATCCAGCACAAAACATATTCTCTGATAGACGTTTGGATCCATAACCAGCATCATAACAATCTTTCTTGTTCCATACGGGCACTGCAACCTTGCGAAGGATGTGCGATACCTTACCACGCTCGTCAGTTTTCCCCCAACCGGCAACAACAGCAAGACGTCCAGCGTAAGCGTCGTCGCCTAAAAAAAGTGAAATTTGTTGATGTAATCACCAAGATTACCGAAGAGAAAATGAAAGTCGTACCGCCCGTTGGCAGGCAGGCCGCCTGCACCTTAGGTCCGAACTCCACCGGCGCGTCCAGCTCCAGGACGGCGATGTCATTATTGTAGCTGACTTTGTCGAACGCGCGATGTTGACGCGCCCTCCGCACGCCTCGCACGATGGTCTCGCCGAGACGATTTGCAGAGTTGCGGTCATGATCCGCTAGCACCACGGTTATACTGCGCACGTCGAAACTGCAATCATAATTTAGCGATATAGAGATTTCTCTTTAATATTTTTCGTTTAAATTGAAACCGAAATATTCTAAAAACAAAGAACGATTGTACAATACCCGTTGACACAGTGTGCTGCTGTTAAGACATGTTTCCTTGTGATTAAACTAGCTCCACAGTAGAATTCTCCACTTTTAGATAAACCAGCAATCCATGGGAATTCATGCACTTTGGTAATGTTACCGCCGACGACTCGCATTTGCCTGTTGCTTACTCCACAAACTGTTTAAACATAACAATTATAGATTTAATTCGTTTTATTTTTGATTCTGATGACACTCACCGCAATTACACGCGTTACGTTGCACGATTGCATCATTCTAGAACACACACGCGCACACACACGCAATATTAGGCGCACAAATTAGGTTAGGTGTAAATTCAGCCTCACTATACTCACCCGACTACCAGGCGCACTCAGCCCTCCGACCACAATGAGCAGACACACAAACAGCACGCGAATGCACTTCATCTTCGGTTTTTACTTTCGTTTTGCTGTTGTTGCACCAATTGCGCGCGGTTGACATCCGACGAAATAAGACGAACCACCGTTTCGGCCCTCCGTGCTTATATACGTGCGCGGCGGCGGGCCGCACATCGCGCCACGGCGATATTGCACACAATGCGCGCCGCAATCAGCCATTGTTTCAATGTTAAGGGTGCCGCGGAGGGGGCCATCCTTGACCATTTTTATTTAGTGTGTTTTGTATTTTCTCTACGCGACACGTCCAATGTCGGGGAGATGCATTCAAGGTTCCCCTGCGTGTGTAAGGTGTAAGGACGCGTCGCGACGTTCGCACACACCTGCGAACACACAGCGTTTGTTTACCTACATTATTCAAAAACGTGTGACACAAAGTGCATTTGTCGGTCGCATTGTTCCACTACACGACTGACCTAATTACGAGAGATGTGTCGAGCAAAATATGTCAGTCATGCGCGTGTTAATTGGCGTGCGGGATTATTTTTCCACGCCTGTTGACTTAACCTTAAAATCAAAACATTTCCAATGGAGGAACAATTGATTTCGTTCGGGTTTCGGCTATTGCTCAATTTAGCGTTTAAAGTGTAATTTTATTAATTGTGTGTGTGTGACACGCGTGTCGCACTCTCAACGTGTATTGTTTGCCATAGGTAGGCGACGTCAATGTCAGCATAATTAGAATGATCATGACCATGAATCTAATGCAAATACACTAGGTTACCAATATTATGTATAGTATTGCACGCATATCCACAGGGAATTAAAAAACTACAAAATTTTGTTTGTGATTTATTTGACTAGATGGCACTAGTAAAACTTTTACTGTTGCAGAAATTTGTAGGTTATGTAATATTGACATAGTTTTATATTTAACTAGCTTTTGCCCGCGACTTTGTCCCGGTAGTGTTTTAATTAAAATGTAATTCGTTTTTACTCTCTTGTTCTAGACATAGTATGTGTCAATTCTATCAATAAGATTCGCAATTTTATTTTAAAGAAATTAATTATATAAAGAATTGCTATTAATGCACTTCAGCGCGCCATCTCGGATTCAACTATTTAACTATAACTATGATTGAATCTCAATGCCAACTTTTATCCTATAGAAAAGGGCTGTCTTTAGGATTTTACCAACAATTATTCAAATTTTTCTCGCCGTAAAACCATCCTTGGACTTAAACAAACATTTTAAAAAAGAATTGGCTAAATTGGTTTTGGCGTTGTTGAGTTATACGCTTACCAACAGATTTTGCGATTCATTTTTATATTATAGATTTGAGTAAATAAAAAATATCCTGTATAAGAACTTTTTAAAATGTGTGTGAACTTATGAATAATAAATTTTGCATAAGTCAGTATTTGACAAACGGTTCAATGCCTTGTTGCGCAAAGGACGAACATCGCCGCAAATTCAATTAGTGCACAAAACTGTAACTTTTTGTTTTATTTGTAAATTTAAATACACACCGCCAATGTCATCGGTTGACATTCGTGATAACATCTTTGTCAAATAGCAAGTGAAATAACAAGTTCAATAGCCACCCGCTAAAATTTAATATTTTATTGTATAATTTCTATTGATGCTTTTGTTGGTTTTCCGGAAACCCATGAAAAAATCCTTGCGGTGAATCGAATAAATAAAAGCATTGAAAACGAAAAAAGTCCCGTATGCTGCGGTGTGAAATAATTTAAATTATTCCACGAAGCGCCGATGAATACTAATTACCGCTGATAGTCAATCAACACCGGACGATCATTAAGCGGAGGTTTGGAGGCGCGATGTATGCGCGCACACGTTCGTACCCTTGGTGTCCAAGTGTGTGCGCCGATTGTGCATCAAGGCGAAAGCCGCCCCTATTCGCACGGAATGTTATAATTTATTTGAATTCCATAAATCAGCACCTTGACCAATATTAGTACCTGTCGCGTCTCGGCGACGCGTATTCTCGTCCATTCACAACTCGATCGTTCATTGTGTTTAGATCTTATCTCGTTTTTTTTTGTGTGGTGAAATGTTTTATTCATTACTTTGCTAAATTCAAAACAAACAAATCATTTAAGATCAACTTGACATTTCAATTTTTTGTTTGTATTGCTGAATTGAGAGGTAACTTTTCTTAAATTTTATACTGCTGTAAGAAAATTAATTTATATCAATTTCTGGTCATATAACAATGCTTTATGTAACTCTAACAAACATAACCTAATTATTGTTGATATATACATTTAAAAGTTAAAACAATTTTAAGGTTTAAGGCCTAATGACCAATTCCTTTTCCAAACATATAAGTATTTTAAATTTAATCTATAATATAAAATTGAATTGCAAAATCTGTTGGTAAGCGCATAACTCAACAACGCCTCTACCAATTTGGCCAATTCTTTATTTAAAATGTTCATTAAAGTCCAAGGATGGTTTTTACGGCAAGAAAAATTCGAATAATTCCTGGGAAAACCCTAAAGACAGCCCTTTTCTATAGGATAAAAGTTGGCATTGGGGTTCATTCATTGTTATAGTTAAATTGTTGAATCCGAGATTGCGCGCTGAAGTGCATTATTAGGAATTCTTTATATAACTAATTTCTTTAAAATAAAATTGCGAAGCTTATTGATAGAAGGTTCACATACTATGTCTAGAACAAGAGAATAAAAACGAATTATATTTTTATTAAACACTATTAAACCTCTTGAATAACCATACTTTAATCAGTTATCGAATGTAGTTCAAACAATTTCATCATTTAATTTCTGTTCCTGGAAAGTTTACACAATCATTGAGTTTATTCCACAATACAATTGTCTCAAGGTTGTGACAACTTTTAGTGGATCATCTACGTTCATTATGTGTGTTGCATCCGATGAAATTATGCAAATGAAACGAATATTACACCAAAACCGATGCAGTTCCATTGTTATACTGGACCATTATGCATTTAATGTATGTTAATTATATGCACAATTGCATTACTGCATCGATGCACAAATATGTACACACTTTCGCAACAATTGTAATATTTACATTATTACTATCATGCTAAGGTAATATTAATGTAGCAAAATGTAAATTTCCGATTTTATTGAGTAAATTAATCAAAATTTTAAGTTATCATTCTTTTAAGTAATATAATTCATATTACTATCATCTGTGAGATGAATATTTATTAAATTTATAATTGCATTTAATGGCATATTACCACTAGATAATTTCTTCTCTGAAAAATCTTAAAACACCATTGCTTTCTGTGATTAAAACAAATGTGTTTAATAAATTCTCATTAAATTTAGCAATTTAGCAACATTAAGCTCCTGTACATTCTGCAAATGCTCAACTTTCCATTTTAGCGAATAAACAGTTATATCTACTAGTTTTGTCAAAGAATTTACGCTTTGATGTCACTTCGTCGATAGTTAAGCAAATAGTTAGCGAAAATAAGTAAATGTATATTCATATTAATTAACACAGGTAAAAATGGAATATCCAAGGCAATTTTTGATTGCAAAAGAAAAAAAATTGTAGTTATTTTTATCAAATACGTTAAAAATGTATTAAAATCAAAAGAAAACTGGTTGCCATTGGTTTCAGAGCATTTCTTGTCTTGATAATTCTTGTTTCTTTCCCTTCTTTCTTCATTACAGCTTTCGTTCTCTCTTTTTTCGCGGTGTCGCCGTCGGACCGAGCGCGTCACTTTTGTATTATCACCCAATTACCTACTTTGTTAATTGCCCGATTAGAAATCTTCCGCTACCGCTGGCGCGGCCTGCGATGTGCGATGCGTCAGTAATCCGTGAACTGTCCGGCCATCGCGAGCGTTTTTCATCCAACCTGTTGTTCACGCCCGATCACGTCCGCGCGACAATGCAATTTGGAAAGTAACCAAAGCGCCAAAAGAACCATTTCGAAATGTTTCGAAAAACTATTCTACTAGTCATTTTCATTGTTGGCGCACACAGCGTTCAAGTGAGTAAAATACATACTTTCCAACATCATAATTTAATTAACGCACAATTTTTTTATTCTTACAAAGGTACCATTGGTTCTGAATGGTTCCGATTCTAGTCGAGTCATTATTGGTGCCGATGCCAGTTTGGTACATCCACATCCGGGAATTAAACCAACGGCGGCCACATTTGAGTATAAACCGGGTGTACCACCTGGGGAAAGCTTTAAACCTGAAACCATTAAACCGGAAAATTCACAAATAAAACCACCGAAGCCCAATCATCCAAACAAACCATTAAAACCAGAAAATAACAATCACAATAATCATAATAATAACAATCCGTTTGGTTGGATTGTGGATTGGTTTGAGAACTTTAAAGGATCTCGAAGCCCTGTTTTAGAAAATGTGACAAACGCAGGCGATGCTTTTCTTCAAGAATTAAATCAAACACAAACTGAACAACTTTATGAACTGCTTAATCATACTCAATATAATACAAGCAGTGAGTATAATTCATCTAAAAATCGAGTTATAGTAAATTTTAATTATTTTTAGGTGAGTTTCAACAGTTAGTGAGTTCAAACAAAGGACTTTTTGATTGGTTATTAGAAATAACTGGTTTTGCAAGACCTAATCTTGATACTGCTCAAAGCAAACCCAAAGTGTGCCCACAATGTAGTAAGTAACCATACCATAACCTTTAAATCATACTTAACCTCACATCATAACATAACCTTTAATTTCTTAGCATGTGGTCAATCAATTAAACAAATCCGAATTGTTGGCGGAGTAGAAACTCAAGTAAATGCGTATCCATGGATGGCTTATCTGAAATACAACGGACGGTTTTACTGTGGCGCAAGTGTCATCAACAATAAGTATTTACTCACAGCTGCGCATTGCGTGAGCGGGTAATAAATATTCCAATATTTCGTATTTTTTACATTACCCGCATCTACTATATATGTGCTATATTTGTAGATTCAACAAAGATAGGTTAGAAATCACACTTTTGGATCATGACCGTTCAACGCCATTTGAAACAACGACGTTGACCGCGAAAGTAATCAATGTGTACAAACACAGTCGCTATAATATGGGTGCCAACTACAACAATGATATTGCATTAATAAAAATAGACAAAGAATTGGAGTTCAAAGGTTTATTGAGACCTGTATGTTTACCAACGCCGAAGAAAAGTTTTACGGGGTATAAAGGAGTTGCAACCGGATGGGGAGCAACTGAAGAACATGGTGCTATATCCAATAAACTCCGAGAGGTCGAAGTTCCTATTTTGGCGAATGCTAAGTGTGTTCAAACTGGCTACGGAAAACGCATCACGGAAAATATGCTGTGCGCTGGATATGATGATGGCAAGAAAGATTCCTGTCAAGTAAGTGCTGAGTTTTAAATAATATTCACATAAATATTTAATTTAAACGTTATAAATACTTTTAGGGTGATAGTGGTGGGCCATTGCATGTGCTCAATGCCACAATACACCAAATTGTCGGTAAGTACACTGAGTATTTCAAGTTTTAACATAACCTCACTTAATCACTAACAAAAGCTTGTGGTTGAGGTTATGTGTATGCTCGATTTAACATTAAACGAATATAATTTGTAATTTATTACCCGGCAGGCATCGTCTCGTGGGGTGAAGGCTGCGCAGAGCCAAACTTTCCCGGCGTTTACACCCGAGTGAACCGCTATCTGACGTGGATAAACGCCAACACCAAGGATGCCTGCTACTGTTCTTAATTCTAGATTATCTAAACAATCTGGAATGCTTACTGCTGAAACTAGTCTAGAATTATTTGCGATTTAACATTTAACAGCAAATTCAACTAGCGATTATAGTTTTAAGTGCCTGTAGTGATTGAATATATATTTATTTTCTTGATAACCAAAAGGCCTCCATTTCTCCTTTACCCTGCAAATTAAATTATAAAAATAATAATGTGGGTAATAGGAATTAAATTCAATTTACCTTGACTTGCACTTTGCCTCGATTTTCAATGCAGTACTTTTCGCCCGGTAAAAGCTCTTTGGTCACCGATGAGATGTTAATCTTTCCGGCCTGAAAATCGACAAAATTAAACCCTTCCCAAGACCAGAAGATTAGTTGATTGAATATAGGTGTGCCTACCACACTGTTGGACTCCATACGCGATGCGGTGTTGATCGTATCGCCAAAGAAACAATATCTCGGCATCTTCAGACCGACGACGCCAGTGACCGCCTTGCCGGAGTGAATACCTGGCCGGCAAACAAACAGATTTCTCCTAATTATTAACTTTAAATTGCATTCGAGCAATTTCAATTTCAATTAAATTTATTGTGCGCGCAAGATGAGAATGCTGAGCGAAGAAAGTGTTCATTGTTCAAACAATAACCGAGTAATATAATCATGAATGGCGGCTGCATACCAATGCGTATATCCGTCTCAACACCGTCGGGGAACTGCAGCTTCTTCATCGAGTCCAACATTGCCAACGCCACATCAGCGATCTGCTCGGCGTGGCGTTCAGTGCGTTCTGGAGCACCACATGCCGACATGTAAATCTGGCCCACAGTCTCAACCTACATTTACAATACACGTAAGGCTTTTGTTTTTAATTTTACATTGTTGATATTTACCTTGTACACTTTGTATTCATCCATCAATTCATCAAAACACGAGAAAATTGTATTCATCGAAGCAACCATGTCCATCACATCCTTTACGCTTGAATTCTGCAATCCCAATATCTCGCAGAACATGATGGAAACACTGCTGAAAGTCTAAATCACACAAAATGGCGGATAGAATTAAACATAACCTTGAAAGTTGTTAACGCACCTCGCAAGTGACTGTGTTGTCACCAGTCTTCATTTTCTCAGCGACACTTTTCGGAATCATGGAGTAAAGTAATTCGTCGCCTCGTTTCTTCCACTTGTCGAGAAGTTTATAGCTCTCGCCAAGCTCGTCAGCTGTTTGCTCCGCATCATCAAACATAACCTCTAATCTACGACCAAAACGCATTAACATAATAATGTTTTCTAAAGTTTTGGAACTTTACTTGGAGTTGTGTTGCCATCCAGCCAGCACCATCTCTTTGCTCATTCCGTGTTGATTCAAATCATTGAGGAAGATTCCGAGTTCCGGCAATTCGTTAATGTCGTTGATTCTAAAATAAAATATTATAGAACTTCTTGTGGAACTACTACAAGAAGTACAATGTTACATTGGGCTGCATAAGAAGACAATAACATTTATATCGTCAATAAACTTCATTTGGCCTTTCAGCAATAAATTTTTATCACCACCAATCGCAGGCTTTACGTCGGTTGGCGTCGGCGGGCGAATTTTGCCTTTGGATTTCTCTTGCTTCAACTTTTGCTCTTCCGCTTCCATTTCCTCCAGTTCTTTCTCATGCGTAGTGATCATTTCCAACTCAAACATTACATTAATCAAATTCATGGTCTGTAATTCAAAATTTAAAATCAAACAGTTATTTAGCAAGAAATAATAAAATGTTACATTTTTCCAGGTGAACGTAATTCCTTTCGGGCGTCGTAATTTAAATAAGTCAGTGACAGTACGACCAATGAGTGATTCCGGTGAGCCTTTCCAAACTTCGACGATTTTCTCGCCGGCACCCATCAGTTTCATGCGCGGGTTCATCATGATGCCAAACGGAAACAATTCAAGGAACAATTCGCAAGGGAATTTCTCCATGGCTTTGGATGAGTTCGCAGCGCGCTGCTGATGGTAATTTATCTGCAAGAGTGTGCGTCGTTATAAAATCGATTGGAGGGTTATGAGGAAATGAAATTACGTATTCGCGATTGTCGAAGTCGAGGCGGTAGCGCACGATAATCGATGTGCGGTCTACGGATGCGGAACTCGCTTGGTCCAGAATGCGTAATTTTACTTTCAAGTTGAAAAAATCCTTTGCAATTTGCGTTAATAAGCCTGCAACATAGCAATTATGTAGGTGGCTACAACTCTAACTTATTTAACTATAAAATATTTCAGAGAAATAAAAAAATAAGATTTTCTATCGCAAAATCTTGATAATATAAATATCATTGGAAATAATAAATGTAAACAATGCGGAATTCATAAAATCAGCAAGTTTCACGTGTGTTTGTTTCATTTTATGCTTTCCGCACGCACGTCGGCTTACGCCAGCAATATTTTCCGCTTTCCACCGAAAAAACATTACCGATTATATAGTTTGAGAAGCCTTGCCGTCCGCTGCGGTACACAAGCACACAACCTTTCGGATCGATCTCGGACAAATAAATCGACGGGCTCTTCATCTTCGGATAAGTGAAGCAAAATTGCGAATGTATGTTGTCGACGCTCGATAAGAAATCGGTGAAGAAACGGCCAGTAGCACGTACTGTTATGTCATAACTAGAAAAAATATACAATATGGATAATAATTTATTTATATATCGAATAGAATAACTTAAATAAATTAAAACAAAAGTTTTAAGTTTTATAAGTGTAATCAAAAGACAGCAACATACATCTGCTTTAGATTTTTGATTATTTAACTTAAAAACTTTTGTTTTAATGAATAAAATTTATTTATATATTAATTTTATTGATTTTACCCAAGATTACTGAAGTATCGAACGAAGCACTTGCCAAAAAAGTTCATGAAACTGTCATAAGAAGCACCCGTAACTTTCGAGCAAGCAGCCGCAAGATTTGACATCACGCTATCAGGATACACTTGATGCGTAGAGAATTCAGACACGGTTAATCCAGCTTCTTTCACTACATTCTCCCAAACAATATCACCGTATTCAAGCTAACAATTAATAATTATCCATTAATAAAAAACTAAATAGTTAAACTATAATTTACTAACCTGAACAAAATATTGAACACTCTCCAAAAGCATTCCATACATCTTGAGATTTGTTTAAGTGCCGGTTTGTAGAAACACTTTTCACACACGTTTATACAGCAAAGTAGATAATTCTACTGATAATTGCATTGATCTCAAGATTATATACGTTTTCTTGCTGGCGGTGTGATAAACAGCCCCTAATAGCACCAACCGAACTAAACAAACTGAATTAATCGGCGTCCGACCAAAAATGACGTTAAGTTAATTACTACTAATTACACTTGCATGTTAATACCTACTTGGAGGACACAGTAAACGCAAACCAGCAGATAGCAACAAAGGATAAGATAGAACAATGAACACAAACTATGAGAGATATTAATTGCGTTTATGCACGAATCTATATCAATTACAATTATTAATTAGTTAAATAAAACATTTGTTTTGAGAGATAATAATTAGAGAAATTATTTTGTTTGAGATGAGTTTTAGTAAAGTGCAAACGAAGACTGAAAGGATGCGCAAGAATGTGTCGGCTTTTATCATTCGAATTGATCCAGTTTCCGAATACTTAAGTAGAAAAATCTAAATAAAAGCTTTCTTATTGGCTTGTACAATTGTGTAATTTACATTTTCGAGCAAATTCAATCAGCAGATTAGTGTATTTCATTTGCAAATAGAATTCACAATTGCATGCACTTTGTTTTTATCATTATCATTACATTTATTTGATTAGAATAAAGCTCAACAATGTCTAAAACATTAGATAAATATATACTAAATACTTTCTCCATTACAATAATAAAATTAATACCAGCAACTGTTTTTATCTTCTTTTATTTACCTGCAAGCGTTTAAAAGTATGTTGAAAGATGAAAGTTGCGTTGAAATTCAAAGTGAAGCGCTTCCTATTCTTTGTTACCAGGCAACTGGCACTTTTTTATAAATTTACGTGACTTGCGTTGGTGAATTGCGTGCGTCTCCGTTCGCCTCGAGGCGATTGCAGAGGAAAAATGTTTCCATCTCGCCCTTGCCCTTAATCGTCACACTGCCACGAGCGTTGATGGTGTATCGATCCGGTGGCAATAAGTTTTTCGTGCACAACGAGATATGTATCATTCCAGGCTGTAAATTAATTGTATTACTTGAACAATTAGACAATTTAATGACAATTTAACACTTACGATACTTGTTGATTGCATTCTTGAAGCCGTATTGACCGTATCGCCAAAAAAGCAATATCTTGGGACTTTTATACCAACAACTCCAGCTACAGCAGCGCCTGTATGAATTCCTATCGCAGATTGTAATTAAATTAATTGTAATGAATTAAATGTAATTAGAAGTCTCACCAATTCGTATTTCGACCGGCATTCCATGTGGTCCTTGGATTTTCTTCACGTTTTGCATCATGCTTAGTGCCAAATCTGCTACGTCAACTGCGTGTGTTTTATTACGTTCAGGGGCACCACTGGCAGCCATATATACTTTATCAACAGTTTCCACCTAACACAATTGGCGAAATAATTATTCTGATCAAATAAATTATATTTGGAAACAAATAAAAAGAGACCTTATAAACGTTGAACTTGTCCATTAACTCGTCGAAGCAGGAAAACGCAGCATTCATCGCCGTGACAACATGCATCGTCTCCGCAACAGTCTCCGAAATGAATCCGACCAATTCGCAGAAGAGTATAGTCACCGAATCAAAAGACTAATCAAAATCAGCAATATAACACAACTTATACCACCAACATTTCACTTACTTCGCATGTACTAGTTTCACCAACCCGTAAACGATCAGCAACACTTTTCGGAATCATCGAATAAAGTAAATCATCTCCACGGCGTTTCCACTCGTCCAGCAAATCGTAATTATGTTCGAGTTCGGTGGTCTTCTGTTCCGCACGGTCGAACAATAACTCCAGCCTTCGAAAAATTAACTCGCATCACAGATAACATTCACCAAACAAGTCGAGCACAAAACTCACTTTGAATTGTGCTGCCAACCTGCCAAGACCATTTCTCTACTCAAGCCGTGATGGTTTAAATCGTTGAGATACAGCCCTAACTCAGGCAATTCATCCAAGTCATTTATACTGCAATTTAACGCCATGATATCGTTTTTTTTTAAGTAATTAACTTACAGTGGACTGCATAAAAATATAATAGCGTCCATGTCCTGTAGATAACGCATTTGTCCGCGTAGCAGGATATTTTTCACTACGCAGTGACTGTCCCTTCTCAAACGATATGGTGACGCTTCCATTTTGTTCTCTTTACTTCCGCCAGCGTCATTGGCACCGGATGCCATTAGCAACACCTCGCCGCGTATGAATTCAATCTCAAACATTACGGATTGTAAATAGAATGCCTTGAAACAAGATAGTTGAATTAATTAAAATTGTTTTCTTGTTTATTTAGTGATTTACGTTTTTCCAAGTAAAGGAAATGCCTTTAGGTCGTCGCAGGCGAAAACATTTTGTAATCGGCTGTCCGTATAGATCCTTCTTCCAATTCAGCAGTTCAATAACTTTGATTCCAGCCCCGATGATGTGCATCTCCTTGGACATCATTACAGCAAACGGAAACCATTTCAAAAGCAACTGGCACGAAAACGGCGCAAGAGAGTTTTTTATTTTCAGCTGAGCTTCTTTTTTCTTTTTGTCCAACATCTACATTAACATAGTGATGATAACAATGTGTTAGGATAGGTAAGCAGTTTTTTATACATAATGTTCGTTGTCGAAATCTAGGCGAAATGTAACGATCACGATGTTTCTTCCGCTGGTCTGCGATAGCGTGCTTTCGATCACTTTCACGTTAACCTTGAGATTAAACACGTCATTCCCGACTTGTATCAAGAGTCCTGTAACATTCTCCCGCGTCTTATTTCGTAACTAGAGATTTATTAATTGTGTTTTATTTGTACCTCGAAGATATTCTGTAAAACCTTGACGAGTGCTTCGGTAGACCAACACACATCCTTTATCATCCACGTCAGTGAGGTACATCGATGGACTTTTCATTTTTGGATAGGATAAGCGAAATTGTGAGTGGATATTGTCAACGCTTTGAAGAAAGTCAGCAAAGTATCGACCAGTGGCTTTGATTGTATTATCATAACTGCAAATCAATCAATTTTTTCATGTGTATGTTTCTTGTCTTCATATTCTAGATATTGAAATGTTTACCCAAAATGGCTGAAATAGCGTACAAAACATTTTCCAAAAAACTGCATGAAGAAATCGTAAGATTTGTTTGTGGCTTTTGCGCATGCTTTGGCAATGTCGCTCATAATATGATCATTGTAGACTTGGTGAGTGTTGAAAACTGAGTGTTTAAGACAGGCTAATTGTTGTACTTTCAACCACGTTTCCTCTCCATATTCTTCCTGTAATTAAAATTTAGACAAAGAACATTTAATTCTTGATAGTTGTTATGTTCAGATGTTTTTAAAAACGTGTTCAAGACCATGGTTATAACCGATTTTGGACCGTTTAAAGCCCGAAGCAAAAATTACCAGGGGTGCTATGCAAACACAGGCGGCTGTGCGAGGTTCTACCCCCACCACTTTTTGCGGGTCAGCTGCAGGTATAAAAGAGTAGCGCGCAACGACCACCGTGTTCTGTCGTGCCTCAGTCTTTAATCCGTCCAGTCGCAGGGTTTCTAGGTTCCTCTCACCGAGGTTCGTCACAGATAATCCAAATAGACGACGATATTAATGAACAGCTTTACTGTTGTAGTCAGTATACACCAGGGGTTTCTATTTTAATTTGTTCTATTTTGAATACAACCCAAAACACATCAACCGCAAATCAACATTATAAAATTTTCAATGTTTATTCAACTATTTAGTTTTTATTACTAATAAAAACCTCATTTATCGCCGGTATTTGAATAAAAATCCCTTCACAATTAGTATCATTTAACTTTTACATTTCCGTTGTTGCTTTCCCTCCAGTTCTATAATTTTTCGAGCAAATTGTGATCTAAGGTTTATAAGTCTAACAGTTCTAAAACTGTGACCATCCCCCTAGGAGAACGACTGTATATCCGAGTTAGAGTCAACCAGCTAACCGTCTCATCACGACTATTTATAACTTTATTATTGTTTACAAAGCAGAAGAAGAAACGTAATTAAAACGAATCGTGACAATAATAGATGCTTTTAATGTTATTAATTTTGATTACAATCGTGGTGTGTTCTTGGCAATCAGCTATAAATGGCGTGTTGTTTGTTTGTGCGTCGGTTATTGTGCAAGTTCTATAAAGTGATAAAAGCTTCCTCAGTGGTAATAAACCACTCCAGGGATAGTTAAGATTAATGACATCAATTTATCAATTTGCGTTGATCTTGTTTTTCTTCAACCACATTTAATCAATTAAATTCTCCTTTAAATTATAAAGTAGATCAAAATAATAAACAAGTACGCATATGCAGATATACCGAAACAGTATTAGTCAAGTCGGATAAAATGATTTCGGTAATAAATGTTTTATATTTTAGAATACTATATAATAAAGACTGCGAGAATGAGAACACATCAATATTAATCTGGTTTATGTGCTAGTAGAATATGCATATATATTCACCATATTCTGGTGAAGAATATTTATTAATAAAACGCATTTAAACAAAATCTAGCAAAGTGGGTGAAGAGAAAATGAATTCACCAACCTTAAAATTTTCAAAATAACTATTTATCGTGAAAAGATAGATTTGATCCGCGGAAAAGTATTGCAAAATATACAAAATTGCTATATTTGTCAAATGAAAATATTTAGCAATCATTAACGCGATTAAACCTAATTCAAATGAGAGTGCTGGCAATGCGCCAAATTCATAACTACACAGTCAATCTCCACAAACATATTCACTTACCTTATAACAATAAAAATACCTAATCGAAAAAACATGCTTGTTTGAAAGTTTATTAAAATAACATTTCTATAAAATATACGTTTTTACTATCACTTATTATTCTAAATAATGCCTTAATACCTTAATAAAGTGCTGAACACTCTCCAGTAGCATCCCGTACATCTTCGATCACAGAACAATCAAAGACGGCGCACAGCAGGCGATGATCTTGACTTTGAACTTGTGACAGACGCCAACCGCGAGCTCTTCGCCTCGACCGACTTCCTACTTTTCAAACGAGCGACCGAGCAATGAAGCAAATTCGCAATTTATACGTGTTGCACACACGCGCTCGACGCGCTCCCGACGCACAGGCCGCACGCTTATCCGCCGTTCGCTTTGAGGTCCTTTTCGTATCCCGCAACCGCCACCGCCGCCGTCACTGCCTCGGTACTCGGCACTATCCTATAAACACACAGACTTTAATGCACGTAGCGTTTTGACGGATGCATCTCTGGGGAGCCTATTTTTTGGTTTCATAGAATTAATTTTCTTTCCTTTCAAGGCTATTTTCGATATAACTAGCTAACGGAATAATATATTTATGAAGGACACAGAAAACCTTATAGAACATTAAGTAAAAGATAAATTCATAACGAACGAAATAACTAACCAAAAAATAAAACTTAAACAAAGTAATAAATTTTTTGCATCAATGCAAGATTTGGCCCGGTAGATATACAACTTGCAAAATATTTTGCAGTAGTATTATTTATAATAGTTCCGACGATTGTTTCGTAACGTTCGGCACGTTGATGTCGATCGTCGCTGGCGCTTTATCTGTCCTCGCAGGTGCCGAAGACGACATTTGCGATTCATGATATTTCTCAACGTTATACCTATTGAAGACAACTTTGCTGTGCTCAAAGGTGGCAATCATAATGGCGCAGGCTGGTGCCACTTTAATCAATCGTGGCGTCAATCCGGCAAACAATCCTTTCAATCCATGAGTCAGATACAGCTTATGAACTAGGGACAGCGTCGATACAGGAGGGCCTTGCTTTTGATCTGTTAAATTCACAAAGAAATTTATAATTTAATTTATTAATACATAAATACCATGATATCATACTTGCAATAACTCTAGTTCCAATTTCTATCTGTTGGTGAGTCTTTACCACATCAAATGGTACTGTAACTGCAGCAGCCAGCTACAAATATTTAAATTAATTACTTACTATTAGTTTTAACTTATTTTCAACTTACCCCACCAGATATAGCGCCTGCAATAAAACTATTCCAAAATGACGGAACTCCATTATTTAAAAAGCATTTAATGTTCTCATATCCTGTCCAATAAATCGCCGAAAATGGCACATCTCGCATCAAAGTGGCTACCACACCTTTCCACAGCCCCCTAATACCTGATTGCTGAACAAGAATCTTCAGAGCTTCCCCAATTTCATAATAGGTTAGTTTTGTAGACTGCATTTTGGTACGTATTAATTCTAGTGGACTGACTAGTGACACTGAAAATATTCTGGCTGTTCCACCTGCTATTAAAGGAATCCATATTGGTTGAGTGCATGCTGTGCCTTCAGGTCTATCCTTATTGTAATTATCCTTGAGTTTTAAACGTAGTTGCTCATAAGTGACAAAATAAACCACTGTTGCTGGAATGGCTAACACTAAAGTTGGACTCAAGCCACTCCACAGGCTTGATACACCCTCAACTTTACTAATTTTATAAATTGCATCCTGAAAAGTAAGAGAAAATGAACCTTGGTTCATGTTTTTACAAGTATATGTAAAATTTTACCATTGTGCCATTAAAATGCATCTGTTTATTCATTCGTGACCAACTATTTGTTTCACCACTGCAATCACATATATGATCCATGAGTCCATTACAATATAGAAAACATTTTGAAGTCATATTCTTGCTTTGAGCTTGTAATCTTATCTTGACAACATCCAAAGGAGTCACTGCAATATAAAATAATTATATTTATGATTATAAACATATTTTATATATTTTATATAAGTTTATCTACTTACCAAAAAGAGATGTTACCACAGCTCCAGTGCATGATGCAAGAACTTGTTGAAGCGGAGTTGTGCGATATTTGGGATCGTCAATGTCTATAACGTCATCTGCATCCATGTTTCAATCAGTGGGAAGTACGAAAACACGTTGAAACACTCAAAAACTGAGTTTTACCTCACAAACATCACAGTGCGTGCGGCACGCATGTACATCATGAAATCGCCGTGTTTGAATAGAAATACCCGAGCGAATTCATTGCAAGGACGCAAACTAACCTACAATTTTGATATAGACATGTTGTAATTTTTCTCCCGGCCGCTAGAGAAAAACTGACTGCGTTTGAAAGTTTTCAAGTTTTCTGCGGTGTCATCCACTGACGTCAATAAGTTGTGTTTGTTGCTTCAAAGTGTACAGAACTACGATCATGGGTCAAAAAAGAAGTAAGATAAGTTCATTTTGTTGGGTGTTTTGTAAGGTATTGTATCAATATACTTATAGTAAACGTTAAACTGTTCAATTTCAATATCTTTGGACCTTCAAAATATAGTAAAGTAAGTTATCACCATTTTAATACAATAATAGCTCATTCCTTTATTCATCTTCTAATGTTATAAAATTTTAAAGTTTGTAATAATTTATATGATGCAGTTGTAACAACAGTTTATAACGATTATTGATTTCTTTGCATAAGAAATCTTTAATTAATATCACAATCGCTTACGATCTAAATTTAAAAATAAACACACGATACGTAAAAAATGTTCATAAAATTTGCCCCTAATCGTAAAATCGATCAAAAGTTTTAAAAACACTTCGCGATTGGCAAATTACTGAACTCTCTCTTTCGGCAAGAATAGCGCTAGGAACGAACACCCAATGGAAATAACACTAACAAAAATAAACGGTTGCTCACATCCGGCTTTCAGCAGATGCGGGAATATTATGTTTCCAATAATTGTCTCTGCGAGACCTGTAAGGCGCGTTAGAGAGATAGCCATTGTGCACAAACGCGTCGGCAACAGTTCTGTTACAGAAACATTGAGCACTACTGTGTTTACCGCAGAGATGGCCGTTAAAATTGTGGTGAGTGTCACAACGGTAACGACATCTTTGGCGAAGTAGATTGCACCGCCTGCGATACCGGAAACAGCACCGTAGATGATAAACAGATTACGGTTGCCTAAACGGTTGATCACCCATCCGGTAAGTAGGAAACTGATAACTGAGGCGGATTGCACTATGATGAGATTCGTGTAAACATTGTCGTGGTCATAGTTCACTGTGCAATGTGTACTAATGTTACGATGTTGGTGTGTCATTGTTTCAAGCACATCGCAGAAATCTACAGTGGAAGTGTTGTGGGAAGTATGGTAATCATTCATGGCGGCGAATAATTGAGGAACCCAGTTTTTCAAAGAGTTTAACCTAAGAAAAAGCAAATAAAAAATAGAAATATTTAAAGGAATGACTAATGCATGTGACTAACCCCATTTTGTATCCCATTTGTACGGCGCTTAAAAATATGATGATAAAAACATGTGGGGGACAAAAAAGATCCAAGATATTCTTCAATTTTGATTTCCAACTTTCTTTTTTTGCCGCTTTTGATGGACTGCCGTTATTGTTGCCTTCATTTGGATCGCGAGTTTCATCAATCAATGATTTAATCTGTAAATAATATAAATTTAATATTTTTAATTTTTAGATGTGATTGTTACGTACAGGATACGTATCTGGATCTTTTCCACTATTCCAACTATATACAGTTTTAAATACAGCCATAGCTTCCTCATTTTTGCCAACTGACATCAAAAACTTCGGACTCTCTGGTAACGCCAAATTAGCTAAACCACTAATCAGACTCGGCAAAGCACACACCAGAATATAAATATTCCAAGAGTTCAGTTTCAGTCCGTTGTAAAACTCCAGACGTACATAATCCTGGAATATAACCCAAGCCATCATCGGTAGTATTATATTAGCTAGATTACTAAATAATCCCTGCAAGAGAAAGAAACGCGCACGATGCTTCTTGCTATGAAACTCTGAGAGTAAAGAAATCAAAATTGCGTTTGGTCCATTCATTCTGAAAAGAAAACATAACCATAATTGATTTAAGGTTATTATTAGTTATTAGGTTATATATACTCACACAAAACCAGCTAAGTATTTTGTGACTAAGAGCATTGTAAAGTTTTGTGAGATGCCAGCCAAGAAGATAAATACAGTATCCAACAAATAACAAAGAACTAAAAGTCTTTTGCGGCCGTATGTGTCTGCCAAGAATCCCCAAATAAATCCAGAGGATAAAATACCTTAAAAAAACAATTAAACATAATTATTTAATTAAAATATTTAATTATTCATACATAAATTGGCAGTTAAAAAAAGAAAACATTTATTATTATTATTAGTGAAAGTGAATATTTTTCTCAACAATACGATGGGTACGCATTATTTGATAAGAAATACATAAGCAAAGTATACTGGTCGTAAGTTCATAAATATTCAACTTCCGGGAAATAAAAGTATTTAAACTGATTGGCCTGTACATAAAACTTACCAAACACTGGATCTAATGGTGATAATAGTGATAACAAATTGTCCGCACATGTGACAATTTTATTTATCAACGAAACAACTTAATAGCTTGGTGAAACGATTAATGCGCGGAAAAAACAATAAACGTTAAAGAACAATGTTATCGTTATTAACAACAAAGTAACAAATAATTAAATCAAGTGTAAGTTTAACAAAATGCCTGCTTAGAATTCTTCCACTTCAATAAATTTAAATCTCATGAAATAAATATTTACAATACAAAACTAAGTTGTGAATAAAATTATATTTAACTTTTTTACTTTTTCTGTTAAAATCTTTGCGTTTAATTAATAATTTTAAAAATACAGACCTATGTAGGTGATGGCATTTAACAATCCTTTGTCCTCAAGACTCAGCTCAAGATCACACTGTGCGACTGGCGCTACATAGCTCATGGTCTTAGTGTCAAACACGGAGGCCCATCCGGATGGAATGGAGATGAGGAGCATGAGCAGATTGAACTTGCCGAGGCCGGTGGCGGCGATGGCGGTCTCAAAGTCGGCGGGCCCATCTGGTACAACGGAAATTGACACACGCATTAAAATCGCTCTTTTGCACCCAACCGCCTTACGACTCACAGTCGTTTGTTTATATTCGCATAAATCGCACTCGGCGGTGGAATTTAAAACTCTTATCTATTAGTGACTAGCAATGCGGACGAATTGTTGCGCGCGAGAAGACGAACGCAGAGGCAATGAGCGCGATAAGCGGACTGGCACTCATTAGAAATTGTGTGCACGTTTAATTGTTTGTGGCGGACGCGGACGGCAAACCGTTGTTTGCTTTACTTCATTTGTGATTATCAACAATTCTACAACTCAACGTGCGTTTATTTTGTACCAAATTCATGATAATAATATTATGACTACATTTTATTTAAATATTTTTGCTAAAATTTGCTAAAATCAAGGTTGAAGTAAGTATTTCTGTAATTCATAATTTTTGAAGTTCCAGACAAATAAAATCGTGATTATTACTAGTTTTATTTTTAGATTGTTAATTCTCGATTTTACGTTTTTTACACGTTGTACTCGTAAATAATTTGGGATATTGTTTTGAAATAAAAAAAAGAATATTCAATGATTCATACGTGTATGTAATAGAGGTGCTAATTGTTTAATGCGAATTAGCATATTAAAGTTCAGGAATAGAGTTAGAAACGTGTGAGCTCACCACCGTAGTCTTCCAAGAGAAGTTTGTAAGCCATTTTGTAGCAGCCGGCGTGTGGACCTCACGCGAACGACGTGATGCCGGCGATTTCTGTACGCGAAGTGCGCCAGATCCGACCAACATCAACGATAAGAGCCAAATCTATAAGGTTTCAACACGTGTTAACTAAAAACGTGTTGTTCGGCACAACAAACACATACCAACCAAGATTTCATATTGATGAATATTGAAATATTCTGACTTGTGTTAACAAAAGTAACTGCTAAGTAAAAGTAATTTTGATTTGAATTTATAAAATGCAGAGAAAAAAGTTGATTGTTTTGACTAGTCTATCTTTTTGTGTTAATTAATATTGAGATATTTTATGGACACTTAATCCTGTTTTTGGGATAAGTAATGACATTCAATAATTATTTCTAGTGCAATTTAACCAATCGCAAATTTAATACTAAATACATCTTTTTGATTTCTCACCAATTTTAAAGATCATTCATTAGAAAGTTTTTTCAAAATAGATATTAGCTCTTAAACCTGGGTATTTATTAATCACTTAGCAAATATTTCATACGTTTGACATACGTTTGAAATAGTTAGTTACACACATGAACTCATGAACTCATGAGAACTCCGTGAACCTCCTTAAAAAAAAAACAAAAAAAAAACAAAAAGTCGTATTTTTCTTAAGAAGATTTATAAATTTGGCTTAAAACTTTTTTTAAATATTGGATTTTACATATATGGTGTCAGACGTATAATTAACGGACCTGTAACATTTTAGCTGTCAACAACAATAAGTTTTAACAAAAGCATATGCCACGTACTGTGAAATACCATTCTACAGAAAAGTTAATTAAAAGATATTGAAGCTACAACCAATAATTTTACGGGTTGAAATACACGAGAAAAAAATTAAACTAAAAGAGTAAAAATATCTTCTCCTACGGTTATAAATATCTGGGAAATTAAGATGAGGTAAATATGTTAGGTTATCTAGAATTTCCAATCACTCCAACCATTCATACTTTAAGTATTAAAAAACGCATTGTAACATGAGTAAATTTATTGAAACAACAACCGAAATGATACACAAAACAAATCTATTGTAATGCCTTCATATCGGTACGAGGCAGCATAATGGCCATTAAGGCACACATAAATGTAGTGGAACCAACGTAGAGAAACGGCTGCCAGCATCCAGCGTTGATTAAGTACGGAAAGATGAGATTGCCGACCATCGAGCCCAAGCGTGCAATCATTAGCGCAAGTGCCACGGCCGTCGTCCTGTGCACAAACATGCAGTTATCAGAAAAACCATAAGGCCAATTTAATATCGAATGAAATTTTTATTATTAGGTAATGACAAGTGTGATTGCTGATAAGTCAAAATAAATGAGCACATTGTAGCAGCGGATGGCTCATTATTTTTACACACGATGTAATAAAAGTGCAAAAAGCATGAAAGAATCAAATTAAGACTTACCTTAATGTGGTCGGAAATAGGTCGATGATAATCGACATTAGCACATTGGAGTTAATGCCAGATAATGCTAAACATGAAGTGGATAAAGCCGTCACTGCGTATGAATTCGGTGCGAAATACAGAGACATTGCGGATACACCGGAAATAACTCCCAAAGTCACTGAAATTTATATAATTGTTTGTTTGTTTTGTAATGAATGCTAAAATATTAGTTACCATAAAGAACTTTCTTTCCAAGAAGGTTAATCAGCGTGCCAACGAACAAATAACCCGCAATTGTTCCCACTGAGATGACCATTAAGTTATAGTAAACAAAACTGTTACTATAGTTCTGTAATCATATTAATTAATTGTATAATATAAAAATAAATCGCAAAATCTGTTGGTAAGCGCATAACTCAACAACGCCTAGACCAATTCGGCCAATTCTTTTTTTTAATGTTCGTTAAGGTCCAAGGATGGTCTTTACGGCGAGAAAAATTAGAATAATTGCCGGGAAAACCCTAAAGACAGCTCTTTTCTATAGGATAAAAGTTGGCATTGAGATTTAATCATAGTTATCGTTAAATAGTTGAATCCGAGATGACACATACTATGTCTTGAACAAGAAAGTAAAAAATAATTACATTATTATTAAACACTACCGGGACGAAGTCGCGAGCAAAAGCTGGTTTAGTATAAAAATGATTTTTGCATCATTTTAACTTACCACTGTGCAGTCAATAGCTGCTTCCTCGTCAATTCGTAGTGACATACGGCTTTCTTCTAATGTATTAGCCAATGAACTGTTTTTATAGATGTTTTCTTCCAAAATCACACAGATATCCGCATCCACGTTGTGTTTATACATGTAGTCATTAATAAAAGCGAATAATTGTGGAAGCCATAACCGCAAACTATTCAATCTATAAAATAATTAAATTTTTATTAAAAAAATGAAATAAATTTTAGAAAAAATATTTACCCCATTAACGTGCCCAATTTCAAGGTGCATACAAATACAATTTTTGACAAATGTGGTTTCATGAACAAAGGCTTCATTTGCGCGAAGCCATTTTTGAACGCCTCCAGCTTATCACTGGAGACAACGTGCTCCGACAACTTGTTCTCGTCCACAAGGGCTTTGATCTAAAGCGTCACATCAAAACCACTGCCATTTCAACGAAAGAATTTAGCAACTTACTGGGAATGTGTCGGGATGGTTACCAGTGTTCCATGCATACACTTTTTTAAATACCCTCAGGGCTTCCTCATTGCATCCGCTTGTCATCAGAAATTTGGGCGTTTCAGGTATAAAAATGTAAAAACCAATGAAGCTTATGTAACTGGGAAGTGCTGTTATCAATATTAATATGTTCCATGAATGAATTTCTATAAAATTTAAGAAAAATTAAAAAAAAAAATTTTTAAATTGTTTTAATATTTACTTAATCCAAGAATGTTAAAATCTATTGGTGCCGAGAAGATTCCAAGCGACATTAGTGGTAATACAATATTGGCTGCACAGAAAATCATTCCAATGCATAGAATTGCTTTGGCGCGATGTCTCGCACAGTGATATTCAGAGATAATTGTTGTCGCAATAGCATAAGGACCATTAATACTAAAAAAAATAATTTTAAGTATTTAACATATTAATTTAATTTATACTCACATAAAACCTCCCATGAATTTCGCAAATATTAAAACACCAAAACTCTGAGCAAGCCCACCCATAGTAACAAAAATACCATTTAAGAATAGTCCAAGGATGATTACCCTTCTACGTCCCAACGTATCTGACAGAAAACCCCATACCATTGCGCTTAAAACCATTCCTGAAATTAAAATGAGAATGCGTTGTGGTAAAAATTGAGTTTCAAAAATGATACCTAAGTAAGTTGCAGAAATTAAATATCCTTTATCTTCCAAATTCAAATTTAAATCGCATTGTGCTACTGGAACAACATACGCAATCGCTGTCGTTTCAAACATGGTCGCAAACACGGTTGGAATCACGATGAGAAATAATATGATATTAAATTTGCCAAATGTTGTTGCTGTAATTGCTTCTTCAAATGTGGCCGGTTCATTTTCTAAAAATTAATATTTTTTATAAATTTGTTTAATTTTTAATAATTATATTTAATTTACCTAATTTTGAAGTTTTGATGTTTTTCTCATTGAAAACCATACTAATGTTTGCTTTAGCGTCGGGTTTCATATTCGACATAATAATGTAGATCAATTTCAATGAATGAATTATATAAATTAACACTATTTATTCAATGGATTTACGTAAATGGAAAGATTCACAAATGTTTGGCCACTAAATACCCGAAAGCACTTTTATTCAAAGAATCATAGTGTTAATTAATATGAATAAAATTGTTCACTAGAGTGCAAACAATTAGCAACTGGCGAAATCCAGAAATCCGATTCATTAAATTCTCAACATCACGCCGGGTTTCGGTGAGCATGGTGACGACACATCACGAAATATGACGAAATTTGATCTGTTTCTAAATAAACACAAAAGCAAGAATCATATCATATGTGATAGGATGTTGAATAAAACCTCCGAAAACAAATCATATATTACTCTCTCCGGCATGAAAGTTACATGTTTACTTAGAATTTCGCAAAACATGCGTTGTAGAAAAACTTAAACAATCAAAATTTTCCACGTTAATATTCCTGAATATTCTCGTTAATAGGTAATTCCATACACAATAAATTCGTGGATATTAAACATTTGAAGAGTATTAACAAAGATTATTTATTATAAATTAAATAAGTAAATAAACATCAAAAACAAATATACAAGTCATTGAGTAGGGTAACTAAAAGTACGTAATGTTAGTTATGACAAGATGAGATTAATTAATTATTCTAATGCTTTAAGATCGGTTTTTGGCAATAAAACAGCGAGCACTCCGCAACCAAAGATGACTACACCGACGAATAAAAATGGTGGTAGGCAACCCGATTGGATCAAGTAGGGGAAAATTATGTTACCTAACATAGCACCGAAACGACCCACCATCATAGTCATACAAACAGCCATTGTTCTAAAAATATACAAAAATAATTTATCAATCAATATTGGCCATGAAAATTTGAAATTTAAACTTACCTCAAACTTGTTGGAAAGAGATCAACTATAACAGTCAACAATACATTTGTATTGATACCAGAAAGTGCGATAGTAGCACTTGAAAGACCAGTAACTGTCATTGAATCTTGTGCAAAATAATGAGCGAATGCTATTGTGCCAGAAATCATTCCCAAAACAACTAAAAAATACAAAACAAAAAATTTATTAATTAATTTCAAGGATTTTTTTAGAAAATGATCTTACTATATAAACGCTTCTTTCCAATAGCATTAATTAACGACCCAACAAATAAATATCCAACAATCGATCCAAGCGAAACAATCATTAAATTAGTGTACACTGCTCCACTATCAGTATTCTATAAACAAAACAATACATTATCATTTCGATAACATTAATTATTGTTGTGATGACTTACAAATTTACAGACAAACTGTTCCTCGCCAATGATAGTTTTATTCGGAGTGAGTCCCTGGATCATATCACAAATGCTACTTTCCTGACCGTCATGCGATGTTTTGTAATCATTGATAGCGGTGAATATCTGCGGCAGCCATAAACGCAGACTATTCAAACCCATAAGAGTGCCCAATTGCAAAAACACACTAATGTTAATTTTCCAAGATGAGGCGCAAAGAATAAAGGCTTCATTTGAGCGAAACCATTCCTGAATGCTTCCATTTTATTGCTCGAGATTGTTTTGTGTTCGTTCAATGCATTCTCATCAATTAACTCTTTGATCTTAAATTAAAATACAACTATATTATGTTATGTTATGTTAAATAAGTGTGAAATAACTGTGTAAACATTAAGGTTACTCACGGGAAATGTATCCGGATGTTTACCAGTGTTTAAAGAATACATCCTTTTGAAAACCAATAATGCTTCATCGTTGCGTCCACTAGTCATCAAGAATTTTGGTGTTTCTGGTATGAGAAAATAGTGACCAAGACCACTCAAAAGTGCTGGTAATCCGCTTGTTAAAATAAACATATGCCACGAATGCAATGCTATAATAAAATAAATATTAAATAATATCAATAATATTTTGTTCATGTTTACATACTTATGTAACCATCGAAAAACTTCCATTCAACATCACTGGGCAATAAACCCCATGCAAAAAGTGGTAAGAAAATATTTGCTACACTGAAGACTATTCCCATTGAAAGAACAACTCTTGCGCGATATTTCGCGCAGTGATATTCTGATAATACAGTGGTTAAAACAGCAAATGGTCCATTAATACTGTAAATGTAATATTTTTAGAAAAATAATTTAAAAATTAATAATAACTTACATAAAACCGCCCATAAACTTTGAAAACATCAACATTGGAAACGTTTGTGATATTCCAGCTAAAAATGTAAAGAAAGCTGCCAAAAGAAGACCGATGACGAGTAATTTTTTGCGTCCTAATGTATCTGATAGAAAGCCCCACACCATCGAACTGGATAACATTCCTAAAAATTAGATTTTTACAAAAATAAATTAATTTAAAATGTTTACGTACCTAAATATGTAATGGAAATTAAATATCCTTTGTCTTCTAGAGAGAGCTCGAGATCACACTCAGCAACTGGAATAATATATGAAACTGTTGTTGATTCGAACATGGACGCCCATCCTGATGGAATTGCAACTAATAGCAATAATAAATTAAATTTTCCAAAACCTGTGGCTGAAATAGCTGTTTCAAAATCTGCCGGGCCATTTTCTATAAAATTACAAACGAAAATATATTAATTTAAAATTTCTATTAAATTAGATAAATTGTTACTTTGGTTGCCTATTTCTATATTATTTTCTTCTTTTTCTTCTGAAACATTTTTTTCGTCTTTATGACCAAACACTTTACTAAATGGTTTTTTCATGGTTCTAATGAAGCGCTAAATTATAAACTAAATTAATGTGCGTTGCACTAGCATCGGCGTTGGCGAATGAGTGCGAATCAAATGCGTCCAGCATTATTAAACAAATGCGAAATGTTTTAAACTTTTCCCTACATTCGGTTGTTTGTCAGAGGATAATATTTAATCGAGCGCATGCACAGCGAGTGTTTTACGCTGTGTTTAACACAGAGTGTGACGACAAACCAGCATAAAAGGAAACAAAACCCATTTGACCAAATGACGCTGTAATATTTAAGTATATATAATGTCGCAATAATTTAACGTCACTCAAAAATACGCTTAATAATCTGTGTAAACCTGGTGAAATCTGAGAAATTATAACAACAGTGTTTCTGTCACTCAGTGTTTTCATTTTGTTTGCGAATAGACGAAACAAAGTAATTAATGACACCGTCAAATTAGCCACGTCATTGTGTATCACTCTGGAAATCTTCACTTTTCGGCGTGTCATTCTATGATGTAAAAGATAAAAGTGAAATTTCAGCAGTGTGCCGAGTGTGCGATAAAAGCTAATTCAAATTTTAAGTTACATTTGAAAGGAAAAATGGCGAATCCACTGTTGTCATTGAACGAGAACTTCTCGTATAATAGCATGCTTGCCAGGGCATTGCTACAGCTGATGCCAAAGAAAGGTCAGTGTGTGTGTGATAACGATAATGTAGATAATATAGCAGGACCAAAGTGTAAATAAACGACAGTTATAAACATTGAACATGTTAGTGATTCGTGGTATGACAAAAATATTCATGTCTTTAATTAAGCTTTAATTATTTCAAATTGTTCATCGCATTCCAGAGGAAATTTATTATTTTTTTAAATTTTTTTTAAGTAATCACATAAAATATTTATTTCCATTTTAAAACTGAATTTAACGTTGGTAATCCGATATAATTTTATTATCGCCATGTTTTGCCTAATTGGAATTTGAAAACTGATTAGGCAACTGATTTTAATAATGAGATTATTCCGTAACACCTCACTAATTTAATATGGAAATAAATTAAACTATTTAGTTGATATATTGATGAATTATTATAGATAAACAAGCAATCCAGTCATGGCTGTACGTGCTGCATGAAATGAATGGCACTGTCGATGAAATGACGATTCGAAATGAGTATATGTGGTTTTTACTCATCCAGTTACAGAATAAACGAATTACGGAACCTTTTAATCATCCGCCTTATTCGCAGAGTTTGCTACCGCTTCGCGAAATTTTGGTATAAATTTAAAGATTCGTAATTATTTTAATTTTAATTTAATTTACGTATTAGCCACCTAATATATACGAAGAGGTATTAATGACAACTGAAAAAAATATTTCACGTTTGGAGGAACCGTACGTCGAGAATAATGAAGCCAAACAAGAAGAAGAAGCTTCAAAAAATAAAAGTTTCCGCGCGCCGCCTGCTAAGTTTTTGGACAATCAACCACTGCCAAAGAACGGAATTATTTGTTATTTGGCAGCATTCAGTGATCAAAGTTAAAATATAAATTTTAGATTATTAACAAATAAATTTTACTCACGCAGCAGTGGAATGGATTCCATCGAATGCATTTCTTTTAAAATAAAATTTCTTCAATACGAATAAAATTCAATACGTTTTCCAGTGGTAATAACCGTGAAAAAACGTAGAATAACAAAACACAGCAACTGAATATCATTGTGCTTGGCTGAACCGGATTTGATGCACTAAACAATTGAGTTGTCTGATAATAATGTCTTACAATCCGACCTTCTAGAACAAAGATGATAAGCAGTAGAAGAATCTTTGTCTACGCATGCTCTAATCACGTGGTTTCTATACCGTAAAATATTTGATCAGCATTGTTGCAGCGACCTCGCATGCGGTAAGTTCTATTAGTTTTATTTTAATAAAATATTTGCAATTTATTTTTTCTATTTTTTTAATTTATAAAGAATTCGCAACAATGCACGATCAATTAAATAGTGGTAGAAGAACAAATGCTGCGTTTATATTCTTGGTGCTATTGGTGATTCAATGTGAGTTAACACGTGGTGCAGTCCGACATGGCCGTAGTTCACATCCGGGTAAAGAAGGAAGAAAAGATAAGCACTGGGCTGATATTGATATAAACGAAGCTCATCGCCATGGATTTACGCCTGCGCCTCGATCAGATGAACCGCATCGGGATGTGTGTGAAGAGGATGCGAAGTGTGTACTTCCGGTGCAGTGTCCTGCACATGTGTATGGAGCAGCCAAAGATCGGTGCACTTCTTTAGGTGGACGGAAAGGAGTTTGTTGTACAACTGGGCACAATCACACTGGTAGATTTTCTTTAAAAAATTTTTAAATATTTTTAATTAATTTATTTTTTAAATTAGAAAATCTAGCTAAGAAGGGCAGGCATCATCACAACATCATCAATGACATTGATCCTGATATGTTGGAAGATGTTGCACGACACAGTAGAGTAGACATTGCTGAAATGCACATGCATGAAGCACGTATTCTATCATCGGAGCGCTCCGCCATTTTGCCGATGGGTTCGGCCAGTTACGGTCACTTCCGGAACACAAAGGTTTACAGCATGACTGATTTAATGGATGTTATGAATGTTGCCAATCGTGCGATGGAAATTGCCTTAGCTACAAGAGCATTTAAAGAAAGGTAATTTTTAAATTTTTAAATTTTTATGAGAACTAAACTAATTTGGTGGTGTTATTTTCCTATAGGCAAGGAATTACTAATCAACAACTGAAATGGGGCATGGTTCAACAAGACCTTCGTCCAACTCCTTTAGGATCTGCATGTTCTCCAACTATTGAATGCCCTAGTGTTCCAGAACGTTACAGACGTATTGATGGCACATGCAACAATCTTTTCAACCCAACATGGGGTGCGCCACTTACCCCATACGCTAGACTTTTACCACCAAGTTATCAAGATGGAATCTGGTCACCTAGGGTCTCTGAAGATAAAGGCCAACCTTTAAAATCTCCTAGATTGATTTCTACTACTCTCTTTCCGGATGCAGACTCAACTAACAAAGATTACACCCTTATGCTGATGCAGTTCGGGCAGTTCCTCTCACATGACATAACTCAATCAATAGATTCAAGCTTTGCAAACGGCAGCGCCATCTCGTGTTGTATGGCTGATGGCTCCAAAGAGATGCCGTACGAAATGAGACACTTTGCTTGCATGCCCATTAAAATCCCGAACAAAGATTCTTTCTACTCTGTGTTTAAACAGCGTTGCATGAATTTTGTACGCAGTGTAATGGCGCCCAGAAGCGATTGCACTTTGGGTTATGCACAACAAATGAATAAAATCACTCACTTTTTGGACGCTTCTTCAGTTTATGGGTCTACGCCGGAAACTACTTCAGAGTTGAGAAGTTTCCATCATGGTAAACTTAATATCTTCAAAGATTTTGGAAGGGAGTTGTTACCATTATCCAAGGAACCTGATTCTTGTTTGACCCAAGAGCAGGGATCAGCTTGTTTTGAATCAGGTATGTACTAAAAGTAAAAATATTAATATTTTATTTTTTTATTATTAAATATTTTTTATTTAACTCACAGGTGACACTCGAACCAATCAAATGATCAGCTTGGTAGCAGTTCATTTGATATTCCTGAGAGAACACAACCGCCTCGCTAATGCCCTCTATAAGATCAACCCACATTGGAGTGACGAGAGGATATTCTTGGAAGCACGTCGGATTCTAACAGCAGAAATGCAAGTCGTCACTTATAAGGAATTCCTACCGGCTCTTCTGGGAGAAGGGGCAATGCATGAATTTGACATTGCTCTGCAAATGGGTCATGAATATTCATACGACTACAATCAAAGAATAGAGCCTTCTGTGACGAATGAATTTGCTACAGCAGCGTTCAGAATGGGTCATTCCATGGTCGAAGGATTACTAAAGTAGGATATTATAATAAAATTTTATTTGTTTGAAATCTAAAAAGAAATTTTACAGAATTTATGGAATGGATAAAATGGATGAGATGATTTCCATCCCTGAAACCATGTTCTACCCTGGTAGAATGAGAAAACACTTCTTTTACGATCAGATTTTGAGCACTTTAACCACTGAACCCATTCAACACGTTGATAACTATATATCTGAAGCCGTAAGACCTACGAAAATATTAAAATGTTGTTTATTTTTTAAATTTTTGCGTTTTAGTTAACGAGGTATATGTTCAGAGCTGGTAATCCTTTCGGAGTAGACTTAGCATCATTAAATATCCAACGTGGGCGTGATCATGGTCTACGTTCCTATAATGATTATCGTCAACTCGTAGGACTTCAAGATATAAATATTTCAAAGAGTTTGGACCTGATGTAAGTTAAACTTTAAAATTTTTTTTTATTATTTATATTTTTATTTTTATATTCAGATGGGTCCCAAATTAGAATCTGTTTATGATCATATCGATGACGTTGATTTATGGGTGGGTGGCCTAATCGAACCTAAACATGACGGCGGAATTCTTGGAAATACCTTTAGAGACATCATCGCCGATCAGTTTGTCCGCCTGAAGAAAGGTGACAAGTACTTCTTCGACCATGATCCCAGTGTCAATCCAAGTTATTTCACTCCTCAACAATTGGTCGAACTTCGTAGAGCTTCAATGGCACGTCTCGTGTGTGATAACAGTGATGGTTTCCTGCTTGCTAAGCAAGCACCAAATGCTTTCCGTACACCGGGTGTACCAGGCAATGATTACGCTGATTGCCAAGGTCCAGTTATTCCTAAATTGGATTTAAGTCATTGGCAAGAGTATTTTTGAACGTTGAAAGGTTATAAGATTTAACGAATTGCTGAAATGCTTTTAACGTGTTGTTAATGTTTGTTAAAATTTTATTTATATATATTTCAGGAATCTAGTACAGTTTAAATATATTATGATACATTTTGAATTTTGTATTTTAAGATAATATGTTTTATTCTTGATTTTTTGTTCAAACGCCGACGAAAGAATACTTTGCGAATCCAGCCTATTCTGACAAAGTTCTTTCGAAGGCATAGAATGAAAGTATGAGAATTTAAAATGACGTTCATTGGCAACATTGGTTTGCCATCGCTTTAAGTTGCTTTCTCCAGGTTTTTCTTTACTTAAACAAGCAAATTCACAGCAATACCCTTATATTTTAGAAATTATGGAATAATTTACTTACCAAGTACTTAATAAAACGAAACTTGTCATTGATTATCGAATTTAATGGCGGTTCATTCGCAGCGGAGACATCGCCGAGTTTTACTTGTTCAGAGTCGCTTAGAGAAACATCTTCAGAACTGTGAAATAATCAATACAGTAGGTTTACTAAATTGGTATTACAATCAATTACGGTTTTCCATCGTCAGTTTGATTGTCGTCCATTTGATCTCGCAATCCTTTGAGTAATCGATTCTCGTTTGTTTGCAACAATCGTGCGATGAACCATCTAGCGTCTTCGTTGAGCATCGGATCGTTTTTCAAGCCTACGGCATTGTTCTTCAACGTGTTGTCGTGATGACTACGTTTTCCATGCGCTATTCAAGTTTCCACATTAAATATTATTAAGTGCAAAATTAGATTCAATGGAAGTGGAGAATAAATGAAGCAATTAATATGAATAGTTTCGTCCAATTGTATAAAGTGTACTAATGAATAAAGTATAATTTGCAAACATTGTTGTGAAATGCTTAATAATTGAGTTGTTTACCTCCCCAGCAGGAATGACCATATCTGATGCAGGAACCTGTAATAAAAAATTAAATTGTAATTTTTTAATAGTATGGTATTTTATATTATTGGTATTAATTGTTAATTGGCATGTTGCGTAATCTATAATATAACAATGAATCGGAAAATCTGTTGGTAAGCGCATAACTCAACAACTCCTAGACCAATTCGGTCAATTATTTTTTTTTAATGTTCGTTAAAGTCCAAGGCTGGTTTTTACGGCGAGAAAAATTCGAATTATTGTCGGGAAAACCCTAAAGACAGCCCTTTTCTAAAGGATAAAAGTTGGTATTGAGATTCAATCATAGTTTTAGTTAAATAGTTGAATCCGAGATGGTGGGTTGAAGTGCATTATTAGTAATTCTTTATTTAATTAATTTCTTTAAAATAAAATTGCGAATCTTATTGATTGAATTGACATACACCATGTCTAGAACAAGAGAGTAAAAACGAACTACATTTTTATTAAACACTACCGGGACGAAGTCGCGAACAAAAGCTTTTAATAAAAAATAAACACATTTTAATTTTATAAAATTTAATGAATACATTAATAGTAAATGCAATTTTTGAAGCTTAAATTGTAATATTTTTTACTGCGTGGAAAGTTTTCTAATCTCTGCTAATTGAAACAAAGCGTTGTTGGAAATATGCTGGACTCATATTCACGGCCATAATTGTCTCGTGCAGCGTATGAAAAAGACATCAAAAATAAAATTTGCTTATTAAAATGCGCAAATTTGTGCAGGTGAGTAAAACAAATGTGTGTAAAAAATAAATTATAAAAACTCGTAATAAAAAAATCAGTAATTACGAAGAAAATATCAAAGCCTACATATGCAAGGGCCAGACAGCATAAATTACAATTTGAAAAGGTAACTCCTTTCCTGTAGCCAAGTTTATAATTTTGTAACATTTTAAGTCTCCGCAAGTGTAATGACTATGCACAGACATTTAAATTTAGTTAATTACTTTGATCATCCAGATTTATTTAAATCTCACTCAATGTATAGAAATTAAAGTTTGTGTTAGTTTTGTATTATATTATATGCAATCTGTAAATAGTACTAATGGAGTAATATTTATAAATACCTGAAATGTTTAATTTTATAAAAATAATGTTTTTGTAACAATTTTCGATTCGTTTCCTTCTGCGATTGCTTTTGAAGTGATAAATAAACCATCGCCGGTTTCAATGAAGGAAAAAATATCGCACGTAAATAGGAAATCTGAAATCGGCGTGTGTGATTTTGCGAGTCAGCGGCGGCGGGCGGCTTGCTCTTTACGATTTATTTGCATTTACAAATTACTCGTGTTTGCATCCGCTTTGTGCGCATGCAGCAAGCGCCCACTTCATGTTTGCGTGTACGTAATCGAAGTGAAATCAACACGATAGTACAAATTGTAATTGTGCTATTGATCTCGTTTTCAATCGACCACAGAGCATTTTGTTAAATATAAGCCGAGATTTAGGGCGGTTATCATTCTAGACAAATTGAGTCAATAATCGCGATTATTTTTATAACATGAGATTACATTTTATTTAGACATCAATATAGTATTTTTGTCCAATGTAAATGTATAGATTTGTTAGATGTTATTAGTATGTTTGTTAATCACTCACTCCAAAATTACTGGGTTATTTTTGATGAAAGTTTCCAATATTATAAATTACCAATTAAAATATGATATAGGCTACTATTTATTTCAAAAATAATTTTGAAACGGTTTCAATAGAGATATATTACAAATCGTCAAATAAAAGAATAAATTTAGAATTTAATAGAATACTATTAAAAAGCACTAAAAATTCATGCCTAGTTATTCGTAATTTTTTATTTTTATTTCAAACACGGTAGTTAAAGACCAAAATATTCACATAACTTAATTTTGTAACTGAATATATTTTCAACTAAACATTCCTAAATAACTTTTTTAGTTACCCACTAGTTTGCCCTGAAACTCTTCAAGCTTACTTGCAATGTTTAATCCCTTTTGATGCAAACGTCGCAATTCAAACATACTAAAACTTAATACATATACGAGCACTAAACTGCACTAAATGATGTTTGCTGTGCTTTTGATTTACAAGTTAAGAAGATTATTGAAGCGTTAAATTTCTGAATAAATTTATTCCCCAAAAGCAAATATATACTTATTTCAAATGCATATCTTAATATATATAAATCTCGTGTCACAATGTTTGTCCTCAATGGACTCCTAAACCACTTAACCGATTATAATAAAATTCGCACCCCATGTGCAGTTCGATCCAACTTGAGAGATAGGATAGTTTAAATCTCAAATTATAGTCGCAATTTTAATTTATTGCTAATTATTTGTCTGTTATTATTTGACAGTCACAATTATCTGTTAACTCCAAATGATTTTAACAGGTGTCGATACCTTTCGACTGTTATTATTATTAGTTGACAGATAGAAACTCATTTTGACAATAATTATAAAAGTGAATGAATTTGTAAATTTAGAAATGGAAATTGTGAGTTTTAATAATGGATGTGGCACATATAGCTAAAAAAGTCTTTCGGAAATTTCGAAAATATTCGTGAAAGATAAGTCGGGACAACGTTCGACAGGGCCGCTAGTTTATTATAGAAAATAAACTAATTAACAACTAGGAAACAGGATGATACATCCTGTATATTCCAATGATGATAATTTACTTACTTCACAATCAACCCACTTGCATCCCGTTAACAGAAGTCCATCACAGCTCACTTAGTGCTTTGTGCATTTAAATATAATTATAGTGTCAGTATAAGTTTGTGTTAGTGACTTGTTGCTTGAACCCTTGTTCAGTTAAAGCTCACATTATAACTCAATTAGTTTTGGGTTTAACCCCAGTACAACAAGCAACCAATTACTTTCATGCAACAAAATTAGTCAAATTTATAGTTATACCCAAATAATTTATAATAATTTAATAATAAATAGTAAATTAAAATAAAACTTACCAGAAGCGCTTTCAGCGAAACAGCAAAACACCAAGAGCATTGCCAACTTGACGAGACATCGTCCTGAAGGACTGGGCAGCAACAATTGACTATTCATTCTGCACACTTCTTGCACACTTTTCTTTGAAAATGAGTTAAAGCAATACTTAAATCTAGGTTTTACGAATTTTTAATGTGTATATTTTGTTTGTAATTATCTTGAAGCACAATCTGATCTTTCCTGATACGATGCGGCGTTATCGCGTCGTTACGCCAGATTTGGCATATCGCGGCCATCAGCGGCGGCTTTATAGCAGAGTTCGCTCCACCCACAAGCCGCCTCCGACGCACGCAAGCCGAGCGCAATGCTCTTCTTCTTTTTCCAACAAATTTGCCCGGTTCCATCTGACCCTAGAAAAATACTAAATATATTACACGTTTTAAGTGGGTCTTCAACATGCAAATGACAATTGCAATATGTTTATGCTTTATCATGTGTTAAACTGCGTCAAATCATACTGGGTCTACATATTATATGAAAATTATAGAATTTTATATTAATTTAAAAAAATTATTAGTTTAATAGTAAAAACTCATTGTTTAGATTAAATAGTAATTAATATTTGTTCTTAAATTTATTTAATAATAATAATTTTTTGCAACTTACTGTTGAATGTCATTGAAATAAACATGAAAAGAAACTGCAGTTCATCCAATTGCCCATTCACAGCTGATAACTTCATTCATTTACAGGTCATTTTCACGCTCGTTTGCATTTAAGAGTACGCGTTTCAGTCGTCATTGAGTATCGAAATATCCACGAAATTCTTTGCAAAAAAAGTTCTTTTATGCAGAAAAGTGCGCTGATGCAGATATATGCCTCATATATTCATTTGCATGTCACCTCGAATCAAAGTTACGCGTTCTATAGGGATAGATTATTCAAAAAACAAGAAACATCGAAGTCGACTCCCAAAAGAATCCAAAAATTTTTATTTTGGTTTATTTTAGATTTATTTAGGTATTCTTATTAATGTTGAATGTTAAGATAGTGAAAACATTGACATTCAATTAAATGAAAATCTTGGAATGGGTAATTACACGCTGGAAAATTATACGCGCAGCGAGGAGTAAATTTGTTAAAACTTTGTGCGTTAGTTGAATTTTCACTCGTTGTGTATAGTCATATACGAGTATGTTGCAACAAAACTTTGAGCGCTACGCATTAAATCGCCGGTCTAGTTTTATGCCCTTGGGTACCATCGTTTGTCACTGTGTCCTTTGTTGTTCTGGTCAGGTATTATGACTAGTACCCTGCAAAAAAGCTTCAAAGTATTTTGTGAATATTGTAAACAGGAAACAGGAAACGTCTACAAATTCAACAAAAAAATATATAAACAAAAGTTATAAAATTCAAAAAAATATTTTCAAAATAAATGTTTTAATACATAAATAACTTTTGCCAATATCTGGCCTCGGTGTATTTTTACAGAAACATTACTCAATTTAAGACAGCAATAAAATCTACGCGTCGTAATATCAACTTATCTAACTCTACAGGGGGTTTTAATAACGAATGCGCCATGAGGGAGCATGCGTGGGCGCGCAGGCATCTTTGGCGAGCATAAATCCTCACCGCAATCATCTCCCGGTGCGAGAAAAGCAGACAACGTGCATTGTGTCGTCCTGTTCAACAGGTAGCACCCATTTTCATTCATACCCGCAATATTCGCGCTTGGTTGTAGTCGGTAATTTATGCGAGTGGATCATGTAAACGTTTATATCAGTTATGATGAACGCACGTCAACTTTTCTTATGGTGATAATTTGTATAAATTTATTTTGATTAGGTCTTATATAATTTGACTAAGCCTACACGTAGGTGTAACAAATTGAGATTTATTGAATTATTTTTGGGAATATTATACGTGTATTTACAGTTTCTATTTATTAAAATATTACTTTGGTTTCATGCATATTTGAATAACTTTTATAATTAATGTTAGTACAATTGCGAATGAATAAATTAAATTCATGCAATGTATGCAGAATGGCATTAAGTAATTATACCTTCGTTAGTTGCATACTCGTATATTGAATATTATGGTGAATGTAATTTAAGTTTTTAAATTACGCTGGATTTTTATGTTTGGATTTGAAATCCTAATCTGTAATCAGAGCAGTCTTGACCCTTTGCAAAGACTTTGGGTCACCAAATTTGAACTGCTTGAATATTTTGTATTTTATTTGTGTCTGTGGGTCTAAGTCAACATAAACATGAGATAACAATATAAATAAATGTATAAAAATCAACGCACCGTAAATTCAATATCAGTTGATGCGGCGATATGGCTTTCAACGGTTTCGTTTTGCTGCTAACCGGTTTGTATTTAATAAACAATAATTAAAGCATTTAGAGCCGAAATTAATGATTTTTTAATTCCAGTGATATTCTATATCACAGTGTGCGTATCAAGTTCTAAATTTGATAATGATGGTCCAATAGTCCAAACACCCAACGGTAAAATTCAAGGTGTCCTCAAAAAAGAACAACATGCCACCTATATGCAATTTATGGGTATTCCTTACGCTAAACCCCCAATTGGTAAACGTCGTTTTGCTCCTCCTAAACCCATGACACCTTGGACTGGAACCTGGGTGGCAAACACAACTTATATGTGTATTCAGGTTGATCATTATGACGTCCCTCAAGAAGGTCTTACCACCGGCGATGAAAATTGTTTGTTTTTGAATGTATTCACTCCTGGAAATCAAATCAACCCAGATGCTAATTTGGATGTGATTGTTCACATTCATGGAGGTGGTTTTATGTTTGGTAGCTCTAATGGTTACTCCAAACCGAAACCTTTCATGAACCAAAATATTGTCTTTGTCACTCTTAATTATCGCCTTGGAATTTTCGGTTTCATGAGTTTGGAAGATAAATATCTACCGGGAAATAACGGAATGAAGGATCAAGTCATGGCGTTGAAGTGGGTCCAAGATAATATTAAGTTCTTTGGAGGTAATCCTAACTCGGTAACTATTACTGGATTATCCGCTGGTGGAGCCAGTGTTCATTTCCATGTGCTATCACCATTGTCAAAGGGATTGTTCCATAAAGCAATTTCTGCTAGTGGAAACGTTTTGGATCCGTGGCCAATTCATGAAGCTCCCAGACAGAAAGCCAAACAAGTCGGAAAGGCAGTTGGATGTTTATATGAAGAAAGCAAAGAGTTCCTTACATGCCTAAGAACTAGATCCGCATCACAAATTGTAGAAGTTACCAAAAAGTTTAGAGATTGGTTATATCTGCCATTTTCTCCATTTGGACTTGTTGTTGATAGTCATTCAAATGAACCATTTTTACCTGCGCACCCTTACAAACTTCTTGATGAAGGGAAAATCAATGATGTACCATGGTTAGCTTCGTTGACTACTGGTGAAGGGTTATATCCAGTTGCTCGTAAGTTTATATTGGACTAATTAAAAAAACACTTTTTTATTTTTTTTATTTTATAGAATTGGCTGCACGAAAAGATTATTTCGATGAATTTGCCAATAATTTTGAAAAATACCTTCCTTTATTATTACATTATGAAATGACAGTGCCAAAATCAAAATTAGATGATGTTACAATGAAAATTAAGAAAGAATATTTCAAAGATGAAAAAATTAGCAAAACAACTTACACGGAAATTATCAAAATGGCTTCCGATCGTCTCTTTAACGTTGGAATGGAACAATCTATCCGAATGCATTCTAAAGCAATCAAATCACCAATTTACTTTTATTTGTATGATTATACACCAGAGGAAATTTGGAGTTTTGCGGAATTCTTATTCGGATACAAAGAAAAATATGGTAATTATAATTTACAAATATAATAAATAATTTTTTAAATTGTATTAATTTTATTAATTTAGGTGTGTCCCATGGTGATGATATCTTAATGATGATGGAAGCCCCAAGAAAACCAACTAAAAACGACGCTGCCATTACGAAATTATTAATGGACACGTGGGTATCTTTCGCTAAAAATGGCAAACCTAGTCGTTCTGACTGGACGCCACTTTTTGAAAAATCAAAGGATTCTCTCGATTACTTATACATCGGTAATCCAGATAATATTGAAATGAGGAAGACAAATGATTTTGGTAATAAAGCATTTTGGAATGCGTTGCCTATCATCGAGAATGCGAAACTTTTCAAACGTGAAGCAAAAGTAGAATTATAAAATTAAACGTAGACGCGAACAAATATTGCGCAAAAAGTTATGTGCACATTTTACAAAACATGTAAATAAAGATGTACTTTTATGTCTGCGTTGTATTTTTCCTCAAAATATTTATGTTTGTTTGCATCATGTTTTAAGCAAAAATAATCCACTAATTGTTTTGTAAAACAATGAAATAACTTTTATTCTTAATATGAGAAGAGAAGACTTTTGGACGAAGAAGCCATAGATGTTAAGTGCGAAAATAATTAGATTACGTATAAATAGGTCGTAAATTTGATACCGTCTACCTCGGAATTAATACTTTTTAATAACACAAAGAACCCCGATAGAAATGTAAAAGTTGATAAAAGTTTTTTGTTTACCTTAACACTTTCCTAAGTCCCATATTTTTTAATAACTAGTTTAGGTAAACTTTTATTAGTAAACTAGCTTTTGCCCGCGACTTCGTCCCTGTAGTGTTTAATAAAAATATAATTTGTTTGTACTTTCTTGGTCTAGACATAGTATGTGCCAATTCAATCAATAAGATTCGCAATTTTATTTTAAAGAAATTAATTATATAAAGAATTGCTAATAATGCAATTCAGCGCGCCATCTCAGATTCAACTATTAAACTATAACTATGATGGAATGTCAATGCCAACTTTTATCCTATAGAAAAAGGCGGTCATTAGGGTTTTCCCGGCAATTATTCGAATTTTTCTTGACGTAAAAGCCATCCTTGGACTTTAACGAACATTTTAAAAAAGAATTGGCCAAATTGGTCTAGGCGTTGTTGAGTTATGCACTTACCAACAGATTTTGCGATTCATTTTTATATCATGGACAATAACACAAAATTAGTTTTGCATACTTAATGCAAAAGAACGTAACACACATTCAAACTTAAAGTAATTTAGTACTCTAACTTCTCTGTACATAAGTAATTATACAAGTCAGTGAAGTTGACACCTTGTCTTCCCAAAGGCGACACTCCCCAATTAACAAGGGTAGCTAACAAGAACCCAAAACAATATACAATATCAGAATGAATTTTAATTTGCTTACATCTAATTCTAAATCTTACAATTCTGGAATTATATTTTCTCCTTACTGGATTTGCTACTATAACTTGAAACAATACTCAATAATGTCGTATTATAAACGTGTAATCAGTTTTCATTTGACCCTTTCAAGTATGTCTACGTAAACACCACTTGAACAACTTGTGTGATATAATAAAGTGATAAACATACGATTACGGTATTGGTAGCCTCCTCCAATATTAATAACAAGTATATAAAGACGTCGCAGTCTACAATCAAGTGTTGTCAGTCGTGAACGACAACATCGACGAAATGGTTCTCATGCGTAACATTCCACTGCTTGCCGGTATGTATTAAATATAAATAAACAGTAATTTAAACTATTTTTCAATTGAAATTTAATGTTATCTTGTTTATTTTATAATTCCAGTGATATTGCAATTATTTGTGTATGCTTCAAGTTCAAAGTTTGATTATGAAGGTCCAATAGTACATACAGAAAATGGTAAAATTCAAGGTTTCGTACAGAAACACCCAGATGCAACTTATGTGCAATTCCTTGGTATTCCCTATGCCCAGCCTCCAATCGGAAAACGTCGGTTTTCCCCACCAAAACCAATAAAACCATGGCCTGGTACGTGGATCGCCAACTCAACTTATACCTGTATCCAAGTGGATCATTATGACGAACCTAATGAGGGTCTCACAAAAGGATCTGAAGATTGTTTATATCTTCATGTTTACACTCCTGGAGATGAAATAAAACCAGATGCAAATCTTGACGTTTTGGTTCATATCCATGGAGGTGGATTCATGTTTGGCAGTGCACATTTATATGCGAAACCAAAATTATTCATCAAAAAGAATGTTGTGGTGGTAACACTAAACTATCGTGTTGGAATATTAGGTTTCCTGAGTTTGGAAGACAAGTATCTTCCGGGAAACAATGGAATGAAAGATCAAGTCATGGCTTTGAGGTGGATTAAAGATAATATTCAGTTATTTGGAGGTAACCCTAACTCAGTTACCATTAGTGGGTTGTCCGCGGGTGGGGCCAGCGTTCACTATCATTTGTTATCACCAATGTCTAAAGGATTATTCAATAACGCTATTTCTGCCAGTGGTAATGTTTTGGATCCCTGGACAATTCATGAAGCTCCAAGGCAGAAAGCAAAACAAGTTGGAAAAGCTGTGGGTTGTTTGTATGAAGACAGTAAAGAGTTTCTAGATTGTTTAAGGAGGAGATCTGCATCGGAAATTGTTGAAGTTACAAAACTATTTAGAGATTGGATATATTTACCGTTTTCTCCATTTGGACTTGTGGTGGATAGTGCTTCTGAGGAACCGTTTTTACCCGCACATCCATATAAACTACTTGAAGAAGGAAAGGTTCAGGATATACCATGGTTGGCGTCGTTAACAACCGGGGAAGGGTTATATCCTGTTTCACGTAAGTTAATCTTTGGAGTTATAATTATTCAATGAAGATTCTGATAAAAAAGAATTAAAAACTTTACAGAGTTGCCTGTGCGAAAAGACTACTTTGATCAGCTGTCGAATAATTTAGAAAAATTTCTACCGCCTATGCTGCACTATGAGATGTCCGTGCCACACACAAAAATAAATGAAGTAACAATGAAAATAAAGCAGGAATATCTCAAAGATGCGAAATGCAACCTGGAGTCTTTCACACAAATTATCAAGATGGCTTCTGATCGTCTTTTTAACGTTGGAATGGAACAATCTATCCGAATGCATTCAAAAGCAATCAAATCCCCAGTTTACTTTTATTTATACGACTACACCGCTGAAGATATTTGGACTATTCCTGAACTTCTTTTCGGTTATAAGGAGAAATATGGTAAAAATCTTTTACTGTTTTTGAGATTGTTTTTTATGCTACTGGTCATTATTTTGCAGGTGTTTCCCATGGAGATGATATGCTGATGATCTTTGATCCGCCAATGAAACCGTCTAAACGTGACGAGATTATTACCGAGTTGTTGGTCGATTCGTGGGTAGCATTCGCAAGAACTGGAAAGCCAAGTAGGTCGGACTGGACGCCAATCTCTGGCGATTCATTGGATTACTTATACATCGGTAATCCAGAAAACATCGAAATGAGAAAAACTGACGATTTGGGTAATAAAGATTTCTGGAAACAGCTACCTATTATCGAAAACGAAAAGCTTATCAAGAAAGATGGAAAAGATGAATTATAAATATGAAACATAAATAACTTATGGTGAAAATCTTTTTTTTGTATTTTCATAAAGAGAATTTTCCTTCCTATTATTTATTATAGTCGAGTGTACGTCATCTTGATTTAAAACACTACCTAAATATATTGATTGGAGAAGCGCGGTGTACGCGTAGTTCTGTACTTCATCCATAGATGGCAACTTAATAATGCAAACTTTATAAATCCAGCAGTTTCCTTTGTAGCCTTTCCACAAATCTTATTCAACCATTTGCGCGACCCGTCGTTTCGCTGGGATCCTATCTCCGAAATTTTTAAATAAATTGAAACCTTGACTTTATCATTGAAATGTTTAAAAGGTCAAATAGCAATTATTTTCGAATGTAAAAGAATTAAAAAATAATTAATTATGATTAAAAAAAAAATCTGAAGAAAACACTTTAAAAATTCAAACTACTCCTTTTATGTCCAAAGTTGGAATTTAAAATTTTGTTTTGTAATGAATCACAAATTTTAATATTGGCTTCTAAAAATTACATTTACATTGAGTTTATTTAAATTGTGAATTTCGTGTATTTTTCTTATTAAATTGCAATTATGTATTAAAATAACAATATAATTAAATGTTTTTTGATAATTAACAATAAAAATTTGTGTTATTTAATATCCTGCAAATGCAATTTACACATATTTGGCGGATGCGCCGGATAATTTATTTCCAGTTTTGTTTTAATCATAATTATATTAATTATATTAATAATTATATTAAAACTTAAAATTAACACTGCATAAGAAAATCTTTTATTGCCGTGTTAAAATAACTTTTGATTTAATAGAACTTACGGTTTAGTCTGTCGACGTCTTGAATGTATCTGAAGATCTAGAGGTACCTCAGAAAAAAATCATAATAAATTATAATTAATAACAGTATAATTTTGAATTACACTTTCATAAATACATATGATTAAAAACCTTTGAAATATTTGTCTTTCACAGTTTTCTCCTAAACAAATTAATGTAGAAAAGTGGTCAGCGAAGAATTTGTTCATGAAAATCTATAGTTAACTTAGGAAAACTATTTTATTATATGGCTAAATATATGCAAATATTAATCTGCATAAATTTGTGTCCAATACTGTAAGATCTACCAATTTATTATCTATGTTTAATTATTGTTTACAACAATCTTCAATTTGGTTAAAAAATTGTACTGCTATAGTATAGACTTCTCCACACAGAACATAATACAAATATAAATTTTAATTTCGTTTTTGATCAGCATATGTCTAAATAACTACAAAAAAATAACAACAGAAAATGAATGTCGAAATAGTTTGCTTGTCTAATAATTATTATAACAATTTTATATCAAAAACATTTAAGTGAAGATTATTAATAAGATCTGATGAGGGCCACTTCACAAAGTCGTATTACTTTAGTTGATTACGTCGACATGTGACAGTTAACAAGGGTCGCAAATATGAAACAAATACACCGACGACATCTTGACAACAAATTTCCACAAGTTTCTTAAATTTTCCGTAACGTTTAGGAAACTTGCGTAACTTGCAAAACCAATAAGTCCTTGCTGCCGGTCGCAAAGTTTCGCAAAGACTCAACGTATTCCCGACGCGCACGTAAATGATAATCTTTAATGGACGTACAATCTCACGCAAATCTCATTAAATCGCTGAGATATAATATAGTCACTCGACTATAAAATTATCTTTTTATTGTTTGAATATTATAAATTTAAATGCATTATTTCATCAAACTATGATGATAATAATTGGTAACGGATCATCTATAGTATAAAAAATGAATTGCAAAATCTGTTGGTAAGCGCATAACTCAACCACGCTTAGACCAATTTGGCCAATTCTTTTTTTTAAATGTTTGTTAAAGTCTAACGTTGGTTTTTACGGCGAGAAAAATTCGAATAATTGCCGGGAAAACCCTGAAGACAGCTCTTTTCTATAGGATAAAAGTTGGCATTGAGATTCAATCATAGTTATAGTTAAATAGTTGAATTTGAAATGGCGTGCTGAAGTGCATTATTAGCAATTCTTTATATTATAGATTTCTTTAAAACAAAATTGCGAATCTTATTGATAGAATTGATACATACTATGTCAAAAATAAGAGAATAAAAACGAATTACATTTTTATTAAACACTACTTTGAGAAAAGCTAGTATAATATAAAATATTATCATAAGTACACAAATAAATTGATTTCTGCGCAGTAATTAAATGGGGGTGGAACGAAGTGATGTTTGATTAATGAACTTGCACCGCGTCAAATTTATACCTGCTTGTTATTTAATATTTAATCACCGCTGAATGCAAAAAAGTGCCTGGGGTAATTTCAATATTATTAAATCGGTATTAAAATGTTGAGACGTTACCAAATTAATCGCTGTCGGAATAATTCATTCGGCGCGGTCTGCAGGTCACAATCACACGGGTTTCTTTCACGCCAAAAAGTAACAAAAAACGAGTAGATAGGTATATTAAAAACTCATTTGGCGCGTGTTTTTTATGTGCCTTCATTTTTCTTTTCACTCGTTTGCAAAGCTTTATTATGGCTTTTTCGCTTTATTGTAATGATGCTAAAAATAATTAGTGAAATTGCATGCCCGAGGCGTTTGCAAACGAATATCAATATTTGTTTCGATGTTTCATCGAGCAACCAAACCGCAAGACCTGCCTATTTGTATTTGAACAACGTTTGAAACTCGACACGGGAGTTTTCGCGTTATTTCACTCCGACTTTTGCGTGGATATTAATATGAAAGTTTATTACTTTGAAGCCTAATTAATTTGAGAAATTTTGAAGGATATTAACATCTATAATTTTGATATTAGTTGAGTAAGTCAGTTTAAAATAATATTAATTTTTGGTGGAATATTCCGGATTCTAGAGATGATTGTTGTATTGTTTAGTAGAGCTGCGCCGCGTCAAAGCTCCATTAAGCAATGAAAACGGTGGCAATGCAAAGAGAAATAACATCGCGAGCAATGACGGCCGGCGTCATGAATAATTCCGCCCACGCCCATACAGCCCCTCAGCAGAAATCTGCGACTCCGACAGGCGGCACTCAGAATTCCCGCCGCAGATGCGGAATCTGGATGGCACGCGAGTGATTCTAATATTCTAATACCTGCTAATAGATTTACATAGCATGCATTTTTAATCAAGCGTCTACACTGAGAAGCAGCTGATTTAAAGAGGGGAAAATCTAAATTTGTTTTTGTTGAAAATTCCCAAAGATATTTGGTTTGATGGTCAATTAGTTAATTTAATTGGCGTGTAAAAGGTTGGGTGTTTGCATTATGATGGAATGATTTAATTAAAGTTAGTTTCAAGGAATGTTGCAATTAAAAACGTGTAATGTCAAACATACATCTATAATATAAAATGAATCGCAAAATCTGTTGGTAAGCGCATAACTCAACAACGCCTAGCCCAATTTGGCCAATATTTTTTTTTAAATGTTCGTTAAAGTCCAAGGATGGTTTTTACGGTAAGAAAAATTTCAATAATTGCCGGGAAAACCCTAAAAACAAAGTTGGCATTGAGATTCAATCATAGTTAGAGTTAAAGAGTTGAATCCGAGATGGCGCGCTGAAGTGCAATATTAGCAATTCTTTATATAATTAATTGTTTTTATTTAAATAAAATTGAGAATCTTATTGATAGAATTGGCACATACTACCTATGTCTAGAACAAGAGGGTAAAAACTAATTACATTTTTATTAAACCCTTCCTAAACGAAGTTGCGTTCAAATACTAATTGAAAATAAAAATTCAAAAATTAAAAATACAAAATTCAATTTATTAAACTGAAATAAATTAAATCTAACACATGTGAATATTTTCCATCAATTATCTCATACAACCCCTCATTGGCAGACAAGTTAATTAATATATTATTTACTTTATTATTATTTACGCTATTTACTGCCGCGTATAAAACACTCCGCGAACTTTCCATAGACTATGCGTGCGAAACTCTCGACGTATTCACGTGTAAAAAGCACATCGTTAATCATTCCGCTTGATTGAGTTTTTTTCCTCTTTTTCAATTCGCGCGACTGTGCGCCGTCGCCGAAGAAGTGATTAGAAATCCACGGCATGCGTGCGCGAAATTGAGGAATCGAGCAATTGAATTTCGCCGCCAAGCGACGCATGAAATATGATGTATGAAACGTATTCCCAGACGCACGACAGGAAGTGCGTGGAATGCTTTTTCAGGCAATGGAAACAACTATAATAGAAAAATTATGCAATCAGATTTTGAGGTTGAGTGCTATACTCTAAATTATTCAAAAACAATCTCATAATTTTGAACAATTATGAGATTTTGTGAAATTATTATAAAATTATTGAATTAACTGAAGCTTACAACTGCAAAATATTTTGATGTTTTGGTGAATAATTTATGACCTTGTTATTTCAGTGGCTTTCATTCGCCAATCATAAATCAGCAATAAACTTGTAAACATTTATTTTATTTTATTCTGGGATAAGAATTATTGAAAACACTAGTTTTCCCATTTCCTCATTGGCGTCGACATGGAGTGGTTTATTGGAACATGATTGTATCGCACTTTATTGTTCAGATTGCATTACAAGTTTTACGTTCATCCGATTTTAGCTTTTACGACTTTATACGCAAAACCGCAACGAAAGCACGCGAACATAATGCAATACGCCAATATCAAGATTATGTAGTGGATCGTGTCGTTAGCATTCAATCCTTTCAGTTTTCACTAGCTCAAATCCAAATCCTTGACTGCAAAATAAAAAAATATATACAAAAAAATAACACTTGTGTCGGTATGTCATGCAAGGTCTGCTTTAGGTCCGCCACCTTTGCTTGAGCTTTGTTGCCCTCGGCCTCTGGTAGCACCCCATTAAAAGCGCTTTGTGCTTTTCTTCGTGCGAGCTTTTCGTTTTCCTATATACTTTTGGCTTTACTATACTACTCTTCGTTCGATGCATTGGTGCGGTTTTTTCTGTACAGACCGGCCTCGTCAATAGGTGTTGCGTCGTGGGATTCCGAATAATAGCTCACTTCGAAGTGCGGCTCGAGCGGCTTGTGGCGGGCGAAAGTGGGAAAGCACACGCAGGGCCTTGCGCGGAAAAGCGCGCACGCGGGAAGCGCGAAAGCACAGGAGCGCGCCGCGGCTGATTCCTCCGGTCAGTCTCGTCGCGGTCGCTCGCTTGAACAGGCTAAAAGCTTCGTCCTGCGTCCTTTGCTCTTCTGATCGTGCGCCACGCTGTTGACTAACTTTCGAAATTGCGCTCCAACTTTGAACAACCCTACCAGGTATGAACTATTTATTTAAATAAATAAATTTACGAGTAAATTCACCGGCATAATGTCCTGGTATTTATTTATTAAATAAAACCATTGCGCAGCGTGGTAATTTATTCAAGAACGGCGATAATGTTAATGTCATGTTTATTTATTTATTTATTTATGACGCTGCGTTAAAATTTACGTGCTGTGTTAACGATTTTCTTTGTTTCCAAGCGCATTACCAACGGTGAAAATCAATTGTGGGCTTGTTAATAAAATTATTAGTTATCTAATAATGTAGTAATTGATATTATAAGTTTCAACTGAGCAAGAAAAGAAAAAGTAGACAGTTTGATAATAGATGGCGCACCTATGATATGATTAATAGTAAAAAATAAAGACTTTTGATTAAAAGATATTCAGTAATATTACATATTGCTGTTTCTTATTTTAATGAATAAAATTCATTTTGAATTAGGTTATTCTAAGAATATGTAAAATTACAGGATATAAATCGTAAATTGTAATTGGATGCTTGTTGAACGAATGTACGCAACATTTCCTTGCTGTTCTGTTCTCATTTTCACTCCCTTTTCATGTTGACGTATCGTCTGCGAACCGGTTGATTCAATGTCTAGCTATGCGAGATTAAATTTTCACTTCAATCTTATTTAACGATGTTTTCTCGACGCTTAGAAAACACTTTGATTTTCAAATCAGTTACAAAAATATATAAAACAGGTTAAAAAAATTAATAACTTGCTCACAATTTAAGAATTAATGCATTTTTTTACTTTCCAAAATATAAAATGTGTTACAATTGCTTCAAAAATAAAGTTTTTGGAAAAGTTGATTTTACGCACAAAACCAAACAAAAATGTTATCGTTTTTGAATGGATGTACGAGTGTTTATCTAAGGATGTGAAAATATTTTGTTTTTCTTCTTGATGCGCAAAATATATTATTAAAGTAGAAAGTTGCGCGCAAAATCTCAAGGGTCTTCTCCATTTTCCGATCTGACTCTGACATATAATATTACGTCAAATAAAATTATGTGTTATATAGGCCATTATAAATACCCAACAGTTTTTGTTTGTTTCCTTGCCAGTGACGCAAGCAACAAATTACTTACTATTCGTTATCAATGCGCGTCCAGAGTGACGCCCGTATAATGCGCACGTTAATTGAGTTTTTATCGCGACAAAACGTCCTCCGACCAGTTTGAAATAGAAGCCAAAGCTTTGTAGGTCTCGAGGCACCAATGGCCGCGCGCTCGCACTAATTAGTTTGCCAGCGAGCTTTATCTCAGCTGAAAGCTCGCATTTGCGAGTCGATTAGCCCTCGCTCACAAAAGAAACGAAATCGTTTAGAAAAAATAATTTCATATAATTTATTATGAAGAGATTCGTAACACTCGAGACAAAGTACTCGTATATACATTTTGAGGTTAGTAAAGTCGCTGAAACACAAAACAATCACTTTTATTTTATTTTTTATTCGCGTTTCTTTTTTGTGAAGTTTTTCATCCTTTAAGTACTCACGCCACCATTAAGAACACACATTGACAATCGCATTCGCATCAGACCCTGATAAACCGCAAAAAGAAATTTCTAAAACTCACAACTCTCCCCGAGGTATCGGCGAAGTAATCTGAGATATCCTCGCGAGCCGCGGCGCTAACAAATTACGTTTTAATGCGCTTCGCTTGCAAACCCGCACGCAGGAGAAGAAAAACTTTGCGGTCTGAGAAGAAGAATTTAGCATAATGTGCTTGTTTCGTACTTTTTTGCATTTTCTTCCGCGCGAGTTTATTTACCGCGCGCTAATGCAAAACACAAATAAATTCAAGCGTACTCGTAAGAAAGGTCCAAAGAGTTGCCCAAAGATTAGCTCTAGATTTAATCTAAAGTTATTAATATAAATTAAATGTTTACGCATCAGTGCTAGAAATGTCGACGGGAGACGTTTAAATTAATTGAAAGGATCGCTTCACACAAGGCATTCCAAGACAAACCTAATGAACGGGTTGATTACCAAAATAACCTTATCACATCTAGTACAGAGAGTTTAAAATGTTCCTAAGCAATGTTCAAATTCTATTAGGTAACACTTTGTATGTTGATAGTCAACGTAATTCCATGTTCTGCGTAGTTTAACCAGGTTTTTGGCAGGTCGCGCAGACTTCCCGCTGTCACACTGTAATTAGATTTCCTTGAGCATACCTTGGCGCGTATGCATCCCAGCGATATGAGTCCTGACGTCATTCGCCCTTTTCATTCTGTTTGCGTCTTATCCGGCCCTTTCCTAGCGACCTACACGATGCGGTAAACATTTTGCTTTTGTGTCCTCGCGGAAAGCATTTCGCATCGGCAAGGAATGTGCAAATTTCGAACGCGGGATAAGAAAGTTCTTCGCATCGAAGAGGATTACCCGAAATAACGCAATATTAATTCGAAGACGCATTTCATTTTTTTCGGATTTCTTCAACGCTGTAAGTAAGCGTTTTTTTATTTTTGTTTCTTGGATTCTGGCGCTGGATCTGTCGACGAGTGCTGGTGGAAGTGGCTCGCGGAAGAGAAGATTTAATAGGCAGGCATGGCCGGAAGCAAATGGAAATGAAAGGGAAATAAAAGAAATGTACGATACGATGGTGATGACAAGGAGCAGACGCCTGCAAAACGCGAAATTCGAATGAATTACGGACAACGCGCCGCAGAAAAAAGTCGAACGAATAAAGGCACTTATTTTAGTAGCAGGCGGTCGCGAGTCACTTTATTAATATTCTGCATGGCGCGGTAGTTATACAGGTTTTTCTTCATTTCCGTCGAGGAGCTTCGGACATTCGATGTGGATTAAATTACAAATCGAATTATGTTATAAGAAGTAATAAGAAAATAAATCTTTTTATGCATTTTCAAAATTTATGTTTAGTTTACATGCATATACATATACTACATATATTTCATACGAGCTTTTGCCTGCGACTTCGAACCGGTAGTATTTAATAAAAATATAATTTATTTTTACTCTCTTGTTCTAGACATAGTATGTGTCAATTCTATCAATAAAATTCGCAATTTTAGTTTAAAGAAATTAATTATATAAAGAATTGCTAAAAATGCATTTCAGCGCGCCATCTCGGATTCAACTATTTAACTATAACTACGATTGAATCTCAATGCCAACATTTATCCTATAGAAAAGGGCTGTCTTTAGGGTTTTCCCGACAATTATTCAAATTTTTCTCGCCGGAAAAACCATCCTTGAACTTTAACAAACATTTAAAAAAAAGAATTGGCTAAATTGGTCTACGCGTTGTTGAGTTATGCGCTTACAAACAGATTTTCCTATTTATTTTTATAGTATTCATTTATTATTGCAATATCTAAACTTATATATGTACTCGCATTTACCATAAAACATTATCATTATCAAATTATGGTCTAAACTTATTACTTAACACCTGAAAACTTATTTAACAACCGTCATTGGTCAGTAAACTTGAATAAAACTCATAATATAATTCAGATTTGCTAATTTGATTAGCTGAATTAATTATCCTGAAGGATGGTCGGTTAAATTTGTCAATTTGACGTGCTGTCCGACCGTCATCACCATCGCACCAGGTAGTCCTCGTCCATGCGGGCTGTCGCCATTGCAGCTCGGTCATGCGTGTCACGTCGAAAATCAACGATGTCGGGTGGGCAATGAGCATTTTCCGCGTCACGCGTTTACAAAATCCAAGGACTTTTATTGCGTCCACGTTGCTCCGCTAGATTTTCGCCTTTTTTGGGGCGGTGACCGCGCGCGCTTAGACGAAATATTACAGAGCATGGAACATCGGCTTTGCCTTCGTCCTTTTGTGGTCTTTAGCCCGGTGTGGTAAGAGCTGGAAATCTTTTGCTCGAGTGCACTTTTTACGCAATTTCGATGTCCAGCATTCATGGTTGAGAGTAATAAATTTCACGTTTCTTTCTTTTTTCTTGTAACTCGTATTTATTTTATTTTTTTGGACTAAAACTTGTAGATTACATCTATATAAAAATATATAAAATTTGTTTTTTGTCTATTTTTAACAAAATGATATTTTGGCAGACAAAGTATTGTAATAATTCTTCATATCCTCTTTGTAGCAAACGATCAGAGATTAGGATATTAAACCAATTCGCATTGTTCGCTTCCGAGCAACCATCACGCTTTCGTGCCTTTATATAAAGCAAAAGCGCAAAAAGAAATCAAAAGTTTCGAATAGAACCGCGTCCGCTCGCTGAAAACTCCAAGGGCTTGCACACAACATGATTTCAAAGCTTTTCCAACTTGAAAATTGTCGTAAATCAAGCTTAACGCAACTTTCCATCTCGGTGCCTTCCGCATTTGGGCAGCTTGTGACACAGTCTCATTCGATATGCACTGTTCAATCGCATTCAATAAAACGTGTCTGCCCCAAGCAGTGTTTCTTTCAGCGGCGGCAACTGCTGAAAAAACAACGCGAAAAGGTTTCTGATCAAATTTGTTCGTATGCAAACGTGCAATATTTGTGGGTTTGTGACATAAAAGTTATACAAAACGAGGGAGCAAAGGGTGAGAAAACCCGAGGCGGGCAAATGCAGAAAACGTCGAGAATCCTGATTGATAGTGTGACTTTCCTACCGACGTACATCGACTTATATCAACGCCCAAAAACAGCTCGGGGGTATTTCAATTTTTTCTACATAAATTTGGCTCAAGCAAAGCAAACAACGCAACAACATAAATTTTAGAAACCAGAGAAAACACGGTTTTACATATAAATTACACAAGAACACCAAAAATAAAAAATTCTTATTTTTGGCAAATTTAATGTAATAACATTTTCTGAAGGCATTAAAATGATGAAATTGACTTTTAATGACACACTGTATGTACCCACATGACAAGACATAAATTTCTTGTGAGTAATAACGTCGATTTTGGCAATGATAAATGCGCGAGCTATATTTATGCACTTTGAAAGCTCCCTTTAGAAACCTGCATAAATTATAATCTTATATCAAACGCGCGAGGTAGACACGTTTATTATTAATTCTTCGATGGAATACGTCGATAAGGTTTAAAAGTTAAACCCGTTCGTTCGGCTTATGTTTCTTCGCAGCGCGTGCACTATTACCAAAAACGTTAATTATTGATCCAGTCGAACAAAGTTGGCGAAGGTGCACTGCCATTAGTGCGTTCGCAAAAATTACAACAACTGCAGGCGAACAACGCTCGGTGTACGAGTAAAATCGAAACTTATCGAGTTTCCTAATTAACGAACAAAGTTTCCGAAAGCATTGAGGTTTTCACCTGATTTCACTACGTAATTGAAGCCACATCACGCGCATTCGTGTTGCAATGACTAATGGCTTTCTTTGGAAGCATTCAAACAAAATGGTTGATAAATAAAAAAAACATGCTTCAAAAACAGCAGTGTGCATTGACAACATTGTTTGTAACTGGATATTATAGTGTAATTTATTTTTCCCTGTGCCTTGATGTAGTCCGATACATAATTAAACAAACAGAAACATAATTATTTACAAATTAAATGAAATTTAATTTCAAACCATTAGACATGTGCTCTTTAGCAACATGAAACCACGTCAAGTTTTTAGTGTTAAATTCAATTTCAGTTAATTATTCATTTGTTGAAATAGTTATTTGCAATCACAGACAGTTACTCAACTTGTCTATATATGCTTGAACTAACTTTAAATTAGATAATACTCGATTTTCATTCGATAGTTTTTGGTGACATATCCATTCAACGCAATTAAAGCTACTAGCTAATACTCCATGCTTTCAGTGTGTATAATTAATTAATTGTAATTGTAATTAAATTTGCTAAAACATTTTGAAGATCAATTAATATTAGTATCAATAAAAGAAAGTCCCAAACGTGATTAATGTTTAATTAATTCTTGTTTATTGCTATCGAAAAGAGTAATATAAAAACTTCGTCCGCTTAATGTCGTTAAATTGTTAAATCGAACAGTAAATTCAACCAAGCAACGAATACATCTAAATATTGAAAATGCATTTATTCACGTTTTCCAGAAATTGTACATTTCTAAACAATCGCATGTTTTTCTGCGAACTCAATGCCGTAAACGTCGATACATTTAACAACAGCCTAACGCTAAAGCAATAAAAGTGCCCTCGCCGAGAGAAGTGTTCAACAATAAACGTGAAACGATGCAGAATTTATACTCGCTGGCGTGCAAATGACGAAACAGAGTTCAAACATTCAAGCCGTTATCGTGGACGGTGTTAAAACTTTTTGTTTAATGTAGAAAATTGCTGTTATAAAACGGAGTAGATTTTTTCAAATTAATAGATAGTAGATATAGATATCTATATATTTCAGTATTCTACTAAAATCAATGCTATGTATTACATAAATCGATCAGAAAATAAGTTTTTATTGCAGAGAAAGTGAAACAACCAGAAAATCACAAAACCTAAAATAAGTACAAAACATTTAGTCATAATAATTCAAAAATAGACACAGACATAACCTACATTGTTTAGGTTATAGTATCAAAGAGACAAAAGAACTTTGTTTTGTGCTGCTGGTGGCCTATTCATTTTTATGACTTTTTAAAGTATTTATTGACGTAAACAGATAATCTAAAAGTGTTGTTAACACTAACAGCTCATATTTAAAAGTAGAAAAAACATAAATTGTCTGTTTGTTTTAATTGTAACACATAAAAGAAAAACTGTATGCTTTCCTCAATACATGTGCCGCAACTTAACCATTGATTTTTTTTCAAAGTCATAAATTTATATACAATTTATGGGTGTTTTCCGCACCCAGCTTGAGTTTGTAATACTGGGTTGCTCTTATATCTTATAGTCTTTAAGCTAATATTCTATATAAACTTTATCCACTTTCATTAAACTTTGAAGTCATTTAAGTTATTTAACTTATCGATATTGCGAGCTGGGTATCGTAAAGTTAACCGGAAAAAGTTTTAAACGTATTTTACGATCGCTGAGCCCTAGTTTATAATAAAATGCTTTCCATCCCCACAGCAGGAGTGTGTTTTGCATATTAACAAATTATTAATGTTTGTAGCGGTACACGTAAACAAAATATAATCACTCAATCGTATCGGAAAACAAATCAATACAAATCAATGAATAAAATTAAAACTTGCACATCGTTGGGAAATTTAATTAAAAACGTTCTGTTTCATGCTTGCTATTATAAAACATACTTGGAGAGTGTATTTGAATTTGTAGCACATGAAAGAATTTTTGAATATAAAACTTGTTATGAGCAATATAAAACTTTAATCATGAAATTCTATGTGTTTTTTTATGCGTGCTTTACTATAGTCTTTGTTGCTGTGAAGTACTTTAACTGGATAAGTTTTTCTTTTTTGTTGCCAGTACTTTTTGTTATAACTATGAGTACTGGTTCAGATCATAATCATGTTGAAATTTTACATATCAATACAAAAATCTTTTCTGTTCTTTATATTAAATCTTCAATAAATTTTATTTATTCTAATATTAGTTTTTGCCCACGACATCGTCCCGGTAGTGTTTAATAAAAATGTCATTCCTTTCTACTTTATTGTTCTAGGCATAGTATGTGTCAATTCTATCAATAAGATTCAATAATTCAAATTTTTCTTGTCGTAAAAACTTTCCTTGGACTTTACCAAACATTTTAAAAAAAGAATTGGTCAAATTGATCTAAGCGTTGTTGAGTCATGCGCTTACCAACAGATTTTGCGATTCATTTTTATATTATAAATAAATTAAACATCAAATTACACTTAACACACATTTTAAACTATACTTTAACCTAGTCATAAGCGAGATGTAAAAATAATAGGTTAGCAATTAACCTCAAAGTGTCGGCGTTAACAGGACAAGTATCATAAGCATCTTGAGTACCATAAGCGTTAATTGCAACAAGAGTGCACTACAAATGTGCAAGGTGTGAAGGTGAGGGGTGTGAATGTGGAGACGAAACAGCTGTTGTTGGTTGCTACGATGTTCAGTGCAATGCATTCGTGTTTGTCGTGTAGGGCTCTGGGACACGCCGATGCAATTAGCAATTACATACTAATTAGCGATTGCGGGCGTAAACTAGTTGTTGCAGTTGTTGCGATTTACGTGTTTGGTGAGATAGCACAATGTGCGCAAATGGAACATCTCAGTTTTATAGTGCGGTAATAACAACTAACGATTACTGTTATAAAATTTATAAAATTATATTAGAGAATAAAAACATTAATATAATTTGTCATCAATATGAAAAAGAAATTTTTCTACGTCCACCTTTAAAGCGCCAGCTTTTCCACCATTTTTAAACACAAAAAGTGGTACTTTAAATACGGCCGTGACTAAAGTTCATTACTTACCGGCTTTATACACGGAGCGGAGACGGAGCTTGCATCTGCGCTTTTGTTTATAGTGCTGCACAATACCAAACGAAATGACCAGTCAAACAAATCAAAGCATTCTGCTGCTGCTGTTTCTTACCTTTTCACAAAATCACATAATAACAATTTGTATTTTTATATATTTGGGAATACACAGGTATATTCTCATACAAATAAATCAAAGCACTTATTATTATATTCTTTGAGTTTGATATTTTGACAAATTTGGAATGAGTTGCATGCGTGTCAGTCGACTATATCGTGCAAGCAACTTCCAGTATGATTGGTATCCATACTACCTACGAATTCGTTTCTACTCGTAAATGTAAACGTGACTGTGATTGTGACAAATGCCAATGAATGAATGAATGAAAAAAAATGACATTTACCTGCTCCATGTGGTATTAACCTAGTAGCCAGGGGTGCAAAGTAAACGCCGGAATGTAAAACCGAAATAAGAGAGTAAAAAGAACGAGAAATGAATGAAATCATAATGCAAATTGTCGGTTTGCATGTTGACATTTCTTTGCTTTGCTTTTAGGGTAATTCTTTTAACCAAGTCAGCGTTAGTCATCATTATTCTTAATATTGAGTAAAAATAAATGTGTTTTGCTTATATTCAAAACATTAGAGTGCTTTTATATGATTTAGTTATTTTTTGCCACAAAAAAAGGAAATTAAAGCTTTTTTTTATTTACTACTTGCTTTTGCCCGCGACTACGTCCCGGTAGTGTTTAATAAAAATATAATTTGTTTCTACTCTCTTGTTCTAGACATAGTATGTGTCAATTCTATCAATAAGATTCGCAAATTTATTTAAAAGAAATTAATTATATAAAGTATTGCTATTAATACACTTCACCGCCATCTCGGATTCAACTATTTAACTATAACTGTCATTGAATCACAATGGCAACTTTTATCCTATAGGAAAGGGTTGTCTTTAGGGTTTTTCCGGCAATTATTCGAATTTTTCTCGCCGTTAAAACCATCCTTAGACTTTAACAAACATTTTAAAAAAATAATTGGCCAAATTGATCTAGGCGTTGTTGAGTTGTGCGCTTACTAACATATTTTGCAATTTATTTTTATATTATAGATTTTTATACGACTTATATTTTAATATGAGAAGTTTATGCAAGAAGTTAAAAAGTAGTATTATGATTGTTTTTCTTTGTACACTACATTTATCTTAATTTCTCAAAAACTTTTTTCCTTACTTCTGATGGCAAAACAGTTTAAATAATCCAGTGCTACATAGTTAAGTAACCCATCAAGCGCTTCCAATCTCGGGGGTGTTCTCCTGTTTGACGTTCGGCCGCGTCGTTATATGCTGAATATTTAAATAACAATGGATTTTCTGCCGTCGTGCACACTCGCACACGTCGCGAAATAAAGCGACTCAGTCTCACACCACCTGGCGGAAGGACGCAGGACGAAAGACGAACGGATGAAGCGCATCATCATTCTTAACCGGTTTTCCTCTCGCACGCTATTCGATCGACGGCAAAACGCCAAAAGAAAAATGGCACCATGGCAAAGCGAGGAGCACGAAAAGCATGATGAATTATTCATCGATGGCGAGCGCGGGCGCTTTCTTTACGAGCTCATTTTAGCGTATTACGAAACGATAGCTGAAGGAATGCGCACGAGACCGTGTTATTTCTGGATTCGCTCAAAAACAATCGAAATTATATAATATTGCATCAAAATAAATAAAATCATATGAATAAAACTAAATTATTGTCAAATTTAGTGTATATTTACTGATATTGCCACCGCTGATATAAAAATTATATCATCATCAAAACGGGCAGCCATAAAAATACATCGGGTCTCAAGAGTGAAAGAAAATTGATATTTATCGACTAAAGTCTTTCGGAAAGGAGTTTGTGTTCGAAAAGTCACGTCGCTCGCTGAATATTTATACCAGTCATTCACTCACAAGGACATTTTCGCTTCCAAACAACAAAAGAAAATTGCAACACATTGTGCAGAACAAAGAGTTAATTAACGCATGAAAGTACGCTTATGATGTGTCGTTAAACGCCGACAAAACCTCGTGTATAAAACGAAATATTTCAATTTTCCCACTCGCCAGCTGCGCAATTTATGCCTCAATATTTGCATACAACTCGTAACTCACAAGCATGAAGCGCACGCGAATGTTAATGTTAAAACAAACGCTATTTATCTCCATGGCGACACACGGCCGCCGAGTAAATAAAGCCGCGTTTGCATTGTGCGTGGATGTGCTGTTCGCCGTCGGCCGGGGATCGCTGTACCAGGTTAGGAATTATGTGTTGCTGAATGAAACAGAAGGGAGATACGCACGCAGGCACGCTTCGCAAGTTATAATCTTACTTTTGATGATTTTCGCTTGCCTGCAAACTGCTAAGCGCATCAAGGAAGTGGCTGTGGATAAAGTTTAGAGAAGTGAGTTTTAGTTTATGAACCTAACCTATTTACGTGGTGTATGCAATGTTGCCTATGTTATAAAAATTACACAAATGTTTCTCTACTTGTGTGTGTGTGTATAACATACAATAACAATACGTGTTTAATCAAAATATTAAACCCCTGCGGCGACATGTTGTACACTTTCATTGTTAGCACAAATTAATACGTACAATAACGTTTGCATAACAATAACCTGCAAGTGTGAATCACATGTATCTCGTTTCTGAACGTCAGAGGGCGCTTGTGACAACATAACGTAATTTCATTATAATTGATTGTTAACGTGACAATCTGTAGGTAGATTTAATGTACTAATTACATATTGATTTGTCTTCAATTCATTACCGTTTATTGGTATGTTTATTTAAGTAATAACTAAACACTGGTAGTAAACATTGAATCCAATCATAGATGTTGTGTTGCTATTATTCATATTTTCATATGTATCCTCATGCATCAAATTGAGAAGAACATATATTGCATGAATTCATAAACCACTGAAATATATGAGAAATAACTGCTGCATGCAACATCGTTACGCCTGATCGGTTTTGTCGTCCCGAGCTTGTGTGGAAGTACTCGTATATCCCAATGGGAATGCAGAAGTTGCATTAGGTTATTGAAGAGTTTTGTTTGTTTTACGTCTATCTGTGAAAAAGCAAAGATTCGAGAATTGCAGCGGTGTAACAGCGCAATGTTGCAGACGTTGCAGAATTGCGTTTGCTAACGAAAATACGGTATTTTATTGCCTTTCTTTGTTAGGTTTCGAGATTGGAAATGGGTAGTTAACTTGAAAAAGTTCTCTTACTATCTTTTGGGAACACATTGGCTCAATAAAAATTGTAGTTTCAATAATGAAATTTAATGAAACAAGAAAAGAAAAATTATTCATGTGGGCAATATGGTACGTATTTGATAATAACTCTGTAATATAAACAATAATACGTAAATTTTACGGCTTTTTTTTTATCATAAAACTAGCTTAAGCCCGCGAATTCGTCCCGGTAGTGTTTAATAAAAATGTATATAAATGTATACGTCAATTCTATCAATAAGATTCAAAATTTAATTTTAAAGAAATTAATTATATAAAGAATTGCTAAGAATGCACTTCAGCGCGCCATCTCGAATTCAACTAACATATTTAACTATAACTATGATTGAATCTGAATGCCAACTTTTATTCTATAGAAAAGAACTGTCTGTATATGTGTCTTTGTGTTCCGCTCCATTTGTTATTTGCAATGGCATCTATAAAAGTGTTAGTTATGATTAACATTTATAATATAAACGTAAATATGTAGTTAAAAAAACAAATTTGAAATATGTAGTTTCATATGTGAGATTGCTCAACGGATTAAAGTTTAGCGGATCAAATTTATGACAAAATTGAAAATCGTAAAAACGCCATTTGGCGGGCAATAATCATAAAAATGTTACATTTATAGCATTAATTAATTTAATGACGTTAGCGCAACCAGAGGTGAAACGCACGTGGTATTCAACAACCAATGGTTATTGTAGTAATATCGTGAATTTCCAATTTTCCGCGTGCGACGCCCTATAAATGAAAACTAATTTCTCGCCTTAGCCATTTATTACATGCTTGGTGCTGCGTTGTTTTCATAATAGTTTCATTACACTCGCCACCAATAGAATGAGTTTTGTTGAGTTTTGTTGCATAATGTTCAATATCTTCTTGGATACAATTTCAGTTTTTAGTAGACAAAACAGAATAAATTGAATTCGTGCGAAAAATAGTTTTACTTTGCACAAAAATTAAAACAATCGTTTTTTATAAGTTAACAAAAAGTTTTATAATCTTAATATATTTTAGGTAAAAATTGTATTGAAAACTAGCTTTTATCGGCTACTTTCTGCCGGTAGTGTTTAATAAAAATGTAATTCGTTTTTACTCTCTTATTCTAGACATAATGTTTCAATTCTATCAATAAGATTCGCAATTTTATTTAAAAAAAAATAATTATACTAAAGAATTGCTAATAATGCACTTCAGCGCGCCATCTTGTATTTAACTATTTAAATATAACTATGATTGAATCTCCATGTCAACTTTTTTCATATAGAAAAGGGCTGTCTTTAGGGTTTTCCCGACAATTATTTGAATTTTTCTCGTCGTAAAAACCATCCTTGGACTTTAACGAACATTTTAAAAAAGAATAGGCCAAATGGATCTAGCCGTCGTTGAGTTATGCGCTTACCAACAGAGTTTCCCGTTCATTTTTACATTATAGACATAATTTAAGTAGAAATATTCTAAAACAAAGTAAAAAATCCAAAATTACAAATAATCAACCATAAATTGAACAAAATTTGTCTTACATTCATATATATGCTCTATATAATTTAACAATGCCTTATTTCTACCTCCTCTGCTACTTCTATATGCTTAAATAGTTAGCTTCGTGTTTACATGTGAAGCTGTAAGCCGATTAACAAGTTGTAGCAAATTTTCGGCAAACCAGGCATTGTTTTGTTTACATTTCGTGCCGTCTTGAACACAGCGGGCACATATGTAAAGTAGGCCCACAATGCGCCGTGTAAGGTATTACTTTGCGGTCCCAAAGTGGAAATTTACGAAGCCGCAAATGGGAAAATCTCGCCTCTAGATACAAATCTCTGCGTGCGCCGGCGCATCCACCAAAATACTTGCGGTAACGATAACAACTACGTAGAACAAAAGATTAAAGATTTACGACTTACATTGTTACCTCGATTAATACACTCATTAAAAACCATATTAAAAAGTGTTTCTGATTTATTAAAATTCGATATTTGCTCAGTCGTAAAAGTATTGTGAATTTAGTTGCGTCATTAAACTACACAATATGCGGAAGTATTTCTTCCTTGCAATTTATTTACAAGTGCTTTGCCATCCGTCGGCCGGAATATTTAATTTTTAAGCGCTGCAATGCGCCGCGTACTCATCGCCAAAGTGCGAGATTTAAAGCCGTTTAGCGTTTTAATGCGGGACCCAAGAGATTCTTATTAAAACTTTCAGATTTAATGCGCTAGATATAAGTCGCGAATGTGCTGCAAATGAATATAGCAAACGCAAATGACGTATAAAAAATATGCCTGAGTTAATGGCGAAAAAAGAGCAAACCCCAAATAACTACGGGCAAAAAAAAGCAAAAATCAAAACACAAAATGAGTGCTTTTTTGCCTAAAATTTAATATATTTAAATCTTACAATAAAATATTTTGCATATATACAATTCAAGTCTTGTTATTCATATCTTAAAAAGGTTTTTTTTTTTTTATTTTAAATAAGAATTACGCTGTTGTTTGTGTAATTTTATACTTTTAGACTTGAAAGCTGAAAAATAAAGCAATAAACACGTACGCATTGAATAAAACGCGTCGCAAAAAACCTTTCAAATGTTGATCGTGTATGCATGCAGAATAGTGAAGTGTTGCTACATGTCAAACGTTTTTTTTTTTGTTTATTTAAAAAATGTAAAATAATGCGAAATTCTTTCTTTTAATAAAAAACATCTCAGAACATGAAAAAGAGCGAAAATTCTTTTGAACGCTTCGATGGTTAGATACTTTGACGCATATCTTTAGATATCATATAAAATCTGTCGTTTTCTGATGTCGGGAAATGCATTTCACATACCTAACTCAAAAAATATACAGTATGTTCAAAAACATCTAAAATATGTATTTTCTTTGATAGAATATGGTGCAAAGTAAAATTTGACAGTGAACGAATGAGAAATCTTATCTTTTCACTCTTTTCACTGCTTTTCAGTGATAGGATTGCAAGCAGTTTGATCGTAATGCGAACTGCAAAGTAGTAGTGGCTAGAGCAGCGACACATTTTTGCGCTTTTGTCGTTTTGCTCGTGGGATATTCACGTGAGGGTCTCATGGGACGCATACACAAATCAATTTTGTCAAATCGTCCTGCGGAGGATAAAATTCGCAAATTCCAGACGACAAAGAGTCTCAAATTTGTCATGCAACTTTTTTCTCAAATTTTTATACAAAAATTTGCTGTATTTTAATAAAAATTGAAAATTAATTTCAAAAATGTTCTTTTGGTTGCCTATATTTGTTTCATTTCTTTTTATTTTCCATACTTTATCCCTATCAAATTCTTTCCCAAATTCTTTTTTATCAACTTCTAACTTTGATATTTACAAAATGCTTCCTACCTATTCCAACAAAATGTCCAATAATTTAATATTAAACATGATAGAAAATGATATTACCTATTTTTATTTATTCCACGATTGTCTTAATATTGCATTGCTCAATATTTGAAATCGCGTCAATCAATCTCGAATATAATAGAAGTTACTGTAACTAATATTCTATGCGGCAATATCTTTTCTTGTCTTTCAACCTCGAATTTCGTAGGTATGATTTGACAGCTGGATATTACCAATTTAGCTTATGTCACGACGCTATACCTCTGCTAGATATTAAATCAACTTTTGTGCTCGCAACAAATAGTTAAAGCAAAATAACGTTGAAAAATGCTTTATCTTTAGATGATAAGCATTGCGAGCATTGCAATTCCGTTGTGACCTATTCAAAGTTGAAGAACATGCATGCATATAGTTACACGAGATGCATTCGTGAGTTATCATAGTTGTTGCCACTTTCATAAGCGTTGTTTGACCAGCCTCAGCATCTCCTATTGTAATTCGTCGCGCTGCACATTCTGCCATCAATGCGAATTGAATTCGTTGTGACGTTGTCCCGAAGGAACCACACTCGAAATTTGCAGTTGGCGCAGAAACGTTCTGTTGACATTTGCTCTAAGGACCTGTTCACTTGAATATACAATGTGTATGACACTAAAAATAATATAAATAGTTAAAAATATAATAATTTTACTGTTTTTGTATTAATTTGGTTAATATACCGTGAGATTATTTATTGGGCATGACCCAAAAACACACTGTATTATTCTAAAGCTAATTTTAAACATCTGTGAATGATGTGATGCCCAAAACGTAAAACTGGTCCTGAATCCTTTGCGTATGGTCCACTGGTTAACTCCCTCGAGAAGATGTGCAACTTCCACGTTTCTCGCTGAGAAGCTCAATGACGTCACGTAGCCTATGCGACTATTCCTACTCAATTTCCTCGAAAGTGGAATCCAAACTCCGCGTCATCTATGGTTGTATAAGTGGATAGTCTTGCACTAGAAAATCGAAAGATGCCCCATTAAGACCAAGGACAACCTACAACTATACGTATTGAGTCATTATAGAGCAAATTCTAACAACATAAAAGGCACATAAAATATTTAAAGGTTATAAGAGACTGTGCAGTATGCTGCGTAGGTCTAGTGCATTATAGATGTCGTTGATGGTCAATTATGTGTGCGATGATAAAATATTTACGAACATTTAATGGCAAAATCGAGAACTTATTCCGGATATTGATGTTTTCTGCATGTCCTTGGAAGGTCACACATAGAATAGGCGATATGTAGTCTATATCCACTTCTGTGACTTGTTAAACTTCCAAAACTAGTGTTTTGTTTCCTTGCGGTTCATCTCCCTAGAGTTATGCAATCCGCAACAGGAAGGACTTTGTCATTTACGCCTCAACCCGAAAACCCAACAAAAACCTATATAGAAAACACATTAGAAACGTGTTTGCAGTCGCTGAGTTTGCCCCGACTTTAAACCCGCACGCTGTGAACATCTGTGTCTATTTGTTTTGCTTCCCCGCTAGTTCTACACTTCTACCCTGCCACGCCTGCAACGTTCCGCATTTCAACCTTAGCGAACCCAACAATTTGTAGTGTTTCTAGAATTCCGCTTGTATTCCATCTGCTATTGTTGTTTCGTTGTATAATATTGGGGCGTTGGAAATGCTGCTAATGTGCAAACGGAAATTGCGAGTATCTATGAGGTATGAACCACAGCTATAGATAGATATAGAATAGTGCGGTTATAAAACATTTGCTTGTCTGCAGCACTCACTCATTCCTAATTCGGTCGTATGTAGATTCGGGGTGGATCGTAGATTTTGGCGTAAACGGGCGACGAGCGGGAAATTGTATAAATTTCCTCCACTTTTCCGCCTGAATTTCCACTGCGGCGGGGCATTTCGCGTGGAAAATTCACGATCGGATATAAACGGACGGAATTTACTATAGTTTTATCTACAATGAGAAAAACAAAATAAATAAAAAATAAAAATAAAGAAATATAGTAAATTTAATAATAGTACATCTTTTCAAAATTTAATTCTATCTCGGATTGATTCTACCTGCAGCCTGGAAGTCAGCAGGTTCAATTTGTTCGTCAAACAATTGGAATCGGTGGGGAAAAACGAGTTATGAAAGTATGCATGCGAGGTCGAACTCGGCCCCTTTCAGCGGAGGCGGTACCGACCGCATTTATCCGATTGACGGCAGCGTTCATACTCCTGTCGGAAGTTTATGCACGCCGCTCACCGCGTCCTGGGCACAGGGTTCAATTGAAAATCCTGCGAATAATTCATCCTGCGCGATGCAATTCCACCACGAGCGCGACACGGAAAAGCACCTCGAAATGGAAAATTAATTTTCGGACGCGACCACAAGCGTCCTGAAATTGATGACACATTCGCACACTGATTTATACCCTGTCGTACAGTAATCTAACTTACCGACAGAAAACAACCATTTTTCAACTGCATAAGTTTTCGGTTAACTGTTTTGCTTACTTGACTTATTTTGATATGTGGAAGTAAGAATCTATCCGGGCGTTACTTATTAGACACTTAGAGGTAATCTAATAATAGAACGTACGTTCATGACACACTAATTATAACGCCATGATGGTGTGCAACTAACCATGCAACAATCAGCTAGTGACCGAACAACCAATTTCGATTGTCGTGGACAGTACATTGTGTTTTCAACACAATACTCGCTTTTTGACAAATAATACTCAATTATCTTGACTATTAAACCCTACGATTGTTATTTCAGAAGCAATATGAAGCAAATTATCTCTTCTAAAACCAACAAATCATTATCAAAAAAATATAACAATTTTCACCTAACCTTAATTTTTTATTTTGTACAGTATTATGTGCAAAATATAATATTTACGTGTCGAAATCTCTTCAAACAACAGTTGCACAACAATATTCATGTTTTGTTGTTGGAAAATTCAATGCGGTAATCCCATTCGGACAAATGAAACATAATTAAAGCAGTTGTTGTTGTGTAATGTTAATTATCACACGCTATACAAGTAAAACGCAAGCTACACGATCTTGTTGCTAAATACAAATTTAATTTAAACATTTGCGTACGAGTATACAACACAGGGATGATGGAAATGAGTCTAATTAAGTTTCGCCGCAAGTCAAACAAGTACCAACATACTCGTAATTTATTAACATTACGATTTATTGTTGAAACAAAAATGAAACAAATTCGGGAACTTTAACTAATTTGTTTGATAAGGAAATAAACCATTATGTATTGTATGATATTTTTATTCAATTTTCTTCAGGATTGCATGTCTAATTGAATTAATCGTTATTAGGTAATATTTGAGGTTAAATCACACCCGCTTGAATTATTCTTCCATTTCGGGGAGTTTAGGATGAATGCACTTGAAGAATGCCCAAGCATTTTCGGCGGCATCATGATGATCATCCTTAGCGCACTCCTCGATGTCCTTGTCGTATGTGTGTCCGTCGAAATATTTAGCGAAGTCCGCTTTGATCTTGTCAACGTCAAAACTGCCATCGTCCTTTTGGACATGCAATTTTTTGTGGAAGCAGAGCACAAACTTCTTCAGATCTTCGTCACCCTCGACGAATTCATTTTTCTTCATCTTCTTCAGATGTTCGTGGTCCAGATTGGGAAATTCGGCCAAGCACTCTTTTTTGATGGTCAAAAATTGTGCCTTGACGTCATCAGGAAGAGCCGCCTATATAATAACATTATTGATTATTATAAAAAAAAATGGATTAAGTTAGTGTTTTGTGCTTACGCCATTAATGCTGGCGATGTAGAGGGCGACACAAGCGATTGTCAAGAGGAACTTCATCTTGCTGCTGATGGTTTGTTAGTTGAACTTGGTTTAACTGATGCTTTGATGAGGATGTCGACGGTGTTTTATAGCAAAATTCACAGGTGATGAGCTGACGATTTCGGGCGGGTTTGGGAAGGAAAGACCCTGAAATTAGTCGCCGTGTAGGTTAATTGTTTCCCGATTGTGGTCTTTATGTACAAGTACATGGTATCACATTGTTTTCAAGCGTTGCGCGCTCAGCGGATAATTATTTTTGTATATCGTTGGCCACTAATCGGCGCTCGTTATTCGCTATTAATTTGCGTGTGTTAAAAAATTATGTAATGCTCATAATGATCATAATTTTATACAAAGTGTATCAAGAACCTATCGAAATATTTATTTTTTCTTATTTAATCGTCTCAAAATCACAAATTAATTTTATTTTAATAATTTCCAAAGGATAATAAAAGAAATCCAGTGTCTCGTTATTACTAATAAAATTATTCAACCAATAATCAACTTTCGCATGCCCTGGTCACATTTGTTTGTATTCTCAGTGCAAACGCGAACAGATTTTACGGAAAAACAACACAAATCGCTTTGCTCACGCAATAGCTCAATAAACGAAATTAAATCAATTTAACGATACTCTGCAAGTTGTCTGACCACTGACCAATAGCTATACACGGACGTCAATCGCATTAATCTTAATCTTAAGACTTGTAATGAAGTTATTAAAAACTTTTATTTAGTCATTGCGACCATTTTAAGTGTGGTTATAGTTATATTGTGCTGTTTGGGAGTGTTAAACACATCGTACGTTCTGCAGCGCTCGAAAGTAAATCCCCCGAAGAGGGATCTAAAGAAAACGCGAGCTGGATGACACTGGATTACGTCAAGCGGCAGTAAAACAATAAAACAGGCGAACCGGAAGTGTGCTCGCAACGCCACAGCGGAATATGACACACATTGTCGCATGTTTAAAGCGAATACACACGGGTTCTTGCGTTCGGCGTGAAGATTTGCTCTTATTACTTCCTTTGCAGCCGAAGTTCTAGGTAGTTACTTACGCCAAGTGGTTTAAACTTGTACAAAGTTGCGTTTTGTTACTTCACAAAACGAAAAACACGAATTTCTGCATATTACATAACCAACAAATTGTTTTCAGTTAATGTTATTCTATTTCCATGCTAACTTAATAGAAGAATAAGTACCAACTAAAAACAATTCAATTGGCTGAAATTTAACAGCTGAGTAAATAAATTCCAAATGATTAATGCTATTTACGGTCCATTTTGTTGGTTACGTTTAGTCTGGTCGTGAGGTTGCATACAATACACAGTGCATCTATTGTCAAAAGTTTTGTGTGCTTGTTTTCGTTCTGGTCCTGAATGCTCCCCGGTTTCAACTAATTTCAATGCACATTTCACAAGCTCAGCTGACACTGAAAGCTACCTATACATCCTCCATTTTCTACTTTCTATACACCATTCGCTATTCGGTAGGCGACACGAGCGGCAGGTGTGGACGGCGTAATAGAATTTTTACCATTGTTCCACTTCGGACAGTCTTTTAACTCACGTTCAGCCCTGAAACTGAGGCTGGAGTGGACGAGCTGAAAGCAAAGTGCATTAAGTTTAATTAATGATCGCCCGCGGGTGCTCCAATAGTCGTTAATTAATTTCAGTGGAAATTTCGTTTCTTTTTTTGTTCCCTGTCATTGAATACTTTTGATATAGAAATCACAAAAGTTTAAGTTAGAGTGTTTTTTAAGGTTATGCAATGTCAAATCAACTAGATAATAGGTTAAACGTCCTTAACCTTAAAAAAAGTTTTCTTTCGTTTTTTGTTTGCATGGGTAAAAGATTGAACGACCAAAGCAATAAAGGCGTCACTTGGTGACACGCGACATTCGTCAGGATGCCTTTCTACAACTTATTTTTACTCTAGCGCGTTTTCTTGAATTTAATTTAACAGAGCCATTTGGCTTTTTACTTGAATACGCTTGCATATAACACCGGCGCCATGTTTTAAACTCGTTTTCTATATTTTGCACACTAAAATAACAGTGGTGGGTTTATTTAAAGGTGACTCGGTGGTTTCGTGGACATTTTATGTTTTTATGAGGTCACCGCGTCCTTAAGGAAACTCTTTATTTTTTACCTCTTGGTTTTATAACTTTCTTCGCACGTTATATGACCGTTGTGGCGAATGCGCAAGATAATAAACTGTGTTTTATTTTTTCAGGTTTGCCAAGTCAAAGCGGCGCATTCTATCAAGGAAGGTAAGTGATGTTGCTCAATTTTATAGGTTAAAATTGAAAATACTATACATGGCAACGTATACGCTAGTAAAGTATCTACCTTAGCGCCGCCTCGTGGCTTATTTCTTAAATAGTGAGATCTGAAACCTTGAGTACCATATGTTATATATATACTAGTTAACCGGGCAAACGTTGTTTTGCCATATAAATTATTTCTAGTTTCTAGATAAATTTTAGTGTAGACAAAGAGTAACTTACTTATTATAAGTGTGTCAGTATGAAAAATTTAATTAACTGAACTAATTGTGCCAAATACACTTAAAATGAATAATTTTATTATTATGAATAAAATAGTAATCTATAATATAAAAATGAATCGCAAAAGTGTTGTTAACCATTGTAAACGTTACTTACTACACTTGATACGTATACCATAATGATGGCCGAAAACTGTGTAGGGTGTGACAGAAGTCTTATTGTGTGAGTGAAAAGAAGACCGGCTTCAGTCTCATTCCTTCAAGCGGTATGAAAAGTGAATAAATTACTAAAATGGCTATAAAAATAGGGTATTTAGTTCTTTTCACTAAACATGATTATTCAATTTTAATAGCAAACAAATAATTTCAATTATTGTCACAATTTTATAAGTAAAGCTCTGATTGCAGGAGTGATGGAAAACCGTGGCAGCCTGGAAAAAATTCCAGAATTTGCAGTGCACATTTTGTTGGGGGTGAAAAATCTAACAATCCACTCAATGAATTTTATCACCCAACTATATTTCCTCTAATATACGTAAAAAAAAGAAATTCTAATGCAGGTTTACGAGCTGAGAGATTGCGAAAACGACGGGAAAGAATTTCATCTGCAATAATTAATACAGCTCCAGCAGATGCTGCAGTTGATGAAATAGTTGTTTCTGAGAAACGTGATATTGGCATACAAACAAAAATATTTTTTTGTCGACATTTTTTTTAAATGTTTAATTATGGATAATATATTCAATAATAAAGTGTAAACATTAGCTTGGCAGGTGTAGCTTACCCACCATTTAAAAAATAAGCCACGAGGCGGCGCTAAGGTAGATACTTTACTAGCGTATACAATCTAAATGAGAATTTGAGTGTACAAAAAACATCGAAATGTGAGGTTATAGTACAAGGAAACGATTATCACCAGTGTGTGAGAAGGGAAAATTGTGCTGCGATTGCCAATATTCCTATCTCTCCACTCTGCTTATCTCTGGAGTACGTCGTGGCTGGCCTGTAATTACCGGCCCCCGGCGGGTCGTTGCGGGGCGTTTTTGGCACGCTGCCCTCAAAATACAAACTGCACGCTTAACTATCTAATTATGGCGGCAATTGTGCATAAACTCTTTCGTTTCGTTTATGTTTCGCGTGATGAAAAACAAAGCGAAAATAAATCCACCAACCACACCGAAAATTGGAATAAAATGGATATTAATGATATCCACGTTGGTGTGGAGTCCATGATGGGAGTTGCATCAGGTCGATAAATCATCGTTACGCCATACCAACAAAAAAATAACTAACAATACAGAATAATTGAAACAGCACACACGCGAAAAATAAAACAGTCAATTGAGGAACGAACAAAATTCAAGACTGATTCATTTTTAAATTACGCTGATTGCTTTTTAACTTGTTTACTTTTTTAATTCTCAGAATGGTTTGAATTCGCTCGGTACTATTGTTTCATTTATATGATAGTAATAAAATTATATATTTTACAACCATCTGAAGTTTATGTGTATAAACATCTTGGAAATTAAAGTTTTCCTTTAACTTCCATTCTTTATCGCTGGAAGCGTAATCAGTTTATTTTTATATTTTAGATAAATGTTATTATAACCTATCTCTGACACAGTTCAGAATGACCAAGGGGTAATTTGAAACCCGATAAATTTATTAACCAACTTTTGCTTCATGTTGTCCCTGTCATTTTTCATTTGCTCATTAATATATTTATGTTATCATCCGCAGCACAAAAGTTGTGTGCATAAACGATAAAGTTGCAAACATACTCGTGTGAAACACACGCCAAATAGGTAATAGAATTACATCTGCTGCAGTAAATTTGAACGTTGAGCAAAATTACTGTCAGGACTTAATTTTTGCATCGCTGCACACAAAATATACTTTAATATTTCAGTCAAAAGCAAAGTCGCTAATATCATGTATTTCATATGTTATTAAACGCCAAAAATCTGCAATAACGCTGTAATAATGTTTTATTCAAAAATATTGTTGAGAATATTATTATACAGAAAGTTATAAACATATACAATTTGGTTTTGTACTTTTATAGTAATTTACTCACAAAATAATCTATAACAATATAGAAAATTCTAGCAGAAATAAAATATGTGCATTTATATAAAAATACAGTTGAGAAAATACTAGATACTATCTAAAAGCATTACAAATATTAATGCAATACATTAGTAACGCTAGAAAAATCAGAAATATATTGAATTGATAATGGAGAACCTTTAACTCGTCTGTTATTTATTAAATGTTATAATTTTTGCTCTAAAATATAATATAATAAAATAAATTTTAAAACATTTAGTCATAAGACAAATTTATGAGTAAATGATTTATCTGTTTTGTCTTATAACAAAAATATTGAGTAAATATGAAAAAAAAAAACATTAATTTGTACTAAAAGATTTTCAAGTAATTATTTAACAATTAAATTTATTAAGCTAGGCCCAATGATGTATAAATTTGAAACATTGAAATTCTGAGAAGCTGCTATTATAAATAAAATTGCATTTAACTACACAAGCTTTGTGTAATTATCAAAAGCAGCCGAGTAACTCATTATTATCAAATATTGAACACAATTCACAAAGCCCTACAGATGCAATGAAAGCGTACATTATTGAATCATTATCGGTCCATTGGATCAATTAATTACACGCCGATATTTTCGAACAAATAGCACAGATTAATTAATTAATATTAATTAATATGTGCACACAAAAATACCGCCGGTATTGTTTTTGCGTGTAATTGCGATATGACAAAGTACTGATAATCTAATACGAGCAGCAATAAATTATTGTATTTCTAGGCGATTAGTGTTGGCAGTCGTGCATAACGCGCATTCCGATTGGATTCAATCGAATTCCGGGCACGTAAAGCGGATAACATCACAAGCGTACGAATTCCAGACGACAAAAAAAAATAACGTAGATATTGAAAAGCGGACACGATAAACGCTGATTTATTTTGTGCGATCGCGCGCGAGATTAAGATTATTTGCTTCGCATTCGTCCTTGTAATATCCAATACATTTTGTCGGCCAGGAAGATTTTACTTACCATTGATGTGTATGAGTGGGACACGTAAATCTTTATCTTACTATGCACAAAATTTTTTTACAAAATTTTCGAGAAAATTTAATTTTTAAATTTCAGAAAATGTAACATGAGTGTTACACTTTAATTTTTATAATAATCCAGGTATTTACTAATTAAAGAAAATTAAAATAATTCAACAATTTGCATGCAGATAACTAAAAAATCCACAGAAAAAAACTTGCCAACTTTTCTCAATCTAAATCTTCTTTTTGTAATTTAAAACTTTGCCAACAAGTAAACTTTGTTTGTGTCCGAACTATCTAGATATGATAAGAAACCGTAGCAAGTTTTTCTGGTCACAATGATTTCCATGTTCCCATTGCAAGTCTTTATTTCCCTTGAATAAAAGAATTCTTTTATTACTGCACCGACGTTGTAATAAAGTTTCAATACGACTCAACTTTGTACGATATGATAAAACCCCAGCAGGATTTAATAACGACGCGCAAAGTCCTGCCAAGACTACGCAAGTAGAATATAACATTTAAAGACATTGTTGCGAGCAAGCAGAGAATGGAAGAATTTGCGCAATATTCTTGTTATTTTAGCGCTGATGCGGAAAACTTGGTGGCACATCGCCTCCTGCACGCATGTGAATTGTCTCACACGGAAAGTAAACCTTCTTGCGGGGAGAAAAATATGTAATAACATGAAAAAAGTAATAAAAAGTGTGGAAGAGTAGCGGGGAATTTTGGAAGTTGGTAACATATGTTCGTTTATGCATTACAAGTGATACCAGGATGGTTATAGCTTGCACAAACAAAGAATCTCATGTTTTAAAGTTTTTTTTGTTGAAATTAAGATTTTTTTTGGAAAAAAAGCGAAAATCTTGTTACTTATTTAACAAATTTTAAAAATACGATATCAAATAAGATAACAATTACTCTACTCAATAGAGAATAGTTGAAGTTTGAGGTTAGAACATTAGAAGCCAAGAGCATTGTTTTTTAAATCTTTATTCCTCTCGATATACACATAAATACTTTCTGTTAATGTTTTTTAGTAATTGTTACACAAAAGTAATTCGTATTCCTCACTTTTCATTTGCTTTCAACATTACATTTGATCGTAACACTGATTTTAGTTAATTAAAAGTCGAAATCAACATACACTAAGAAAATATCACAGACTTCGATTGAAGCATTCCGAAAACAAAACTCTCAAACAAAGGAAACCTCCCAACAAAAAGACAAATAATTTCCATAAAAATTATTCAGCTACACTGAGCGTTTAGAGCGTTAATTACAGCGTCATTCGTAAACATGCAATGAATGAGAAGATCAGAACGGGGAGCAAAAATTATGTTACGTTAAATTACACGGACGTCCTTTTTCTTTAACCACCCCTCTCGGAAAAATTCGGAGCAAAATTTTACGAATTTTTAAATTACAAGAGTGTTGTACATTCAAAGTAGCTCGAAACTAAATTAATTAATAATTATATTACACGTATCGTTTTTGGCGGCCATCTTAACGTCGACGGCCATGTTTTAACGCGCACGCATGCGTGCTCAGTCCTCAAATGAGATATCGTCGAACTGACTGCCGATGTAGCCGATACAAATGCAGTAGTGCTGAAACAGCTGAATGAGCAGTTCCTGCTCGTCGAGGAATTCGATCTTCTCGATCTTTTCACGGTCCGCCTGGGGAATACTGTAGTAGATCTTCACCATGTCCCACGCCTTAGCGCCCGTCCAATTGTTTGATAAAAAGTGTGCTTCCTGGCTCTCTAAACTTCGGCAGTTGACGATGCCAGACAGATTGCAACCGCGTGCGCGCAGATTCTCCAGCATTACGTTGCCAAAGGTGTCGTTCATATTGCACATCTCATAGTTGACAAAAAGTGCGTTGGGAAACTTGGCGGCAATAAACTGCAACAACCGGTCCACGCAGCTGTTCTCAATATAAACGAGAACGCACTCAGCGATGAAAAGCGTCGGCACGTTGTACTTGACCTCGGCTTGCTGCAGTTTCGCCTCTAATTCGTTTACATTCCGAAGATCGACGCCCATGCAGTGATAACTACCGGCATGCATATCTGTACTACTCAATTTGACTTCATCATCCTGATCGTGAATGCGTTCGAGTAATTTCTTATTCCGCTTTATCATGTAACATTTCTTTGCTGTTACAGAAGGAAAATCTATGTCAACAAAGCTAGAAATGTTGATGTTCTGATCGCGAAGCCGCCAATAGAGCGTATCGAAACCAGCGCCTAGATTGATCAGTTGAGCATTCTCACCGCATCTGTCTAGGAATTTAAAGATAAACTTCTCTACACCTTTTACTCGAGCAAAGTATCCTCTGTTGATTTCAGGTGGTCGCTTGTGTGTTTGCTTGATCAGGTAGCTAATGTAGTCATCCTTCCAGTAACCGAGCTGGACGGCATTGCGTTTGCACCCGCTGGCGTCGTCGTTGGTCGAGATAACAGCCTCGTCGTCCATCTCGGGCTGAAAGAAACCAAAGCTCTGCTTATTGCAATGTTTGTGTAGCCATTGAGGTTATGCGCGGCAATGTAGTACATTCTGTGTGTTGCAATCGGTGTCAGTACGGGACCCAGTTAGGTTTTTGTCGATTATTGATCATTTTTAGGAGAATATGATTTGACAAACAGCAGAATGAAGTGCAAGTGTTAATTCTGACAAACTTACCGGCGTTTTGGTGCGATGATTAAAGTATTGGCGCAATTTACGGACGTCAGTTCTCGGTGGAATTCGCTCGCGGACTGGATATACGCGATGCGCTGCGGGTGGAGTGCGCATGATCGCAGCGAGGTGAGACTCGGGAAATTCAAGCGCTTTCCACCGTACGCTTTCTCGGCGCTTTCCTCGGTGCGTCATATTTGCCTCACCAGCCGGTAACGCACTTGCATTTAAACTATTTTCGTATTGAGTTGCTGATAATCTATTCAATACGTTACAATAAAAAAGTTTTTCAAGGGTATTTGCACCTAAATGATGTTTTTTTCGGAAAAGTCTCGGAAAATATAAATGAAAGTATTAATATAAAACTGATTTTAATATAGTTATTAATTTTTAATTGGCGCCACATCTTTTATTTTATTTTTATTCATAACTTCTTATAAAATTGATTTTTTTACAAATCAATATGGTACATTTTTAATTTGAGTAATAAAAATGCGTGGATTAATAATTAAACTTTGCTATACTAGGTAATAGTCCAATTGTTTTATATTTAAAAGAATAAATCATTCATTAATTGTCATTTATATTGGCTGAAAACTAAACGCTAGCGCCCTCTATTGCGACCTATATCTACTAACTATTATTTTTTTTATTCTTTATTTTGTTGCAAAAGCTTCTATATTCTATGTTTTATTCAAAGTAATTTAATTTAATTTTATTTTTAAGAAACAAAAATTATTTTGCTTTATTATAGGAAAATTGTGAAAAAGTGTTGGTGACATTTACAATTGCACTAAATCATACCATCTCCTAGCATTTGCACAAGTACAAAAAACGAACTTAAAAAGTAGGTCTTTAGTTGTGCAAAGAAGGGTAAGGATAGCAGCAAACCGAAAAATTATGGACTCGCTGGCACGGAAAGGGCGCCCCCCTCGGCTTCACGGCTCCAAGAGGGTCGATATTTAAAGAGAAAAATGAATCCTTTCGTTTTGTGCTTCCTTCGGGCATACTTTCAACCTAGGCGTGCCCGTACATTTATCCACTTCTCATCTACGCAGCGTGCCTTTACCTCCCAGTGCTTTTCTGCTTTCTAGTGCATTTTTCATTTAGTTTTTAGAGGTTTCCACTGTCACGCGCCAGGTTTTTGCCGGTGCGATCTTAAATCATAGCGCGCATTAAAAGGATGCCACCTTGGACTACTTCCGACTGGTCTTTGTCGTGGCACGTGTTGTTTTGCATCGTGTTGTTTTCATTATAAGCACTTTTTTTAACCTTTTTGTTTCTTTTTCTTTGTTTTGGTTTTAATGTATCACATGTTCTATTTTTACATATAAAAGATTTACAAATTAAATATTAATTAAATGAAATTAAGCGCACATGGAAAAGACAATCACACAACGTGCGGAAGTAAACAAACGCGCAGAAAATTACTTTCTAAGTCGTTCTGGCAACCAATATGCACACGGCGCCATTTTACAAGCGCCTGGTACAAGTAATTAACTTCCATGTTGATTCTGTGCTATTTGAACAAAAGTTCCAGGTTATGTGTGTGTGTGTGCAAAGCGTAAATTCTTCATGGCCTTGCAAAGACACCTTGGTTGGATCTTTGTATATAAATTTAATGAAAACAAAGGAGAAATCGATAGGTAGGCAACACTATACTCGTATTGCGCCAACTCTTAGCAAACGCCATTCGAAATTAAAGTGTCTAAAGTGCATGCGACGAGCGTTAACACCGGCGGCCATGTTGGCAGGATTAAAAGGATAAACCGGAATTAATGAGCTGCAGTGTGCACGTGTCGCATGCTAGGAGACACTTACCGCTCCGGAAGCGAACGTGTTTTCTTACACAGCTGGTGGAAGCTTCCGGTTCCGGCTGTCGATGTGCAACCCGTCTAACCTCAACCACAAACTTGCACTTATGCATAAAATGTCACTAAGGAATGACAAATCGTTTTATACTCCACATATTTTGTATGATTTTAGCATTCTCGGTTAAAATTGTATGAATTATTCCAGAATTTAACTGCGAAGTTAATCGCCCACTCGTTTGGCTCGACATAACCGGAAACTGCACAGCGCGAAACTTTTATTTCCGCGCAATTAAAACTTTTAAGCTTTGGATATGCAAATGTCCATGGATTGTTAGCAAGAGAAACAGAGAGAGCGAAATGAATCGTAATCGGAATTTAAAGTCGAAACAAACTGTTGTGGTTTTACCTTTTCGCTTGTAAATGCGAATACAGCGCACATAGGCTCAGGAAACACATGACTTGTGAGTAATGTTGTGCTTTCGGAACTAGCCAGCTGCTAGCAATGGCTGACCAGGAAACGTAGAGTATTAGTGCTCGTTGTAGTGGAGGAAAAGTTTTGGGCCATTTCGAAGCTGGTAACAAAACGTGTGCGCTTGGTAAATCTACGAATTCGGGTCTAAATCCGACGTGGGGGTTACAAATCCACCTGAGGACCAGACATTCGTCAGGATTCACCTTTGTATCGACCTTTATTTTATCCAAGACAAGAACAAATTATACATAGATAAGTCTAATACAACAAAACTCTATTTAAAAAAAATCTAAAACTAAAAAAAGTGAGGTTAAGCATAGCACATGACTGTAATTTAATAAATCAAGAGAATGGTGGTGGTAAAAGTCAATGAAATTGAAATATCTACCTCAATCCCAAAAGCGGGTAATTGAATGAAAGAGCAGTGAATGAAATTCGACGTTGAACTACGAGCATTGATCAGGAAATGCGGAAAATTGAACGTAAATCATGCGAGACGTACCTCCCAGCTACCTCCCATTAAAATGGTGCCGTCGTGGTTCATAGATCATGTCACCGTCGACCAGCCCGCGGCGCCATTTTGCATGTTCTCACTGAGGACTTTCCGAATGTCCTGCCCGGCGGTCTGCCAAGTTCTACTACGCATAAATTATCCTGAAGAGATTAATTTTACTTCATGTACATTGCACACCTTAAAAAATCTAATTAATTATGTGATAAATTACATGCAAATACTTTTGAGGTTATATTGAGGTTATGTTTAGATTTGTATGAAAACTGCGATTGTAATATAAATACTATCGTGTTATAACGTGTTGAATTGTCTGAAATTAAATTCTATATGCCATTTTCCGGTTCCAAGAATCCAGATAGATTAATAACAATTTCGCCGAGTTATTCGGCGCCGTCGGGGAATGCGCCAACGAGCCTTGCGCGCAATATATTCACGCTTGTGCTTACTAACTACGATTCCCATGGCGGCCCTACTATGCTATTCATGTCATCCATGAATTCTTACACGCAGCACTTTGGGCGGAGTCTTGGACGATACTTCGGACGCTCTGGCTGATTATAAAAGCCGTCATAAATTCACCGTTCAAACTTTTGCCTTCTGCTACGAGCACTTACAGCTGGCTAAAAAGGGTGAAAACGAGGCGAAATTATCCTCATTCTCGTTTTGGCAGTTTTCACATAGGTATTTACTTGAATCCTGAATAAAATAATTATTATCTCTTTGATATAAAAAAATGTGTTTGTTTTAATACCCGAGCAGTAATCTGAGTGTTAAAAGAGAATATAATAATATTTTTAATAAAAGAAAAAAGTCCTTTTGAATACCAACAAAACCGGAAGTGCTTTGTTCTGCGTTAATCTTCTTAGAAGAAGAGCTGTATACTACTGTGAAACACCGCTTACGGCCAGTTATTGTTTGCGATGAGTATTATACGTACCAAAAAGTATGTCGTAAATTGTAAGTACTTGAATAAAAACGACGAATGGGATAAAAAGTAGATATTCTTTTCATCCGGGGTTCTGTCAATGTTGTCTATCTGCTTTCAAAGTGTACATGTGGAGGAGAAATGGTGTAATCCGTTCTGAAACCACAAAAACAAAGATTACAAGTTTTCTAGTAATATTAGTTCATTTTGAGTCCTACCTCAATGTTACTTTAAAATAGGTTAATCCAAATGAGAAACTGGTTTAATTTTTTCTTATTTTAATTGAAACTAGTCTTTAGTTTTTACTAAAACTGTAATTAAGTTTTATTTTCTCGTTCAGGACTTAGTAAAGGTCGATTTCAACAAAAATTAAAAATTAAAAAATAAAAATTAATTTTAAATATGCTAATAATGCACTTTAGCGCCATCTCGGATTCAATTATTATAACTACGATTAAACCTTTATTTCAATTTTTATCTCCTAGAGTTTAACTCTTTAAGACATAATTTTTAATATTTTAATACATATTCTGCTATTCGTGGCCGAAATCAATCAAGCAAACCATAAACCATCAAAATCTGCCCAGTCGTTCTTAAGTTACAAGTGCTTTAACTCACCAAACTATGTTTTTCAACATATTTGTAGATATAAGAGCAACTTAAGATTAGTTTTTAAGTATTTTAAGTAGAAAATAAATTTTTAAGTAATAATCTTTTATTAACCTGCAACCTCATCAAACTTATTTTGCAATAGTCCACTTTATTACCGATTATATATTCTGTGGATAGTAGCACACGGCCGCATTTCAGGGCGCGTACATTATCTGCACGTTTATTGCCGATGCATTTTCGCATCGCGCTGGTTATCGCCCGCCCGCTTGACGTTTATGCGTCGCCTGCGCCATATTCCACCCGCGCGAGATTACATCGGATGTCGTAACACACGATGATGCGCCCGGTGGAAGGTGCAAGGGTTGTAACTCGCCCTAGTCAAGCACGCGCTTAAATTACGTGCATTATAATGTTAATGAATCGCTTCATGTGCTTCACGAACGCACCTGATTGTGCCGCGTAGTGCAATTTGTTTTGTTAGCGAACTAACCAACGAAATTATTTGAACGAAAGGCTTAATTATAAAAATTCATTTTTGATATTTGAATATGTGATATGTGTTGCATATATTAAAATTTCAAACCTGAAAAGTAGGTGTTTTGAAGTTTTTGATTTATTTTTGGAATTTTGGTAATTTTATGGCAAACAAAGAAACCAAAAGTACTAAAAATCCTTGTACAGATAGATACTGTGGTATTCAATTAATTTTTTTAATTAAGAATGTTGCTTGTGCGCGTCTGGTTTAATGGCATCGTGAAAAATATCCACCTGCGCAAAATTCCGTATTTCTTCGAAAATTCACACAATAAGGCCGTCTGAATGCCTGCCGCTGTTGTACAAACCGAAGGAAGGGAGGGTAGTAGTCGATTAAGGGCTTTCGGTTTCATTATTTGAGGTTTTATCGCAGTGCGGCTTTGCCACCCAGTTTTCGCTTTCTGCTACACCGTAATTATCAAACAGCTGATGATAATTCTGAAAATTTCATATACTGACGGTACCCAAAAACAATGTGATTACTGTTTACCTATATTATGTGTGTTCCTAATAATAATAACAATAGTTTTTGTTTGTATAAACATGCCCACATATTAAGCATATTTGACTTGTCAGGGCACATGTTAACCCGCAGAAGGGGCGCGTTTAATTAATTACTTATCCCATGAGTTACATCATCAAGAGGAATGAGGAGATGGGAACTTGGAATCCTCTATTTCCGCTATAACTTTCACCTACATTCCACATTAATCATACTTCCTCCTCGTGAAACATAACATAACAGAGATATCTGTAGTTTATCAAAAACAAAATTTTTAATTATAACATTTAATTATTGTACTTATTGTTCGAGTTTGTAGTGGGTAATATTACCTACCATGATGAAATTGTTTACACTTTACGTACGCTTGGGCCGTGGAAATAACTTAACTCACCTTCGCTTGGGTCGAGTTAACTTTGCGAAATTGCGCCGACTTGGCGGAAATGCGGAGCATCATTAGGGCGTGTAATTTCGCGTAATTTATCTAATAGATTATGGCAATTAAGCCCCTTTGCATCAGGATGCGAGCTACGGCGTCGCATTTCTCAGCGCCGCCACTGTTTTTGCTTGGATGTGCCGTACGCTTATCATCATCAAACGTTGAAGGTGGCTGAAGGCTTCGGGGCTTCCTGCCTATGTTTACCGACATATTAAAGATATTAAAGTTTGCTGCTTTGACAAAAACAGTTTTCTTTCTTTGTTTATTCTTTGACATAATAAAACAAAAACTGAAAATTTTAAAAACTTAATTTATTCATTTTTGTTTCTAAAAAATCATAATTACAAACTTCATTACTACGAATAAAGTTTTTTTTATAAAACAAAAATTAGTTTAGAAACAATTTCAAATTATATTTTCATATTAAGTATTTCGTGTGTATTCACCCAGAACTCAAAACAACTTTGATGCGCAAAAAGTTTTCCGCTTTCGTTGCTCTCAGTTTTCATATCAGAGAAAGATAAAACGATAAAAAAAAACTAAGCCTCTAGACGCGGATGGATAAACCAAGTAATCTCTGCGAGTGCGTGGAAAATCGCAAAAGTAAGATGAAGGCAAAAGTGTGAAAGTTTCCTATTGATTTTTACTGCTTTTTAGATCTGTTTTAGACGTTTTGAAAATGTGTTTGCTGTGAAAAGTTTATGATTTTTTTGTCGTTTCTGGCGTGAATTAAACTTGACCAGCATAAATTTCACTAATTTCACATTAACATATTCTGAACTTTTTTGCAGCTAAAAATGCTGGAAACACACATTTAGCCTGTAATTTTATGATGTTTATTTTTGTTGATATCCGTTATGGTGTAAAACAGTATATAAACGAATTTATAAAAACTATACAAAGTGTTACGTTTATTGTTTTGTTAAAAAAAAAACGTTTTTTTGGAAGTTGTGATTTTCTACTTATACGAACATCAGAGCATGACATGACACAGGGGAACTTCCCGTGGCACGTGTTTTTTATTCGACCTTTACCCCTCTGACCCACAACCTCATCCCACTGCTCTGTGGAAGGAATGAAAGATTGAGTACAGTACAGTCCGGATTTTACGTTTTACTGATTTCCATCGTGTGGGAAATGCAGGCCCGCGTGTGAAAATGATGCGAAAGCAAAAAAGTAAAGTGTAAAATTCGAGTGGAACGTCCAGGAATATCCTCTTCATGCTTCACACCATGGTGACAACCTGTCCGAAACGTTCTTATCCTTCAGTACATTTCTGTCAACTCGCACTCGTCTATAAATTATGTGGTTAGAACTTGTGGGAAAATAAAATAAAAATTACAAACTTACAAATAGAAATTTGTTCTAGTTGGAGGATATTACAGCATCTCTAAGAGGCTTACCTCTAGATCGCTAGCGCAAAGTTTTAATGATTTTCACCGACTTTGAAAAGAAAATCGACGATTCTTTCACAAAGCGATTTATGTTTCTTTGCGGATACGCGAGTCTGTGCTTGGCGATAAGTAAACCTGAAAACTTTTAACGAAAGAACACAGTACGAGATGCATCAAAGCAAGATTTCACATTGCACCATTGTTTATAGTAGATTTGCTTTGTTGTCTTTTCAATTCCTAGAAATAACAGTGGAAAATTTCAAATTGGTATTAAATTTTTGTAACAAAAGTAAAAACAGATTCTTTAATGTTTATACGATACAGATATGGAATAATATCAGGCATTTCAGAACAAATGTTTGTATGCAATGTTATTATTTATTAAACGAGCTTTTAGTGATTTTCCAGCAAATTCTATTGCTATGATTTATTGCATATTGGCACAACATTCATGAAAATTCCTATATTCGCAGTCGTAAAATTTTATTACCGGTTTTTGTCAGTAGAGGGTCAAAACGCAATCGGATGTTTATTAATTTATAGAATTTACCACCCTGTGGTGAGTTTAAATTCAACCACAATCTAATAAATTACTTTGCTTCAAATACATCACACTAAAAATCAAATTTTATTTTATGGCAAAAAAATCTAATTAATTTATTTTCTATGATATTGTAACAAACCTGCTGAAATAATGTTTATTGCTTTTAATAACCTTAATCTGTATATATTACCAAAACAAATTGTAATCACAAATCGTTCAACCCTAACCCTAAGACCAGTAATTATCACTTTATCTGATTGCCTGCAATCGAGTGCCAAGAAAAGTGACAAGTTACGAGCTCTCGTGCATAAAACACGATGTAATCTCTGCATAAACACTAATTAAGCTTAATTATAGTAATGAAAAGCTTTCGTAACGTCACGTCTATCGATTGTATCTGGAAGAAATAAAACAACAAACTGGAGGTACTTATGTATGTAAGATATTGGGTTTGGAAAATGCGAAAATAACAAGTTGCGTGCCCGTGTCTGAACATGTCGTCACGCTTCATTCGACGAGTCCTGAATTCTGCTATCCGCGACATGGCGAGCTTTCGTGCACCTGTCAACGTGTCCCAACACCGTTAACACATTTACAACTTTATATTCGTTTCTTCTTTCAGCGTGTTATAAGGGTGTATTGTAAACAAACTTTACGCTGGCACGCAGTAAATCATAACAGAATAAATCCGGATTTTCACGTTGGAACGTTGGAGTGTTAATTCCGTTGCCACGTCATCCGCAATTTCACCGTCCGCCATCTTGTTATGATTGATTGCAAGCGCGTTGCTTCTATTTACGCACAAAACTTGCCCGCAACTCACTAAACCTGTTCTATATGCATTAATAATTCACGACTTTAACTTTTCCATCAACGTGCTCATTTCATCAAAGCGCTGACAGAATCCCGCCTGAAAGAAAGATAATATCATATAAAATCGTGGAATGAAAGGCGTCACAAAAAGAGATTTATTTCCAGCGTGAATTTAATCTCGTATCCATTCAGCGGAGGCTTATTTGTTGAACATTCTGATGTTACAACGAGTTTAATTTGTGTTTACACACTTAATTCGCACGGAAAGTACGAATGACTGAAATGTGAAGCAGTAAAATAAATGTGTGCGGCGGTCTGTGTGAAGATGTGACGTGTGCAAGCGGATTTCCAGTTGGGATTTGAAAAAAATAACCGAGGGTGTAAAAAAATCGCAGCTAAACGAGGGAATTAAAACGAGAGCATTCACGCACCGACAGCGAATGAAAACGTTTTGCATTCGGCACACATTTTGATTAATTAGCCACGCACGAATGCGTTCAGACTTAAATTCAATTTTGAGTAATTTACGTCCACATCGCTTGAAACGAAAAAAAATCGCTGAAATTTAAAGCTGTTAAAACTGGAAAATTAAGTTTGTGGTTAAAGTGCACTCTGATGTTGTATAATAATGTGTAACCTAACAATAATCCAATTGCGATATAATCTAACAACAGGAAATTGAAAATGTCCACGTTGATGTAGAGCTTTACTCCCATCCAGTAAAACTTCAACTCAATGTTGGATGTTGGTCCTTTGTCCCACTGTTTCCTTCCACTTTGCACGAGTTTGAATCGATGACGGCGCCCTGCCGAGGACATTGTGTGTGTGTCAATAAGAATCGTTCTGGTGTGGTGACGACTTTCCGCAGAATACCGACAGGAGTGCATGTCGAGCATCACTCCAAACGTCGACAACCATTTCTTTCATTACTCAGCACTCGCGATACGCAATTTCTGGTTGCTACATTTTCCGTTACATTTATCACAATAAATCACTTCGCTACCAATGTATACATAACCTACTTGCGTCTTTGTAGTCGTGGATGCACAAGGAGTGCGCTTGAAATTGCAATCGGAATTAATCCGCACGTGCGCGCTGCGAGTTTGAGAAATATCTCAATTGCATTTTGTGCAGCGCGTGCACTTAAAACGAAATTGCCGTTTGAATCTATTGCAGTAAAAAAAGTATCACGGATAAAAATTGAAGTCAATCTATCTGGGTAACAGATGGTGGCTTATACTTTAGTGTAGGTATGTCGTATACATAATCGAAACAGGCCTGTAAGAACCTACAAATCCCACCTGCAGGAATGACAAAAAAACGTAAAATATTCAACAATTTGTTACATCTGCGTACGGTTTTGCATGAAGTGTTCCTGTTTTATGATTTTTTACATTTTTTTATATTTACATAATATATTTGCTTGCAGATCATTTTCTGGAAGAAAAACTAAACGAAATCAAAAAGAAAAATGCCAATCTCCGATTTCCGCAAGAAGAAGCTGCTGTACGTCTTCAACGTCTTCTTTGGTAAGCCACAAACTGCACAAACTTTTTGTCAATTCACTAAAACAAATGTTTTTACTCTCCACGCAACACTTTTTCCACAAAGTTAAACTTTCCAGCGAATGTATTCTTTAAATTGCCTTTCCACGACATCTTTCGCTTGTAGAATCGTTTATTTAAGTCAGATGCGATTAATTTGTTTCCGAGTGCACTCGACTTGTCACTCTTGTTAAACGTGTGTTCTCGTTTTGTCCTTTTGCTTCTGCTCGCTCCTCGTCGCCTGCTTCCGATCCGTTTCGCTTCTCGCGCTTCGATGGCGCACTATGCGCTTTGCGGCAGAGCAATTAATCGTCCTCTGAGTTCGTTCTTGTTATTATCCTCGTTACTCCTTCGAGGATACCCTTGCACATGCGGACACATGCCGGCGTTATCGGCGGAGCGTAAACGGCGCGCAGATGCCATTCCTATGCGTTTCTGCTGGAGGATTCTCACAAGAAAGGATTTCGATATCCAATATTGGCGAGGATAGATATCGAGGTCTTTTAGTTAGGTGTGCGCGCGCGTAAACACTTCGGGAATAGAGGAGAAATCAGATTGTAGATGGTTCCGACTTTTCACGAGGAGTTTTGCTTGTTTTACAAGAGCTTGCGTTTCGTCGATTGCAGTCCGTTCCTGATTTATTTCTCGTTAGTTACAAGTTTAAATTATCGAACGGAAACTTTTGTTTCCGTTAAGCGTAAAGCAAGATAAGAAAAATGCTGACTTGAAATAAAGATGTGTAACGAAATTTTTCACAAAATAAATTAATTTCGATTATTATTAAATTACGTGCACATAGAGTGTTTGTTCCACTTGTATTTTTCAGCCACATTTCCTCTAGCAATATAGTAGTCTACTTTCCGCCTTTCTGCCTTCCATCATCTCGGCCTGCCTCGTTCATCATCCAAATTATGGTTAAATTTCATCAAGCCGGGCGCGCGCGTACCCCATCGCAAGTATTTGCATAATTCATAAATCATTTCGCACATGACGCGTTCCTTTAAGTGAAATCGAGCAGACGCACGCGGTGCTCTGTCGGCGACAAGTTTTCCGCCTTGTTTATCTCGCAAGTTCTGCTTTTTCCGTATAGTTTCGGCGTCACGGCGCTAAAAATTTGTATTCAAGACCTCATGACAACACTTTGTTATTTTTTCTTTTGTACGCGAGGCAGGGAACAAGAAAATTTCATTTAAAATGAAAATTCAACATTATTACCGTAAAAAAAGTGAAGTGAAGGATATTTTAATTAAAAAATACTTTTTATATTGTTTTATTATTAAAATACTCTTTTTATATAAAACGCTATCTATGGTAATGTAATATACATGATAATTAAATCGGCGAGTATAGTTTTTATTTAATTATTTATGAGGTCACACTCATGAACGATGCGCTAATAAATCACGCAGAAAAATCGAATTTCCCGGCCCACAATAACAAACTATATGATAACATCGACGCGGACAACGCAATTCATCCTGCTCTTGTCGTCCAAACACTATAATAAACCAACCCGTTGGTAGTTATCACATCTGATTTTCCACCCTTATATTTTGCTGCTACACGTGCCATGTCATTTGTTACCTAACAGCACATTCTAACCATAAAACACTATTCACCAGTAGTTTATGATTGTAATACAATACAATACATTAATTTGGCTGATGAATTTATTTATGTCATTTGTGGTCGTTTCAGATGTTAATCAAAGCGGTACCATTGACCGCAAAGATTTTGAACTGGCCATTGAGGTAAGTATGGTTGCCTAAGCTAGTACAGATTTAATGCAAAATGTATAGTTTTGCTTTTAGTATTAAATGTTAAATTCATAGCTGATTGAGGTTAAGTCGGGTGAAATGGCAGATTAAACTGTGCGATAATTATTAAATCTATTTAGTTTTGAAAGCATTGACGATTTTGCGGGTTTCCGGTTTTCTGGGATAGTGCCCAAAGTGGGTCTAACAAGTTTCTATTGGATCATTGCACGTGCTCTTATCTGCAATATGACGCAACGTATTCAGCAGGGTTACCAGAAGTTAAAATAATCATATTCTGAAATATTCTACAAACAGATATACATGTGTATTATTCTGTTAAATTTTTATTAAATGCTTAACAGATCATATAAATATTCAAAAATGTTCAGTGTTTGGTAACCCTAAATTTCCATTTTCTATAGAATTTCTATGCATACACCCAGAACCTGACTCGCTCTAGGCTTAAAGCTAAGTCCTGCATGCATTAGTATTCAAGACGTATCGTCGCTATCGAAAATTCGTATAGCGCCGTGGATGAGACCATCCCTTATCTGCTATCAGTAGTAACCCTCCTACCACATGCTTCCAGTCTACGCAGGGCGGTTTATAGATGACGCCATCAAAAAGGAATCCGAGGCGTTATTATCTTTTGATGTTATTAAATATATCAGTGGCAACAAGCCTCCCTTGAAAAGGGTCTACACCGAATTCCGGAAAAAGCCGAAATTTTTGTTCACAATAAATAGCTAATGTCAAATGATAGCACAGTGAATACATCTTATTCCCTAATGTAGGTCACCGCACTGATTGCAGCGTTCTGCATATATTTAACGCGTCTAATTAGAATTAAATGCTGAGCGAACGTTCGTTTGGGCGGAATAATTGACCCAAGGCAGTAAGGGGGCTAAATTCGGCGCGGCCATTATGACCGCCGCGTAATGTAATTACAACGCCACGTAAAAACCGCAATAGCGTTCCGCTCGCTTGAATTTACATTTTAATAAGACTAATAAACTGTTAATTGCCTTCGTCTCCAAGGGTGCAAATTACTACGTCATTTAGTTATGATTATATGATTTCAATGTTACCTACACCAGTGAATAATTTATTATTTTGTTTTAGAAAATTTGTACCCTGCGTGGTTGGAGCGCTGGAAGTCCGCAATATGCGAAGACTTTTGAGAGCATGATTCAAATCTGGGATGGGCTTAGGCAACGCGCTGATTCCAACAAAGACGGACAGGTATAACCTCAATTTTGAGCAATTTTGTTTTAAATATTAACGTAAAACAAATTTATTTTTTAGGTAAGCGTTGAGGAATGGTCCTCCATGTGGGATGAATACGCGAGGAACCCGGAAAACGCTCTGGACTGGCAAACGCAGTACTTGCGCTTCATGTTTGATCTCGAGGATGCCAGCGGCGATGGCAGCATTGATATGGATGAGTTTACCAGTGTCTGTTCTTGTTACGGACTGCAAATTGCCGAGTGCAAGGATGCGTTCCACAAGATGGCGCAGGTATAAATATCAAATGTTAATTTTTTTTCCTGTTTTCAAAGAAGTTTTGTTTCATCATGAGATTTAATCAACTTGAAATTTTAAACACAATTTCCCGCCGGTCCACTCTAACCTAACTTAATATAACTTTGCAACTTTAATTTAATGTTTCTTGTAGGGCAAGAGCGAAGTGAATTACGAGCAGTTTGTCGAATTGTGGAAGCAGTTCTTCATGACGGAGGACCCCAGCGAGCCGGGCAACTTCATCTTTGGCAAAACCTCCTTCTAACCGAGATAAGCCCACAGCGCATCTTAAAGCCACCAAAAACATAATTTATCTTCTCTAGAACAAAATAAACAGAACTCTCTTCGACGAAAAAAATCAGAAAAAAATACAAAAAAATCCCTCTCTTCAATAGTTTACGAATGACAACTAAATACTAAATCAATGTTCTTTGCATATCTAATTTGACATATGAGCGGAGTGTGCACAAAATTGGCTGACCTCCGCAACACTTTCTTCCGAAGTATTTCAAGAGATTTTTTCGAAATAAACGTAACGCGTAGCTGAAACTATTAACGAATTATTATAAACGAAATGTAAACGATGAAAGACATATTACTTATGTAGTTTGCTCCTATCTCTTGTCTCGTGCATTGCGCATACGATTGTATTGAAATATATCAACTATTACAAGGAAACAAAATTGATAAAACGTAAAAAATGCAAAATGAAATAAATAATAATACTAAATAGTTTTCTCGTTATGCTGTATGAATATTTACACATATCTCGTTGGCGACAATGCTTTTCATCGCATTGTCCGATTTTCGTAGATATTTTATAAAGAAAGCAACCTCCATCTGAAGCAAAGCCGTTGGAAAAAGTTTCATCTAAAGAAACTATTTAAAACCTGCAACATAATGTTGTAAAGCGTCTAATTCACACGGATTTGCATCCAGATGTGCGAGTTTGTTTTATTGTAACCTATGTTAAGCAAACAAAAAACTTTAATGCAAAAATGTTCGTCATGTGATGTCTTGTGGTGGTGTTGTGTCTGAAAAATAAAGATTTATGTGAAAAAGGTTATATTCATTTTAAAGGCCAGGTAAAAACAAGGAATATTTCTTGCGTACAGCGTACATCGATGCGCAGCCAATGGCAGAAAAGAGAACTATGATTTGCGTAATAAGCAAAGTAAAGTAAGTAAGTGTTTATACTTTTCGCTAGAAGATTACTGTATGTTGTACGCTCAAAATATCGTTATGATAACGATACTTTATTAAAACCATTGCAAATCAATGCAAGTGTTTGTCAAACCTGATGTGAATAAATATTTCGACCATTAGCGGTCTCGTCAGCACACCCGTTTTCATAACGATATTGTGAGGGTGTAGCGTATAGTAATTGTTTACTTTACTTTGCTTATTATTAATACTCACCCTCTCGTAAAATATTGTTTTTCAATATAATTTGTGTAATAATTGTGTATCATGGCTACAATGGATAAGCTTATATCGTTCGGGCTCCTGTGTATCTATACTTCGTGGCAACAACGCTGGGATATTTTTTAGTAGAAACAGACATTCTAGCGACATCTCGGAAATATTTTAAGAGTCCTGTTAGAAATCGTTTGCTTATGATATTGAATCGCACAACTGATTAGTAGCTGTACAAAAAATTGAATGGCAAGGCAATTGTGTACTTGTAATCGAAAGCAAGGACACGGATTTTAATGAAATAAATTATTAAATTAAACACAAGAAATTAAACATACACACTACATAGTAATGGATTGTATATTACATAATATCAGTTGATTAATCATAAAATTAATAAACATGGAAAACATAGTGTCGAAAACACACAGTATCTCAAAAACTATTTCACTTTTTGTAGTTTCTTATTGCCATGTTAAAGTTCAAAAGCCTCTCTACAAGACCTACCTTTTTAATCTTCTAGCTCTTTTCGGAAGTGTTCAAAATGCCTATTAAAAATTGGCAGTTTTAAAAAAGATTGATACAATGGTCTGGAAAACACCCGGTATCTTGCGAACTAATTGATTTCCTTAGAGTTTTGTACTACCAGATTATAGCTCATAAGTCCCTCTACACGATGCATATCTTCTTTCCCTTCCGAAAAATGCCCTTTAAAAATTGGCATTTTTCAATCAAATTAAAAACAAGGAATGGATAACACCCTGTACACCAAGAACTATTTGACATTTTTAAAGTTTCTTACCGCCATGTTAAAGCTCGAGAGTATTTCTAGCCGATCCATATCTTTCCAACCCCCTAACCCTTTCAAAAGTCCCAATAAAGCAAACATAGCATTTTCTGTCTCAAAAATTTCATTTTTTGGTCAAATAATAGGGTCAAACTTGTTTCTTAAATTTTTTTTTGACCGAAGAACAGGGTCAAATTAAAAAAAAGATTGGTCAAGGATTAAAGTAAAATTTTTTTGGTCCAATAACAGAGTTGAACAATTTTCTTAATTTCCATTTTTTCATAATTAATAACTTTTATTAACTTAAACAAAAAACTGTTTTATATATCAGAAATTCAAAATTTCAACTTATTAATTTAACGTTTCAACAAAAAAAATTTCAGAAAAAAGTTCGACCCTGTTCACGCAAAAAATAATAAGAGAAAAGTTTGACTCTGTTGTTCACGCAAAAAAAATTTAAGAGAAAAGTTCAATTCTGTTATTTGACCAAACAAAAATTGACCTTAATACTTGACCAAAAAAATTTTCAAAAAATTCGACCTTGTTGTTCGACCAAAATATGAAATTTTTGGGACAGAAGAAGCTATTTTTGAAGTGCTCTTTAGGGCCCTTCTGGAAGGGTTAGGAGTTTGGTAGGACGTGTATCGCCTAGAGATACTCTCGAACTTTAACATGGGTCTAAAACATACTGAAAGACCAGCTAATTACACAAGATTCAGGGTTTTCCATACTATGTTTTCATATTTTGTTAAAGACGTCAATTTTCAAAGAGCAGAGTAGGTATACATTATGTAGAACGACTCTTGAACCGTAAGATACTTTTAGATAGTCAATTAGTTACTAGGGTACATGGTGTTTCCGACAGCATATTTTTTAATGTTTGTAACAACGCTCATTTTAATAGGTACTTTTGGGCACTGCCAGTAGTTTGGGGTGTAAGGAAATTACTCAAATAGTATAGGTAATCAGAATGTTATCACCCATAACACCTAAAAGATAAAGAATTTGGTCAATCAAGGAAAATATGAAACAACAATCTTATCCATTAAACCAACGTTATCAAATTTCTTTCTATATAATCATAATCCAACTCACGAAGTGTATCTATACTTCGAGCCTAATAAGAAAAATAATAAAATTAGTATGGTGTACATTGGGTTGCCTATAATAAGAATACTTGTTTCAGAGATGTAATACTATAAGACAGGGTTTCCCAACCTCATAGCGATTTGCAAACAAATATAGAATTAAAATTGATTCGAATCATGAATGCCATATTCGTACAAAAACAGGCTGCGTCAGTGAACAACAGCACCTTGTTAATAATAACACTTAATTAATGTAATTCTCGCCTGCATAATGGAAAATTCTGGCAAATATTTGCAGTACGTTTTTCTTTTCATTTACATGTTAATATTTTAATAGTAGTCGTCAGAACCATTGTTAATTAATTGTATATTAATTACTTAATATTGATTTATTTCAAGAAATTCGGAAGTGAGTTATTCTCACCATTATTTAATGATTCTTTTTGGGCCTTTAGTCTATCTTACTTTATAGATGTTGCAAGTCAACAAATTAATAACTGTTTTCAGCTGCTACGATGCATAACAAGAGTGTTTGATAATTATTTCTTGCAGATTTTCCTTCTACAAAAGCTAAAAATGTCTTAAAACAAAAGTTACAAACGTTTAATTACTCGAGCAAATTTGTAATACACCACCAGGAAAACTGATAGTATCAATGCAAATAATATGGCTGCAAATAGATTATCAATATAAATAAACAATTTCCATATTTATTGCAATTTACGCAAATGCATAAATATTTGCAGTCTCGGACAGTAATTGCACATGTTCCATTTACTTTATTTAATTTGCATATGTGTTTGCCGCTTATTTGATATTGTTCACCAAATGAGCCATGGTTACGGGCGCGTGTTTGTTGATAACCGTGTTGGCACAAAACCACGTCATTACAAAACAAAAGCATTGAGTTTGACGTGTTGCTTCACGATTCAATTTCATCGCGATTCCGAAACGCTCGAACGCTGCAGTTCGATTAGCAGCATCCCAAACCAATGGCAGCAATTGCACGCACATCAAACCAAGTTTATCGTTTACCAGTATTTTTACTAGCAACTGCACTGTTTTCGCTGTTTTTTAATGCGGATTTTTGTGCGTGCGCATCCAAAGGCATCATTGCAGAATTAACGGATGAGTACTTCGAGCAAGGGCTGTTGGACTACAACAATGCGGTCGTGTTGTTCTACTCACAGAAATGTGTACACTGCAGTGATTTTATGCCAATCTTCGAGTTAGCAGCGGATGAATTAATACGCAACGAACCGCCTGTTCATTCCGCTATGGTGGATTGCATGGATGCGGGAAAACAAGTATGCAATACTGAAGAAATCAATCATTTACCAAGTATTAAAATATATCGCAAAGGAAGACTTTACGATGAGTACGATGGGCCAAGAAAAGTCGATGATTTGGTTGCCTATATGAAGAAATTAGTTGGAATATCTTCAAAGGAGTTACCTTTAGATAACCTACAGAAGTTTGCAACATCTCAGAAGGACGTGGCAGTAGTGGCAATACTTCGATCAAAAGGAAACTTGCGAGATAACTATTTTAGTTTACCAGCTGAATTATCAAAAGACATTCGTTTTGGACACGTTACAGTGGAGGAAAGCAAGATGGCTGACTTGAACATAACCTATGGTGTAACTCTGTATCATCCGGAGCACATGCGGAGTAAATTTGAACCATGGGAATATTCATACAATATAAAAAACGAAGGTTATGATCTCGAAAAATTTATTTTCAAAAATCGTTATGGACTTGTTGGAATACGTGGAATTCGACAGGTGGACGACTTTGCACCGCCATTGGTTATTATTTACTTTCGAATTGATATACATTTAAAACCAAAAATGTTATCATACTGGCGTAATCGAATTTTAAAAGTGGCTAAAAACTACCAGCAATCGTTTAGATTTGCTGTCTCGCCAATTGATGATTTCCAACATGAGTTTGTTAAATTTGGAATTCCCATGCCAGATGAAAATAATCGAGATAAACCTTTAGTTTTTGCAATCCTAGAAAACAACATAAAATATTTAATGGAAGAAGAATTCACAATGGAAACATTTGAGGCATTTTTAGAAGGAGTACTAAACAAAAATATTGAAGCGCATTTAAAATCACAACCTGTTCCTGAAGAAACAGCAGAAAAAGGAATGGTCCAAACAGTTGTAGCCAAAAATTTCAAAAGTCAGGTGTGGGGCAACGAAAAAAATGTCCTTTTGGCATTTTATGCACCGTGGTGTATGTTTTGCAAGGAACTGAATCCTATTTTAGACAAATTAGCAGAAAATGTAAGTTATTGATCACCAAAAATCATAAAATATTTTTTGATTATTTTTTTTTAGTTGATTGAAGACAACGTTGACATATTTAAAATGGACGGAGTAGAAAACGAGATTCCGTCTGATTTTACAATTCCACGGTTTCCAACTCTATATTACATCTCCAAAGAGGATAAACACAATCCAATATTGTATAAAGGTGGTGCAAATTATCAAGAACTCTTTTCGTTTGTAAAGCAACACTCAAGTGAAAAACTGAATTATCGTACTGAATTGTAAACTGAACTTTTTACAATTTTATCTAAAAACATCAAAGAAAAAAAGCTATGCAACGTAATCGCATTATAAATCGGTTAGGTTAACTAACATTAATTAATTATAATTAAATTAACGGTACGTATGTAAAGATGCGAAAAAAGCGATAAAAAGCGCGTATCAGATTTCAATAGAAACGACGACAACGCGCACGATAAAATTCCGCGCGGTGCGTTACGCAGAACTAAAAGCAATAGTTAGCGATGCGCGGGTCGAACGGATTCTCTCGATAAGGCGACTCATTTACACTGCATGACGAGTGTACGCGAAGTGGACAAATGAACTTTAACAGAATTCGCGGTTTCGCACCGCAAAGGAGCAGCGATCGCCACCGGCGTGGATGGCGAGATATGAGAGACGCATGAGATGCGGGCAGCAAGCGACGACGATCTTTGGCCTAGCGCATTTGCGCATTCACTGTCGACGCAAATTATACAATGCGTCGACATGTGTAACCCGAGCGATGCACGTTTGTCTTTTATAAGTATGACATGTCCGTGTGACATGCTTTACGCGTATGCGGTGCGTGCAGAAACCGCACGAACATGCACAACTTGTGCGGGAGATTGTGTAACGCTATCAATTTGCATCATTTTATATCAACATAATCATTATTTTGTGGTACAAAGTATTTTGTGGTTAACTGCAGAGGGATATCAAATTTTCCAGGAGCGAAAAATATCGAATCTTTGTGTGGCGCTCTGTTTTATTAAAAATTGCAATAGTTGACAAACAAAAATAAGAAAAAAATATTCATAAATGTAATACAAGTTATTTTGCGTGAATTTCCCGTCAAATATTACAAAAAAAAACATTTATCTTTTATTTTGGTAAAAATTACATTTTTGACTTCCTTTTTAACCTTTTTATAACAAACTAGCTTTTGCCCGCGACTTTGTCCCGGTAGTGTTTAATAAAAATGTAATTCGTTTTTACTCTCTTGTTCTAGACATAGTATGTGTCAATTCTATCAAAAAGATTGGCAATTTTATTCTAAAGAAATGAATTATATAAATAATTGCTAATAATGCACTTCAGCGCGCCATCTCAGATTCAACTATTTAACTATAACTATGATTGAATCTCAATTTTATTTTATAGAAAATGGCTGTTTTTGAGATTTTCCCGGTAATTATTCGAATTTTTCTCGCCGTAAAAACCATCCTTGGACTTTAACAAACATTAAAAAAAAGAATTGGCCAAATTGGTCTAGGCGTTGTTGAGTTATGCGCTTACCAACATATTTTGCAATTTATTTTTATATTATAGATAGATTTAGCTTGCATATACTACAATTTTATGTTTTGTTTCATTGCAAGCAATTAAAATCATTTAAAACGATCAACGCGGATTTCAGCATTAAAATCCAATGATTTTTTTAGTTCTCACCAGTTTAGAATTACCATAAGCATGAAACATTTGAAGAAGTATTCGTGAATTCAATAATATCTCAAATTTATGTTCGCCGGCGCCGTCGTTTCTTCTTTATTCTTTGTATTCTACATTGTGTATATGATTGTTATTAACTCATTTGCCTGCCGAGTAGTTTTGTATTAATATGTATTATTGCGTATGATTATGTGATTGTGGGTACAGTTACCTTAATTTCCATCGTTTTTATTCGTGAGCCGTGGTGCGCATCCTGCATGGAGGTGAAAGGTCGTCACTTTTGGCGGCGCGGGTTAGGATTAGAGAAGATTTCGGGCCGATCTGACGGCGAAATTTATCATCTTGCGGGTGTCAGGCGACACGCTCGACGCGAACAATACGTTTCTGATTATCCTCGATTTGTACGAGTATTTTTATCGATCGCCGGGGTCAAGTTTAAGGTTATAAAGGTGCACATCAATGTGAATTGATTAAGAAAAAAATTAAGCAGTTATGTTTACACATAATTTATCTGATGATTGCAGATAATAAGCAAACCGTTCATAAATTAACTCGAATTGCGTGCAATATGAATCCGTTTTGTTTTATTATGCAAAAAGTAGAGTAATTAAATAATGCGAGAATCATTGATCGAAGTAACCAAGATCTGATTTGGGTTATGAAAAGTGGATCGCAATTAATCATCTCATTGCGTCGCGGTTTCGAAGACGCAGTCGAGGCATTATTCATTTATTAGCCGTCCCGCAATTAGCAAAGCGCAACAATTAAATAATATTAGTTATTATTAGTCGTGCCACATAAAGTTCGCCGCGGCAGCGTGCGCGCGCGCGTAATAAGTATTAAATTTGAATATTTACGAGCGGCGCGAGGCATTCGGCGTAATTATTGTGAATTACCGTGCGAGACCCCGCAGCACGACTACGCCGCCGGACGAGATTATTGTTCTCGCGAATGGCATTAGAAGCCGGGCAATTAATTAACTAAAATCGTTTGCTTTCGAGCTCAGACAGCAACTGTTCTACATGGAATATCTACATCATACAAATATTTATACATGATGTACCTATCTACATACTACGAGTCTAAATAAATGTATAAATATTTTGCTAATTTACCGAAAGACCAACATAAAAATATAGAATATTTATCTGTAGTGTAGTAGTGTTTAATAAAAATGTAATTCGTTTTTACTCTCTTGTTCTAGGCATAGTATGGGTCAATTCAATCAATAAGATTCGCTAATTTATCTTAAAGAAATTAATTATATAAAGGATTGCTGATAATGCACTTCAGCGCGCCATCTCGGATTCAACTATTTAACTATAACTGATTTAATCTCAATGCCAACTTTTCTTCTATAGAAAAGCCCTGTCTTTAGGGTTTTCCCAGCAATTATTCGAATTTTTTTCGCCATAAAAACCATCTTTGGACTTTAACGAATATTTTAAAAAATGAATTGGCTAAATTGGTCGAGGCGTTGTTGAGTTATGCGCTTACCAACTGATTTTGCGATTTATTTTTATATTATAGGTGTGCATGTGATCTGCGCAAGCGTCAATTTAAATATGCTGCCATCTAGTGGGCGTACTTTGGTAAAATGTCCATTATCACACATTTTATGCTCTTTTTGGTCAATATTATTGATTTCGTACAGTTAGCATGCACAATATGTGCAAAGTAAGTTTCTGGCACATGAGCAACAGTAACGCGTGCGCTAAACGTTGCAAGCTTACTTTTTGCGAGCGCACGTTGTTCCAGTTATTCAGACAGTGTATAGGTGTGCGCGCGCATCACTGATGGCGGCCGGCACTGGCACAATGTACAGTTGCGCAAGGGGGTACGTGACGAACAGTTAAAACACGAGTCCAGAGTGGCGTTGATTACCGCGAAATGCGTATAAGTAAATAATCCGCATTATGTCGCCAACCCGACTATTTTTACCATCCTCGCCTTGCTGCACGCCGCTGGGACGCAGTCTTAAGCGCACAATTTATGCCCGCATAAGACGCGCATTCCGAGCGTTTGCATACGCCGTTTGGGCGTAAATATTAAGACGTAAAACGCATCGTGTAATGGTGTGAATGGATGCAAAAAATGAATGAATACGATGGAATGGCACACCACAGCATCCAGCCGCTTCATGCAGGACGGTAAAGAAGTAAATTTACGACATTTTCTGCGGGCGCAGTTACAAAAACTTTTATAAAAACAATGAATTTCAGGTTATTCTATACCTAACCTTATTTCTGCATATGATAATCAATAAAGCCACTCATTAATAAAGCAGTAAATCCAAACACCAATAATGTTTACGGAAACACTTTTATGATACCAACAACTAATAAGTTACTAACAGTAATACAAATTATCTAAAAATTTTATGACTCAAAACGTTTAACTGCAAATGCCAGCGATTGCGCATGCGTGTAATAACGTCTCATGTTATGATCACTAATTATTACTCTTACGACTCTTCACAATTAGAAACAAAATTGAATAATCCTATTAACATTGCCGTGCGCTTTGTAATCGGTGCGCTATGCTGAAGCGTCGCACAATTATTGGCAATTATTTAAACACAAACGGTATTGTCGGTAACATCAGTTAGATGCGCATGCTCACTCGAAGCGAGTCGCATATCGCAGCCTCTAATTGTTGATTAGATATAAACAATTTACGGTAAATTACAATCATACCACCGCATTTAGAATCACTTTAGTTTAGAATTATTGCATTTACTTATGGCATTGATATAACACTATGTTAAAATGCTTTACTATGCATAATAATGTTATTACTCAATTCGTACATTTTCAGGTTATAATGCGCGTGTAGTAAATAGGAAATTTCTTGCTTCGTTGCCTCTTCGCTTCGGCGTTTCTTTTGAGCGTGTGCAAAATGCAATTTATCTTTCATTAGAATACAATTTAGCGTAATGCCATTAGTTATTAGAAATAAAGCGCCTTTGAAGAGCGGTGCCCGTGCGCCGCAAACAAATACGCAATAACAATAAAATCTTCGGTTGCCGCGGCGTGGCGTCGCGCCCATGCGGGAATTTGTTTATTCCGCGCGGCGTGCGCACGCTTGCTTATATGGCGATGGAGATATAGCAAGACGTGTTCTCGGTAAGCGATATGCAAACGAGACGACGCCTCCTCAGCGCATTTCTTGCGGCGTTTAAATATTTTCTAAAGAAATGCAAAGCGGGAAAGACTTAAGACCTGCGTCTGTGATCGCATCTTTAAGTTATGACTTGAGTAATAATTGTGGAATTACATAATAACAATACCGGCAGTGCACATAGATTATTGATGCGTAGTTTAGAGGTTATGTGCGTATTGTATTGTAATATATAATTTGCACTCCAGGAATGAAGTTTTTCATTAATTTTTTGATGGAATTCGATAATGCTGTAAGCAAATTAACATTAAATGCACTTTAGAGATTATAGGTTATATTTTTATTAACCAAAAAACCATTTTCTACTTTCATCTTTAAATTTCTACTTTTTCCACGGTTTTGAGACACAAAAAGTGGGACTTTAAACACGGACGGCCAAGGTAGTGACTAAAGTACTTTAGTCACGCGCTTTAGTCATGGGTAAAAGCTTGCGCCTGCGCATTTTCCTACTGTGCAGCACAAGACCTGATCTGAAATGCCATGCGCTCATGTCTACGCGGCGCGAAATTCAAACTTTGAAAATTTAAAATCCAAAAGTTCAAATATAAAAATCTCAACGTGAAAATAAAGAGGATTTTTTTGCAGATATTTCACAGATCTCAAAATTTTTGAATCCTAGCTGTTTAGAACCGTCAAAAGTAAATGAAGACGAATGACTGCGTTTTACTGTTTGAGAGTGATACAATTCCAACTAATTAAGAAACTTATTACACTCTTATTAGATGATATTAACTAATAAGTATAACTGCTCACCGGCACAGCCAGCCGTAGTTGGGTAAAATGGTAAATAAAGGGTTATCCGCTCCAGCGGCGCGATTCGGCCGCGCTCCCGATATTAATTAGCTAACGAACATCACCTCGGACTTATATTCGTCATATACGCGGCGGTTCCGGCGCGCCGCGCAATTACCTCGAAACGATCTCGCACCCGTCGGAAACGAGAGCAAAAGGCACACGTCGATGCCTTTTATTATTCGTTAAATCGCGCTATTTGCGCGTTGATTATGCTCGATGCTTGCGATTTAACTGTAAAAATGCTACAAATTACACAAGAATTAAAACCGACGTTATTTTATCATTTTGGTGAGTAATATTAGCACAATTACAACAATTAATATTTTGTAGTTTATAGTGGAATTAGAGGGTAACGATTTAATTATTTTTTATAAACTCCACCAACAATTTGACCAACAATTAGATAGTAATTTAAATGTAGTGTTATGACAGGTTAACAACCACTTGAAAATGTTTAAATTCACACCTCAGTCAAAAACGTAACAACTTCCTTTGTATGAGAATGGATTTGAGTGTGTCTATTCATACAATGATTAGTACTTACAATTTGATTATTATGAATATTATTAAGTGAAGCACCTGTCCGAAATTTAGGAACCGAATGAATGTGAGTTTAGTGAACGTGAGAAAATCCAAAGCAATTTCCCTCGGCATGAGTCCAACTGATCAATTGATCCAGTTCCTCATTATAATCCACTTCCCAACCCGGAATGCAGCAGTCCACATTCCAGTGGCGCTCTCGACGGATTCGAAGGTTTGCACTTTTGTACGGCTGAAACGATGCGAATGCACCGTTGTTCTTTCGGATTTTTGTTCGTCATTTTTTGCGGCGCTGTGCCCGAAAAGTAAAACCCGTCATTATGCGATTATTAACCTGACAGGCTGTGCGAACGGCCGATCCGGCGGGCCGAAGGCGCTTCCAGGCGCGCCGCGAATATTTCGTTGATAAAATCAGCGCGCCTTGGCCAAGACACTGCAGCACGCAATGGAAAAAAAAAACATCACACATATGCATCATGAGTTGCATCGCGAATGTCAGCCGGTTGCCGCTTCGAAAATATGCAATTAGCCCCGTTAAAAACAAAAAGCCGGCGCGCGCCATCAACGGGGCCAAAATTTGTATGTGGATGCATCGTAAAATGCGCTTAAATCTGTAATAAACAAGCGGAATCTTTAAATTCCATTCAGATTACGGTTGTATAGTGCCAAAATGCAAAACGTTTATTTTTATGCGATATGTTTACATATTTTTACATTCCGTTATATATTCTAGTAGGCCATTTAAAAATTTAAAGATAAATATTTTATAAATCGCCCTGTATTAAAAATTAGAATCAAACATGCATGTTGATTGATCTTTCTTCACCATTCGATTCGTGAATCGTTTCGATTCCTCGCGAATGACTTGCCGATTCTTCAAAATCATGTTTCATTTCACGTTTGCGTGCTCTCGCGCGTCCGTCTAGTTAAACACATTTTCGATTCGCATTCATGCACGAGCATGGCGACGGTGTTTGCATGCCATGAATGAAAATCTCGTCCGACGTCGAAACGTGAGCCGAACACGTTTCGCATTCATTTCGCAAGGGGTTATCCGTAAAGTCGGCCAAGTCGCAAAGGACGAAAAACTATTTCGTTTTCTACGTAAATAATAAATGTACAGTTACGCGAATGTTTTGTGTGTGAATTGGCTACAACTACGGCACAAAACATCATGTAAATCAAGTGGTTTTCGTCCAGCTGTGAAAAATTTACGAATTTGAATTAATGAAAACTTGTTATTTGTGTTGCATAATTTTAACATACCAGATGTAAAATATGTACAATAGTTTTCAACATTTTTGCATAGAATTTAAGAATCATCCACACTTAACCTTATTTTTGAGTTTAATTGAAAAATTGTCTGTTAAACTCTGTTTATGTTTTATTTATATCATTTTTTGTCAGCAAGATAATAAAAATTAATTTGCCTCAAACACAATAAATTGTTTGTCATTCGCATGTCGCGAGATTTGACTGAGCGCCTTGTTTGTTTAGCCCAATCGCATAATTTAAATATAAAACTTTATGATAATTAATTAACGCCAGATTTCCAACAGCGCTGGCGCGGTATCGCGCGCTAATTAAAATTTGTCGCGTTTAACTTCTCGCGTCGATAAGCGGCGATCGACGAGATGGACGTGATACGCGCGTAATATTTAGGCGTGCTATTCGTGACACTTTTGATGATCCAGTTTTATACACGATGAATATATATTTTTTTGTTGTCATCTGAGAACCACCAGATGTGATCGACTTTGAATCGGTTTCATTCAAATTCGTTACGATGTCGTTTGGAGCGTTTTTGCGTGCTGAATTTCACTTAATTGGTCAGAGGAATGTTAATCGTGACCAAATGGACAAGTCGGAGTGTATAATAGTAATAGAATGGAGTAAAAATATACAAAAAATAAGAATTTTAATAGAAGAAATCAATCAGTTTTAATATTAGTATCAAAAAGTTTTGTTTTTGCACGTAAAGCAAGAAAAATTTAAAAAACTAGCTTTTGCCCGGTAGAGTTTAAAAAATATAATTTGTTTTTACTCTCTTGTTCTAGACATAGAATGTGTCAATTCTATCAATAAGATTCGCAATTATATTTTAAAGAAATTTATTATATAAATAATTGCTAATTATGCACTTCAGCGCGCCATCTCGGATTCAACTATTTGACTATAACTATGATTGAATCTCAATGACAACTTTTATTTTATAGAAAAGGGCTGTTTTTAGGGTTTTTCCGGCAATTATTTGAATTTTTCTTGCCGTAAAAACCATCTTTAGACTTTAACGAACATTTAAAAAAAGAATTGGCCAAATTGGTTTAGGCGTTGTAGAGTTATGCGCTTACAAACAAAGTTTGCGATTCATTTTTTTATTATAGATTTATTTGTTATGCAACTTGTTGATCACAAGTACAATGAGGATGCTTCTGACGTTAAATTTGACTCCAAACTACTTAATATTTGGCAACATTATGATTTTAAGTTATAGAGCCTTTACACATCTATAAAAATGATGGGCTTGATAATAATATGTTTTGACACAAAGCCATACATCGCACATCGCAACGTTAATGCAAGTTACAAATATTTGACTTCACTGGGCGCACACATATACGTGCCCTTTGGCGACACTGATCGCTCGTAAACAAAGCAGTAAATTAATTCTTCTCAAACGTCTATTTTGATAGTGCTCGCCGAAACAACCCAAAAGAGTTTGATAATTATTAGACATAAATTCCAATCAAATTGTCTACGCAACACAAGAAAACCGCGTTTGGGTGAGCGAGTTATATTGAATTATGAACGATTTTTACAACACACAAGCAGCCTGCATCGCTCTCAATGTCCATATTTGACAAACCGTACGAAAAGTGGTTGGTGCCTTCAGGGCGCAATTCAATTGGAGCGTCGAAGAAAATTTTAGCAGAATTTAACACATCACATCGCTGCATTTGAGTCGGGTTGATGTGAATTCTTGGAAGAGTTAACTTTATAAAAAATGACAAAACGGATGGCAAAGTCCTTGACAAATCGATATGTTGCGTCTCGATCATACGCCAAAGTAGGAAGAAACCACTTAAGCCAGTACGCAGCGCGTCGCAAAGTCGCGATCTCAGCGAAATTCACCGGTAGCGGAATGATGGAAGATGTTGAAGATTAGGCAAGTGCAGGAATATCGCACACGCTGGCTACAGTGCACTGGATGCGTGTCGCGTTGATGGATTCTTGCGCACCAGCGACATGTGTAAAGCGCGCGCGCGCGCGCAACTCCTGCTCTTCTTCTCAGCGCGGTGTGCGCGAGTCGTTGCCCTTTCGATTCACCTGCCGTAACAGCGACAAGTGCCCGGCGCACGCGCGCCCCACGACTTGCCGTCGAGACTTCTTCGGCGCGGTCGCGGGCTCAGTCGCAGTATTGTGCGCGTGATACATAGTCGAACACAATTCATCCTCGCGCGCATCCACCAAACACGTTGGTACGTTGGTTGACTTCGCAGTTGGTGCGCAAAGACACGTTACTTCCGCGCGGCGGCTTATCAGTGTGTGCGCGTCCGCAGTCGCGATTTGCGTGTAACTTCGTGCATCTACCACAGGACGAACAGGACGAGTTTTTGTTCGGCAGAGAGCCAGGCGAAAAAGTGAGTGGAGCGCGCGCCGCGCGCACAGCGCTGAGAAGACCAACCTGTCGGAATCCGGAGCGTGCGGCTTGAAAAAATTTCGCCCGGCGTCATGTCTTTCGGCCGATGACATCGCCATTCGATTCGATCGCCGAAAGGTAGGAACGTAAGAATTTTTCTTCGCCGTGTGCGTGCGATGGTGTATATACCAATGTGCGAGTGGTTAGTGTGCGCGTGTACATGTGCGTTTGTGTGTGTTGTGTGCTGCCGGCGCGGTGTGTTAACGCTTTTCGCAGAAATGCGTACACAACTTACGCATGCTTTGCGACCGTCCACAAAAAATACGTCCTCAAGCTTGCTTAAGTTTACGCATCAGTTCGATTCAGAATAAAAAAAAATGATCAAATTGCTCGACTCGAGATTAATTGAACATTCGTTCTCGGAATCAGTCTTCTTAATTTAATCGTTAAACTTTTGTCTACTTAAATTAGATTATTCTAATTAATTTGATTTCGGTTGTAAATTCCATGCCACTGAAACAATACTCTCTGTAAAGCCCACTTACGCCCGTGAGAGGCGTTTAACACATTCGCGCATGGCGCATGCATGACTCAAGTGGATCCATTAGAATAAAATGTGTGTAATAAACCGAACAACGATACACTTTTTCCCTCGACTATTTGATTCTCGTGTCTCCGGTGTAAAAACTATGTCAGTCGTACGCATCTTGAACGCGCCCGGCGTGCCCGATTATGCGCCGCGAAAGTAAATAAGTAAATAAACGCGGAACGCGCGTGTGAATCGCAAGGCGGTGTAGTGTTACTTGAACTAGTTTCCCAGCAGACTGCCAGACGAGACGCGCATATCCGCGTCGAAACTGGATGGGCGCTGTAGAGTTGGCGGCGGGAATGCGCGTCGATAAAGCGCTAAATTGTGCAAAAACGAATGCATCGATCCGCGCGAATCTAGGTAAAAATGAGTCATAAATCAGATTCGAGCGCAACCTGCTGTACAACTGTGCGCAGATGTTGTAGCAGCTGCGGAAATGCGGCTAATTCAATATTTATCTATGTGGAACAAGGAAATGCGGAAGTTATTTTGTAAAAATCAATTAAAATTTAATATAAGCTGTTTATGGAAAAGCGATTATAATTCACGTTATTTGTAATGCACAGAACACAAAGATCTTGACCATCTGTATTATTCAAGTCGCATTTGTTATAAAAGTATTAACCACTTGTGCTTCCGCACAATAATATCAAATTTTAGACAATTATTGAGATCTAAAAGTGTTCATTTTCATATGGTCTCGAAAAAAAAAATGAATAAAAGTCGCTGTTTTCAAATATTTCGAAAACTTTTCATGGTAAACTTACAAAATGATTAAACCCTTGATGTTTTAAAAGATATTGTGCAGCAAAACGCACAACAAAGCTTCAAATTCACGTTTCTCAAATTTTTGCCTTTTGCCAATTTTGTTAAAAATTAAAACTCTCCGCAATTTTATTTGAATAATCACAAATTATACCCAAACATCATAATCGGATACATAAATATCTACAAAAACGTTTTTTTCCTTTTTTTTTCTATTCGTCAAGTTGTGTTTAACAAATTTTCGAAATTAAAACATTATAAAACATCTCCGGATGTTGGTACGTTGAGATGTAAAACAAAATTTAAATCCCTGTTTGATTCCTTAATTGGCAACGAAAGTTACGACCCATTTCCGGATTCTTCTCGGCCATCACCATATCCTTTCGTAAACATATTCTAAAGATTATACATATTAACTATCTGCGCTTGAATGCTCGCGTGATGTTTGATTTGCAACAAAATCATATCAAATCTAATCGATTACGACGCGCGGTCGGTAAATTAATAAGAAAATCAATTAAAGTGAACGCCCACAGCCCGCACCACGATTCCTATCTTATTTCTATCATTGCGCATTAGCGAATAATTGAAAATTGATTGCTGATTTCATATTGATAGTAAGCAGATAGTAATCGGAGTTAATTTAAAATTTAATGTTTTCGATTATTACTTTTATTGAAATCATAAATATAAAGTTTCATTTCTAATGAATGATTTGTGAACGGATAACACTTTCGTTGATGATAAAAATATTAACAATAGGTGCCAATAATGAAATTTAAATTCTTGCCTGACTGTCATTCATATTTTATTTGAGTTTTTATTTTCCATTGCGAAACAATACGAACCCATCGAAAAACAATTTAGATCGGTATCTTGCTGACCGATAATTATGTTCTTAAGCAACTAATTAGCTTATTAGTGACTTTTAATTAATTTATTATTAATGGAAACCTTCATTCACTCCCGGTTTCCTTTCGCGCGGGCTCCGAATTACGACACACGCAAAATTTATCGTTTAGTGGAGATGTGTCTTTGTCTCTCGTAATTTATTTCGCCTTTCTCATCCCGAATTACTAATTAATAGTTTTTCTATTCGGCGAGACGAGAAATTCGGCGCGAGATGTAGATGAAGAGCACGACCGACGCCGCCGAGAGCGCATTATTATTAATATGTTTAGAAACGTTTTAAAACTAATTATAAACTGATGCCATAATTGACGCCGCTCGCCGACGATGGCCGGCGAAGGAGAGATGCGCGATGCGTGCCAACGTGAGCAGACGCTAATTAAAAGTGTCTTTAATTAGGGAACTCACAAACCAAGAACAACATTGTGTGCATACAGTGTGTCCAATCAAAATTAATAATAATATTAATATAGTCATCGAACTTCGTAATAAATTTTATTTCAGGCTGGAAAATAAGTTGTATGTGATTACATTATAAAGTAATTGTATCAAATCGTCTCGAAAGTTATTGTTTGCGGTTCGATTCATTAGATTCAAGCTGAAGTTCGCGTATTGTGAGTAAAGTTGGTTCTCTGAATGAACGTCGATATCGCCGTGCTTCTCCACTGGAAGACTCGAACTGGAACGTAACTAATTCGCTGATTTATAAAAGTAACTGTTCCGCCAATGTTGTGCTCGCCTCACGTCTCGCTTCTTTTTCGCATGTCCAGCGCGCAACTCTGCTCTTTGCACTTTGCGTTCACAATCACAATTTTTTGCCAACCTTCTTCTTCAATCGGTATTTTTAATGTAGGTAATAATTAAAAATATATATTGTAAATAAAATTGTAACCCGACGATTATGAATATTGCGGTAAAAGAAAACCGAACAAAAAGCGCAAAAACATACGGCGGATGCAGTCGGCGTGCGCCATATGTGCGAGACGCGCGCCAGCTCAACTGCTACCGCGGATGATCACCAACATCATCATGAGCATGATGAAGAAGCAATTTATGAGTTTTAGCAACAATTGAATTGGTGCTAAACGGGGACGCTGTCCGGCGATGTCGCGTAAAGCTGCGTATTGTCTGCTGAGTGCAGAAGAAAAAAACGAACGGGAATTGTTGGGGAAAGCTTCTGCATCGACAGATGGAAACTATCCAGAATGAATAATCTCTTAAATATTAATATTTCTTTTTACAATTGCTTTCTACATCAGGATTATTACTAAAGAGTTGAAGGAAAGTTGAAAATTTGAAATTTGAGTTATGTAAAACTGTGTTAAAGGTATATTCTAAATAACTAAATAATGAATCTCAATCGGAACTAATTTTATGCCACATTAAAGTTAATCGCAATTTTTATTCATTTTTATTGTTTTTTCAAACAATAAAATTTGTACCTTTATGAGAAAAATCTTAAATTACTCTTCGAAAATTTCTAAATCTGATATTAGAAATTTTACGATCGTACCGGCAGTTTTAATAAGCATATTACCTGCCATCAATATGCGAATCAGCGATGCGCAAACTCGGAACACCTGGCGCGCGCCTGTCTTATCGTCGTCATTAAGATTCCCCTATTTTATATCTATCATCGCCAGAGAACAGAATAAAATGCAGTTTCCTATTTTTATCATTGACACAAATTCGATTAGCAATTTGCGTTCGTGCATTAATTTCGCATACGCGTTAATCTCGCCAGTCACTATTATCTTATTATCTCGTTATAGGCGCACAAGTGCGCCGATTACGGATATAATGGGACGGTTGTGGGCCGATTTGTGTACACTGTTTACGCGCCTGCCACACGGCTAATTAACCGCAGGAGAGGCTGATCGTCGGCGGACTAATAAGGCGCGAACACTAATAATGTGCCACGCACGTCGACGCGAAGGTGGCTTCAATTTCATTGAAAACTGCTCAATGGATGCGGAGAACAGTGTGAAAGACTGCCGTATCCACTTTTGTTTATCCTATTATATTATAAATGCGAATTGGTTTGTTTGTGACGCATTCACACAAAAACCACAAAATTAATTTTGATGAATATTGGTATAGAGTTAGTTATGATCAAAGAAAAGCAAATAGGCTACTTTTTATCGGCGAATTATAACTGGAAGAGTGAAAAATAAGGACTGAAAATAGTTTTGAAGATTCAATCATATTTATAATCATACTAGCTTTTGCCTGCAACTTCGTCCCGGTAGTGTTCTTGTTCTAGACATAGTTTGTGTGAATTCTATCAATAAGATTCGCAATTTTATTTTAAAGAAATTAATTATATAAAGAATTGCTAATAATGCACTTCAGCGCGTCATCTCGGATTCAACTAATTAACTATAACTATGATTAAATTTCAATGCCAACTTTTATCCTACAGAAAAGGGCTCTCTTTCGGGTTTCCCTGGCAATTATTGGAATTTTTCTCGCCGTAAAAACCATTCTTTTACTTTAACGAACATTTAAAAAAAGAATTGGCCAACTTGGTTCAGGCGTTGTTGAGTTATGCGCTTACCAACAGATTTTGCGATTCATTTTTATGTTTTAGATATGAATCACAATTTTGCAAAGATTAGAAATAAAAATATTTCAAAAAGTGCATTTTTGCAATAATTTTCATGTAAATTCAGCAAATTGGAAATTGTTTCACATGATTGAATATACACGTCAAGATCAATTTCGTATCTTAATTATTGAACATTATTCAATATTACATAATGCTCCTCGGGGACACACGAAGCAAGATCGCATCGCATCCTTTATCATCATCCTCTATCTTGTCTCGGATACTCATACCGCGCTCGTAGTCTATTAGCCGACGCTGGCCGGCGCATTCCCAACGCCTTTTCGACATCGTGCGGCCGCGTCCGTGTCCGTATCAAGTGGACATCGTAATCTAACATAATTCCAAACGTATTCACACAACAATGAGTGCATCCGACCGTCGCCCATTAAATAATACGAGTCTTTACTGTTAGAATTTTAAATTTATGAACGCCGCTCGCGTCTAATATATTTCCAAGCTTTCCATAAATTTATAAATCTTTATAAACTCGTAAACTTGGCTAATGCAGGTTGAGCTGCGCGCTCATCCATTCGGTTTAGTTAATTAATAATCTCTTAAAATTCTATGAAATATATGTCGGTATGAATTTAGTAAAATTTGTGCGAGTTTGGAAAAATAGTCACCGTACGACATAAATCTACTGTTAGAAGACACTTTGCTGGCACATTGTTATGGCATGTTGGCCACACGCTAGTAAAACTGTTGATACGCACGATACGCGAATAATGGCCATCGATGTCGTCCGCGTCGCCGCGCTCCGCACCGATGGACGGGCCGCGGCCACGAAGCGTATGGATATTGTGTGTACGATGGTAATTTACAATGGGCAATGGCACTAATTAAAATAACAGTATTGGCCGTGCGCGCGCGCGCGCATGTGTGCGCACTCGAGCGGCCCGGCCGCGCTGAAGAAGCGGCCGCCGCGCGAGCCGGTGTCAATAACCAAGAGCAGCGCGCGCCAGCAGGACGGCAGCCCGGCAGCGGGCACCGCACGCAACACGCAGCCAGCGGTCAGTCGAGCAAACGACCGGCGGGCAACCGAGATGGATGCCAGACCGTCAATGCGCAATTACACGTGTTGAATTAGCGTCTGCGTAATTCAATCATTTCGCACTACGCCACACAAAACGACCAATTTACCATATGCATATCATAAACTTTTCAATCAAACAAAAATAAAAATTTCATTTAAAACATTTTTAAACACAGATTTATTTTGAACATAAATACTTGATGCTCAGAAGTTGTCTGGGCCGGTTGTAAGAAGAATTTGTGAGGCACAGTTTGTCGATGGAATGTTGTGTATCTGGGTCATCATGGTTGCAAGTGATGCGCTCATGGTCTTCTTTTTTTCTTCGTTTTGAGAGCCCTCCAAGGGTTTGAAACGAAATAAAAGCATGTAGAATAAATACGCTTATTGATATTCACATCAAGAAGTGCTTCGTGTGACTTCTTGTACTTGTTGTTGGCTGTAAACTACTTGTAAACTACTCCTACGTCAATTACAAGTCTATACGCAGGCGCAACAATACGTGTATGAACTTATGTAAATACACTGACCGGAAAACGCACAATGCATAATAATACTCGACAAGTATAAAGTGTTGTCGATGGTCATTGGAATTCAAAGTGTTTTTACAAGCTGCAAATTGAGAATTTATTTATTCACGTCTAAATGATTGTAGGTATTAGGTACAGTTGCAAAAAGTTGCAGTGGATTTAATTTACAAATAAGATTCAGTTATTTCAGCACTTTTTCCTGAAGTTTTTGTATTTCTAAGCTTGTAAGATGTAATTCAGTTAAAGTGTTTGCATTCCGTGAGATTTCCACGCGTTTTCGCACGCAAATCGTGAACAACAATGAATGAGAAAATGCTTGCAGCTCGTAACACTTCCAAACGTGTCAGAACAAGTGCAACCAAAAGGTAGCCATTAAAAATAATGATATATCATAAAAATCTAGTTTACAACGTTTGCAAAGCTTCACTAACAATTTGCTACATTTTAAGTGTTCTTGTTTTGTTTTTGGTTTGTTAATTTTTACTTTGTTTGCAGGGCAAAACGCAGAAGATGTGGATCAACGTGCGCCGTCACAGGCGTATCAATTTTCAGCAGGTTGCATCTTTCATATGCATATTTTTAACGGTAAGTAAAATTTAATTTTTGACTTTTAGAGGTTTTCACTTGATAAAATTTTATAATTCGGCTATAATATAAAAATGAATCGCAAATTTTGTTTGTACACGCATAACTCAACAACGCTTAGACCAATTTGGCTAATTATTTTTTTTAAATGTTCGTTAAAGTCCAAGGATGGTTTTTATGGCAAGAAAAATTCGAATAATTGCCGGGAAAACCCTGTAAACAGCCCTTTTCTATAAGATAAAAGTTGGTATTGAGATTCAATCATAGTTATAGTTAAATAGTTGAATCCGAGATGGCGCGTTGATGTGTATTATTAGCTATTGGGGATATATTAAATGCACTTTAGTTTAAATACAATCCACTTGAACAGCCGCACTTAAGTTTTCATACTTTGCACTAAGAAATTCATATTATGCACTATAGATTGTATAACTTATATTTTAACACAATGCACTTATATATTCAGGTTTAAGCTTAAATTTGTTTTGAATCAACTTTTTAAATTGAAACTTTATAATTTGTGGTGGTTAGGTAGGCTACCTTGTCTTGTATTATTTGTGGGGCGGTCGGGGGGTTGGGGTGGTGGTTAGGTAGACTACCTTGTTTGGTATTATTTGTGGGGCGGTGGGGGTGGGGAGGGTGATAGAAGGGGCCGGTAAAGAGTACGGCACGTACTTAATACTGCAAGTTTTATAAGACATATAATTTACCGAACTTTATTTTTTCTTTGGGAGATAGATCATTGTTAATACAATTGAATCAAGAGGAAATATATGGCGATGGTACTTTTGATAAAGTGCCTAAAATATTTTATCAACTGTATACGTGGCACGCTAAAGTAAACAATTCTTATCCGCCATGCATATATTTCCTACTGCAGAGGAAGAATGCAAGCACGTATAGGAGGATGTTTGACATTTTGCAGTTTTGCAGTTGACTAATGCATAGTGGCGCGCTCTATTGGCGAATGATTGGTTAAGAATACGGCACGTACTTAGTACTGCCAGTTTTATAAGTGCAAAGTATTAATTTCATAGTGAAAAGCATTTTATTCAAGTGGAATTATTTTTTCAAAGTGCAAATATTTATTTTTAAGTTCAGTTCTGTATTTTTAAGTGCAAGCATTAATTATAAGTGCATTTAATGAATTGACAAGTTAAAAATCGAAAAAATAAAGTTCGTTTAATTACATGCCTTAGCTATTCTTTATATAATCAATTTTTTTAAATAAAATTGCAAATCTTATTGATAGAATTGACACATACTATGTTTAGAACAAGAAAGTAAAAACAAATTACATCTTTATTAAACACTACCAGGACGAATTCGCGGGCAAAAACTAGTTTATTAATAAAAAACGGGTATTTAGGGATTTCATCATCACGCATATTCATCAGCCCTAAAAACCCATATTTTATTGATAAAATTTACTTTGTTATAAATTGCGTATAGGAGTGTAAGCGACGAACCCAGAAAAAAGCATTCAAAACCTTAAAACAAAGAAAAAAATCCAATTCAATGCAAAACGTCGAAGCGCATTTCGCAAACATTGTATGTTGATGCGTCGTCATTGTCATTACGGCGGCGTCTGCGATTTGTACGCGTCTTTTGATCGCGGCACGCGGCGCTCTTCATGTCCATATAAAACGATCGGCCGGTCGCGACAAGCACCGAGGAAGTATTTATGTAACGATCGCTGGCGACCAGCTCGCGACGACAATTTACGAACGAAACTCGCCCGTTAAACAAAAAGCACATTTTCTCTCCTTCATTCACGCAGCAAAAACAATACGCAGAAAAAAATAACCGTAAACTCTTCGAAAGCTCTTCGCAAAGAAAGCTCGTAAAAAACGCACAAAAATCACCCAAAGAAATGATTATAAGCATGTACGAGTACTTCAACGCGCGCAGTGAATGCATATCGAAAGCTCATAAAATATGCCCGCTTGCATCATCGTGGCGGCGCGTGGAAATACGGACCCGCAGGACTCGAGGCGCGTCCTCCGAGTTCGGCATCCCAAAAGCGACGATGCTGTACGCACACCCATTTTCTTAGATTATTAATCAAAACCGGAATCGTTGCCGACGCATCGTGCCGGCGAGTCGATTCGAAAATATCTCGATGCGTGCTTATGTTTTATGCGCTTTTGGCTTTTATTAAAACCCAAACGCGCACGATAATTTTATTGAATTAAATCCCCATGCCATACCAGCATCAGCAGCTTTCGAACGCACTAGTGTAATACACTAGACGCGTGCCTTATAAACTGCTAACGATTTAATCGTTCCGCACTCCTGAACGCAGCTTCGTCGTTTATATCGAATTAAAATTTTAATCGTTTTAATCTGGATGCCAGTCGTTTGCTGATTGAATTAAATTTCGTTTTAATTATCACAGGAGTAGCCTTATAGTGATTAAGGTGCGTGGGTGACTTTTACGAGCTTTAAATTTATTAATTAAACATGTGGAACAAAACAAGAATTAAAGTGTATACACTGCGACACTGAAACACACTTCAAACATTGATTACGTACATATGATTAAGTATACTTACGTAATTAACACAGTGGCTCATTATGCTGCCGCCGCGCAGTCTAGCCGCACCGCCGCACACATCCTGTCAGTGATCGCGAGCTCGCGCACACACCGCGCCCGCCATGTACGTGCACGTGTACAGTTATCCTGGCGCGGAATGTGTGCGCGCCCGCGTTTTGTCGGGCCGGTGCTGTTGTTTGCTCCACAATAAACAAGAACGTGGCGTCGCGAGTTAAAGGTTATCTGCGCGCTGCTCGCCGCTTGCCTTTCGATCGTAACTCGTTGGTAAAGTGCTGAGCCAGCGGCGGTCTCGGCGCGCACTCGTGTAAGAAGCGCATAAGCAAATCACTCCAATTATATGATCCTTCTTTGAGGCGCGGTGTTGTTCCATTCAGTTCACTGGTTGATCATTCAGATTCATTCACGTCATTGTGATACATATAGTATTTTTATACATTGTGTTTGGTTTATGGTAAGTTATATATTTTCAGTCTGTAGGCAACCACACATACTTGACATTGATCTTTAAAATAACTGTTCGGGCCTAAAATAAACTTTATCTATACACTAATAAACTAATTGTAGTTTTTACTTTCTTGTTAAACAATTAATTTGTGCCGATTTCGTAGGAATTCCAATTTTATTGCAGAAAAATGAAAATGCACACAATGTACGTTAGCGCCATCTGAGATTTAATTGATAAACTATAACTATGATTGAATCTTCCAGCCCATCTTGAGTTATAAATGCGGCAACTAACACAACATTGTTTTAATATACATTTTAAACATTTTTGTACCTTTAAAAATTAAATATCTGTTGGTTTTTTTAATAGGGTGCCGCTCCAAACACTTCATAAATTTAATGACTTGATTTGTCTTGTTAGCTTCGTTTTATGAATTTAATTTCGGACCGATTTCGTTTTATTTCGTCTTAAATTTCGAGCATTAAACACACGTTTGTTTTTATGAATCAACGCTCCAGCATCGTATTGCAGTCCATAAAAATCCACCGAAATTTATGATCACTTTAATCCTGACACCTGTTTTTTGCTGCACCTCATAATAAATCTTCTGCCACACGAATGCAAAACAAAACAACGAAGCGTGTCGTGTAGCGACAGCCGGACGTTCGCAGAGCTGACGTAAATCTCGGCCAACAAGTAAACAATAATATAAACGTAGACAGTAATATAATAATAGCCAGCGTGTTGAAACGGTAAAAATGAGACATAAACTTTACGACACGCAAGCTAATTTCCCATGCGGAGTGGAAGACTCTCAGCGGCGGCGCAGTCTACTCAACTAACTTACTGTGTGTTAAATGCGTCTAATGTGCGTTTGTGATTGTGAATAATGGTTTTCAATTTACGTTCGTCGGCTTCCCACATTCATCAAAACTAATTGTGGCCAAAACGCGACGATTTACGATTCTATCTGTGGAGTAAATTATATTAAGTAGGGTTGCCAGATTTTTAGAAATATTTCAAGTTTTTTTGCAAATTTCATTCAAGTAAATAGATCTTGATTCCATTCATTAAATTACAAACGTTCATTCCTTATTTTACATCCTTCAAGGTTGAATTTCACTACCAAACTTTACATTATGCTGAAAGTTGCCTGAAAATTCCAATAAAATCAATAATCGGTTGAATTTGGCGTTTTGTAGTCAATTAAACAACAAATTTGTAATCTATAATATAAAAATGGATCGGAAAATCTGTTGGAAAGCGCATAACTCAACAACGCCTAGACCAATTTGGACAATTCTTTTTTTTAAATGTTCGTTTAAGTCCAAGGATGGTTTTTATGGCGAGAAAAATTCAAATAACAGCCGGGAAAAACCTAAAGACAGCCCTTTTCAATAAGATAACAGTTGGCATTGAAATTCAATCATAGTTATAGTTAAATAGTTGAATCCGAGATGGCGCGCTGAGGTGCATTATTAGCAATTCTTTATATAATTAATTTCTTTAAAATAAAATTGCGAATCTTATTGATAGAATTGACACATACTATGCCTAGAACAAGAGAGTAAAAATGAATTACATTTTTATTAAACACTACCAGAACAAAGTTACGGGTTAAAGCTAGTATTTCATACATTTATTAAAGAAAAATAAAGAAATCGAATCTGGTAACCCTATTATATAAGTTATATCATATTTATACGTTAATTAACATACATTATACGAGTGTGGGCAAAGTTAACAGTCGTACAATACAAACGTCGACATTAAATACATTAAACTATGATTAGAATTAGAACAAGAGCACAAAGCACACTTATTGGGTGGCGGCGAAGATAAACACAAACCGATTGCGTATAAACATTTTTACGATGAAGAGATCTCGACTAGTTGTACTGTGTGTGGTTGTCATGTTACGCCCAAAGTCCTCCGCCAACATTTTTTAATGATCTATTTCTTTCGCCTCGAACGCTCGTCGCATCGCGCGTTGAATTGAATTGAATTGAATCGCACACAAGACCGAGATTGATAACATAATAAACTCGCCGGCGATGTCGTAATTCAATGCTCAAATTAAATGAAGAATTCAATTTATCAACGCGCCGCGATGGATCGACGAGCGGGAACAAGAGCCACGGCATGTTACTTGTATTTGCTAGCATACGCTTTCGGGGAGATAATCGGTGGAAAAACAGCACACACCAGAGCAGCAAGCAACTAAGTAGTTTATGGTGTGCTTGTAGACGAGTTTATCAAGATGTGATGCTTTGTTGTGTTTTGTTGTTTGCTGCTTAACGTTTAGTGAATCGGATCAGGCGAGTGCTGTGTGCCTGACGAGGAAATTAAGCCGGATCAGATTACGTGCATGTTGTTTGCGTTTTATTGATTAGTATCGAACACATTAACTTTATAATGAATAAATAACTCTCATAAGACTTAAATTGGCAGCGGATTAATCCAAACTAATACTATAAATGTGAGATTTACTTTATTTATTTATATGTGACGCTTTCAAGCAAAAACCGTTGAACTAATTTTAATAAATTTTGGTTTAGAAATAGTTTTTACCAAAGAAAATAACATAGGGTATTTTTTATAACAAATAGCTGAAAGGGTGTATGTAAAATAAGGATTAAAAGTTGATTTTTAGATAAAATTGATGTAATTTCGATCAAAATGGCTTTTGTCCCGGTAGTGTTTAATAAAAATGTAATTCGGTTTTACTCTTTTGTTCAAGACATAGTATGTGGCAATTCTATCAATGAGATTTGCTATTTTATTTTAAAGAAATTAATTATATAAAGTATTGCTAATAATGCACTTCAGCGCACCATCTCGTATTCAACTATTTAACTATAACTATGATTGAATCTCAATGCCAACTTTTATCTTATTGAAAAGGGCTGTCATTAGGGTTTTCCCGGCAATTATTCGAATTTTTCTCGCCGTAAAAACCATCCTTGGACTTTAACAAACATTTAAAAAAAAGAATCGGCCAAATTGGTTTTGTCGTTATTGAGTTATGCGCACACTAACAGATTTTGCGATTCATTTTTATATTATAGATTGATTTTGCAAATTATAGGTACAAGAAAATGAATAGTTATGGTAGTTTTTATTCAAATTTACGCGTATAAAGTCGCGGATCAAAGCAAAACTCACTATTTTTGCTCTGTATTTTTTTAAAACTTTGGTACATTTACATTAGTCAACAATTAACACATCAAACAATACAAATATTTCACCTACTTTACCAGACGTGCAAATTCTCAACAAATTCCAGCATAGCGTCCTAAATTACTTCCTTGATGACCCGACTTGCCAGCCTGCCAGCCGTTTAACAAGTCTAACAGTTCCATTACACACTTCCATGATTTGCGGAACAATCCGAACGGGTGTACGTCATTCTCGTGCCGACGCCGGCGTGAAACTATGCAAAACACTTCAGCGAGAGAAGAAAAAAATCACGCGTGGGAAAATCGGCAGGTCGGCCTTTCGCTTCGGTCGATACAATGTCGGTCTTGATCGTTTGTTCATGATGTTCGGATATGTTTTCCGCTTGCGTACGTGTGTATCGTGTGTGTCATTACACCGCTGTTACATATCGCATCGCGTCGATAAAACATTAGAATACGCTCATAAGACGTTTCAATATGCGAATTGGAATGAGATTCGTATGCGATTTATGTGATTGTTGTGTTTACGAGTGTTGTTTGGGCTTTCAAAGGAGGTAATGCCGCCGCGATAGGAAAAGAGGGCGCTGGTTGCTTTGTAAATATTTAGGATGAGCGGTATATTTTCGATCATTCGAAGATTTTATCGTTATTTATTTGCATACACATAAATACAAACAGTTGTACTGCTTTTTGTTTTACATTAATTACATTGTGATGAGTCGGCACTATAGTTGTCACTTGTACTTAAATTGTTACGACTTCCAAGAGATATTAAGAGAGATAAAAGGTCGCAAACTGAAAAATAATCAAACTTTATAGTTTTCTAACTTTTGCCCGCGACTTTGTCACAGTGGTGTTTAATAAAAATGTAATTCCTTTTTACTCTTTTGTTCTAGACATAGTATATGTCAATTTTATCCATAAGATTGGCAATTTTATTTTAAAGAAATTAATTATATAAGGAACTTCTAATAATGCACTTCAGCGTGCCATCTCGGATTCAACTATTTAACTATATCTATGATTGAAACTCAATGCCAACTTTTATCCTATAGAAAAGGCCTGTCTTTAGGGTTTTCCCAGAAATTATTCTAATTTTTCTCGGCGTAAAAACCATGCTTGGACTTTAACAAACATTTAAAAAAGAATTGGCCCAATTGGTCTAGGTGTTGTTGAGTTATACGCTTACCAACAGATTTTTGCTTCAATTGTACTCATTTTGGTTTATTGGTGTTTAAAAGGAACGTCACACACGAATAGCCTGCTTTTATCAACTAAAAAGATAATTTTGGAATTGCATTTATAAGCTATTCACTATATATATTTCACTTTTAAAGTAGTTTCATTTGAAGCAAGCCAATTGTCGTTGCCTATTGGGATATGAAAATAACGTCGTGCGCGCAAATTCATAAATTGCATTTTTTTGGCGATTAAAATATCATCATCCCATGGTATATCATAAAATGTTGCATCCTGTATTTTCTCACTCTGTAAAAATATAATCATTACTTAAGTTATAACGATTTTAATTGAATTATTTACAATATTTTCCAATTTTGAGGATACGAAACATCCAGCTACACCCACCATACTATACATGCACATCAAAGCCAACATTACAGCTTGAAACTCCTAAAATATGCCAATTAATAAAAAATTCAATTATTATTTAATACTTGCATTTATCAAAGATATTAATATCAGTCCCCAAGTTGCCGTACCCACCAGAACAATGAAAAATATTGGAATTTTAACCAATTGAGAGAAACGTTTCCAATTTCTAAAAACATTTTTTTATTAGAAATTCAATTACTAGAATTTTTTATAATACGAGGTGCTAAATACATGATGATCTACAATCGTCGCAAAACTTTCATGACGCATTTTAATGTTTTTTTCATCTTTCAACTTTCCTAGATTGCTTAATATCATTTTACAGTTAAGTTCGGCATATATCACCAATGTGGTATAAATGCCAGACATGCACCAGATTACCATGCTGAAGTAACACACTTCAATTTGGAATATAACATTACAAATCAGTATTATATGTTTGTCCAAATTTATAAAATAGTACTAAAAATAATTAGAGATAGAAAAAAAACTAAAATAATATTTATTCTCGTACATATGGAAAGAAAACCGTGTCCTCATAATATGTGGAAATTGGTAATGTAACAATGTACAACATCCAAAAAGTCAAGACTAGAGATATTCCAACAAATACAAGTCGATTTATCGGCTCTAGAGTTTTTCTAAGGGCGATATCAGTTACTTTAACAAACTGTGATTTTGAGACGATATCAAGTAATACAAGACCCTCATTTTTACGGCGTTTTAACAGTGTTCCAGTAACGAGTCCAAGGGTAAAAAATAAGATGACTGTTAAAGGCATTAAATATTCGTTGAAGTTTCTTCCTTCCATTACTATTATGTGTCAGAAATATAAATATAATAAATCAGTCGGTATAAAATGCAACATTTTGTATCATACCTATTATTTGATAGAGATATCCACACATTCCAATCGACATTATAATTGGGAGAGGATAATGTAATATATTTAACACAAATACGAAGCGTTTGTCATCAGACCAGAAAAAATGGCGAAGTATGGCGATGGAAATGGCAAAATCTTCCATGCGCATATTTTTGTTATTAATGTGAACTTTGTCAGTGTTTAAATATTTTTTAATGTGCTCCATTGTGAAGTTCAATATAGTTTGATATTTGATATTGGAATGAAATTGTTACCACTCTTAGTGGTATAGATATATCGTTTTTGTGCCCTGACCAAGGTGAGTAAATACGATGATGATATGAAAATTACAAAACACACATTACTTATATATTATTCATACATGAAAAACGTATGTGTCGCTAATAATTTATATTCGGAAATTAAAAAATGCTTAATAAAATATCATCAACTCAGTTTTTTTTTTATTTCTTGAAAATAATTTAATTTACATCAGTTAAACATCATTCAAATGTATCAATAATTATTTTAATTTAAATCTGCTTTTCTCATTCTTAAAAATAATGTTAAAATTGTATAACTCATCTTAACCATCTAAAAATATACTTAAAAAGGAGTTAAAATTGAATGAATTTTTGTACGGCTGTTTTACCTTCAAAATATATTCATTTGAAACCACTGCACTATCCCCGATGGGAATTTCAAAATAAATCCTGGTACGCATATTCATAAACTGCATTTTCTTAGCAAGAGCCACGTCACCGTCCCATGGAATCGCGTAGAAAGTTGCATTATGCAATTTAGCACTCTGCAAAAACTCTATTACAATATAAAATAACATTTGATTTATTACACGTACAATATCTTCCAGTTTTGATGATACCACACAACCTGCAGTAGTCATTGCAATAAATACTATCGTAGTAGCAAACAATAAAACTTGAAAATCCTAAAATCAACCATAAATTTATAAAAAATATTTATTTTTTCTTGTAAACTTACGATTACTATTGTAATTGCCAATAATCCAAATGTTCCTGTTCCGATAAATACTATAGCAAATAGTGGTCCTTTACTTAAGTCACATAAACTCTTCCAAAATCTAAAATTGATTAAAAAGAAGAACTTCTACTATAAAGCAAAATAATTGACATACAAGCAAATATGCAAATGATGTTTAACGATAAGCGAAAAACATTTATGACGTTCAGTTAGGTCTTCTTCATTTTGCAATCGTTCTAATGACCCCAGTATTGTATCGCAGTTAAATTCAAAATATGCGGTCAATGAGATATACAATGCTATAAAACACCAAATCATCATACAGAAGAAACACATTTCGATGTGGAATAAAATATTTAGGATGATGTTATAGTTTCCCAAATTTAAAAAGTAATACTAAAATAATTATCATTACTTATTTATAACAACGTATTACTACTCAAATACAAAAGGGAAAAAGTATGACTCCTTAAAAAATCCAATCAACGGTAGAGTCAAAATTTCCAACAACCAAAACACAGCAACAAGCAGCATCACAGAGATAATTATTTGATTTATCGGCAAAATAATCTCCCTTAACGTGATATTATGATCATTGGTAAATTCTGACATGTTGATTATGTCGAGTAAATTTTGACCAGCCTTTTTTCGACGTTTCAAACATATTGCTGTGAATGCACCAAGTAACATTATAAGCGCAAATGTTAAGTGGGCTACATATTCGCTGAATGTTGTGTCTTCAATTACTAAAACAAAGGAAACAAAATAAAATGATAATTACCAGTATTAAATCTAAACTTACGTATTAATTTATAGAGATGTCCTGACATGCCAACCAACATTATAATTGGCAGCGGGTAGTACATTAGGAATAAAACAGGCGCAAAACGTTTGTTATCCGACCAGAAAATGTGACGTAATATTGCAAACCCGACTGCAATCTCTTCGATTTGCAAATGTTGATTTGTTTTGATAGCATCAGCACGAATGTAGTTTTCTATACATTCCATCATAGTGACTATCACTGAACTAATGAAATAGTTACAATTTTACTTCTACATTGATTTTTGTATTATAGGGATAAATTAATAGTTAATGACGAGCATTAGAGTAAACATTGTGAGAGTTATTAATACTTTCTTTTGTACGTAATAAGTGAGATGTTTTATTTATCACATAATGTCCAATATGTTGATTACATAGACACTTTTATAGAATATTAAGGATCAAGGGGCTAAACGCAGACTTTTCTCACGAGATTGATTGAGAAGGAGCGTAGCAAGCGTTTAATCAATCGAGTGTTTAATAACTTTTCTATTTCCACTTTATTTCCACGTTTTTGTATTTTATATCTTTGATAGTTTTGTGCTGCACCGTAGGCTATTGCGCAGGCGCAAGCACCCTGTGACTAAAGCCCGTGGCTAAAGTACTTTAGTCACAGCTTTGGTCGTCCATAATTAAAGTACTACCACTTTCTGTGTCTAAAAACGGTGGAAAAACTGACGTTTTAAAGGTGAAAGTTGAATAAATATTTTAATATAGATGGCGTTGTATTCGCTTAATTCAAAATACCATTGATGTTATTTCCGTGAAAAGATTATTTCTAACCTCCAACGACTTTATTTGTTCAAAGTGTGAACAACTCCTACACGACCGACACTCTTGTATACGACTTGGTGCTGAAGACGATGGCCGATTGCGCACAGTAGGCGGTCGTTGCGCATTGTCTACGCATAGCAATTTGAACTTTAACTTTGCTCTTAACTCAACTATAACCAAACAATTTCTAACAATAGGTTTACACGGGGATATGTTACTTAATTTATAGGTTAGATAGTTTTGCATCTAGTACAATGCTTCATAAAGTATAGTATCGTATTCGTGCATTAGAAGGTTATTAATGGCATGACGAATATATTATTAAAATATTATATTTTAAAGTAATAAATCTATCAAATTAAGGAATCCGATGTTGGAAACCGATTGAATGCTCATCAATATTTCATATCTTAATACATTATTGCTTAACTTAAGTCAACTTAAATCAACTCGAGTTAAATCAACGATAAGCTCGAAAGCGTTTCATTAAAACAAACTCCAAGCGAGAGAATGAAAAAATAAATTTCACGTAATTTATGACCAGGATGTAATCTACGGTTACTGATTAAAAATTCATGTCCATTCAATGGTCGCCCCAGTCGCGATTGCCATCATCGTGACACGCAAACATATCGGCACTCACAAAACCGCCAAGAAGTCACAATGATCAAGTTTGCATCACAGATTGTGACATTAATATGTCCATGGTTTTTTTCAATTCATTTGAATAAAAATTACGTTTTTTGATTGAAACATCGCAGGTTTGTGGGAATTGTCGATCATTTTCGAACAAAGATTGATGAAGAACCGCCAGGTTTAGTAAAAGGTTAATAGAAACGTTGGCGCGGTGTAATATGATAATACAATCGGACAGATCAAAAGTTAATTAAGGTGCAAATGATATGCAGCGCCGCATTGGACCTCGGAGACGGGCTGGAGCTGAACAATAAGTGTTTTATCAAATAAGTGTCTGATACGTGCACGATAATATGGAGATTGGTGTCGTAAACGTTAAATTGGCAAATGTAATTGGTTTCTTTCGGATTGTTTGTAGGTTATTTGTTTGTAGACACATTATTTAAGGTTTGTCACAGCGGGATGAATTTCATTTGAATAAATTATGAAAATAAATAAATTTTATCAGTAATTGGCAGATCTGGATGATAGAAACTTTAACTGTAGTAAGTCAATCAAAAACCAACGGATTGTATTGTAAGATAGCTTATATTCCGCCATTTTAATAGCTCTTGAAATCAGATGAAACTTATGACTAAAATTGGATTGGATTTAATGAGAAATAATTTGTAATGCATGAGTGTACAGATGAAATTGCAAGGTGTGTTCATCACTAATTAGATTTTTAGCATGACGAACTATTTTAATGTCATAATTGTTGGCGTAATTAAACGCTGTGCGGTTTACCATTATAACATGGTTCAATGCACATCATGAATGCAAGCACTTACCGGTAACTTAAGCCTTAAATACGCGTTGGTGAAAACGTGTTTATGATACTTGTCAAAAAGTTCTCGTTATGGATATGGATAGAGATGAGGTGGAGCAAACATGAGTATGCGAAAATATCAATGAGGAATTACTGTTGAAAGGCGCACGCCGAGTGCAATGCAATTTGCCGAACAAACTTATTGGATGATCGTACCTATAACTTCATTACCTCATTGTGAAGGAGATTAATAAATAAGTTATTTATCCGCAGCGAGCAGCCGATGTAATTAACTTTGCTTGGTCGGTGAACTTGCAAATTTGCAAACTAGGAGAGGCTAACTGCGAGCAATTAATCATTGTGGGATGCTTTTTTCTTCTCTGGCACCATGAAATGATTGAGAAGAGAAAAACAGTGGTAATTCTAAGATAAATACGTGCTACTTCAGATTAGTCATGACTTTATCTACACATTTATCGATTATCTGTTGAAAAAATGTTCAAAACGCAAACAATTCGGAAGGTTATAATTGAATTAACGGCTACTTTCCGTTATATTTGTAGTTGGGTGACAAACTGACTGACAAAATTACGATGATGTTTGTACAATGAACAAAACGTAAAATTTCGTGGAAAAAGTTGTGAAATTTAACATTTTAAGAACTTACCGATAATTGTTCTCAAAATAGAATTAGTAAATGTCAATAAGAAGAAAAATGCATTGAAATTATGGCATCTACAGTCATAAACCAATTTTTTTACAAATTTGCAGGAATGAAATTTATCCATACCAGGAAGCTTAAAGAATTCCTCAACATTGTCTTGTATTAAAACCGCTGGGATTTATATGGTACTCCTTCATTTGGAGTAGTTTATTACCAATTTCTAACACAGCACACCTTTGGTGTTCATTGACAAACAAATGAACGTCGGGAAGTTTGGTTAATGGTCAAATGAAACCCACTTTGCACTTCGGATGCACCGCGCGACGATATGGGCATTATATAGCTATATAATTGTGAAATCTTTCACATTCTCGAGGTTACCGTTAGACATGTTAGTCGCGTCCGTCGCGCCTGTTGTTTGCTCATTTGACCGATGACCCGTCGAGCGCCCATTTTGTCCTCGTCGCCCTCTAAATGTCCCGAAAAGCCACCGGCAAAGATTTCATTAATTTCCTCCTCGAGAACCAACCTAACAGTATAATGTCCTAACAATACTATCTAGAATATTAGAAATAAATTCTACTGAATTCTACTGGCGTCTATGTGACCGTTCTAGGGTTAATAGGAATTTATTAAACTAAACATCCACGCATAGAAGAGGCGCGTGAAGCTCTCCGATGACGGTCGCCGGTCAAACACTGAGGAGAACGCTACGGGCATCGCGACTTGAAAAACGTAAATATAATTTATGTGCGCTTTTAAATTCTCACGTGGAGCCGCGTCCACTTTACTTTATGTGAACGTTACGACGCGCTGCGAGGAAAATGCGTGTATTAGGCGGACGCGGACGTGCGCCGCGAGAGAACGTAATGAACATGTAATTTACGGTCGTTGTCATTTTGTCAAAAAGTTTAATGTGCACGCTCGGACTCGGCTAATTTGAGAATATTAAATGCGATGCGTGAGACACTTCATGGGAGCCCGAGCGTGCGCGCTGTGCATGAATAGGCGAATTCGTTTGTTAAAAAATGTCCAATTCTTGGGCCAAAAAATTGCTCATTGCGAGTTTACTCTCGACGTGGAGGAGTGTTCAACTCGACGGATGGGTAACGTGTAATTTAAAGAGCATTAATGATGCTCTATTTTATTATAACATCACGAACTACCTTCTTTTCTAATTAAACAAATAAACCATTTAAAAAAGTTGGAACTTTTATTTACACACCAGAATATAGCAAAAAGGTAAATTTTATTTGTAACTAGCTTTTACCTGCGACTTCGTCCCGGTAGTGGTTAATAAAAATGTAATTCATTTTTACTTTCTTGTTCTAGACATAGTACGTGTCAACTCTATCAATAAGATTCGCAATTTTATTTTAAAGAAATTATGCATATAAAGAACTAGCTTTAACCCTTGGCTTCGCTCGCGAATATCTAAAATAATGAAGTTGCTTCCGTACGCGTCTGTAGTCACAGGAGAAGTAACAATGAAGTAGAATGGCGGGAAGTTTAAAATGGCTGAAAGTATAGTCTATGGAAGTATCGTGTACAGTCTTCATAGTGTAGTCAATTGGATTTGATGTTGACGTAGCTGTCGGTAATACAGTGTGATGATACAGTGTGATGGTACTATAGTACTTAGGTTTGAGCTTCATTGCTGGAATGCTAGATGGCGTTAAAGTAGTCAAATAGCCAGATGCAGAGGTATTATTGGCTAAACAATTTTTTTATTTTATTTTAAATATAATTTTTTTTATTAAATAAAAAGTAGCCTATAACCATTCGGGGACCACTAAGAATATGTGTACAAATTTTCATGATGATCGGTTAAGTAGTTTTTGCGTGAAAGTGTAACAAACATCAGGACTTTCGCATTTATAATATTAGTAGGGATTGCAAATAATGCACTTCAGCGCGCCATCTCGGATTCAACTATTTAACTATAACTATGATTGAATTTCAATGCCATCTTTTATCCTATAAAAAGGGCTATCTTTAGGGTTTTCCCGGCCATTATTCGATTATTTTTGCTGTAAAAACCATCCTTGGACTTTAACGAACATTTCAAAAAATGGCCAAATTGGCCTAGGCGTTGTTGAGTTATGCGCTTATCAACAGAGTTTGCGATTTATTTTTTTATTGTAGGTACAAAAATAAAGTTTTTCCTTCATTTTTGTGTTTATTTTGACTTTGAAAATTTAAACTTTGATATTTTGTTCCATTAAGAATCACCACAATTGATGAACTTTATTGACAAACTTCATCTAGTTATAACATCAAATTTGGACTCGGAGGTAAAAAAAAAGCGCGCTCCCAAGCAAGGCCAATGTCCATGGGCCAGTGGCCTCTCTGTCGCGTAGTTTGCGCGGCTTGTTCAATGACAGGCACATGTCGAATTATTAATTTCTCGTACACGCTCATATGCACACGCCGACCGACCACGATCGAAGGAGCAAAGAGCAAAAACGAAACACGCTCGTATTCGTAATCGAACGTGCGCGGATCGCACACTCTTTTATTATTAATAATAATAACAACGCGGCGAGCGGCGCGCGAGACTGCTTGGCGGCTTTGTGTGCACGAATCATTGAATCATTAAGTTTTTGAGGCTGCGCTCGTAAATCTCGTTCTCTTAAATGTTAGATTTAATGAAATGTGAGCTTAAGTAGAGATTACCCGGAGTGGATTTCAATTAAACTTTTGAACTTGAAAATTGCCACATTTATTACAGATTTGATCATCAACTAACATACTATCCCAACAAATAAAAGTTAAACGTGAATTTAAAAATTCTTATTTATTTATTAAATTACCAATTCTGTAAATTTTAAAATTTGATTTGGTTTCTCATTGCAGATATTAAATATAAACTTGGTGTACGCGGAAATATGGCCGATGGAGCGACCAACCGGCATGCCGTCAATTCAATCCCTAGAGGTAATGTGCGGTAAGGATCACATGGACGTCCACGTGTCGTTTTCGCAGCCCTTCGACGGTATTGTAAGCTCGAAGGGACAACATGGCGACCCGCGTTGTGTGTACGTACCGCCTTCAACAGGACAAACGTTTTTCTCGTTCCGCATCGCGTACGCGCGCTGCGGCACTAAACCCGACCTAAACGGCCAATTCTATGAAAACACCGTCGTCGTGCAGTACGACAAGGACCTGCTCGAGGTGTGGGACGAAGCGAAACGTCTCCGCTGTGAGTGGTTCAACGACTACGAGAAGACTGCCACCAAGCCGCCGATGGTCATCGCCGATCTGGACGTCATTCAGTTGGATTTCAGAGGTAAACTGCAACTAAGTGATATTTTATAGGTTGTTGCTCATTGTTTGTTGGTTGATAGGAGACAATGTTGATTGCTGGATGGAGATCCAACACGGCAAGGGCCCGTGGGCACCACCAGTGAGCGGAATCGTGCCGCTTGGTTCGACGTTGACGCTCGTCGTTGCCATCAACGATTACAGAGGTAACACGCTATCATTTATTAATTTTTACTACTTCCAGGCATTGTGATTAGTTTACGTTATAAGATATAACAAATATGCTTGGTTTATCCACGTAGGTGAATTTGACATGCGGGTGAAGTCCTGCGTAGCATCTGATGGCGGTGGCCACGTCATTCAACTCTCTGATGAATCTGGATGCGTTTTGCGACCGAAAATGATCAGCCGCTTCCTCAAGGCGAAGGGCGCCGACGAGCGCGCGTCTGTCATAACCTACGCCTTCTTCCACGCCTTCAAATTCCCAGACGCGCTAAGTGTGCATATTAAATGCAAGGTGGAAATCTGTCGTCATGGTTGTCTGGATCACTGCCAACAGCAACCAGAAAGCAATTCACACGTTGAAGTAGAACACCAATACGGTGGTATTCCATTAGAGAGAAAAGACGATGGAATATTATCCACATCTGCGAAGAAAGCTTCTTTGGTTGGTACGCAACCTGCCGCAAGTGCCCAATCCTCCGAATTACACGACGATATTATCTATGATGATATTATACAAGAAGGTGAAGGCGGTACCAGCATTGGAAGTGGAATGCCTTCAATTAAGATGAGTTTGAGTAGTCACAAAACCGACGAGGAATCCAAAACACCACCACCACCAGTAATGGTTCAGGAAGAAACTGAGAGTCCAGTAAATGTTGCAACTGTAGACAATCTTGGTATTCAAACAGCCAGTTTGGAAGAACTTGCGGCAAACCTCGCAAATATTGCCAATGTAGTAAATTCTGGAAATGGTGACGTACCTGAAGATTTAGACATTGGTTCACCATTACCCCACAAAGTAAGTTTTAAAATAAAGCATTATAAAGTGATTAAACATTGTATAATGTAATTTGTTTAAGGATGCGTATACTATGGAACAAGATAAATTCCCGCATGGGCCTCGTCACTTTGATCATGAAGAAGTAATGCCCTTAGGTGCTCCACGTTCGCTGCCCGACAACGTCCCAATAATAAACAGTCGCGAAAAACGCAATGCTTCATCTCAACCCATGTTGACTCTCACAAAACGCAAGCGTCGATCAATGGTTGTATCCGACAGAAAAGTGCGCAGTGCCGATGTTGGTGTCTCGGGTCTGTACGAAGTTATTTCCGAGGCAGACTTGGCTTTCAGTCCTGACAACAAAGCAGAAGCTGTCACCGTCTTCCAGGGCAAGATCCGCGAAGAAGTGGTTTACGGCATCTGTATGCCTGTTCCTGGCTTCAGTGTTCTTTTTGTGCTGGTAGCTGTGTCCGCAGTGGTTTCTGCTCTTGTGGCGGGCAGTTTACTCTATCGCTACCAATTGCAGCGAGAGCACATGGTCGCCCAAGCCCATGACGGTGCAATGGCAATGAGTACGCTGGCATATTGGATGGGTTTGGGCTTCCTGCGTACTCGCGACCCACCAACATGTGGCGCACATGAAACCAGCGCCGCAGCTGCTGCCGCCGCCGCTACAGAAAGGCTGAACAACACGCTCAACAGCTTAAGCATGAGCAGTCTGAACAACTTGAGCAGCATGGGCGCCATGAGTCTCAACGGAAAGACTGATACTCTGCGTTCGCGTGAATGAACAAGTTGTCAAGTTGATGACTAAAGCTAATTGAATTAACATTTAACCAGAACGTTGTATAGACTTTAAATGACTTCATGAAGTGCAACTGCGTTAATATTCGTTTTAAGTTAAAAGGGCGTAAATGCAATAAAACTTAGCGACTAATAGAAAACTACAATAATTAACACCCCAAATAATAAAGTTTTATACTGAAATACATCTAACTAAGGAAACTAATTTAAATCAACGACGCATAGAGAATAATTTAATTGTATATACTTAAAAGTAATTATCAGACGCACAAGTTCAGAAAATATTTATGAAATATTCACCGAGATGGGCAAGCTTCAATTCAACGCCAAATATGAATGGCAAAACTATGTTGTTATTAATAAGTATGCCCTCTGGTAATTAGATTTAGCACATATAGATATAAATCACTTAAGAGTATATCGAGTCCTAATTGCGTATAGGAATGGCCAAGCACAGAGTACTTGTGCCATAACTACCCTAAAACCTACACACTAACGAACGTTATGTTCTTTTAATAACAGTTTAGACTAGAGTTAATTATTTATCAGTGTTCCAAAGGAAAAGCAACCGTTTCCATCTGAAGAAGCAAAGTTTTTGAACATGTTTATTATTTTATTGAAACGTAGGCAATATATGATATTTACTGGCGCCATATTGTAATGACGACGTCACAATCACACCTGTTAAGAACTCAAAACATATGTTACTTAATTATTTGTTGGAATATTGAAAAGAAAACACGCTTTTAATAATCGTAACGGTTTAGTATTACACACTATGATTAGACTTATTTATTTTTCGCATATTTCCGTAGGTAAGTTCAGAAGCAAGTCGCTACGAAAGTGTCTGATTTAATTATGTACAGTATTATTCCAAAACGTAATTAATTTATTGTATACAATGTTTCGAATGTGTAACGTATAGTTATCTCTAATACCAACTAAGATTTATAATAATTTTGCTCAAATGTCTTTACGCATTTCATTGAAATGATGACGCAAGTTCAACGAATGAAATATTAAGATAGGCAAAGTGTAACTTTTCGTAACGATATATATTTATATATTTTTGCACGCGTGCGTCTTTTAAGTGGCGACATTATGAGCTACATGGTGCTAATGTCAATCGCAACAGAAGTTGCGTGTGTTGGGCATTAAAATCAACAAAATATCACATTATTTCACCGAAAATATGCATGTTTATAAACGGCTCCTTGTGTCGCCACGAATAGCAGGCGTGTTTGTTAAACGTTTTGTTAAATGTCACATTTATTTTTTAAATTTTATTTGCCGATAAGTTTTGTATTTCGTACGTTAGAAGTTTATGGTCGAAGATCCGCTTCACGTTCGGACTAAACACATATTTCAGACAATTGTTTACGAGAACAAGTGGATGTGGAAGAGGTATGCATATTTTGTGCGAAATGAGTGTAAACAGATCGTCAGAAACTTAATTTAGATATGCGCAGTATTGCAACATGCGGCATTTAACGTATTTACACTATCCAATTAAATTAGGGCGCAATCAACATGAGAATAAGATGCATAATTGTGAGGCTAATTGTATGTATGTTTTGTTGTAAATAAAATGTGGGTAACGAAACATAAATCAAGATTAGTCAAAAACTCCTCATTTTCTTTCTATAATAACAAACGTAATTTGCGTTTATTTATGCTTCTGTGGTAGTTGAAGAGGTTGGTTCTCTATACATTTTAAAATGTGTTATGAAAAACAAAACAAATTTTCCAATACAGTGAGTATTTTATTCCCATTGGGTGCAAACTATGTTACTGTAATAGAAAAGTCTTTTATGCATAATTATTTATGTTATAATATGTTTCTAATTGTTATTTAATGAAGACAATCTTTAGTTTACACGCAAACAAAGAATATGAAATAATTAAATAATTTAGTAGTCAGCTATTATAAATGCCTTGCTTATGAACAAATTTACAGTCACCTCAAATTTCTACCTAGAAGAGTTTATATAAGCCATAGTGAAAAAAAATTGATTTCCACGATGCTCATATCTAGAACAAATTTTCATAACTATATGGCAGCTGAAAAGTACTTTTGGGTTACCAATAATGCGTTCAAATCTGCTTTAATTTTTTGGTCATCTACCTGCCTCATTCTGATTACAACTTTTGGTAATTTAAACTATTTATTTCTTTCTTATCGTAAGTAAATTGAAATACAAATATGTATTTTTTAACTAAATTAATTGATATTATCTAAGGTTCAGGACTAGAGTTTTCAGATATTACTCTAAATTTGTCATGGCTTATTACAATAACATTTGGTATAATAGTTATATATTCTCTAAAATCAGCAGCTAAACGTGGACAGGCTGTCTGGGATTTAATGGAACTACGGGTTTTCGTACATTTGCCTTCAAAATTATCATATATTCTTAATACTTCCAATTCATTCTATAACTTTTTCATTAGAATCGGTTTTTTGATTTTTGTTACTGCACTTATAACCAGGGAAGTAGAATATTGTGGAGAATATTCTTAAAGAAATATTTGCGGAATTTTATATCCTAGTGTATTAATGCTCAATATTTTAGTATACAAGGTTCACGGAATTAACAAAAATATAATTGCAGAATTTTTTCGTTGATTTAAGTCAACGGCCCTATCGAGAATTCTACAATTTGCTAATATTTGTGGTTTATTGGTATTTCTACGTTGCGTTAGTAACATGCTGCAGTTTCCTATATTCCTTAATTATACTCACACAAGTTAGTGTAAAAGAGTTCAAAGAAATTTTAAAACAAAGTAGTCAAACCAACAATAAAGCGATTCGACTACAGAAACTAAAAAAAGCATTCAAATTGCAATTCCATACAAAAATGTGAGTGATTGCTACTTTCACATTAAACTGCTACGTATTTTTGCATTTTGATAAATTTTAGGGCGTGGGATGTTGTTGCCGGCATGTTTAAGTGGCCATTATTAATACAGTATTTAGTCACTGGCGTAACAGTTGCTTTAATTCTAATTTCGGAATTAATTGTTTGTAACAAAAAGTTAATCGAAGCGATTTAATACAATACAGTACATTTTCAGCAATTTAATCTACCAGTAATTCCCCTTCTTCTTGGCCATATAATTGGAACGTGCATATGCGGCTTTTTCGCTGAAGAAATGATGCAATTGGTATATATTTATTAAATATTAGATTATACGCAGAACAATACCTTGTATTCACATGTTTGTAGAGCGAAGAATTCCGAAATGCAACTTTTTATGGGGTATCGTGGGATGGTGATGTGGAAAGCGCCAAATTTCTGATGTTTATGAATATTAATATGCATAACGCATTTAAACTTGCTCTTGCGGACTATGGAATTTATTCAAATGAACAAGTCCTTTTGGTAAGGTAATATAACCACAATGAAAATTTAATGCAAATTACATCAATGTTTTAGATTTTCAAAATGGCGTATACAATTGTAATGTATTATGTTAATATCACTGGTGAAGGCAATCCTAAATATTGATAAACGGATAATTATGATTAAGCGTGAACCAGGATCATCAGTCCAGAAAATTTTGCCAACACTCATCAATGCGATTTCTAACCACTAGATATGTAAACACTAAGCACAATAAAATAGTTTTAAGCACGCGAGTGGAGAGGTTGTATTGTTCAACAATAATAACGCTGTTAAGACAATGATCAACGCTTTATGTCAGGCATCTGCCTGTGGATGTCACAGTGTAGTAGGTAATACACTCTCGTATATTAACACATGTATGTAAAATCGTTGATTGGTTTACGAAAGATTAAGATGAGAATAATTACATGTTTAATATATTTAGAAACATGTCAAATTCAAAAATATGAGGGTATAGATATGATAACAGTTTGTCAAATATCTCCCTTCCGCCTTTTTGTCTTTTGAATTTCGCGGCTATGTACAAAGCGCTACAGAGCTCGTATCTGGCAAGTCTATACATGATTTGAAAGGTCTAGACATGACCTACAAAACGACGCTATGCATGATTAGTTTGGATATTGCGGTCAACAGTTATAGACGTGTAAACATGGAGTTCACTAACGCCAAAATTCGCGCTATTTTAAAGTTTTCCTTCGTTAAAGGCAAATCCGCTAGAGAAACGTTCCGTGAGATTAATGGTGTTTTGGGGGATGGTGCTCTCTCACTTCGAACCACGGAGGAATGGTTTCGACGATTCAGAGCCGGTGAAAACGACACCATGGATAAGCCAGCCGGCGGAAGACCTGTGACGACAAATACCGATAAAATCATGGAATACATCGAGTTAGACCGGCATGTGGCATCTCGTGACATCGCCCAGGAGATGGAAGTTAGTCACCAAACCATTTTAAACCATCTGCAGACGGCTGGATACAAAAAAAGCTTGATGTTTGGGTGCCGCATGATTTGACGCAAAAAAACCTTCTGGACCGAATCAACGCCTGCGATATGCTGCTGAAAACGGTCGTGGTTGAAGGCCGGTGAATCGTCCCAAACAGTGACCAAGCCGGGATTGACGACCAGGAAGGTTTTGCTGTGTGTTTGGTGGGATTGGAAGGGAATCATCCACTATGAGCTGCTCCCATATGGCCAGACGCTTAATTCTACCATCTACTGCGAACAGATGGACCGCTTGAAGCAGGCAATCGACCAGAAGCGTCCAGAATTGGCCAACAGGAAGGGTGTAGTGTTCCACCAGGACAACGCCAGACCACACACTTCGTTGATGACTCGTCAGAAGCTACGGGAGCTCGAATGGGAGGTTTTATTGCATCCACCATATAGCCCGGACATAGCGCCAAGTGATTACCACCTGTTCCTGTCCATGGCGAATGCCCTTGATTGTGTAAAGTTGAACTCAAAAGAGGCTTGTGTAAAGTGGCTGTCCGAGTTCTTCGCAAATAAGGAGGGGGGCTTCTACGAGAGAGGTATTATGAAGTTGCCGTCTAGATGGAAACAGATTATCGAACAAAACGGCGCATACTTGAACTAAATCCGATCACTGTAACACTTTTTATAAAGCATTGAATAAAGAGCAAAAAAGCGGAAGGGAGATATTTGACAATTAACGCAATTGCATTTACCGCGATTTTAATAGGTATAATAAAGGTAAACTCACTGCATATAGACATCCGGCGTTTCTAGCAATGCTGGGGGGATTAGTCAAATGACCTAGTACTGGTTTCACACGCCACCCTCGAATAGAGTGACATGTATACGCCAGCCTTCTGATCAGTGACATCACCCCTGCCTACCTTATTCCCATTCCTCGAAATGTTGCATAGCACGGTTTATAGAACAATTCGGAGGAGAATCCATTCGTTTATTTTGAAAAGGTTGGTGTTGGGCAGTCCTCAACTATCGGTCCATCCTTCCTGCATTGGTCTATTTGGCATCTAACAGTCAATTCCGAATCCACTGGTCCATTCCTTGGTTGTCCGTCCATTCTATATTTGTTCCTCATCTGATGTCTGGCTTGAAGTTTCACAACAATTTAAAAAGGTGAGTATCTTTTTCGTTCTCTTGCTCTTCTCTTTGTTTTTAACAATAATATTATCCAATTTCACAGTTGGCAGTTAGAAATTATTCGTTTTTCAATAATAAGCTGATATTCTCGATCCCAACAATCCTAAACATTAAAACAATTAATACTACTTTTATGTTATAAGTATTATAAGTATTTTTGTGATAATACTCACCAAATGATACTAGATTACACTATTAGTTAAAATGTTTTACTCTTTATTTCTTCGTTCAAGTTTGAAGATACGTCGGTAACGGCAATTTTAAAAAATGCTTCACGGACGAATTCTATTGGCTGCTGCCTGCTGGCAAAAAGTTAGCCGGTGAGGTTATGTCAAGAAATTAGCGCGAATTATGGCGCAGAGCGATCGAAGCGGTGTACACCCGGAAAATGTTAAAATTGAAGTGAATGACGCGAGGCAAAATGGCCGTTTTATATAGTTTTTCCATTGTGGAATTACAATACATTACAAGACAATTTATTTAAATTTTTAATTGACTCGTCAATTCCAAGAAGAAAAAACGTATGCGTTAAAAATACTTTTGCGAATTTTTCTTCAATCTCACGTTAAAACTTAAATCCAAGTGCAAAATCGTGATCCCCGCCGTCGAATACACCCCGGGGAGTGTTATCATCACGAATCTCGCTTTAATTCAAAAGTTACGCGAAGTGAGTGTTTCTAAGTGCATCAGCTATCTTTGCAGGAGTCTCACGACTTTGCTGCGCGGTAGCACGCAAATCTCAGGCTGCCGATCAATAGATCAACTTATAAACTATCAATATCTATATATATATTTTGGTGTGGATACGTTTTGTGGAGGTTGTGATCGAAGTGAAAACATGCGATGTACCTGAACCTCAAATTGCAACATTATTGTGGGCCTCCACGAGTCAATTACAATGCAGAACTAGGAAAATCGGGGTTAGAGACATCAATTAGGACCTTAGCTATGTGCTCAATGCATTTGTTGCAGTTGTATGTAGAGCTTCTTGAGGTTGTCAGTTTAGTGTATTAAAATAAGGAGTGTTTGTGGCTGCTTGTTAAGTAGTTTTAGCATAACAAGCGAGTATTTCATGTGTGTATTGATTGAAGAAGTTTAAGGAACAAACACCCTACAAAACACTTTTTAAAAAACAAAGAAGTGAATTATATCTGCAAAGATGCAGGTTAAAACTTTTAAATCACACTTTATTTGTTTAAAACTATAATTCAACACTAAATTTATACCAAGAGACATAATCCAAACATGAAATTATAATTGACAAACGTTTTTATCTAAGATTCTCGTTTTTAAATAACTTTTTTCTGTTACAGACTTACTTTGACACCTGATATTTCCTCTACTTTTATTGGTGGTGATAACAGTGAAAGGAGAGGGAAATTAACAATTCTGACTTCAGGTGCTTCTCAAACAAGTTAAGATATCCATACAAACGTCTTGTTTTCATTCAGGGTTGGTTAAATTTCGTTTAAACTGCAGTGAGGTGACGGGAATTGGCTCGCTTGCTGAATAATTTGATGTATTCCAGTTGATAACTTTGGATGTGATAAGAAATTCTAAATTTTGATTGCTGAGTCAGATTCAGCAGAGTCAAATACAGGTAAGAGCATATTATAAATTTTTGTTGTGTTCTAATTGGATTTGCTTTGGGATTGTGCTAGGGGAGATCATTTGCATCAATTAATGTCATTTTAGTTAATTTTACTAATATAATTAAAGAATTAAAATATAATTATGAGATAATTCTGTGTGTTACTGATAACAAATGTGAATATGTTTAATTGATGATTTGACAACATTTGAATTTGAAACTACATGTGAAGGTACTTAATATTATATTAATGTACCTACACATCACTGTAAATCTTATTGTAGAATTGCAAAAAGATCAATTTCGAATTGAAAGTGTCGAGAGGCCTACGACAATAAGTGTGACATTTTAAAATCCCAAAATTGTCTCTTTGATGAGTAATACATGTTAAGCTAGCAATGCAATTCAGTAATTGAAACACTTAGAACTTAGTAGGTAATACTCTACTATCATTAAACATCTTTACCTATTATACAGTAGAGTAAAGTCAACAAAGTAACACATAATATCATATCTATACCATCATATTTTTGAATTTGACATGTTTCTAAATATATTAAACATGTAATTATTCTCATCTTAATCTTTCGTAAACCAATCAACGATATTACCTACATCTGTTAATATACGAGTGTGTTTTGCCTACTACACTGTGACATCCACAGGCAGATGCCTGACATAAAGCGTTGATCATTGTCTTAACAGCGTTATTATTGTTGAACAATACAACCTCTCCACTCGCGTGCTTAAAACTATTTTATAGTGTTTAGTGTTTGCATATCTAGTTATAAGAAATCGCATTGATGAGTGTTGGCAAAATTTTCTGGACTAATGATCCAGGTTGACGCTTAATCATAATTATCCGTTTATCAATATTTAGGATTGCCTTCACCAGTGATATTAACATAATACATTACAATTGTATACGCCATTTTGAAAATCTAAAACATTGATGTAATTAGCATTAAATTTTAATTATGGCTATATTACTTTACCAAAAGGACTTTTTCATTTGTATAAATTCCATTGCCCGCAATAGCAAGTTTAAATGAATTATGCATATTAATATTCATAAACATCAGAAATTTGGCGCTTTCCACATCACCATCCCACGTTACCCCATAGAAAGTTGCATTTCGGAATTCTTCGCTCTACAAACATGCGAATACAAGGTATTGTTCTGCGTATAATCTAATATTTAATAAATATATACCAATTGCAACATTTCTTCAGCGAATAAGCCACATAAGCACGTTCCAATTGTATGGACAAGAAGAATGGGAATTACTGGTAGATTAAATTGCTGAAAATGAATTGTATTGTATTAAATTGCTTCGATTAACTTTTTGTAACAAACAATTAATTCCGAAATTAGAATTAAAGCAACTGTTACGCCAGTTGCTAAATACTGTATTAATAATGGCCACTTAAACATGCCGGCAACAACATCCCACGCCCTAAAATTTATGAAAAAGCAAAATTACGTAGCAGTTTAACGTGAAAATTGCAATCACTCACATTTTTGTATGGAATTGCAATTTGAATGCCTTTTTTAGTTTCTGTAGTCGAATCGCTTTATTGTTGGTTTGACTACTTTGTTTTAAAATTTCTTTAAACTTTTTTACACTAACTTGCGTGAGTATCATTAAGGAACATAGGAAACTGCAGCATGTTACTAACGCAATATACAAATACCAATAAACCACAAATATTAGCAAATTGAAGACTTCTCGATAGGGCCGTTGACTTAAATCAACGAAAAAAATCTGCAATTATATTTTGGTTAATTCCGTGAACCTTGTATACTAAAATATTGAGCATTATTACACTAGGATACATAATTCCGCAAATATTTCTTTGAGAATAGTCTCCACAATATTCTACTTCCTTGGTTATAACTATAGTAACAAGAATCAAAAAACCCCCTCTAACGAAAAAGTTGTGGAGTGAATTGCAAATCTTAAGAATATATGATAATTTTGAATGCAAATGTACGAAAACCTGTAGTTCCATTAAATCCCAGACAGCCTGTCCAGGTTTAGCTGCAGATTTTAGACAATTTAATATCACTATACCGAATATTGATGTAATAAACCATGACAAACTTAGAGTAATATCTGAAATCTCTAGTCCTGAACCTTAAATAATATCAATTAATTCAGTTAAAAAATATTTGTATTTCAATTTACTTACGATAAGAAAGAAATAAATAGTTTAAATTACCAAAAGCTGCAATCAGAATGAGGCAGTTAGATGACCAAAAAATTAAAGCAGATTTGAACGCATTATTGGTAACCCAATAGTACTTTTCAGCTGTCATATAGTTATGAAAATTTGTTCTTGATATAAGCATCGTGGATATCAATTTTTTTCACTATGATTTATATAAACTCTTCTAGGTAGAAATTTGAGGTGAGTGTAAATTTGTTCATACGCAAGGCATTTATAATAGCTGACTCCTAAATTATTTAATTATTTCATATTCCATGCTTGCGTATAAACAAAAGATTGTCTTCATTAAATATCAATTAGAAACATATTATAGCATAAATAATTATGTGTAAATACTTTTCTATTACAGTATTTTGGTTTGCACCCAATGGGAATAAAATATTCACTGTATTTGAAAATTTGTTTTGTTTTTCATAACACATTTTAAAATGTATAGAGAACCTCTTGAACTACCAAAGAAGCATAAATAAACGCAAATTACGTTTGTTTTTATAGAAAGTGCATAGAAAGTGCAAAAATATATAAATATATAACGTTACGAAAAGTTACACTTTGCCTATCTTAATATTTCATTCGTTTAACTTGCGTCATCATTTCAATGAAATGCGTAAAGACATTTGAGCAAAATTATTATAAATCTTAGTTGGTATTAGAGATAACTATACGTTACCCATTCGAAACATTGTATACACAAATTAATTACGTTTTGGAATAATACTGTACATAATTAAATCAGACACTTTCGTAGCGACTTGCTTCTGAACTTACCTAAGGAAATATGCGAAAAATAAATAAGTCTAATCATAGTGTGTAATACTAAACCGTTACGATTATTAAAAGCGTGTTTTCTTTTCAATATTCCAACAAATAATTAAGTAACATATGTTTTTGAGTTCTTAACAGGTGTGATTGTGACGTCGTCATTGCAATATGGCGCCAGTAAATATCATATATTGCCTACGTTTCAATAAAATAATAAACATGTTCAAAAACGTTGCTTCTTCAGATGGAAACGGTTGCTTTTCCTTTGGAACACTGATAAATAATTAACTCTAGTCTAAAATGTTATTAAAAGAACATAATGTTCGTTAGTGTGTAGGTTTTAGGGTAGTTATGGCACAAGTACTCTGTGCTTGGCCATTCCTATACGCAATTAGGACTCGATATACTCTTAAGTGATTTATATCTATATGTGCTAAATCTAATTACCAGAGGGCATACTTATTAATAACAACATAGTTTTGCCTCGGTGAATATTTCATAAATATTTTCTGAACTTCTGCGTCTGATAATTACTTTTAAGTATATACAATTAAATTATTCTCTATGCGTCGTTGATTTAAATTAGTTTCCTTAGTTAGATGTATTTCAGTATAAAACTTTATTATTTGGGGTGTTAATTATTGTAGTTTTCTATTAGTCGCTAAGTTTTATTGCCTTTACGCCCTTTTAACTTATAAACGAATATTAACGCAGTTGCACTTCACGAAGTCATTTAAAGTCTATACAACGTTCTGGTTAAATGTTAATACAATTAGCTTTAGTCATCAGACAACTTGTTTATTCACGCGAACGCAGAGTATCAGTCTTTCCGTTGAGACTCATGGCGCCTATGCTGCTCAAGTTGTTCAGACTGCTCATGCTTAAGCTGTTGAGCGTGTTGTTCAGCCTTTCTATAGCGGCGGCGGCAGCAGCTGCGGCGCTGGTTTCATGTGCGCCACATGTTGGTGGGTGACGAGTACGCAGGAAGCCCAGACCCATCCTATATGCCAGCGTACTCATTGCTATTGCACCGTCATGGGCGTCAAGAGCAGAAACAACTGCAGATAGAGCTACCAGCACAGAAAGAACGCTGAAACCAGGAACAGGCATACAGATGCCGTAAACCACTTCTTCACGGATCTTGCCCTGGAAGACGGTCACAGCTTCTGCTTTGTTGTTAGGACTGAAAGCCAAGTCTGCCTCGGAAATAACTTCGTACAGACCCGAGACACCTACGTCGGCACTGCGCACTTTTCTGTCGGATACCACCATTGATCGACGCTTGCGTTTTGTGAGAGTCAACATGGGTTGAGATGAAGCATTGCGTGTTTCGCGACTGTTTATTATTGGGACGTTGTCGGGCAGCAAACGTGGAGCACCTAAGGGCATTACTTCTTCATGATCAAAGTGGCGAGGCCCATGCCGGAATTTATCTTGTTCCATAGTATACGCCTCCTTAAACAAATTACCTACATTATACAATGTTTATTCACTTTATAATGTTTTATTTTAAAACTTACTTTGTGAGGAAATGATGAACCAATGTTTTAATCTTCAGGTATGTCACCTTTTCTAGAATTTACTACATTGTCAATATTTGCTAGGTTCGCCGTAAGTTCTTCCAAACTGGCTGTTTGAATACCAAATTTGAGGCAGTTCTAGTACGATTTCGGGGGCGCCAAGGTGGCATAGCAAAGAATGGCTCACGCCCTATTTAAACTTGAAAAAATAATAAAAATCGCACGAAGGGTTTCTGAAATACACACGAATGTCCACCGTGTCTTTCGAAAATTCATAAAAAAATGTAAAAATTTGAGAGCGATTTTAAGGCACTTCTGACGCGATTTCAGAAGGCGGCAATGTAGCGCCGTATAAAATGGCTCTCGCCCCATTTAAATTTGAAGGAATAATTAAAATCGCACACAAGGTTTCCGAGATAGGACGAATTTCCATCGCGTGTTTCGCCAATTCATAAAAAATGTAAAAGTTTGAGAACGATTTTAAGGCACTTCTGGTGCGATTTTGGTGGGCGCAATGTCGTATCTTATAAAATGGCTCTCGCCCTATTTAATTTTGAAACAGTAATTAAAATCGCACAAAGCGTTTCCGAGATACAGACGAATTTCCACCGCGTACTTCAAAAATTCATAAAAAGGTAAAAATTTGAGAGCGATTTTATGGCACGTCGGGCGCGGGTTCGGGAGGGGGCAATGTAGCCCTATAAAAAATGGCTCTCACCCTATTTAAATTTAAAAAAATAATTAAAATCGCGCGAGCGGTTTCCGAGATGCAAACGAATTTCCACCGCGTGTTTCATAAATTCATAAAAAATGTAAAAATTTGAGAGCGATTTTTTAAGGCACTTCTGGTGCGATTTCGGGAGGCGGCAATGTAGCACAGTATAAAGTGGCTCTCGCCCCATTTTAATTTGAAAGAATAATTAAAATTGCACAAAAAGTACCTGAGATACGAACGAATTTCCACCGCGTGTTTCGAAAATTCATAAAAAATGTAAAAGTTTAAGATCGATTTTAAGGCACTTTTAGGAATCGGCAATGTCGCACCGTATAAAATGGCTCTCGGCCAATTTTAATTTGAAGGAATAATTAAAATCGCACGAACGGTTCTCGAGATACGGGCCAATTTCCATCGCGTGCTTCAAAAATTCATAAAGATTTTAAAAGTTGAGAGTGATTCTAAGGCACTTCTGGCGTGCAGGGGACAGCAAAGTCGCATCTTATAAAATATCTCTCGTTCTATTTAATTTTGAAACAATAATTCAAATCGCACAAACTGTATCCGAGATACAGACGAAATTCCACCGTGTGTTTCGAAAATTCATAAAAAGTGGAAAAGTTTGAGAACAAACTTAAGGCAATTCTGGAGCGATTTTGGGGGGCGGCAATGTCGCACCATATAAAATGGCTCTCGGCCTATTTAAATTTGATAGAATAATTAAAATCGCACGAACCGCTTCCGAAATACAGACAAATTTCCACCGAGGGTTTCAATAATTCATAAAAAAATGTAAAAGTTTGAGAAGGATTTTAAGGCACTTCTGGGCTATTTAAATTTAACAGAATAATTAAAATCGCCCGCACGGTTTCCGCCTTTCAGACGAATTTTCACCGCCTGTTACGAAAAAATAATAAAAAAATATAAACTTTTTAGAGTGATTTTAAGGCACTTCCCGCAATATTTCTGGTATCGTAATTGTAAGATTAACTCACGCGCTATCAGAATCAGAAGAGAACAAGCAAATATTGCAAATAGTTCCCGAGATATGAGCCAATTTCCAGGAAGAAGCTGTAAAACGTACTGTTAGGAAAAGCTCTCGAGCTATTCCTACCTGAAGAAAGCATGCAAATAGTTCTACAGGTTGAGTTATTATACTGTAAACTATTTTGCTGCTGTTAAAATATGTGTGCCCAGACATTTAAATCCCAAAGTTCAATATTTTATTAGCAAATTAGCGATCACGTTTGTTAATGCCGATGTTGACTGAAGATAATTCAACGCAATGCGATTATACCGTTATTAATTTTAAAAAACAGTAAACACATACAAAACGTCGCGAGAAAACACAGATAAACGGTATGCCTACAGCTGGGAGCAAATGTGTAGACAAGATCAGGTAACAATGTTAAATTATTATGATACGCTTGTGGAACGCGCTAAAAAAACAAAACAGAACAAAAACAATACAACATTTTCAAACTTACCTTACTGTGCATCGGATATTTGAGAAGGAGAGCAACCACTGAAGCAGAAAAACGTAATTTAGAACAACGCACATAAAAGCAAATGCTAATGCTTTGCAATTGATATTGTTTACACGATTAAAAATTGAAGTAACTCACTCCCTTGCTAAATCGCCTGAGAATTAGGTGAAGAATACATTGAATTTCAGTTTTGTGCAACATATGGTACAATGGTTATATATTATTTAAAATCAGCAGCTAAACCTGGACACGCTGTCTGGGACTTAATAGAACTACAGATTTTTGTGCATTTGCCTTCAAAATTACAATATATTGTCAATCTTTCCAACTTCGTTTATAATTGTTTTGTTAGATTTGGGTTTTTGTGTCTTGTTATTGCATTCATTACCATGGAACTAGAATATTGTGGAGAAAATTCCCGGAAAAATGTTTGCGGAATTATACGAGTATATCCAAATGTATTAATGTTCAATATTTTGTATACATGGTTTACGGAACTAAGAAACCTATGTTTGCAGAATGTTTTCATTAATTTAAGTCAACGACCTTATCGCGAATTCATTAATTTGTTAATAATTATAATTATTTGGTATATGTATGTTGGAATACTAACATGCTGCAGTTTCTTACATATCTTAATGATAATCGCCCAAGTTAATGTGAAAGAGTTCAAAGAAATTCTAAAACAAAGTATTGAAACCAAGAATAAAGCGATTCGACGACAGAAACTAATAAAAGCATACAAATTGCAATTCCATACAAAAAGGTGAGATATTGTTACTTTTACATAGAACATCTACGTATTTTTGTCTATTGTTAAATTATAGGGCTTGGGATGCAGTTGCCGACATGTTTAAGTGGCCAATATTACATACAGTATTTAGTCACTGGCGTAACAGTTGCTTTAATTCTAATCTCGGAATTAATTGTTTGTAACAAATAGTTAATCGAAACGATTTAATACAATATAATACATTTTCAGCAATTTAATGTACCTGTTATTCCCGCTCTTATTGCCCATATAACTGGAACATGTGCGTGTGGCATTTTCGGTGAAGAAATGATACGATTGGTATATATTTATTAAGTGTAGATTGTCGGTAACAATTAGCTGGTATGCGTGTTTGTAGAGTGAAGAATTCCAATATGCAACTTTTTATGGGGTATCGTGGGATGGTGATGTAGAGAGCGTCAAATTTCTGATGTTTATGAATATTAACTTCCATAACGGTTTCAATTTCCCTCTTGGCGACTATGGAATTTATACAAATGAACAAGCCTTTTTGGTGGTTTACTATGATCATAATAAGATTCATAATGCTAATTACGTCATATACTTTCAGGTTATTAAAGTGGCGTATACAATTCTAATGTATTATGTTAATATGACTAGTGATGACAATCCGACACACTGATAAACGGATAATTATGATTAAGCTTCTACCTGGATCATCAGTGCAGAAAATCACTAAATATTGTGCAGACAACGTTGCCAACACTCGGGAATGCGATTTCTTATAACTAGATATAAGTATAAACACGAAACACTAAAAAGCATGATTTTAAGCACGAGAGTAGAGTTAAACCGGTAATTCATCTATCTCAAGATAGACCAAAACCAAACCAAATTTTCTAAATGTTTCTGCTCTTAATTAATATTGAATCATTTGAGTGCAGATTAGTTGTTCACGGTAGGTATTCTTTAAATAATGTGACTATGTAGTAAAAAGTTAATGTTGTCCATGATAACAGTACAATTAGACGTAATAAGAGTAACAATAAACTTTTACATTGATAAACCGTATCCATTAAACATTTTAACAATATTTTTCATTACGATTAAAACACAGTCCATTTAAAGCTTCTTCAAGAAACAATAATAGTACAGGATCCGGGGCCTATTTTGTCACTTGATTACTATCAAGCTAATTTTCCGTGAGTAGCTTCATTTTGATAAGACGCCCAACAATTTCCTGTGCGAAAATTTTTGATTGTGGTAGTTAACAGAGAAAGCAATAATAAAATATGTCGATTTGATGATTCTCAAATATTAATTACTAACTGGATTGTTTTTTATTAAATCTTAAGATAATTATCTAAATTATTTGAAAAAATATTTGTCCTTCAAAATCTATGGTTTCATCAAAGAGTCCTCCCCCTCCAACATGTATTGATAACGAGATCACCAAAAATTATTACTAACCAGCTGATTTTTTTTTATTACTTAGTTAATATATATATAATGTCACGGTCATATTGTTCTACAAATTCCGTGGTATGTTATCCCGGTCCTACGCTCAGAAATTGTTAATACCATAAGGCCATTTTTCTCATTACTAACTGTAGGACAAAAATATTACATAATAGGTTAGTGTGTTCAGTGCCCAAATAAAACAATGTCCTACAAAAAAACAGGTATGTATGTAAAACATGTATTGATAACGAGATCACCAAAAATTATTACTAACCAGCTGATTTTTTTTTATTACTTAGTTAATATATATATAATGTAACGGTCATATTGTCCTACAAATTCCGTGGTACGTTGTCCCGGTCCTACGGTCGAAAGTAGTAGTACAGATCATAAATGTAAAAATAGCGTGGTACGCTATTGCGGTGCTCCAATTGAATATATATTGGAAAGTCATGAAATTAAAAATCAATTTATTTCTCAAGCGTGAGAAAAAAAAATCTTGACTTTTCGGTAGATTTCACTTAACAATAAGTTAAAAAATTACTGAACGCCAACTGAAATTAAACAAAACAATAACAAAGAAAACTTTGTGCCGCTTGTATGTATGCAGAGTGTATTCATTAAAAATAAAAAATGATATCATGATATAGATCAAAAAATCAGAATGAAAAAATTTTAAAACAAAAAATCGTAGGATATGATCCTTCCAGTTTGCCACCAACAAAAGAAGAATTGTTACAACAAATTAAAAGAACTGTATTTATCTGCAATGTATGGTGTAACGCACATATGCGGTGCCCCACGGAAAAATTGCCGGAAAATTTTGGATGGACAATAATTGATGGCAAATATGAATACTATTGGTTTGATGGTCCCCAAAGTCCATCTTTTGAAGAATTATCTTCTGAAATACAAGGTAACCTATTTATACTATTGTTATTTATTGATTGATTATTCATTATTATATAATTTACTTAATTTTTTAATGTTATTATAGAGTCAGATATCACAAGTGAGGAAAGTGAAACAAATGAAGATGACAGCGATGTTAGTAGCGAAGATTATGATTCATCGGATGAATATGATGAAGATTAATTTTTGTTATCTATAAATACACCAATACACCAATTTTTGTACCTCATTTTTCAAAAAAATAAACTTATTTAAATTTTAAAAAAGATTTTCTCACTGTATCTTATGTTAGAAATCGGAAAGCGAAAAATGACAATTTTTGTCGGACTAGTGATACATACCTCTTTTTTTGTAGGACATTGTTTTATTTGGGCACTGAACACACTAACCTATTATGTAATATTTTTGTCCTACAGTTAGTAATGAGAAAAATGGCCTTATGGTATTAACAATTTCTGAGCGTAGGACCGGGATAACATACCACGGAATTTGTAGGACAATATGACCGTGACATTATATATATATATTAACTAAGTAATAAAAAAAAAATCAGCTGGTTAGTAATAATTTTTGGTGATCTCGTTATCAATACATGTTGGAGGGGGAGGACTCTTTGATGAAACCATAGATTTTGTAGGACAAATATTTTTTCAAATAATTTAGATAATTATCTTAAGATTTAATAAAAAACAATCCAGTTAGTAATTAATATTTGAGAATCATCAAATCGACATATTTTATTATTGCTACCTCTGTTAACTACCACAATCAAAAATTTTCGCACAGGAAATTGTTGGGCGTCTTATCAAAATGAAGCTACTCACGGAAAATTAGCTTGATAGTAATCAAGTGACAAAATAGGCCCCGGATCCTGTACCATAAGATATTTACACACAATATTTATTTTGCTTGTCTAACCTAATATAGTACTTTTCTAATTGTTTGTCATAGATTTGTTGGTAAAAGTGGTACCATTCATTCTTGCGATTTTCAGTATACGATTATTTATAAATGGTTTATTTTTGACAGATCAACTTCATGAACATTTAGATTGTCACATAGGCCATAACGCAGTATAAAGTGTGTAAACCTAGTTGAAGTGTGAACAGATTGGTTGTAATTTCTTTGTGGCATAATTCCTGTTTAATTATTTCTTGAATCAAGCACAAAAATGTGATTCGCACAAAAATTATTACAACATTATCATTAAAACGCTCGCGTTTTCTGATTGATAAATTGATAGATCCAAAAAAAGGCGAAGTCAACAATGTTATCACCAACTGCCCGACCAACCGTATAGAAACCATTGGCATCCTGGTTGCACTGGTAGCATTTTTCACATACTATCGGCTTTACAAAGATCACCATAGAGGACTGAGGAAAAAGTACCACTCATAACAACCCAACCTCGCGCGATTTTGTATTTATAAATAATTCTGGCGGAAATTAGTGGGAAAGAAATCAAGTTAATTTTGAAACAAAGTCGAAAACTACTAAATAATTAAATGCCATTGAATATAAATAAATAACTAAATATAACAATATATTAGTCTGATTGAGGGAGATATATTTAACTATGCGTTATATTTTAATGCCTGGCATAAAGTTAAAACTTTACCCCTCCAAAGTACTAAGCAACATTTACATCCATAAAAACAAAAGGTTTCTAAGTTATTTATATTAAATATGTGTACCATTATGGTAAAATAAAGATTAGTTCACTCATAAAATCGAAAAAAAGAGAAATTATCAAATTATTTAGTAGTCAAATATTACTAATGGCTTGCTTATGAACAAATTTACAGTCGCACTTCTAACTTCTACGTAAAAGGGTTTATATTATATAAGCGATATTTCACAGTACAAACAATCACCTTCTACGATGCATATATCAAGAAAAAGTTTTCTTAACTATAATGCAGCTGAAAAATATTTTTGGGTTACTGATAACGCATTCAAATCTGATTTTATTTTTTGGTCATATATCTGTAGCCTTTTTATTGCAATCTTTGGAAATTTAAACTATTTATTCCTTTCTTATGGTAAGTTAATCGCAATACAAATATGTATTATTTAACTAAATTAATTAATCTTATTTAAGATTCAGGTCTAGAGCTTGCAGATATAACTATAAATTTGTCATGGCTTATTTCATCAATACTCGGTATAGTGATGTTATATTGTCTAAAATCTTCAGCTAAACCTGGGCAGGCTGTCTGGAATTCACTAGAACAAAAGATTTTTGTGCACGTGCCTTCAAAATTACCATACATTGTCAATATTTGCAATTTCGTTTATAAATGTTTTATTAGATTTGGATTTGTGTGTCTTCTTATTATATTCATTAACAAGGAACTAGAATATTGTGGAGAAAATTCTCGGAAAAATGTATGCGGACTTATATATCCAAGTGTATTAATGCTCCATACTTTTGAATAGGGAGTTCATGGAACTAAGAAAATTTTGTTTGTAGAATTTTTTCATTGATTTAAGTCAACGGCCCCATCGAGAACTTGTTAATTTATTCATAGTTTCGGTTTTATGGTATTTGTATAATACATTAGTAATGTGCTGCAGTTTCTTACTTACCGTAATGCTAATCACTCAAGTTAGTGTGCAAGAGTTTAAAGTAATTCTAAAACAGAGTATTGAAACCAAGAATAAAGCGATTCGACTGCATAAACTAATAAAAGCATATAAATTGCAATTCGATACGAAAATGTGAGTTATTGCTAGTTTTACATACAACATCTACGTATTTTTGACTTTTGTTAAATTTTAGGGCTTGGGATGAGGTTGTCACCATGTTTAAATTTCCACTATTAATGCAGTTCGTAGCCACTGCCGTAATAGTTGCTTTAATTCTAATCTCCGAATTAATTGTTAGTAACAAAAGTCAATCGGGGTGATTTAATACAATGTAAAACATTTTCAGCAATTTAATCTACCTGTTATTCCCCTTCTTCTTGCCCATTTAACTGGAACATGTCTGTGTGGAATTTTTGCTGAAGAAATGATGCGATTGGTATATATTTATTAAGTATAGATATACTCGTATGTAAAAAGAATTGGTGGTATGCGTGTTTTCAGAGGGACGAATTCCGAAATGCAACCTTCTATGGGGTATCGTGGGATGGTGATGTACAGAGCGCCAGATTTCTGATGTTTATGAATATTAACTTGCGTACCGGATTCAAACTTCCTATTGGCGACTATTCAATTTATTCAAATGAACAAGTTCTTTGGGTGCATTACTATTGTCATAATAAGACTTTAATGCTAATTACATCTTATATTTTTAGGTTATAAAAATGGCGTATACAATTGTAATGTGTTATGTTAATTATGTTGATATCACTAGTCATGGCAATCTGATAAATGAATAATTAAATTTCGCTCCAACCTGATCCAGGAAATCATTAAAAATTGTGTGTATGGCTACCTGGCCAGCACTTGGCAATGCGATATAAACTAGATATATTAACACTAACCACTAAAAAATATAAGTTTTAGCACGAGAGTGGGAATATTGCATTGTTCAATAATAATAACTTTGTTAAAGGAGTATTCAACGCTATCTGTAGTCCATCTGTCTAAGGATGTCACTGTGTAGTAACAATCATTGTAATAAACAAGTACATTTCTAAAATATACCAAGCCATCTATAAATGTTTTTAGTTTTCAGTAGTGCTAATTACTTCCAATTTTACGTCCACCTACTCTAAATCACTTATTTCAGAAGCGAATAAAGTTAGACAAAATCCCGAAGTTTTAAGAACGTGCGTTGCACAAAACTGTTCAAAAATCCGGTACTTTTGAAGTTATACTACTTTTGGTGCGTTTGTGAAAAATGATGAGTTAATTTTAACGATGCGCGTGCAACGTCACGAAAAAACCGTAAAATTGAAATATAACTTCTTCAGATTCTTGTAGAATATATTATTACGTTTAATTTATCTTAGAACATTTTATTATAGAAGATTTGGAAACAGTATATTTAGTAAGGCTAAGACGATAATTTCTATAATAAAATGTTTTTTTAGATAATTGATAGAAAAGATTCAAAAATTCTAGTTGATAATGTATGCCGTAATAAATTATTACGAAGTGAAACGATTTTGTCATGAAAAAAGTAAAATCTTTTCATTTAATTATGGCATTCTTAGTTTGTTTACGCTCAGCTTTCTTCTGGCATCGACCTGAATATTTTGCGTGAATAAATAAATAAATAAATAAGTAATAACTAAATTACGCGTTTTTCCGTGCGTGAAAACACACCCCCACACATCCTCCCACTTCATTCACGACAGGAAATCTACTAAATAAGTAAGTTGAACACAAATTTTGCAATCCTAGAAAGAAAGGATATACCTTAAGGAGTTTCACAAAAACTTTTAACACTACGGAGTTTCATTATGTAAGTGGCTCAACAATTCAACAAATTTTGCACTTTGATAAATAGAAATATTCAGTTATATTTTGTATTGTAGGCCTAGTCCTGATGAGTTACGAAAAAAATGAAATAAAGTTTCGATAGTAAGTTGCACAAATTATACAGTTTTGTAAAAATCGAAGTGAAAACAAAAATTATTCTTTAGCGATAAAATCATTCAAATTACATAAACTAAAAAATAATTATGTCGAATACTTAATGTAAAGTTGATGATGGTTGATACTTATCAATCAACAAAAATGATCTCTAGCTCATCTATAATGATATAATATGAGATATGACCGAATATAAAAATTTATGTATGCCCCTGCCTAATTGAAGTAGGTATATTTAACGAAGTGTTCAATTTTAGGGCGAGGCGTATTCAATATTACAATATTACAATTGTAAATAACATTTACATTTACATGAACATTTACAACTTAGGTTGCTATGTCAGTGTATTAAAAACACATTTTACAAAGAATTATTTATGTTTTAATATTGTTGTCATTATATTATAGTGCAGATTAGTTTACTGACAAATACAAATAAATTATTAAATAATTTAGTAGTCCACTATTATATAAGGCTTGCTTCTGAACAAATTTACAGTCACCTTTAAACTTCCAAGTATAAGGGTTAGTATAAGTTATACTTCACGGTACTTGCAATTACCTTCTATGATGCATATATCAAGAATACATTTTCTTAACTATAAGGCAGCTGAAAAGTATTTTTGGGGTACTCATAATGCCTTCAAATCTGCTTTATATTTTCGGTCTTATATCTGTATCAATCTTATTGCTACCTTTGGAAATTTGCACTATTTATTGCTTCTTATTGTACGTAAATTGCAATAAAAATATGTATCATGTAATAGTATCAATTAATGTTATTTAAGATTCAGGACTAGATATTGCAGATATTGCAATAAATTTATCATGGTTTATTTCAATAACATTTGGTGCAATGGTTTTATATTATCTAAAATCAGCAAGAAGATCACGCCTAGAGCATATAAGAAACGAAGAAATCAGCAGCCAAACCTGGGCACGCTGTCTGGGACTTAAGGGAACTACAGATTTTCGTGTATTAGCCTTCAAAATTACAATATATTGTCAATCTTTCCAACTTCGTTTATAAATGTTTTGTTAGATTTGGGTTTTTGTGTCTTCTTATTATATTCATTACCATGGAACTAGAATATTGTGGTGAAAATTCACGGAAAAATGTTTGCGAAATTATAGATCCAAGTGTATTAATGTTCAATATATTGTATACGAATGTATTTATTAAAATAATTTTGTGATTTTCTTGGATTTTACAATTTTGTATGCGAGTTTTACATGTTTCGCCCTGTGGGCATCATCAGAAACTCAGAAAACATCAGAAAATTTCTGATGATGGTAAAAGTGGTACCATTCATTCTTGCGATTTTCAGTATACGATTATTTATAAATCGTTTATTTTTGACTGATCAACTTCATGAACATTTAGATTCTCACATAGGCCATAACGCAGTATAAAGTGTGTAAACCTAGTTGAAGTGTGAACAGATTGGTTGTAATTTTTTTATGGCATAATTCCTGTTTAATTATTTCTTGAATCAAGCACAAAAATGTCATTCGCACAAAAATTATTACAACATTAAATTATAAATACAAAATCACGCGACTTCACACGCGACTCGTCACGCGACTTGTCACGTTGGTGTTGTATTGGTCCCAGTTTATAGCCTCATGGTTTTCTCAGTTTGGGTTGTTATGAGTGGTACTTTTTCCTCAGTCCTCTATGGTGATCTTTGTAGAGTCGATAGTATGTGGCAAATGCTACCAGTGCACCCAGGATGCCAATGGTTTCTATACGGTTGGTCGGGCAGATGGTGATAACATTGTTGACTTCGCCTTTTTTTGGATCTATCAATCTATCAATCAGAAAACGCGAGCGAGCGCATGATTGCTTCTATCAAGACACTATCAAGGTGTTCAAACATATATTTGCTAAAACTAGAAAAAGGAAAAATGTTGCAACAAATCTATTCAACCAAAAGCATCATCGATCAAACAGCGACAGATCACATATTATTTTGTACACGCCTTTAGTAATACAAAATCTGCACTCTTTCATCAAGGAAATTTAAAATTTATTAATGTACTCCGCAAAAATCCAGATTTAAACAAAGTTATCCAGATATTTAAAAACCCAAAGGCTGGTTCAGAGATCATTGCTACAGCTGGCGAAGTTCTTAAATTATACAGTTACAGGGATGTGAAAACTATGCAAAATATGTCTTCAAACATCTATAGATATGCCAGGTTCACAAAATCAGCATACAAAAATAAATTTAATATTGCATCGCTACCACCAACAGAAGCCGCAGCCCGACAACATTTGGTCAGAACTTATCACCAAGTTAAGCAGTAGTATGGGAATGAACTAAATGCAGAACAATGGGGATGGAAAAAAAGCTAATTCCTGTCACCACACTTGAACCCCAGCTCCCGAAACATTGTTAAAACTAATATCTTGCAAATGCACAACGGGATGTCAGAAAGCCTGCGGCTGCAGAAAGGCTGGAATGAAGTGCTCCGTTATCTGAACAAATTGCAGTGCTACCTGTGATAATTCGCAAGTTCCATCACAAGATAGCGAGGAAGAGGAAGAAACGATTACCGTTTTTGAGCACACCTACGATGAACTCGAGAACCAAGATTGCATTGAAAACGATAATCCCATCTCGGATAATATGGAAGAAATTTATACCTGTTATATTTCGATCGGTCCTGAAGACAATTATCGCAGAACACTTGGTCTATCGCGAAGAGCGTATTGAAAGACAATCCATTAAATTTTGAAATAGTGCGTGTTGATTAGGCCTACTGGGGATACCACGATAAAAAACAAACGCGGCTCGTTCTCTACCTCATGGTGGTGTGGAAATGAATTTTTGGCAAAAACTAATGTTGAAGTAGACTTTGCGGCGGCCGTACGCTGAAACTATTAATTTTACAAGAAAAGGGTACTTACATAAATTATAGGAAATTTTCTCTAGTTTAATTTATTATATAGATATGTTTATCGTGAAATGAGTCGGAAAGGAGATATGGTCAAAAAACTGTTCTTTGACACCATTTTTCCAAGATGGTGGCGCGAGCGAAAAAGATACGAGTACGAGCTGGCAAAGTTGAAATTCGTAAAGGGCACATCCAAATCTATATGAATACCAATTTTCAACAATCCCGCACTATTTGCTAGGCAAAACTACAAAATGTCTGGGCTATAAGCCTAGTTTAGAAATAACTAGATATAAGATATAATGTAATATACTGGTTGTGAGACGAATATTATAATTTTATATCCGTTGTTTCGCAGCGTTGTATTTCGATACTTGTTTAATTGTTTTCGTTCTTCGAATTTTTTCAATCCATAATTGCACCTTTGTATAAATCGGGTATTCAGCATTTTTATAAGCGTACTAGCTGACCCGACAAACTTTGTTCCGCCTCGCTTTTCACGTGCAATTTCTTGTTCTTCTTCAGTCCTTTCATTCGCAATACTTCGAATCCTAGTGGCATTACGGTTTTGTCGGGTAAGAGTATATCGTTTTGGTCGGTGCTTGTTGAGTCGGGAAGCTAGGAAGCATCGCACAAAGAGGAGACGGGGATAATAGAGAACTTTGTATTTGCGTTCTCTTATTCTCCCGCAAGATAATCCATATACGCGATTATATTTGTCTCTTTTTAGTTTCGTTTAGTGCCGTTTTAGAAAAGTATTCACTTCAAAAAGTATTCTATTACCTTCTCCTGGCCCTAAGCTACCTCTCCACCAATTTTTAGCTAAATTGGATCTGCCGTTCGTTAGTTATAAGTGTGGTAACTAAGTCGACTTTCTTTTATCTATATATATAAAAGAAATGATTTTTTCGAAGTTCGCCATTTAAGATGAAAATTTTTCTTGTGTCAAAAAAAAAACTTCAATTAATTTGACAACTACTACAATTTTCTACTTTCAATTAATTATATTGATGCGTAGGTTAGCTGTCAGCGGTGGTGAAGGGCTTGGGTATTGGTAGTCCGGTGAGGGTGTCGCTGTTCAGAGAGGCGAGCTGGCTCGTAGTAAGTGGTTGCTTGGCCAGGTCGGAAGCACGAATGTCGCTGAGAGCTGCCACTTGTCATGAGGACAGCTCCCTAGAGATCCTAGCACCCTAGGATCTCTAGTTGAGCATCCTTAGCGCGGTCAAGTCGGCGGTGCTCGTAGCCCCAATCGCCGCTAGAGGGCGCCGGAGCCAAGGGTGGCTTCAATATAAAATAAAATCGGCCCAATCTGGGATTAGTGGGAAACGTTGTCAAAAAGTTTGAAGTTTTTTTTGACAAAAGCCAAAGTTTTTTTTTATAGTGTCGAACTTCGAAAAAATTATAATTATACTCATAAAACGCGATTATTTCATAGTTCCAATTAATTAAAAAAAAAATTGCCTGCTTCTTCAAAAACTTCATTCAAAAACAAAAATATTCAAGAAAAAAAACGTATCAATAGGTCATTTTTGGAAAGAGTTATGGCAATTTGAAAATTAAATTGTCATTATTTTTTAAAATTCCTAACTTTTTGAGGTTAGAAAAAATTTAAAAAAAAATTCTAATAAACGTTTCTCAAAGGGTAAAAAAGAATGGAAAAGTTTCAGCTAAATCAAAAAAGGTCGGGTTCAAAAGTGGTCGATTTGGCATGGAATACCCCATATATGTATATACTAGCGACCTGCCCCGGCTTCGCACGGAAGTAAAAAACCGCATCAAAATCCGTTGCGTAGTTTCAATGATTTAAGCGTGCAAAGAGACAGACAGAGAAAGCGACTTTCCTTCTCCAAACAAAAACATCAACCGGTCAACTTCAACCCACACGTACACACTTACACACGTCTATGCTTGGAGGGAGAAGCTACGAAGCATCGCACAAAGAGCAGACGGGAATAATCGAAAACTTTGTATTTACTACATCACATTAGAAACCTCAAAAATAACAGTACTTCTCCACTATTTAATGGATGTTATTATACATACAAACCTTCCTCTTGAATCACTCTATCTATTAAAAAAAAAACGGTATCAAAATCCGTTGCGTAGTTTCAAAGATTTAAGCATACAAAAGAACCGGAAAAAAAAGCGACTTTACTTTATACTATGTAGTGATGATGTCGGATTCGAATACGAATAAGGACTGGCGTCCTTCCTTAGATGGCTCTAGACATAAGAAGATGAATCAGCTAATGGAGGTGCAGTCTTGCATCGATGTGGTCTGGGTGTGTGTCTCGAGTTAGAGCGACAAGCGCAGTGGGGATTCGAAGGTTTCAGGGGAATGGATAATCATGTGTGAAGACACTCACTCTGAGAGCACCCTTGAGCGCGCACCCAGAACTCATCCTGTTACGCCGATTCAATTCGTTTTGTTTAATCTAAGATATACTTTGTAATAAATGGCGCGTAATTTGAATTGGAGTGTTGTTAATGTAGTTGAGGAGTAGGTTTATCTGACATATAGATATAGTCGCGAATGAGTGCTGCGGGGAAACGTCTAGAGGCGAAATGATGGCGGAAATGGTGCTATCAGCTTTCGCTACGTGTCGATTTTTACCAGTTCACTCACTGTAAGCCGCATAAAAGAACTTAGTTCAAAAAAAAGAACTTTCGAAATAATAAAATAAAATTGTTCGGTCGGGGTACCCCCGTCAAGAACGAAATTTGTCGCAATATTTATATAAAGTGTTGTAACTTCATTTTCTGAAACGTTGATAAGAAGAGCTGAAGAAATTGCTCTGCCTTATTTCAATTGGCTTTCGCGTTATAAGCGGGACCGCTCACATTTGCACAGATGATATAGGAACAGTGAGTGGCATTTATTCAGTTGTGTTTATAATTGGACGTAAAGGTAAAGAAGTTATAGTAGCTATTTACATAGACCAAAATTAAAAAAATGAGCATCAATCGAATATACTGAAAGAGGTTTGAAATTACTTAACCAAAACTTTCAGAAGCTTTTCTGTTTTCTATAGGAAGGTGCTCAAATTAGTTTCGTTAAATTTTAATCGAGGTGAAACAAAACTTATTTCTAACGATAAATTCATTCAAATTACACTAACTAAAAAATAATTATGATTCATACTTAATGCGAAGTTGATTATTGATACAAAATAAAATTCTAAGGGCCAAAATAGTTGAAAAAGCTTAAGATGGTGAAGCACAATTTGCAGATATTGATTGAAATTTATCATCAAGTCAAGTCTTGGATTGAGTATTTTGGGCAAACAAGAAAGTTGTGATGAAACTTCTCGAAAAAATGTTTGCGGAATTATATATTCAATTGTAATATATGGAAACTGATAAAGTTGTTGAATTTGTTGAACTGTCGAACAGTTTTTATCATTTATATTATTTTATATTTATTAATAATTCTGGCGGAAATTAGTGTGAAAAAAATCAAGTTAATTTTGAAACAAAGTCGAAAACTACTAAATACTATGTGTACCATTATGGTAAAATAAAGATTAGTTCACTCATAAAATCGAAAAAAAGAGAAATTATCAAATAATTTAGTAGTCAAATATTATTAATGGCTTGCTTATGAACAAATACAGTCGCACTTCTAACTTCTACTTAAAAGGGTATATATAAGCGATATTTCACAGTAGACAATTACCTTCAACGATGCATATATCAAGAAAAAGTTTTCTTAACTATAAGGCAGCTGAAAAATATTTTTGGGTTACTGATAACGCATTCAAATCTGCTTTATATTTTCGGTCTTTTATCTGTATCAGTCTTATTGCTACCTTTGGAAATTTGAACCATTTATTTCTTTCTTATTGTACGTAAACTGCAATAAAAATATGTATCATGTAATAGCAATAATTAATGTTATTTTAGATTCTGGACTTGATATTGCAAATATTACTATAAATTTATCATGGCTTATTTCAATAACATTTGCTACAATGGTTATATATTATCTAAAATCAGCCGCTAAACCTGGACACGCTGTCTGGGACTTAACGGAACAACAGATTTTCGTGCATTTGCCTTCAAAATTACAATATATTGTCAATCTTTCCAACTTCGTTTATAAATGTTTTGTTAGATTTGGGTTCTTGTGTCTTGCTATTGCATTCATTACCATGGAACTAGAATATTGTGGAGAAAATTCACGGAAAAATGGTTGCGGAATTATATATCCAAGTGTATTAATGTCCAATATTTTGTATACATGGTTTACGGAACTAAGAAACCTATGTTTGCAGAATGTTTTCATTAATTTAAGTCAACGACCTTATCGCGAATTCTATAATTTGTTAATGATTATGATTATTTGGTATATGTATGTTGGAATACTAATATGCTGCAGTTTCTTACATACCTTAATGATAATCGCCCAAGTTAATGTGAAAGAGTTCAAAGAAATTCTAAAAGAAAGTATTGAAACCAAGAATAAAGCGATTCGACGACAGAAACTAATAAAAGCATACAAATTGCAATTCCATACAAAAATGTGAGTCATTGTTACCTTTTCATCGAACATCTACGTATTTTTGCCTTTTGTTAAATTTCAGGGCTTGGGATGCAGTTGCCGACATGTTTAAGTGGCCATTATTAATACAGTACTTAGTCACTGGCGTAACAGTTGCTTTAATTCTAATCTCGGAAATAATTGTTTGTAACAAAAAGTTAATCGGAACGATTTAATACAATATAATACATTTTCAGCAAATTAATGTACCTGTTATTCCCGTTCTTATTGGCCATATAATTGGAACATGTGCGTGTGGTATTTTTGGTGAAGAAATGCTACGACTGGTAAATATTTATAAAGTGTAGATTGTATGTAAAAAGAATAGCTAGTATGTGTGTCTGCAGAGCGAAGAATTCCGAAATGCAACCTTCTATGGGGTATCGTGGGATGGTGATGTAGAGAGCGCCAAATTTCTGATGTTTATGAATATTAACTTGCATAACGGTTTCAAACTACCTCTTGGCGACTATGGAATTTATACAAATGAACAAGCCCTTTTGGTAAAGTAGTATAACCATAATTCAAATTTACTGCTAATTACATTTTATATTTTTAGGTTATTAAAATGGCGTATACAATTGTAATGTATTATGTTAATATGACTAGTGATAACAATCCAACAAACTGACGAATAGTGATGATTAAGCTTCTACCTGGATCATCAGTGCTGAAAATCTTTAAATATTATGCAGACAACCTTGCCAACACTCGAGAATGCGATTTCTTATAAACACGAGTAAACACGAAGTAAAAAGTATATTTTAAGCACGAAAGTAGAGATGTTGCAACGTACAATAACAATAACGTTGATAAACCAGTAGCTCATCTATCTGAAGATGTCACAGTGTAGTAACACACATTGTAATGACACACATTATTTCAACCAAATTTTCTAAATGTTTCTGCTCTTAATTAATATTGAATCAATTGAGTGCAGATTAGTTGTCCACGGTTGGTATTCTTTAAATCTTGTAACTGTAACTATGTTGTTGGAATTATGGATTTAGGTAGCGGTGATTTTATTCAATAATTACGAAGTTTAATTATGGAAGATTGCCGAATATTCAAAATTAGAGTTTTCGGAAGTATGACTTATCGATTTCAAGGCTCGAAACGAACTAACTGCATACAACTATTTTACTCTGTATTCGGGCCAAGTCCGACAAACGTATTGATAACGCGGCGAATTGTTATCATACATTTGGCAAACACCTGCCAGGGGACCGCTGCAATTATATGCTTTGTTCTCCCGGTCAGTCCAGACAGCAGGTGCATCATTCTTGCAACATTAGCAGGAATATCCCCAAGATCTGCATTTACTTGATTTATAAAATTCATTCGCTCTTGAGCTCTTGTGCAAGTAACACGGTAAATAAACGGTTAAAATCAGCAAGAGTTTTCTTCACTGCATACCTCATCCACCACATCACTATCATATCTTGGAGCGCGATGTTAGACCGGCTAAACTCAGTCAGGGTCGCTTGAGCATCGCAAACAAAAATCGGGCAAACCGTCTTCAGAACCAGGAGGACAAGCTACGCAGGTTTCGCCCCAACACTCTGATTGTAGTATAAATATCTTGTAATATTTGGTTTTAAGTAGTCTAGACTGCCCTTAATTATACCTAGATTTATGACCCTTAGCTCAAGTATTTTTTTCTCTACTTCTTGGAAATAATAAAATAAACCTTTTACATTGTACCAAATGTTACCCTCAAACAGAAAACTTAATATGTTGGAAGAGAATGAATTTTGTAGACGAACTCAATATTTCAACATATGTAGTCAAAGGTCATGTTGTCCATGATAACAGTACAATTAGGCGTAATAAGAGTTACAATAAACTTTTACATTGATAAACCGTATCCATTAAACATTTCAACACTATTTTTCATTACGATTAAAACACAGACCCTTTAAAGCTTCTTCTTGAAACAATATTATACTTACACACAATATTTATTTTGCTTGTCTAACCTAATATTGAACTTTTCTAATTGTTTGTCATAGATTTGTTGGTTAAATGGTACCATTCATTCTTGCGATTTTCAGTATACGATTATTTATAAATCGTTTATTTTTGACAGATCAACTTCATTAACATTTAAATTGTCACATAGGCCATAACGCAGTATAAAGTGTGTAAATTTTTGGCATAATTCCTGTTTAGTTATTTCTTGACAAAAATGTCATTCGCACAAAAACTATTACAACATTAAATTATAAATACAAAATCACGCGACTTCACACGCGACTCGTCACGTTGGTGTTGTATAGGTCCCAGTTTATAGCCTCATGGTTTTCTCAGGTTGGGTTGTTATGAGTGGTACTTTTTCCGCAGTCCTCTATGGTGATCTTTGTAGAGCCGATAGTATGTGGAAAATGCTACCAGTCCAACCAGGATGCCAACCATGGTTTCGACACGGTTGGTCGGGCAGATGGTGATAACATTGTTGACTTCGCCTTTTTTTGGATCTATCAATCAGAAAACGCGAGCGAGCGCATGATTGCTTCTTAATACTTTTAATGTTTTTTGTATTTAGTATCTTTATTCTTGAATCAGATTTAAATAATAAACACTCACAAGACTTATGATACCAATATTTTGTGCTAAAAAATATTGTAGGGATTTGCTCTTGCTTACTTTGGTACTGTGGGAGTACGGATGTCTCAGTCCACTGGATACATCATCGTTACGTTACGTGATAGAATCAGAAGTCGTCTTCTTCGTGTACGATTTGTATTTATCTAATCCTACGATTGCAGCCTCAATTAAATAATTTGATTATCCAAGTTTATATCGTAATTTGTTTAGAATATTTTTATCATTAGATATTACTATAAGCCAAGGCGAATAAAGAACCCGACTTACAAAACATTTAAGATACTTTTAAAATACGTGTAAATTTATTTGTCGAGTGTTCGTGTTAACGTGCAAAAATACATTGAAAGTCTAAGCCTAGTTTAGAAATAACGAATGGTCAAAATGCAGCGTCATCGTAATACGAAGATATAATGTAATATACTGGTTGTGAGACGAATATTATATCCGATGATTCGCAGCGTTGTATTTCGTTAATTATTTTCGTTCCATGAATTTTTTCAATCCATAATTGCACCTTTGTATAAATCGCGTATTCAGCATTTTTATAAGCGTAATATATTGTCGTGAATGAGTGCTGTGGGGAAACGTTTAGAGGCGAAATGATGGCGGAAATGGTGTTCTTAGCTTTCGCTACGTGTCGATTTTTACCAGTTCACTCACTGTAAGCCGCATAAAAGAACTTAGTTCTAAAAAAAGAACTTTCGAAATAATAAAATAAAATTGTTCGATCGGGAACGGTCACGAACGAAATTTGTCGCGATATTTTCGCAATAATCTAACATATTTTTTATGCAATAATCTCATGCTAAGTGCATTCGAATGACTCGGTTACCTGTCCTAAAAGTGTATTTAAAGTGTTGTTACTTCATTTTCTGAAACGTGGATGAGAAGTGCTGAAGAAATTGCTCTTCTTTATTTCAATTGGCTTTCGCGTTATAAGCGGGACCGCTCACATTTGCACAGAAGATATAGGAACAGTGAGTGACATTTATTCAGTTGTTTTTATAATTGGACGTAAAGTTAAAGAAGTTAGAGTAGCTATTTACATGTCCCAAAATTGAAAAAGTGAGCATCAATCGAATATACTTAACCAAAACTTTCATAAGCTTTTCTGTTTTCTATAGGAAGGTGCTCAAATTAGTTTCGTTAAATTTTAATCGAAGTGAAAAAAAGTTATTTCTATCGATAAATTCATTCAAATTACACTAACTAAAAAATAATTATGATTCATACTTAATGTGAAGTTGATTATTGATACTTATCAATCTTCAAAGATAACCTATAATAGCTCACCAATAATATACACTATGATTAAATAAATAATCCATTATTACTTTGCCTACGAAACTTAATGGGGAATTGAACCATGGAATTATCTAATGATTTGTAAATATTAAATGGTATTGCTTACTCATTAACGTGTATGTGTTTGAACAAGTCATATTAAACAGATTTTGTGAAGTTTTAAAACTACTTTAAGATTACTTTATTGAGTTAGACCTATGCCTTATTCTTTCTGATTATTACTTTTAAAAATTTGAACCAAAATAAAATTCTAAGGGCCAAAATAGTTGAGAAGTTTAAGATGTTGAAGCACAGTTTGCAGATATTGATTGAAATTTATCATCAAGTCAAGTCTTGGATTGAGTATTTTGGGCGAACAAGAAAGTTGTGATGAAAATTCTCGAAAAAACGTTTGCGGAATTATAATATATGTAATACATGGAAACTAATAAAGTTGTTGAATTTGTTGAACTGTCGAACAGTTTTTATCATGTATTTTATATTTATTAATAATTCTGGCGGAAATTAGTGTGAAAGAAACCGAGTTAATTTTGAAACAAAGTCGAAAAATACTAAATAATGAAATGCCATTGAATATAAATAAACTGTCTGATTGGAGTAGATATATTTAATTATGCGTTATATTTTAATGCGTGGAATAAAGTTAAAACTTTACCCCTCCAGAGAACTAAGCAACATTTACATCCACAACTTAGGTTTCTAAGTTATTTATATTAAATATGTGCACCATTATGTTAAAATAAAGATTAGTTCACTCATAAAAGCAAAAAAAAAAGAAATTATTAAATAATTTAGTAGTCAACTATTATTAATGGCTTGCTTATGAACAAATTTACAGTCACCTTATAACTTCTACGTAAAAGGGTTTATATAAGCGATATTTCACACTAGAGACAATTACCTTCTACGATGCATATATCAAGAACAAGTTTTCTTAACTATAAGGCAGCTGAAAAATATTTTTGGGTTACTGATAACGCATTCAAATCTGATTTTATTTTTTGGTCATACATTTGTAGCCTTTTTATTGCAACCTTTGGAAATTTAAACTATTTATTCCTTTCTTATAGTAAGTTAATCGCAATACAAATATGTATAATTTAACTAAATTAATTAATCTTATTTAAGATTCAGGTCTAGAGCTTGCAGATATTACTATAAATTTGTCATGGCTTATTACATCAATAATCGGTATAGTGATGTTATATTGTCTAAAATCTGCAGCTAAACCTGGGCAGGCTGTCTGGAATTCACTAGAACAAAAGATTTTTGTGCACGTGCCTTCAAAATTACCATACATTGTCAATATTTGCAATTTCGTTTATACATTTTTTATTAGATTTGGATTTGTGTGTCTTCTTATTGTATTCATTAACAAGGAACTAGAATATTGTGGAGAATATTCTCGGAAAAATGTATGCGGACTTATATATCCAAGTGTATTAATGCTCCATACTTTTGAATAGGGAGTTCATGGAACTAAGAAAATTTTGTTTGTAGAATTTTTTCATTGATTTAAGTCAACGGCCCCATCGAGAACTTGTTAATTTATTCATAGTGTCGGTTTTATGGTATTTATATAATGCGTTAGTAATATGCTGCAGTTTCTTACTTACCTTATTGATAATCACTCAAGTTAGTGTGCAAGAGTTTAAAGTAATTCTAAAACAGAGTATTGAAACCAAGAATAAAGCGATTCGACAACATAAACTAATAAAAGCATACAAATTGCAATTCGATACGAAAATGTGAGTTATTGCTAGTTTTACATGCAACATCTACGTATTTATGACTTTTTTAAATTTTTTTTTAATTTTAGGGCTTGGGATGAGGTTGCCACCATGTTTAAGTTTCCATTATTAATGCAGTTCGTCGCCACTGCCGTAACAGTTGCTTTAATTCTAATCTCCGAATTAATTGTTAGTAACAAAAAGTCAATCGGGATGATTTAATACAATATAAAACATTTTCAGCAATTTAATCTACCTGTTATTCCCCTTCATTTTACCCATTTAACTGGAACATGTCTGTGTGGCATTTTCGCTGAAGAAATGATGCGATTGGTATATATTTATTTAGTATAGATGTATGTAAAAAGAATAGCTGGTATGCGTGTTTTTAGAGGGACGAATTCCGAAATGCAACCTTTTATGGGGTATCGTGGGATGGTGATGTACAGAGCGCCAAATTTCTGATGTTTATGAATATTAACTTGCGTACCGGATTCAAACTTCCTATTGGCGACTATTCAATTTATTCAAATGAACAAGTTCTTTTGGTGCATTACTATTGTCATAATAAGACTCTCATAATAATGCTAATTACATCAATATTTTTAGGTTATAAAAATGGCGTATACAATTGTAATGTGTTATGTTGATATCACTAGTCATGGCAATCTGGTAAACCAATAAACGGATAATCTAGTCCTACTTCTACCTTATCTGGTGATCCAGAATATTTTTTAAAATTGTGGGCAAGACAATCTTGCCAGTACTTGGCAATGCGATATAAACTAGATATATAAACACTAACCACTAAAAAGTAAACGTTTTAGCACGAGAGTGGGAATATGGCATTGTTCAATAATAATAACTTTGTTAAAGGAGTATTCAACGCTATCTGTCTAAGGATGTCACTCTGTAGTAACAATCATTATAATAAACAACATACATAAATGTTTTTAGTTTTCAGCAGTGCTAATCACTGCTAATTTTACGCCCACCTTCCCTAAATTACTTATCTCAGAAGCGAATAAAGTTAGACAAAGAAATCACAAAATTTTAATTTATACTACTTTTGGTGCGTTTTGGAAAAATGATGAGAGTTAATTTTTACGATGCTCGTGCAACGACACGAAAAGAACGTAAAATAGAAATTTAACTTCTTCAGATTCTTGTAGAATATATTATTATGTTTAATTTATCTTAGAAAATTTTATTCTAGAATATTTGGAAACAGTATATTTAGTTGGGCTAAGACGATAATTTCTAGAATAAAAGGTTGCTTAGATATTTGAGAGAGAAGATTACAATTCATCTAAATCCAAAATGAAAATTAAAAATTCTAGTTTATAATGTATGCCCTAATAAATAATTATGACGTGAAACGATTTTGTCATAAAGAAGTCAAATCTTTTCATTTAATTATGGCATTCTTAGCTTGTTTACGCTCAGATTTCTTCTGGCATTTGGCGCACAACCTCATCGTATTAATATTCGACCAGATACGTGTTACGCCGTGGGTGAAAACCCACCCCCACACATCCACCCACGTGATTCATGATAGGAAATCTACACACAAACTTTGCACTTTGATAAATAGAAATATTCAGTTATATTTGGTATTACAGGCCTAGATGATTTACCAAAAAAATTGTTGCACAAATTAAACAGATATGTAAAAATCGAAGTGAAAATAAAAGTTATTCTTTAGCAATAATATCATTCAAATTACACAAACTAAAAAATAATTATGACTAATATTTAATGTAAAGTTGATGATGATTAATACTTATTAATCTTCAAAGATGACCTCTAGCTCACCTATAATATACGACATGATTAAATAAATAATTCATTATTATTTTGCCTATATAGCTTAATGGAAAATGGCACCACGAAATTATAGATTTATTTGTAAATATAAAATAGTTCGCCTCACTCTGCAACGAATAGGTGTTTAAGCAAGTCAAAATTCCTGCCAAAGATGACACCAACTAGAGCAGATTTTCTAAACTTCTGCGTTGCTGACAATTACTTTTGGCTCACCGAAAATAATTACAGGACTACTTTATTGAGTTGGGCCTACACCTTAATCTATCTCATCACTACCTTTGCAAATTTGAATTACTTGCATACAACTTATTGTAAAACAACTTTAAACCAAAATCAAATTATAAGAGCCAAATTAATTAAAACTGTTTAAGATGTGGAAGCTAAGTTTGCAGATTTGGTCATAAATTTATCATGGCTTGCTACAGTAATAATTGCCACAATAATAGTATTTAAGTTAAAATTTGCTGCAAAGATTGCATATGATATCTGGTATTCGATGGAAACCCAACTCTTTGAGCACGTACAAACAGAATTACAGAATGTTGTTAACATGTCCAATTCGGTTTACAAGTCAGGTCTAAGATTGGGTTTTTTGGGACTTGCTATGGCACTGATTTCGAGAGAACTAGAAAGTTGTGATGAAAATTCTCGGAAAAACGTTTGCGGAATTATATATCCAAGTGTAATATTATATTATGCTATATCGTACTAAATATTTTTTGTTTAAGTGGCACCTAACAAAATTATATTTGTAGAATCTGTTCATTGATTTGAGAGAACGACCATATCGTGAAATTTTCAACATTTGTGTTTGGGTCACATATTGGTATTTATTTGTTGGTGTTTTTACGTCTTGCACTTTCTTATATACTTTAATGTTGTTAACGGAAGTTATTCTGAAGGAATTCAAGTTAATTTTGACGGAAAGTCGAAACTTGCAAAATAAAGAAATGCGATTGAATAAATTGATTGAAGCATACAAATTACAACAGAATATAAAAATGTATGTTCGCCACTGCTTGATTGGAGTAGATACAATTAATAATGTATTAAATTTTAGGACATGGGATAAAGTTACTGGAATTTTTAAATGGCCATTATTATTACAATACTTGATAAGTGCCGTGACAATCGCTTTAATTCTTACCACGGAAATAATGGTAAATAACGCAAAATTTAGTCATAATTAAGTTAATTCAAGACAGCATTATTTTTAGCACTTTAATCTACCATTGATTCCTGTCTTATTTGTTCATTTCCTTGGAACGTCTTCGTTTGGCTTTGTTGCAAAAGAAATGGGACAATATGTAATCGGTTTATAAAGTGATCAAGTATAAAGTATGGCTAATGTTTAATTTTTTGTAGAGTGAAGAATTTAGACATGCTACGTTTTATGCTATACCTTGGGATGGGGATGTGGAGAGCGCGAAGTTTCTTATCTTCATGAACATTAATTTACATAACATATTCACAGTTCCTCTTGCTGACTTTTCAGTTCATTCAAATGAACAAGTTCTATTGGTAAGAATATATGACAATGTTTGTGTCGCAATGCTAATTACATTAATTTCTATAGATTTTCAAAATGACGTATACAATTATGATGTGCCTTATAAATTTAACTCAGAAAAACATTAGCTCATAAATTTAAGTGACATGAGACACTATATTATTTTCTTGCAATAGCATAAAGACACAAAATTATCTTTCACCAACAATATATTTCAAAAGTTTTACTCACAAACCAACTTGATGCAATTAGTGAAGAGTGGTTAAATGAAAACAAAGTACACTTGCTGTTGTTTTGTTGCGTGTGTTTTATTTAATAATCTTATTAATTTCAGGATTTTCAATTTAATAACATGTAATGATCTTTGAATATAATAATTTGAATAATAAACAAATAATGGTCCGTATTACATCGTAATAGTTCATTTTCATCATAAATGCTTTCATTGATTCGCATTTTCGTATTAATCATGTGTTATGTTGTTGCTGACCTGGCGTTTTTTTTTTTGGTTGCGACATTTTTGTTTAGTTATTATTAACAAATAGTTTTGACGTAGTTTTAAGACTCAATTTTCGCAAGAGAGGTAATAATATACAGCGAATTTAGTATATTCCTTCTTTATGTACTTAAATGCTAGTTATTATATGTATAGATGATATAATATTTACAAGTTCAAGTCAATAATAAAAAGGGAGACAGGTTTTGTTCAACAATAATAGAATAATGTGTATACGTAGTTGATTTGTATAATAATGTACATTGAATTTTTCTTTGCATTTTTTAGTTTATCATTTACTTGTAGTTTCAACAAATAGTTCTCTTCTTTTTAACAAAAATCGCCAAATATGTCTCGTGTACGAGGTGTTTTTAATCGCAAAGTACGAGTACAATACAATAAATTTATTTAAAGTGTGTACACATATCAATGTTGGTAATTTGTGCATGCAATCGCAATGCATACAATCTTAAACAGTTACGTATAATTTATTTTTGGTTTTTCATGTTTAGTTACATTTAAATGTACACCAAAAAGGAATCAAGCGAAATCATAGTTCGTTTGGTCGTTATGTGATGCGATTAGATGTTTAAAATTTATTCCTTTGAGTACAATTACAAATTTGCTATTCAAGTTATTTATGAAAAACGTAACAAACATTACATAATAAACATTATGTTATCTATTCATTTTTTATACATTTTGTTTAATATATTCATATATTCTTTACTTTTATTTATTATTATTTGTTTTATCTTGTGTTCATTTTCTCGTAATCTCATAAATCGTACGAAGAGCACCGCAACTGGATATGACGTTGAATGAAATCCACAAATTAGCATTGTACACACGTATAATATGATCGACAGATTCCCAGATCCGCCATTGCATGTTTCGGTTTTCGTCCTAATATATTTAACTCTCCACTGTTTCGTTCTAGGTCAATGTAATTTCATGTTTCGCCTGCATTTGCAACACTGCTATAGAGAACATTATGAATACACCTAAATACATTAAGTAATCGTTAATCGGAGAGATTTATAATAAAAAATCGAAGATATGACGTTTATAATAGTGTTTGAAGAATTTGCTAGGTAATTTGTACACCGCTACGGTAAGGTACAATTCATTTACATTTGTTCACTGCCTGCTTGCTCTATTAAACCGTTCATGTTCATGTTCGCAAAGTGTAAGAAGTGTGGAAGAACGTGATCCAAACTGATTTTGTACACATTTTTACCAGTCAGTCATGGTTGAATTCGTTTTTATGATGTATGCCTAAAGCCAATGTCAACGCAAATTACCCAACTTGTTTTATGTTTGTTCCTAGATTAAAGACAAACAACATGGCCGTTCGTCTTGTAGTTGGCTCGAATGTGATTCAACTACAAATTCGGAACTGAAACGTGTGCAGCTTATGTGTGTTCAATTTTTGTTCTCTTGTTTGATCTACGTTGGCTACGTTTGCATTGATTTCAATTGTAATCATCGAATTCCATTGAAATCATGTCCAACTCGTCGCCAGTTTATTTCGTGTTCAATTGTTTGTGTCATTAAAGCCCAGCGCGCCTTATCTTGTCGCTTTGTTACTGCTGAATATTGTCTGAATTCATTTGTTTCTTACTTATTAGACGTTCGGTGAGCGTGAACTTTATACAAGATGAAATGGTAATATGTTGCCGCAATTTTACATTTTCTCATGATTTTTACGATGTCATGATTTCTCCATATTCGCTAAGTTTTGTTTTTCATAAATCTTACATGTTTGTTTAAGTTACGGTCCTAAACGTGAAGTCAATTCTTGCTTTATATGTACGAAAACGTATTTTAACTTTAAATATTATTTAATAATCGCATTAATATTTAAATCATTTGCTTTGTTATGCTTCTGATGTGAAAAACGTTTATTTTTAACGTTTGGTTTCTATCCCCATTACACTTTTTCATTGTCCTTACAAGTTGACGCTTCTGATGCTCATCAGGGACTAAGTAATTTACTTTTTTCGGCACAAATTACAGTAGTAGAGCACAACACAGACGACACAACAACACACTGTACTTAAATATCACAGTGAAGAAGTTAAAACATGTTCTTTCATTAAAAATTTCAAGTCGAGTTATTTCTTGTAAGTTTTCTTGTTGCATATTTTGCACCAATGTAATCGCAATGTACAAGAAGTTTAGTTGCAATAGTTACAATATAGTCTTGAGAAGCATGAAAAAAGTGAGAATGGAGAATAAAAATTTAAGGCTCAATTTGTTATTACTGATATCAGTGTAACAATACATCCTCCGCATCGTACATAACGTTTCTTTCATATTCTTTTAGATAAATTTCTCTTCATACATAGATGTTTTCGGTTTTGCCAAAATCAGGATGTTCTCTCATGCATAAAAAAATATCTATGTTGCGATATTTATTACTTAAATCCCTTAATCTACTTGAATCACATTTTTGAAAGTACAATTACATGAGAGAAGTTTAACATTAAAGTTGTTCTGCGCAATGATGTACACAACATTACGACTGTTTAATTATTCATTTGTGTTTCCTTGTGTTTCATTTGTTTTCAACAGATTAACGATACATTAATGTACAATTCGGAAAACAGATAGTTTCTCGCATTCACCTCGCGCAATCTTCACATGTTGACGCATTTGTCGGGTTGTGGTGGAGGCACATGTAATATATAAAACGTTGGGAACAGCAGTTATACGTAGCACTATTGCAACGACGAATCCATCTCCAGCGCTTGCCTGCCATGTGCAATCGGTTCACTCGTATAGTTTTTATGTTTCTTTGTTTTGGTTTAAATATGTTTAAAGGACGGCCCATTTGAATCATGTAGTTTTAAATTGTTTACGAGTTTGTCACGCCATACGATTTCCATGAACACAGTCCTGCATATGTTTGGTAATTTGTTGCTCTCGTTTCGAGTGTACTTCACGTATTACTCCGGTATGTGAAGATGTTTACTGCTGCGAGAGAGGGTTCTCCGGACGTGTGTCGGACTTCAGCTTGACAAACTCCTTGGCCACCTCGTCGTTGGTGCGCTGTGATAGAATACGAAGAATCGTCCAGCCAGTTTCGTCCATTTGGATGCGCTTGCCTAACGATAACCAGCAAGCAAATGATCCCTACAAATATACAACATATAGCCATGTTAATTATGAATGATCAGACGTCAATTTTAATAACGATTCCACTAACCCGATCAACAATATCCTTCAATTGCATTACGGCTACGCCTACAAGTCGATCATCCCTCGCAAAGCAGTAGTCCTTAGCGCAAATGTGCAGCTCAAAACAGTCCAATTGTTCTTCATTACCAATTGTACTAAAAAGAAGAAAACCAAATCTTAGCCAACAGTATAAGTATTAAATTAATACATACAAGTAAAATGTCTCGTTATATTTTGGTGACCAATTATTCGACTTTGACTTAGTCGCTTGTTTCCTTTTCTTGTCCGATAAATGAGGTCCGATGAGATTGACCTCCACGAAGGGCCGAAAACCAGTGCCTTGTGGCCACTTCAAATCATTAGCAGCAATCACTGAAACAACAAACGCCAGCAATATTCATAACGCAATTTAACATTTTATGGAATATCATACCTTTCACAGTTACTTTATGTTCACCCTTTCCTGGATGAGCAAAGAGTTCCACGTGAATTGACACTTCGCCCACGCTGCCTTCTTGTCCCTCCACTGAGTCTGCAAGTATTGAATGTTAGGTCCCATTTGACATAAAAAGCAAATTAATGAGAACACAAAATGGCGTACGACCAGAGTATAGCTAAATTGCTGCAAAATTTATACAGTTTACAAGCTCAACACGAGGTGGGTACATCTGCTTATCAGCAAATGATTCCTCTTTAGTATCACCATCTAATCAATTCAAAAAACTCCAAACTTCGAAATGTCAAAAAGCAATGAAACTAGAATAGATATAACAAAGAATGTAAAAATTATGAATAAACTATTAACACCATTCCATAAAATTATTTTATAAGTAAATAAAAATAATGTAAGTATAACCAACCGTCCATTTCGTTAAAAAATACAAAATAACTAATGACAAGGACTGGTTGTACTCACGATTATAAACACATGCACTTACAAGTAACCGTAATTCGTTGGCATGGTCGATAAAAAACATGCAATGCCAATGTTATGTTCATATGTATCCTCCTAATGACGATGTGAGAGTGTGTGCGAGAGATTTATGTGGTGATATCAGGTGTGTTCTTGTAAATAAACTCGATAAGTTTCTCTAGAGAAACTCTAACAACTACCAAAAATACGTAAAAATGTAACGGTCTAATGTAGCTAATATAATGCCAATTAATTAATTTCCATTGAATTAATTAATTGCCGATCGATGCAAGCTTGAATGTTTGCTAAGTCTTTCAGAGGAAAATTTTGCAAAGGTGCCCATAAACAAAACCAAAATGGTAGCAGTTTTATTTTAAGATCCTTTAATATATCATAAATCGTGTGAGATTAATAGTAAAAAAGTGGTTACTGCTGCCATTTTGGGTAGAATTTTAAAAATGCGTAGCGTAGGCGTCAAAAACAAGAGCTGTCTCATAAAAACTTGATTGCACAACTGCGCGCAAACAGCTTGCTTGTACTTTCTGTGATTTGTACCTTGACGTGTTTCACTCTCTCTGCGTTTGGCTTTGAGCGGCTGCTCTAACGCTTCTAATCCCGTTTCGGTTTCGTCATCGTCGCGTATCGAGATTTGCCGTTGCAGATATGTATCTTTATTGTTCAGCGGCACTTAGAAATTTATAAGCAAATTTAGCATTTTATGTCGGTGGTGGTCGATTGGTTGTCGATCGGATGTTGGATGTTTATGATGTATTTGTTTCATTTGATATTTCAAGTTCAAGTCAGATTCATGTCGTGAACGGAAGAAAAGTAGATGGTAGAGTAGAAAGAAAAGAAAAGAGTAGAGATTAGAATATAGGTTAGTTGGTATATATAGATATATAGTATAGAGTCAGTTTCCACATTGATCAATACAAATAGTGCAAAAATGAGGTTAGAATGGTGTGCCTTACCTTCGTTCAACTGGGTAGTAACGAAAGTTTTAATAAGTGCATCCGTTGTCTGTGTATACAGCGATAAGGCATAACGCAGACTCTGTAATTCAGCACTCTTGTCCAGGAAAGCTTTTTTCAGACCGTTGCCACCTGCATGGAAGTACTGCTTGATAGTGTCTAGCGCCACCTCCAAAACAGCGCACTGCTTAGGACTCAGATTCTTTTCAAAGTCTTTGGAAATGTCCATCACACCACTGAGAGCATTCTTCACATCCTGCTTGCCTGTAACGTTTTTAAACAGCCGCGACATATCCTCTATCTTGGTGTTTGCAGCTAGATTCTTGGCGTTGTCTGTTATGCTCTTGAACATCATCTACAAACAAAAATAACATAAAAGCTGATACTAAAGTGCAACATTAACAAAATCCTCACCGTCTTATCGGTCATTGGTGGTAACACTACGGTCTTCTCGAGGATTCGCATGACAATTTTCCAGAGCTCTTTGAGCAGCCGCTTCAGTACAGTCTTCTCGCATGATTGAGCGTACAATGATAGGGATCCATCGAGAAGGTCCATGAGTGGTGTGAGGACTTCATCAGCTTCACCTGTGACTGCATTGCGTGCGGCTTGTTGATTTGTGCCTGGTTGACCACCTCCCTTGATAGACATAAGTAGATCTCCCAACTCTTTCACACTGACTGTTATTCTAGGTTCTAAACTGACAGCAAAGTCTTGCGCAAGAACATCGAGTGCTGAGTTGAGGTTGGTTTGTAGATCATTCAGAATAGTTGCTGCATCTTGCTCCAATTTTTCTCCTCCCATACTTTCGAACATTTTTTCTAGTTGAACCCGCAATTGTTGAATATTGTTCATCAATATGCAAGCCTAAAATGAGCATTTAATATAAGATATCGCAAATTTGTCGAGGGCCTGTGTTCAATTACAGTTTTATGGCCATTGAGATAGATGATATCTAAAATTGGTTAAACTTACTATTCTTTCCTCCTTAAGGTGTTCGGGGAATTCTTCTCTAACGATATCAGCGTACGCCATCAGCACCTTAACGATCGTTTTCGCAAATCGCTTCATGTACCGCTTCCAGATTTCGGGATCAGGACATTCAAGTTTAGAGACAACGTCGAAGCACTGCGTGAGTTGCGTGAACACATCCACCACCGAGTTCGAGAAAAGTGCGTGTTCGCTACTCTTTTGGAACTGTAACAATTAAAACATATCGTCAAATTGATGCAATACTTAATAGTTTTCGAAATGGTAAAAGTCAAGTGAGGTCGTTGAACTTACGCCGTCCTTCTTATCACGTTTGAAGGCACCGTGGAGGTATTCCAAGGATACGTCGTCATTCTCGTTCAACCACTGCATAACAAACGGTTCGAACCAAGCGGGGTACTCGGGCACGGCACCCTTATACGGCGGCACGTCCTTCACGTAGTTCGTGTACAACCACTTCACCTTGAAGTGGAGGTTCATATACGCCGATGATTTGCATAATCGGTGTTGCTCGTGCTCCTCTAGCGCGTACTTCATATCCACCGCGAAGAGACTCCACATTGTTGAGGCGGACAGCTATGGTGATACAAGAAAACCAAAGATGATCCTTAACCCTTGTTGACCCACAATCAATATAAATAACATACCTGACCAATATTCAACTCTTGAGGGAATTGATTCAATACAGGCCCATAGCTGTTTTTATCCTCCTCAATGACGGATACAATCAACGCAATGAGTTTATGCCAGAAGTCAACACTATCCAAGCGAGGACCATGGTCCTCAGGATCTCGTTTAGGTTCATTGGGATCGCTTTGAAACTCGCGATTGTACAGTTCGTAGGTGTTCTCGAAGAGAAACTGGTAAGTTGAACGTAAACATGCTTTAACACAGTCTTTGACAACGGTGCTAGCACGTGGCGGGCTGGATAATTCCTGAACCTTCATTCGGAAGAACGTGATGCTTGTGAGAAGATCCACAGTAGACTTAAGATCCATAAGCTTTTCATTGCTGGAGGCTGGGAAGTTGTTGCGGTACATCGAAAGATCAATACGCAATGAGTTGTGGAGCTGATCCAAGAGTTTGACAAACTTCTCTTTCTGTACCACAAAAAAAAACATGTGGACTCACAAGACATAATTTCTAGTAAAGGTCGTTACCCCAAAATTTGAAGCAGCAAATCTGTCGCTGGCGGAAACCGCCGTCAATGCCGTTGTGTGTGCGTAGTAGGCGTTGATGTTAGCCAGCAGCATGCTCATGACGGCCGGCACGCCAGGACACAGGTATTTCGTCGAAAGGCAGTGAAAATGTCTAAAAAAAAGACCCAGCAAACAACGTACATTAATCTCAACGTTATCCCAAGACTAGAAGAAAGGAATGGATTGAATGATATAGAAAGAAAAAAGCGGAGTGCCTGCAGAGTAGTGATTCCTTACGTCATGGCTTGATAGATGGACTCAATTCCGTAACGCATGGCAAATTCGTCCACAATCTCCTCAGCCGCCTCCTCAAAGTACACTTTCCACGCGTCGTCGCCCTTGGCTTGCGGGAGGTTGACGATACCGGCGTTTTGCTCACACAGCGAGTGGAAGAGGTTCTCGTGCAAGCAGGTGTACTGGACGTGATAGGGCGCAACCTTCTCCTCGCCCTTAATCTCTACGGATATGTGTAGACGAATCGCACCAGAGACTGCTGATTTGTCCGTGCGTTTCTCGAGGTTGTACCATACGTCCATTTCTCCTGATAATGTGCGTACCTTAAAAAAGAAAATAATACAACCATCTAAATCAATCCGACTTTGACGAGGAAAACACTCACTTCAATAATAGTCTGTCCCAAGAAGTCGTCACTTTCGCGAGTCAACTTCTGCCTCAGTTTACTCTTCAGATCGTTGTCTTCATCCCAGACTCTCACTTTAATACGATCCGACGAATTGTGACACTCGCTAGAATTCAATTTTTAATCAATATTAAAGACAAAAGCGATGGCCATTCATAATATTTACAAGTAAAATTTTTCATCCCAGACAGGATTCAGCTCTTGCGGCATGGTGCGTGTGCGTTTCTTGACTTTGCCGACTTGCACAGTGACGTACGGATCTGAGGTGCCACTTTTATCCTTTGCGATGAGACCTTGTGCCGATTTCACTGAAACGCCACAGTCGACAATCAATTTCTATCCAAGGAAAAGCCCAAGAAATGAGACTGTGAACAAGTCATCCAAGTCTCGGAAAAGTGTGTGGAAGAGTTTAAAGACATGAAGCTCGCTAACATCTAGGTCTATTCTATATACGGCAAGTGTACACATTCACGCACCCATCACCATCATTCATATATTCCATAGAAATTCAACCAACTATAAAGAATGCAATAAATTCTACTTTAAAATTGTTCACTCTTTAGAGTCAGTATCAAATGTGAAACAAGCAGAACTGGGAATGGTCGCATGCAGAATTACCCAATGATAGATAAAATATTTACAGTCATTCACAGAGAGACAGAGATAGTGAGTTAAGATCGTCGAAGCCCGCTCGGCATGCTGCGAAAGATCGTGTGACGGAGGTCGTAACGAGATTCTGACAGACCCAGAAAGAGTATCATAGTAGTCAGACTGATAGAATAGCAAAAAAAGCAAGAAAAGCTAGTTTGTAAAGCTACGCCTTCGCAGGCTGTCCCAAACATCCTCAAAGCGCTCCCAACATATTTCAACTGTAACATTCTGAATACTTTGGGACATCCTCACTGAGCATATTGTGTATCTATAATTTTATTGATGTGCATTTCTTGCAATTTTATGCTGTTCTATAGTGCAAAATGTACTGTAAATACTGTTTGAGTGAGTGAGTGAGCATTTTGTGCAAATTTCTGTATGAAAGTTTAGTATGTGTGTATATAATGTATGTGGGTTGGTGTATTGTTGGAAAAGTTGTGAATTGTGAGATAGTTTATAAGTGTAGGTGTGTAAAAGTATTCAAGTGACTCTTGTTTATCTCTCTCGTTTCTATATAGTGTGCGTCTATAACTTCCTCGTTAGACTCATTGACTGAGGTGATCTAAGAACCTAGATTTCTTCATTAAAACAATGTTACAAGTTTCAACAATTTGGTTGGTCATCATTAAAAGTTTGGTTTTATCAAGCAGGTCTGGAGCTACATTCTATGGGCAAGCTCTCGATATTATAAAGAAGAAATTTGAACAATATTGATAAGTAAAGTACGCAAATGCATAATTCCTAGGGTCTAAAGTTGAGATTTTTGAAATAAATGTTGTAGAAAATGTTTTAAATATTTTCGTTTTTTCGGCTATTTTTTAGTTTTTCATGCTGAGTGCTTATTTAGATTGATTCGTATTGAGTTAGTTTAAATAAAAAGTTATCACACACCATTTAGTCTATAAAACAAGAGTGAGTGCGCTTGCTTGGTTGTAAGGTGAAAAAAGAGTTGTCCTTTGCCAAGTAATATTCAGTTAAGAATAAAGGAGTAAGAATTGAATGTAAGATTGCCGTGATAAAAATTAAAGGCGACAGTTTGAAGTTTGAGAGGGAGCATAATTGAGTAATTCGTATCGCATTCTCTTTGTCAGTGCAAAAGTCCAGAAGAGAAATATTGTTCGAGAGAAGAAAGAGAAAATAGTAGGCGTGTGATCAAACAAAGTACACGGTTCTTGCGTGTGTTTTATTTTCTCCTACAAGTCGCAATCGGTTCTGAGGCGTAGAGAATTCATTGAGATTCTCCTGCGAGAATATTCAAAACGTGAGAGACAGATAGAGATATAGAGAGAAAGAGAGAGAGAACATTTTCGAGCGCCAACTTTCGACAGGACAGCTCGCCGGATGGAATTTACAGATTCCCCAATAGAATGCAGCTGGCAATACCTGTGATTGCAATCTTGCATGACCATTTGGAGGTGCCCTCAATGGTCATCTCTTCGGCCTGCTCGATTGAATCAATGTGTGTGTCTGGGTCCACTGAAAATGTCGTTCTGCTCGCGCCAACCGCACACACGACGCGCGCGCACGCGCACAATCAAGGCCGGAACCGGAAACAAGAATATAAAAACAACATCGATACAAAAAAAGATGGGACGGGGCAACACCACTGACAACCAAATACAGGACAATTATTGTCATTGTTCGAGGTTTGCAGGTGGGTACCATCAAAATGAAACAAAACATAAAAATATACAAACATTTATATATCGATTTGTTTTTGTTTCTGCATCGGCTTTCTCGTATTAGTTGACAGTTGACAGTGTAAAAGGTGTCGACCGCCATTTTGTGAAATTCTTCAGCTCAATCACATCCTCGTCGATTGTGTTTTGGTACATAAATTTAATATGTGTAGATGAGTAGAATCGCCAGCAATAATAAACATTCTAACACTACAAACATTTTATATGCTACAAGTAGTAAAACGGTGTCATTATTAAAATGGCGCTATCATTACCATTGGAAAATGGAAACTAAACTAAAAATAAAACTTTATAAAATCCCACTCAAGCTGATTAACGACGAGATGCTTGGCGCACTAGACGACGGGCACTATTAACGCTTTAATGTTTCATTTATGCGCACCCTCGTTTCACGCGCACGCGCGCCTGCGGGTAGACGCAAACCATTTGAAAATTATAATTCGACGTAAAATATTTACGCGACGCGCATTAAGCGCACACTTGTTTGAGTGCGGCGCGACTCTCAGGGCGGTTCACGGTTCAATTTCAGATAGAAAATTGAATCATAAATAATTTAAACGCAGATTTGATAGATGCATTATGTGCGCGCAGGCAGCGCGCACACGGCAATACTTATGCGGGCATTTGCAGAATCGAGAGAGCGCAATTGAATTCAAGTCGCTCACCAGCGCTCAACTCTAGCAAATCGCGTTATTGAGATGAGAGGCGAGGGAAAACTTAAATAAACACACTCGACGCTCGGAATCCGAATGGCAAACAAATTATCTTTCTCCTTTGCCCTCTGCATCATTTACCTTGCGTATTGTGCGCAATTCGGACGCATATTGAGCTACTCACTAGAGGGCGTATATTGAAGACGGAACAAACGAAAAAAGTACCTAATTTAATCAAAATGTTGAGAAAATCAATAAATTTCGACAACCACGCAACATTTGTCTACACGCCACTCAATATATACTTAAATTATTTATTTACGTTGAAATTACTTTCAGTTATCGTGTATACTCATATGTTATGTTGATATTTATACAGATAAAGTTTGTTTTTGGAATATACAATGGTCGGTTAATGATAGCAGCCAGAGTAATAATGTAATGCGATGTTCGATTCAACTGAATTACAAATGTACACTAGAAATGCAATTGAGCGGCTGAGCAATATCTAAATGTGTATGAATGAGAATTACCGACTTGAGCATTGTTGGCAACCGAACAAACGCAACAGTCCACATTCCAATCAACAATGGAAAATTGACACAGTCGAAGTAGATGCACAAAAAAGCGGTTCGACATTACTTTTCTATATTGATATGGGAACGTTCTTGTATGAAGCAGAAGCAAAAATAAGGTGATTCTTATCGTTATTCTAGTCATCATACAGACTGGATGATGTCGAAAGCAATCACAATCGAGAACATCATAATCTTTGATATTAAAGATGTGAATCAAACTACCAGTCGGTATAACATGGCACATAAAATGAAGCACATTCAAAACATTCAAGTTTATGAAGAGTTTCTCCAAAAAATTTCTATTTAACATTTGAGATTTCTGTTTGTGAAAAACTCTCCATGTTTTAGGCATTAATATAAACATGTCGCTTTAATCGTTCGTCGTTGCACCGCCGTCGCATAAAATGAACACATCTCAAGATAACAGTCATAATACAGGCGACAATATTTGTGTTAGTTTGTTGGTTTGTTGATTTGTTGGGACAAACTATGGTGGACCAACCTGTAATGGCGATCTTCGCCGACCACTTGGACGTGCCGTCCAGCACGCTCTGATAGATGGCCTTCATGTGCCCCGAATGGTTCTTTTCCTCCATGCCGAAGACATCCCTGAATCGTTACAATTTAGAATATTCGCAATGGCTGCAATGGCGTTAACACCCTGTATATTTGTACACATTGGGAGACATCTAGTCAAGCAGAGGATTTGGACTACTTCAAGGCGGCAACTAAATACATTCATTTTAACCCTATTGTTGGGATACAATGCTTGAAATCAATTTTCCTAACCTTGAAGTAGCCATTATCTACGGCACAACTTTACAACTTCATAGTGGCTCACGAATGATGAAAAATTCATGCCTGGTGACATTAATGACACGCGTTTGAAGCACCCTAATCACCGCAATACAAAAAGAAATGGAAAATCGATCATTACGAATGCGTTGGCCTGAAATTCACCTGTAAATTCGGACAAACTCGCGCATATAAAACGTAACATTTACATAATTAAATCATCGATTGGTAGAAGATCCACAAGATAAAAGAAGTCGAAGGTGGTTCGAAGCGAAGAGAGGGGGTTGGTTGGTAAAGTGGGATCGTACCTGATCAGCTCGAAGATTTCGGGTTTCTCTCGCTCGCGCTGCTTCATGCGTTCCTTCATCGCCGTGATGATGCTGTTGGCTTTATCCTCGGCGCCATGCTTGGAGCTCTTCTCCGCGGCCCCTGTGTACATGACAATAGAGGAAACAGTAAGTTACCACAATTTGCAAGCTTCACTTTTTACACATCTGCACAAAAAATTCAATTATTATTAGGTTAGATTTTGCTCTACGAATTTCTACTAATGGATCTCCATTCTTATGAATTATCGAATTTGGCCAATTTGATTTATGAGCTACTAACATGAGCGAACAATGTAACACTTAATGTTCTGTTGTATTTTTTGTAGTATGTTTAGGTTGAAATTTTGCTATTTCACCACAGAAAGCGGTAAAAATAAAATAAAAAGAATAACTTTGGTTGTACTTTGGTCTTATACATCGAAAAGATTAACTTAATGGACCGTAAATGTAACTTAATCTTAATTTTCCTCTAATATTCAGAATTAATTTCGCGGATATAATAAATAAAGATATAAAAGTGGTTATAATTCAACCCCAACGCCATCTGGTTGTGAATAGCTTAAAATAGCTCATTGCTTGTCTGATATTGTCTCGTTTAATTTTTGTGCTGTGTAAAAAGTGTGTCGCTTGATGTGCGCACGAATATGATCGGCTGTATTGCAGGATATTAACTTACTCTGGAGGCAGTCGGCGTTGAGCAGATCCTTGCACTTCTCGTGGCACTTGACACCGCACTCGGTACACCGCACACCCTGCCTGGCGATGCCCCACAGCAAGCCCTCGCACTCATAGCAGTACGTCGGCGAGGTGGCCGTCCAGAGTACAAAGTTGTGCGGCGTTGTACTGCTGATCGGATAGATGAGCGCCTGCAGCGTCTTCTTGTAGACGTGCATTTTCTGTGGGCAGACAAGAGGCGCACAGCGTGCCGGAGCGCACCGACGCACGAATTAGCATCCAAGCCTCGGGCTGGCGGAGTGCGCGTCCGCAAAAACAACACATCCCCAACACACGCAAAACGCAAATTCATATCGTAAACGTTGCTGGCGGCAAACAAGAGTGATCGAAAGAAAGTAACGAACAACAATCAGTAAAACGAATACCGAAATTGCATAACACGTACAAAACTAAACGCAACGCCAATATGCGAAACAGAAAAAAGTAATGCACTCGCACGAGAAACAAAACTAGATACGTTAAGGTACAATTAGTTCAGCCAATGCAAAAGTAATCAACGTATTTTCATCAATTTTCATCCACAGATTTCGCGCGAGTTTTGCACGGCGTTCGTGAATTACTTTATCCTGTTTTCTGCAATCGAGTCTGAAGAGTACTTCGGCGCTCATTAATTCTCACGTTAATTGTCGTTTGGTGAAAATTCGCCGCCGCGTTTCGGTATTTATACGTTCATTACTTTCTTCTAGTACATTCTCTTTAGTGCGCACTAATTTTACTAAATAAACCAAGTGTCTTGAAGCTGGACTCAATAACAAAGCGGTTTCTAAGTAAACTTTATCTAATCATAATGCAAAGGCGGCTCAAAAAATCGCAAAATTTTATTACTTGTTAGTTAGTTGTGTTGTAAATAGTCAAATGTAAATTGTGATTAAATTACTTTCAAAACTTTTCACCAAACCACAAAATGATATTGCATTATTACACAGTTAAAAGTAGTTGTTGAAAAGTTTTCAAATTAATTCACTTTTTGGGTGTTTTGTAAGCGTGGAACGTTCGTTTTGTAAAATACAGCTGCAGGTGATAGATTTTTATGTAGTAGTATTATTATTTGTTGTATTGTAATGTCAATAATAAGCATGTTTGTTTGTTTGCATGTTGCTCAAAAACATAGTTCAAAATCGTTGCAAAATTCCTACTGATTTTTTCGTTCAAAATATGACGTTGCCATCAACTTTGCATAGAAAACGTTCGGCAATTATAAATTTAGAGTAATACAGAACGACTACTTGGTTTCAAGCTACGCTTTTACCCTTACCAATGCAAGCTGTAAAGTTTAATGTCAGAAAAAAACACACATTATATTCCATCGCTTGGTATATATAGGTATAGTATAAAGAGTTGTAACATAGTTCACATGGTGATAAATCAATTCAAAGTGAGTTAAAAAGTCGGTAGTAGAGTAGGTAAGTAGTCAGCCAACGACAATCAAAATGTGGGGCACAGTGTCAAAATATTTTACACAAGTTAACTATGCAACCAACATTACATTTGTTGTGTAATGCGTTGCATACGTTATTAGATGATTTATTTGATTAAAATTGAACTTGTATTAATGTGTGAGTTGTTAAATAATTGCACATTTGCGTAACTTACCAATTCCTCATCGTTGAGTGTGGCCCTGGGGACGGCGGAGGTAAGGCCAGCGTTGCGCTTGGTCGCCGCCATCGTCTACAGAACAGAAATGCAAGTCGCAATTAGCTGAGGCGGACAAATAATCCCACACCGCCCACACGCCGCCATGTAGCCATGAATTCGCCATTTTGGGCACTCGATTCGAGCCAACATGGCCGACGTTTGTGCGGCGACTAGAATTTAATTTTGTATGAAGCACTAATGATATTTTAATGAGTAACAGAGTGTTTCACAACTCATTCGCAACAACTAACGCAAGATAAAGTTATTAAACACTCTGCCATCAATGTATTGGAATTATTGGCGTGTAATTTAGTAGTCTGAAACACATGATCTAAATACAAAAATTTATTAGTCATCGGTTGCACTTAGAAGCGTTATTTTGGTGATGCGTCTAATAAAAAATAAACAGCTCGGTCGTACAAGGTGATAAAAAACCTGGAAAATTCAAAACGAAAACAAAAGCCGCAGCACGACCCTGCGCAAAATCTACTTACCGTTGAACTTGTTAAAAAAATATTCACAAAAAATCACAAACAAAAGCATGAACGATGAGTGTGTATGCATGCAAATGATTTATCTAAATATGTAAATTGCTAATTCGATTGTATATTTTCATTCATACACCATGCTACGGCTACGAAACGATCGCTGCAAATCGGTCGTGATTGATATTCACATCGATACACTGCTAAAAAGGTACGGCACGACAGAGAGATAATAAAGTGACGGGGAGGATCGAAAACAAATGTCGACGCTTGAAAACATGGCCGCCGCATACAATTGATGTTGCGTTTTATTTCATCAAAAAAGCGCCGAAATGGCACTGCGGCAATGCTTCAAGCGTGATTGTTTTGTTTTCGATGCGGTTTAATTATACGGAAAATGTGTTTATGTACAATGAAGACTGAATAAACACATTTCGCAAAGTTTTGTTCGCAATTTGTTCATCGAGCGGCACAAATTGAAAGATACACAACGGATGAACAAAGTGTACACAAGTAGAAAAAAAACTATTGAATTGTGTGGTGATTTGTTGTTATCAATCAAATGTATCCCGATCGATATTGAAGCTTGATCGTGTCGACTAGTGTCTACGTTCGTCTAGCGTTCTACTTCGCTACGGCAAATATCGTCTATGTCTGGCGTTAAACAGCTAAGTTCTGACATTAATCGTAACTCACATTCGCGCACGTCACAAGTTTCTTTACGTTCAGCTAACAAATACATAACATCGAATCAATAGAAATAGAAGCAGAAACTGCAGAAAAAGAGAAACAGGTGCGCAACATTCATTTTGATTATTTCGTAAATAAAATCAGAGAGTAAATCACGAAACACAAAAACTTGAGAAACAAGAAATCAAGAGTAAATCAAGAGTTCAAAGTTGAGTTACTTGAGTAGTACGTTCCAGAAGAGTGTAAATAGTAAGTATAAGTAAAGAGAATAAGTAAGTAAGTAATGTTAAAAGAGTATTTTGCACTGATGCACTGCACAAACGCAAATAACTGGCTCTGGTAGTGCAAAAGTGAAGCGTTCCAACAAAGTACGTTATCACAAAAGTTATGTTATGTTAAATCTGTTAAGATTACACTTGCAAAAAGAGTTTCCAAAAGTTGTAAAAAAAATAATAAGAGTCAAAAAGTACGGGTAGCAGTAACGAGTCGTTCGATGATGTCATATCAGAGAATCGAATGTTCAATGTTAATATCAGAGATATAATATATATAAAAAACAGTATATGTTGAAAATGTCGTAAGGTCGTTAATAACAAAGTAAACAAATCGAATCGCTAACTTTTTAATTAAATTCAATAATAGTTTGAATATACCTTGAGAACCTGCAGATTGGTCAGTGGTCAAACGATGCATTTGAAGGGGGGACGCAAACACCAGTAGCAGAGGGAGGTTTTTGTTTTTGGTTAGATATAGAGAGAGAAATTAAAAAACACAAATGCACATTAGTTCCATTGATAATCACCACATGACGACATCAAAATAGGACAGATATCTACACATTTTTTAATTTTAATAATCAGAACAATTTTTCAAAAATACGTAATTTTTAGTTTCGTGAAAAATTTTAATAAAATGTTCTGATTATTCATCATGGCTGATTGTCCACTTCGGCGACGTAACACGTAAACTCCACACACACGTCACACCGAAAATAAGAATGTATATATAGAGGGTAGATTGATCGGTGAAGGCGACGAGATAAGGTAAAGGTAACGATGTTTGCATGCGAAAGCGGTTTCGAGAGAGCAAGAAAGCCGAGCGCACTTTTCATTTTTCATTTCGGGGCCCGAATCTGAAATTACGGATCGCCCGCGGGCGCGACACGCCGCCTCAGATTAAGGGAGCTTAATCTGACATACGGAATCAGCCCCGAGGGTGCCCCTGCCAAACACACTCGACGCACCAACAACTGTACACGCACACTCAAACCACCACCGGGAAAATCAAGGGTCAGAACACCTGCGTTGTTCCACACACAACACACACATCCACATTAATATTCACGCTCGCGCAGTGGCTCAATAGCTCAGATGTTCACTTGCTCCGTTCATCATCTACTCATTCAGGTTATAGTGGTTGCGTAACATAAGAGGAGGTTTTGTGTGAGGCGTTCTGGGAGTTGGCAATTGCTCTGTATATGTACTTTTAGAAACATACCAGGAGCTCAATATCATACTAGTATCACATTAATTGGATTTGTGGTAAATCTAAAATCACATCATAGAGTTTAGGTTAAGTGGCTTTAGGTTAGGATTTATAAAAAAAGTTTTTTTCATAAATTTGCATAGAAAAAAATTATTTTCATCAAAAAAATTTCTTCCACAGACAAAACATGATGCCACCGGTCCGTTTTCACTAAAAGGAATAAGGGATGTTTATATACACACTTCTTTCATTCTTATATTCCGATATTTCCCAACAAAAGTTGCATCCGATATGGTCCTGCAGAATTTCCACTTTTCAAGACCCACAATTTACATTATCATAAATGATGATGAATGATGACACTTACATCCACGCCAGATCCTTCATACATAAATGAACGCGTCGGTGTGCGTATTGGTAGAGGAACTGGTCCGCATAACAAATCTCGTGATCGTAGGATAATGTACCGCACGTACGTTCGAGTCGTATTACTGTCGAAATAATGACGTTTCGGCGTGCGCATAGCACCTACGAGGTGGTAAATGCTCATTGTCGTGGCGTATTGACAAATGTGGATTTATTACCGTACGTGTGTAAACATAAAGCAAGCCGTCGTCATCATGGTCACCAACGGACGGATTTAAAATGAAAAATAGCATTGATTCAATTTTAATAATAAACTTGTTATGCGTTCCAGAGATAAAAAGAGCGAGGATTTAAATATTTTTCATAATCGTTCACACCGTATGCATTCACTCAAATTCACAGTAATCCCACGTCGAGAAAAAGTAAATAAAAAAATCTCCAGCAAGTTCCCACGTTCGGACGATCCAGAAAAGGCGTGAAAATAATATTTATCGACGGAAAGAATGCTCTTACCAAGTCGGATACCAGTGGAATTGATTTTCGCCGTGGTCGGATATCGGGCATGCTGTCGATGTTGCTGTAGAACGGGTTGTCTCCCGGATGCCTGCCAACGACACAAACATTATTTATTAAAATATATCAACATCAAACGCATCCGCAATACAACTCAAAAGACTCCGATCTATGCGATAAATAAAACTCATTCATAATATTAATATAAATTAAAAGATCTGTTTCTGATGTCGTTTGACGATAACGATGATGAAATAAATAAAAACGCGAGCGGCAGAAAAATAAAACATTCGACAAAATCACAAATTAGATTTTTATTTCGAACAAGACTGACAGAGATAACATCGTAAGCGGGCAGCGCGGACTGCGCTCGAGGTAAACTCAATTAGTGCGCTCTTCTATCTATTAATTGGAATTTCCTTTCTATATCTATATTGCCATTAGACGTGCTCAGACGCCGGAACGCTCGCTTGCCCGGCGACTCCACTCTATCTAGTTGCGACGATGAGACTCTATTAGGTTTTAAATGGCTATTAATGTTTTTTCATGTTTATATTTTAGTACAGCTGTACTATTTTTACAGTGTGGATATTTTATTATGCTCTATTTGTTTGGTGTTTATTTTTGTTTGGAATAATATGGAAAAATAGATGCTGCAATGCAGGTAACTTGTAAATTTTCGTTTTAATTCCGCGGTTAGTGAGGTGAGAGCATATACGTTGTAATTATACAAAATTACTCGGTAACTCCCACAATATCCGTAAAATATATTGGATATTGATCAAATATTTTTGGTATAAACTGGGTGATGGTAGTTAAAAAATAAAAAGTATATAATACCAGTTTTCCAAATGTGATTTAAATTTTAGATATAAAGGATATTTAACTATAACTATGATTGAATCTCAATGCCAACTTTTATCCTATAGAAAAGGGCTGTCTTTAGGGTTTTCCCGGCAATTATTTGATTTTTTTCTCGCCGTAAAAACCATCATTGGTTTTTAACGAACGTTTTAAAAAAAGAATTGGCCAAATTGGTCTAAGCGTTGTTGAGTTATGCGCGTACCAACGGATTTTGCGATTTATTTTTACATTATAGATGTACAAAATTTCTTGAAAACAAGGTTGGCTTTATTTTAAAAATACTTCTATCAAATTAATTGATGAACATTAACCGTAATTATCGACTTAAGCACTTAAACCCTGACACATCTTATCGGTTAATATCACTGTTAGTATCGCGGGCAACAACAATTACAAAGGCTAATTGGCAAGCTCGCGGCATTAATGGCGATAATGATAATTTCTATGCTGCGATATAACCGGGCGTTTAGTGCTTGTGGTTTCTCAAACACATAATCTCCCAATATTTATACATTCTCGTTTATTTAAATATCTATTTTAAATATTATTTTCCGATTTTTTTATCCACCTTCCATGTTTTAGAAAGATGTTTACACAAACATGAGTATTTATTGTGTTTAGAACCGCAGGCTCAAAAAAACATGATGCGCCATTTCGCTTAAACGCCAAATGCCAAATGTGCCCGAGAGTCTAAGCCGAAGCAAACTTTGTAATTAGAAAAACAAAGTTTACACAAACACCGCGTGCTGTTCCGGATTCAAGCACGAAGAGAACGCAGGAAAGTCAACAAGCCGGCTTGTAAAGTCTCGGAAAGCCCGCGAAACAAATACGGCGAGAGTGTTGAAATGGCGAACATAATATTAATCTAGCAGCGAATATTTTCATAACGTATTATAATAATTATTTAAATAAATTATTTACTCACCCATTGCCTCTGCCAGCTGTGTCTCCGCCAAGGCCGGTGCCATTCTAAAAAACAAAATTATAACAATTAATACAACCAAACGAAAAAAACAATTTATTGCATATAACAAACATCGCAGCACAAACATCATTGAACAAAATATAAAATCAATACAATTGTGACGTCTGGGTTTTACAAACAATTATCGCACGCGATTGCAACTATATCTATACAATTACAATTGCATACGTTAGTCAATAAACGCATTTATTTGATTTCGTTAAATATTTTTCAAAAAACCAGTTCAAAACAAGCGTATTACGTTTATCCGTATTACTTACAATCATTAATTGTTTTACTTTTTCTCTAATTGCGTTTCGTTAAGCGTATAAGGTGTGTTTATTCGTGGGTATAATACTGCTAAATATTTAATAGTTTACATTTGCTTGCAGTGAGTTATTACATTATCATAAAGTCGATATTGCCAGGATTTTTGTTTGTAGGTTAGTTTGTATGCCAGTTTCATTAAAAATTCGTTAAAATATCATACGTTTAGGTTATGTTACGTTTATCACTAGTTTCATACTGCAGTGTGCATTTGTTTCGCTAAAATGACGACGACAATGACGGTAATACTCACACTCAAGTGTTTCAGTCTACATTAAAGCCATTTTTGTTGTGGTGGTTGTTTCATTTTTTCTTCTGTTATACATGTAGGTAATAATTACAATTGTTACTCTGCATATGAAAATATAATAAATACATTCTGAGTACATGTCACAAATGACTAACCATTTCCTTTCATTATTTTGTTGTTTCTCGTTCTATTTCTGGATGAATAATAGTGAAAAATTTACATGCTACAAGAATTTCATTTATGATGCATTGAGTTATCCGCCATACTGAAATTTATTCTTGTGTCACGTAAAAACAACACAATTATATTTTGACAGTTGTAGAGTACAATATACTTTCTGTGAAGTTTCTGTTATATATTCTGAAGTTATGTTATATAGTCATCTAACTATTATATTACGCATTACGATTATTTGCTAATAGTAATTATTAGTTTCGTGTATTTTTATTGTAGTGCGCTGGAACATGGACGCTAATGTCTTTAATCATTTCTCAAGCTGTCACAACGCGCATTCAATAAGCAATAATATGGCAATCACATTAACGACTAACTATTGTTTCCTGCCCTTGACGAGCCAATTGCTTCGACATTTAATATCGTAAAAGATTGAAGTTAATACAGAAACAAAAGTGGAAATTCAATTGAATTATCGATTCCTACGCTCAACAAAACACAAAACACAAAAAAAAAACAAATCAACGAGCACGGAATGACAAATAAATTGCAGTATAAATAATAATAAAACGTAAATAAAGTAATAACAACATCATAATTATTATCCACTGCTTGTACATATCTGAACGTGTAATAATGAATGTAAATGTTAAGGGCTGTTCGTAAAGTATCAACATAAAACTTCCTTTATACACTGATGTGTTTTTAATTGAGTCGCAGTAGTTACAATCCATTCCGGAACCTACAAAATGATGCATTCGTGCACTCAATTAAAAATAATTGCTTGTTACTCGCTTGTTGAACATTCTAGACATTCTTTGCTTTATTTTTGCTGTTGTGAAGTAAACCCACTTGTTGTTTTATTTATAGCAAAGGAAACTGTTGCATGTTGTACATGTTTTCATTTAATAAACAAGTTAAATGAGAAAATTAATTGGAAGAAAATATAATTCAGATTAAAGACAAACAGAAAACTAAATATACATGTCAAAATGTTTCAATAATGTTTCAATACCAATTATATCAGCTGGTAATATAATATATTAATCATTTGCGCAATTATAGCTACTAACGAGTATTGCTCTTTATCTGAAAATTATTTTAATGGCCATAATAATACCTGAAAATTATTAATATGTAGTTAAAATGTTGTTAAATTAAGTATAAATTTATAAATTAATTTCAATGCAACTTGCTTTTATGTTTATCAATTATATCCAGATTTAATTAGTCAATCTAAAATTACACAAATATTCAATTTCTGCAAGAATTATTTTTATACCACGTTGAGTAATTAATAAAAAACTAGAATAAACCTCAATTCTTTCATTAAAAATGCCGTGAAATCACAAATATATATTCGAGTATGCGCTACATCCGAAAATGGCTCAATTCGCTATTGGTTTGTCTATCGATTGCATTTGAATGTAAAATTTCATGCTAATTTTCACATACAAAGCAGGAAGCCGAATTGGGCTCGCCGGATTGACATATCGAAGTGTAATTGGATTCGGAACTGCAACTTCCCTGCCGGAAAATCGACTTTTTTTTCTCATAGAAGCAGTAAACATTTATTTTCAAAATCAAATGTTTATCTCTCTAAATCTGATACTGGAAGAGTTATTAAAAAAAGCGTCGTCAATCATTTGATTCTTCATCGATGCAAAGTTGTGAAAGTTGTTCGAATATAAATCATTTTATTCATAAAGTTAAATTGCTTCATTTAAATACGGAAAGTCTAAATGCGATAAAAACTTGCACGCGCTGTATCATCAAATCTTTAAATCCGCCGAGTTCTTAACTTCCTCTTCGCAATGAGTAAATATTAAGCTCATTGATAAAATCGAATGTCTTTCTTAAGCTCTCTGGGATTGTAATAAATCCACGAAATTATTTCCTCGGCAAAAATTATTACAAAACTTACCGATGGTATAAACCCAACATTTTCAAAATTAATTAATTTAGAAATCGTTACGAGTTGAATTCGGAAATACCTGAAGCAACAGTATAGTTGGTACGGTTAGTATGTTTAGCATGTGGCAGTCTGAGGAGTAAAGCTCCAAGTCTAAGCACAACATTCCGACCCGCTGCTTGTAATAATATTTACCTTAGAAACTAACAAACTTGTAGTGCTATGACTATGGAGTATGTTGTCTATGATGGCTATGATTCCAGCATATCCGGCACCTGCATATTCGATGTATCAAACTTTGTGTTTGCACGCGTGTAATTTTATACCATTAGTATGATACTAACCCTAACCACCAGATTTAATGATACTGTGATATTCGATAATCTTCTATATTCCAGGATGATCGAAATGTTATATTTGCTAACCGGATGGAGTTGAGGATGATGTGTTTGATGATATGGAACGAAATATCTTTGCACGTAATGATTTGTATTCAATTTGATTTTAAAAGGTACACAGTTTCAGTTATAGTGTTATTTATGATTTTAGAAATTTAAAATGGCTTTAACTTGAATTATTTGCAGTTTAATATTTTAATTAATATTTTATACATTATTTTTAATCAAATTTTAGTTATATTATAGGTTATATTAGGTATATTCAGTTTGGTTAGGAAATTGGTATGTAAATCCATCGGAATTCAACGCGATAATTCAAATCGTAATATATTCTGGAAGTTAAACTATTCCAAAAAGTTTAGTTTAAGTATTGTTTTGAAAAATTGACTTGAATTGCATTCGCTTTAAATACTAATGCGGTTGTGTTTAATTTTATTCAATATCTTTGTTTCGTATCTAGTCAAGAGTTTAAATAAAGTTTATCGCATTGATGCGTATTATCGAGCAGCCTCAATAGAGTCTGTCTGGTACGTGCATGCAAACATATTTGTTTCACTCCTAGGCTGCTGACGTGTTCGGGATTCAGGTTCAAATTGCGACAAACATTCAACATGTACATTTAATTACACATCGTGTGCACGCTATCGTTGAAATGCTAAAGTTTTACGTTTCCCTTAACGCCACCAATGTTGTGCAATTTCATCAAAGTGAACTGAACAAAAGTTGCTTCATTCGTATGCAGATGTACGAATATTACATTTTGGTTCATTATCGAACTGAAGCTTCATATAGTTTATTTTGTATCATCTGCTAATATCTAATTACTCTAACAATGTAAAGCGTCTTGGTTAGGTTATGTCATCTTCATAATATAACTAACATTGGCAAAAGCTAAAAATGTTGCCCATTTTTATATATTTAATTCTAGGTTATGTAATATAGTTGTTTTTGGTGGTAACAATTAAAGCAGTTTTTGTGTGGGTATTACATATGGGTTTACCATCGATGCGGAATTATTGACGATTGTCACATGTTCGTTGTTTCAATATTTTCCTAACCTATCCCCTTGGCTACTGGCGGACACTGGCAGTTCCCTACATAGTGCTACATCAATTTAAACACACCCTGTTATTGTGCATAGGTTATTACGCCACTGGCTCGCTATAAATAGGTTTTTATGTTTTAACATTAATGTAGAATTTCTGCATTCCGCCAAACATGCTTTTAGCAGCAGAAGCGGCAGTCGAGGCAACATTAGTAGCCGCCGAAACAGCAGTCGATGCCGCTGAAGCGGCTTGAGACACGGCCGTCGATGCCACATTCGTAGCAATATTTCCAACAGAAGCCGGCGGTGCCGGAGTGACAGCCGCGGCAGCAAAACTAGCCGGCGTCGGGATGCTTCCCGAACGCCTGCGGAGTGATGCCGCAGCCTCTGCAATGCTACCAACCTTTTCTTTCTCCGTCGTGGTTTCGGTGACTTTCTCCTGGTTGCTCTTCTCTTCAGCTTTGCGCTCCTTTAAAGCCTTAAGCAGCTTCCACTTGCTGCCCAATGGCCCCGAGTCTTTGCCGTCATCCTCGCCCATAACGCTGACTGGCACTTCAATTTTGATCTTTGGCACATCCGCCGGCAAAATCTCTTCTTGCTGGACTGCTACTTCTTCCTTGGGGGATGTCGCCTTTGGGCTGACACTTGCTGAAACTGTGGGCTCGGGAAGCGTAATCTTGCACCTGGCAAATTCATCCGCGATGGCAGATTCAGCTTCTTCAAACTCGCTAATGCTACGCTGCGGACTGTCTGGCCCGGATGTGGCTCCCGACGAGTCGTCAGCAACGCTCTTATCTTCCTCTGCTTCCACAGCGTCCTCATACTCTATGGATTGCTTGTAATCATCTTCTTCAATGGAATCATCTTCAATGTCAAGATGTTGACCTCTAGCTTTTGCGGAACTGATAACCAGTAAATTCTTCTCAATGTCAGTAGTAGCAACAGGTTTGACAATCATTTTTAGCTCTCGTAATACAAATGACATTTTTTCCTTAACTTCTTCATCTGGTTCATAGGATTCTTCAACCTCTTCGACTTCTTGCACCGGTGGACCCATTTCTGCTTCTAAAGCTGTTTGGCGTTCCAATTCTTCTAATTTTTTCAATTCATAGCAGTACCATTCATCTTCCGAATCAATACTATCTTCTGTACTTTGTCTTCTAGAAGAAACCCTTGACGTGCTACGCCATGAATGAGTACTCCTACTATCATCATCGTCACCGCGAAAGCCTGGAATTTCTAAACTGGCTTGATGTCTTGACATTCGACCAAATTGAGCCCGGAAACTAGAAGCAGGACTACCTTCACTGTCTGGTCGATGATTCTCGAAGCTTTGAGAGCTTTCAGATGATTTTTGTTCAAGCAAAGATGGAATCTTTTTAAAATCACCATTTATAACATTTGCATTACTTCCATTTATCGCAATAGGTTCAGTACTACGAACTGGCTTTATAACATCTTCTACTATAGGCTGGGGTTGTTGTGGTTGTGGAGATACAATAGGAATAGTCATGCTGGGAGCAACGGGTACCGGCATTGGTGGCGGTTGAGGAATTTCCGCACCATCCGAGATTCGGTCATTACTGGCGTCCTCTAATTCGTCATAAATAGATGATGAAGTCTGCCTTTGTCTATATTTGCCGAGCGCTCTAGACACAGCGAATTCCATACTTGCTCCTCCAAGAGTTACAGGAGGGAAACTCTTGCATTCGCTTCCAGCAGAATCTTCACTTTTATCAGAAGGACCCGAGTTACGTTTATTTTCACCTATAGTAGCGAATATTCCGCTTGAACCACTACCAGTACTCTTTCCGGATATTTCTTCATCAACACCGCCAAAGTGATCAGATACATCTGTATCCTGATTAGGCGTAGTGCTTGTTTCAAATTGTTGTTGATGAACTGGACTCAGTAACTTAACTGTATCTATATTTGCAGAATCACCTGACGCAGAAGGAGGAGAATCTTTTGACTTAACAGGCATTTTCTCAAATAGGTTGTCCCGTTCGTTCATAGACTCAGAATACATACTGCAACTGTCCTCGGAACGGTCATCTTCAGATACCATTGAACTAGCCCGATGACTACCCCACTCATGTTCAGACTGTTCCGGATCAGACAATGATTGAGCATGATGAAAGTTTTTTCTTTTCGCTTTCTGCAACATTCCGGACATGGAAGAAATAATTTTCTTCTTCTTTTTATTGAGACTACTTTTACTAAACACGTTTTTATGGTGAGCGGACGAAGGAGTAGGGGGTTCTTCATCAGTACGACTGTTTCCAGGCAACGAGTACGAGCGATTTCGTTTGGAAAGATGCAAATCAGGCAACCATTGACTTACAGAATTCATCGCCGACTTAATACTTCCACGTTTGATTAATTTCTTAGATGATTTCTGACTGGGCGCAGTCGACTGCATCGCCTGTTCGTTCATATTACAAGAAATATATCCTGCTTGAGAAACAAGTAGACCCGAATCATAATATTTCCTATCTGCGCCATGCTGTTGTTGTTGTACAAGATATTCAGGCACATTGCGGTTTCGCAAATCCAGTTCCAAGTAAGAACCATCCTGTCGTTGGCCCCAAGCGTAGGCTTCTTGTTGATTTTGATATATTGGTTGTGATTGGTACTGAGGAGGATGCTGATGTTGATGCTGAGGATGTTGTTGATGTTGCTGAACATGCTGCTGATGTTCAGGATGGTGATGGGGAGAATGTGCAGCGACCATGTGCGGCGAATGTTGAGGATGCGCTGGTGGATGTGGTTGATGTTGCGGTGTCCTCAAGTTAGGTGGATGTCTTCGTTGTTGATCCATGTATGGAGAATAAGCGCTCTCTGCAGTAGTGTCCATGGACCGCATTGAGCTGGACGTGGAAGCGCTGTCTACGTAACCATCGGGATGCGGTGGAAACGCCAGCCAATTCGATGGGTCGTTGTAGTCGACAGGAACACCTCCGGCTGCTGACAGTCCTTCATACCGGCTGGATGATGTAGGATAATAAGTTAACGCATCTGTGATATTACCAGTAGGAAACATTGTTCGTTGCATAGCTGTTTTATAACCATCGTGATTTTGTATGTTTTCACTGCCGTTACTAGTCGAGTAGGATCGATTCAAAGACTTGCGACGAATAGCGTGCATATCAGGACTGCTTTGATAGTATTCTCGACCCTGTCTTTCATGGCGTGCTTGTTGACGTTCTTGCGCCAACTGTTGCTGCAGCTGGTGTTGCTGCAACAGTTGTTGTTGTTGCTGTTGTAAATGCTGTCTTTGGGCGTGGAGTTGTTGCAACTGTTGTGATTCACTGCTTTCGTACGGTTGAACCAGGTCGGGATATTTTACAGCATGCGCATGGTTCAACTGCCCTGAGCTATTGCTCGTATAGACCGAAGTGAAAGAATCTTGTCTGCCACCTGCCATTGAATAAATAGCAGGTTGCTCACTAGGTGGTGGTTTGTGATGATGCTTAGGCCTGGGACGCGGCGATACGTTAATGTCAGACGCAGGTGCTGGAGCAGGTACAAATGTCCCGTATCCTTCAACCGCTTCCAAACTACATGGAGACTTTACAGTGGTAAATGCAGAGAGATGATGACCGCCGGGTAAAATAGCACTGCAAGTTGGAACCTGCAACACTTCAGCGGCTGGCGGGTGAGGTGACGTAGATCGCAGTTGTTGCAAATATTGCAATTGTTGAGCTTGCTGCTGGGCTTGCTTAGATGCAGGACCGTTCTTTGGTGAGCCAGGCGACTTCTCCAGACTAGACCATCCGCTCATTGACGACAGACCAGAATCAGATTTTGCAGTTTGAATCGTGGTCGACGAATGCGATTTGCTGCGCTTGGGTGAAGTGCGCGGCGATTTTGGTGAGTGTGGAACCTTCGGACTGAGACGACCACCGTGTTCGCTACTAATTGACTTGGATAGCTTAGATCCGTCGGCACCGAGGAAGACTGGACTGGGTGCGCGCTGCGTATGGCTATGACTCAAACCTGGCATCAGGTAACCATCGCTGGAGACGATGTCTTGAGGCGCAGGTGGAGGTGGACTAGGTTCTTCGTTCTTACTAAATTGCTGTTGCTGCTGATGGTGGGGCGACGGTGTTGGCACCGGATCTGTGCCGATGTAACCATCCTGCCTTGTGCGTACGCTGCTTATTGAAAGCGTTGGAGATTGCGCCCGCTCCGACTTGACGCTGAATATCGACGGGGTCGAACAGTGAACTGTTTCAAAGGGCACAGATGGCAACAACTCCTCTCCGTCTGGTGCATAGAAGGGATTCATCGATATAAACGGGTTGTGCGAGGAGGCGGTTGCCGCTGCTTCAACAGTTTCGGCATGGTGCACAGCAGCACTGTAAGCCAATCGGCCCGTAACTGTAGTGTACGGCGCCGAACAGGAACTGACTTCCAGCTGGCGCCGCCTGGGCGATGTTGGCGTTCTTGCGCCGGAAGCCAACGTCTCGGCAACCTCGTTATCAGTAGCGATCATGCTCTCGCTCATCGACAGTCTGGAACTGGGCCGAGAGCTGGGTCGAGACATATAGGATATTGTTGTGGGGATATCCGATTTCCCGAGGATCATCATGTCGTCATGATCACGACCTGCTGCACTAGAGAAACTCCAATTCTCCGCGGGCATTAGTTCTTCCTTTTTCTTCGCAGCAGCCCCGTCCGCACCGCTCGCTTCTTTATGTGGCGACTCTAATAGCTTCCGTTGCAGTTGCTTAATGTTGAAGGAATCCTGCTGCAGCTTGGCGCTTAACCTGTCCAACTCATTGAGCTTCTCAACGGCAACCTTATCGATGGAGCTGATGCGCGACAGCTGTGCTAAATCCTGTTCACTCACGCACGGCGAGTCCCCTCTGTAGTCTTTGTAATCCATTGCAGAGTACACATCCTGTTCGTCTTCTAACCGAATCTCCTCTTCCAACTGCCTCAGTTCCATCTTATCGTCCCCGTTGGTGTCATTATTAGACTCTTCGCGTTCCTCCCAAATCATCCCCAATTGTTGACTGGGTTTTCCCGTATCGGGTGGCATAAGGTCCTCCCGGTATGCCGCGTTCAGACTCCGGTAGAAAGCTTCGTCCGGCACATTGACGTCCTCCATATCCAAAGTCATTATCTCCTGTACTATTGCGCCTTGAGACGAATGCCGCGTTACATCCACGCCTTCTTCAAGTCCGTCCTCCACCGTGCCATTTCCGAGTATCTCTCTTATAACCTCCAACTCTCCAAGTCGACCGTCCATCAAGGCGGATCTTTCATTCCCTTGAGTCGCACTGCCGGAGGTGTAAAAGTCCAGCAGTTGAGCAATGACACTCTGTTGTTCGTAGAGTAGGCTTTCCAGCTTCTCCAGCCGCTCCCACATCTTGATATACTCCTGGGAGAGCAAGTCCAGCGCACGCCACGCATATTTCAACTCAGTCTCTAGAATATTCAACCGAGTACCCAAACGCTCCATATAGTCACTGATGATGTAATCCACATTCGGATCGTATCCGCTTGGGTGGTGCGGCATCAATGCTGAGTTGTCCATCATATCATCGCTCATCTTGCTACGCTTCAATAAACCGACGTGGATACGAATTATAACTTCTCAATAAACTTTTCATAAATCAACAGGCAATAAAATCTTCGTCAAGTACATCATTTCAAGACTCTGTCTTTAACACTCTAGTTTTAGACGCGCACTAATCTCGCTTGATATGAGACCGATATGGTTATACGAAACGTAAATTTAAATTCAAAAATTCGTTGGTTGCAAAGTGGTGCATTAGAAAGTTTCTATCGTTAAACGACGTTAGGCTTAATCAGCGTTAAACCGTTGGTTTTAATCTGTCACATAGTTGCTTCACGTTGAGTTGAGCGTGTGATGCGCGCTGGGAAAGATGGCCCGCTCCCTGCCATCGCCCAAAATCGTGTTTGGTCGCGAATGCATCCTGAGAACCACTATTTAATGTCCGCGATTAACACTCGCGCACAACTATCGCCCATCTTGGCGAACAATGTCTCAAATGTTTACATTTCACTGTTTCCGATTGGTTTAACATCTGTAATAGAAAACAGTACATGGTTAGATTAACAAATCACAGTTTTGCTAATGCTCGTTTCGTGCTGCTGCCTGCTGCGGGTCAATGCTCCATCCAAGCGAATTGGGTTACTTAAATATAAACGTATAATCTAGACAATTTTAGACCGTGTGGGTTCATCAGGTGTTAATTAAAATCGCATCAAATCAGGGATCAAGGGTTCACGTTTAAGTTAAAGGAATCTGTCTTGGAGGATTTATAATGAAAGCGTCTGGTAATTAATTAACACGTTTATTTTTCCGACACAATGTCTCATTTTTTTCGGCGAACAGGCTTTTCTCATACTTATGATGAATAGCACCTGTAAGATCCGAAATGGTGCGCGCACGAGGTCACTACGATTGCCAGAGCCATGCCGGTACGACCAGATCAATACTTTCCTTCACGCCGCCGACCCCGAGAGCCGAGAAACAGAATCAACTCCCGACCGTTCGATCGCACTGGAACGGGCACGAGCGGGCAACGCTCTTGCGGGCGAATTTGAGACGAGAGAACCGCGAAGAACCACGAGTCGGAAGTCTTTCGCATAAATTCCTAAACGGGATGTCGGTCAAAGCGAGAGCAACGAGACTAGGCCAGGCGTGCATCAGCACAGGGAAGCAAGCGGAAGAGTCAGAATCGCGAGAAGTATCGAAGCTGGGGGCTTTTATCTAAAAATAATAATAAATTTTGACGCGGCCGGCACGCTCGGCATGCATAATGCCAGAGTAGGTAAATAAATTTTGCAAAATTGTGAAACGTTTGACAATTGAAATAAATTGAAAACAGCATCTATGCATACTATAAATTTCCTCCTCAAAACTGAGGAACAAAATGTAACAAAACATTTAAAAATATTGCGATCAGAAACAAAAAACATTTTTTGAAAATAAAACTTTTGGTTTAAAACTTAAGCGTGTCAAAGTTTGTGGAACCGTGTTTTAGAAACCACATTTCTCGGGGATCCAGCCTCCATTCTCGAGGCTTCAATTATAAAGTTGTAATTTTGTTTGTCACGAGCCCAATACAGTTTCGCACCATTTTGGTATACAGCATGAGATACATATTAATTTTGCCACTCGCAAAACTTTCATTTTGTGCGACAATCCCAAACGAAAATTTTAGTCTGTATATGCAAAGCATATAACAAATACGTTTAACAAAAAATCAAATAAATTATGTCCGCAATTCTAGAAAATACAAATAGTAAAGCTAAATAGCCAGAACGTGTGGGAAGTTAGTTGGGTGAAGCTAGTTGAAAGGTAAAATATTGCTCTATCAGAACGAAAGAGAGAGATACGCGGCGGTCGGCAGCCCTCAAATCCGTCAGCGGAGACTTAATGAACTCCAAGTAAAGATAAATAGAGGGTAGGCCCAGTGGCTGACGATGGTGAAGATTTCGAGAGTTGGGTTTGAGGACTAGTTTATGTACGGATTGACAATTTCAAACATGGTCCTAACGTCCTAACTCCACACCAAAATTTAAGCCTCATCTTCAACATCACTTCAGCTTTATTTACTTTGCTACTCTACTAAAATAAAATTATCCAAAATTAATGAAGCAAAACAAAAACACAACATTAAGTGTCTTTATGCTGAAGTTTGTCTTCATAAGAATCTCCCACTTTTCTTTTTCGGAGAAAATAAACGTCAAAAACCGACTTTCATGTGCAAGCAGCAGTGACTATCTTTTATGGAGTAATATTGCAGAAAGTACAAAAGTTCCAAGGAGTGTTTTCGAGTGCCAAGCACACTTTTTTCAACTTTCAGTCATTTGCGAAGCCGTGGCATGAAGCGTGAGACGATTCAACGTGTTTTTCTTTTATTCATAACAATCTGGCGCGGTTTTTAATTAGAAAACTTTTCGGTGCGACACTCGAGCCTTTTCTCAAGAATCGGCCTTGGTCAAATTGAGTTTTTGCTCGAAAAACAAAATTTCGCAAAAGATTAAAATTTTGATTCCTGCAATTTCCTAAAGCGTGTTGGCAATGTTGACATTTAAAGAGTTTTGTTTCTGTATACACGACGCAGGAAAAGGCATTGCTTTCATGTTCGACGCGTGGTCATAAATGCAAATTTTTGCGTGCGTGTTGTTCCCCGCTTCCGGGCCTGCCAATGCCAGGCTCATGGTGCGCCTCGTCAGATTGGATAATAAAATCGGCGAAGCGATTTTCGCTGCTCATATAAAGTTCCACAACACGTTTGTGTGTAAAAAAAACATAAATATTGAATATTTGACTTGTTCGATGTAATGTACACACTTAAAAAGTGTATAAAAAACTCAATGAAAACTTTCGATATTCAACCGCGCAAATAAACTCATGACCTGAAGCGTTATGTTTGGAGCGTAAACAATATGAAATGGCAAATCAAATGGAAATGAGCGCGCGATAGTCGATAGCCGAATATTCCTGCCCAACCAACCACAAAGTTCGTAACTAGGGACAAACTAGGAAATCGTTTCGTCGGTGGTGTTCAGCAGGCACCTGCTTAGCGGCGTGCAGCCGCGAAAATCCGCGCACATTCGGTCGCTCCGCAATATATTATTCAGCGTCGTGTTATCGACCCGTCGCGCCACGTTTCCCATCGCTGTATAGCGGGTGGATTCCAACAGGGAGGCAGGGACGCTCACTGAAAACCAGATACCGACTATCGCACGGTCGCAGGCGGCTAGGCAACATTTTCGACTAAATGTTGCCACTAGGCTTCCTGCAACCGTCCGCCCCGTAATTGCGTTGTGTATGTTTTTTGACCAAAAGAGGCAGTCACAAAATAAAAACGCGGTTGGATTACAAAGTGTACCTACACGGGATATAACGCACCACACACAAAAAAAAAACATCACTTGAAAAGAAAAATGCGTGCAAAAACGTTTTTATACGCGCGCTTTACATACAAAAGTTCTACAAAACACGCGTTTAGTTTATACAACTTGTAAAAACCTTCAGGTCGTCTGAAAATTAAGTAGTCCTTGAGAGTTTGTGTATTTTACGAGTATTTAAGAAGTCTTTTAGGTTCTACAGTCATTTTACCTGCTTTAAAAGCGTTTTAACCTAAATGTAAAATCTTTTAAAATCTCTTCTATTGGTTATGTTTTATTTGCAGTTATCATTTATATAGTCATATAATATCGTGCAAATATAATACGAAAATAAATCCAGCATGAAATCATCCGTAAGAAAATGATATAAAACGCGAATGGGAATCGAAAGGAAACGCATCAATAGCATGCGCAAGCGACCGGAAAATTTATCCCTTTAAACATGGGAGTTGAATGTTTGCTTCCCGCTGTTACGAAACTTATTGTGTAAACGGTAAGTTTCGCGTCGTTGTGTATGGAGCGGCAAGTTATTTATAACAGTTTTCGACGTTTCCCTGCAGGAAAATTAATTTGCCATTCGCACAAAGCGGACAAACGGAGCGTACGAGAACACACAGGCACGCATTGTGGCCTCAGGAAGAACGAATTTCCTTTCTAGCCAGAAAAGAACAAAGAGCGATAAGAAAAAAAAAACGAAAAGAAAAAACATCACACACAGGTACAAAAGTACGACTTGAGTGGTGGAGGAGTCTGACGCCAACATGGGACGAGAAAAAGTTCTTGAAACCATGGAAGGAAACGTACTAAGCGAGCAAAGAATGCAACGCGTTCGTTAAAGTTGTCTAACATCGAATGTCACTTTGTATCGTGAGTTTGGCGAGGTTCTTTTTTATGCGCTGCGTTTAACGTTACGACTGTTCAAGTCCGACGCGAGCAGAAAAAAATCACTAGCTGGGATCTTTTATCTTTACAACTACTACCACAATGAAAAATGCAAGCTAAAAGTTTTTGTTATAGTTAACACGCTAGTCTACAACAACTTTTAATGAATACAAAAATATTGGACATAATTTAAGCAAATTGAATTAGCAGATCATGAAAAAGATATTAAAAATATTTTATGCTCGCGTCAGGACAAAAATGATTGATGTAGGCCATCAATGGGGGCAATAAATATTAAAATGAGAAATTGTCGCTTGACGTCCGTCATCCGATCGAAAGCGTGCGCTCACCCCAACGTGATTGTATCGAAACACTTCAACTTTTGCCTGCCTCATTGTGGGCGCTATCGTTAAATCTGAGGTAATCAATGAATAATGAACGCAATAATCGATTAGGAATATGAGTTCTCGTCTGGGTGATAGAACGCTTAGCATATTTAACTCGTTGTGCCATATGTGACATTTTATTAGGCGTCGTGTGCATATGCGCCCGTTGTGCACGAGATTGAATTCACGGGTGGCAAAACGGCGTGTAATTGAATTCACCTTTCAATGTCGGGCGCCGGCAGTGCACGCGCAATACATGGCGAAATCTTTCGACGCAGCCAAAACTCATCTTTCATCTCTGGCGTGATTGCCGTATGCCGAACACGACACGCGGCTTAACTGAAGCTTAATTTTCGACAGTGATTGATCACGCATCGCTTAATTAACGCGCCGCGCGCATGGATTTTGATCATTTCCACAACACACTGCAATGGCACTAAATTAGTTATGTTTGCGTTTAAATTCACGGCGCGAATCATTCTAGTCTCAATTGTTCGACGCTAAAATGAAAAAAAATTATCCTGACTTTTTACACAGCGAGAATTTGCAGTTTGGAAAAGTTGAGCGCACGCGGCGGATAGCCACTCAATTAAAGTTCATTAAAAGTTTTTCGCCTTAGTTTGTCAGCCGTGGCGATTTGTGCTTCTTTCAAGCGTTCGTAGTTGAACATTAGACAAAGCCACAAGCCCGCAAAAACTTACAACGCGAGGAACAAATGAGCGGATGCGCAACTCCGGAAGGAACCAACAAGAGAGAGGAAAAAAGCCACAATAGATAGACTTCATTTATCAAAAGTTAAAAAAAAATGTATACATCTATACAAAATAAAAAACGAATTTATCCAGTTTTAAGTTTAGAAGTCTCACAAGCACAAATTATATTCAACTGTCAAATCAAGTTTTCCAGTGTATTCCGGTAGGAATTTGGAATAAAACAAAAAAAAAAACGTTTTAAAAGCAAATGGATAATTCTAGAAAATTGCAGAAACTGTTGAACAACAATTTGAATCATTTATTTACATACCTACTTTCCAGTTCGAATACAAAAAAATAACGCGTATTCCCACATCGCGCAAAAAGTTAATGCGATGGTGTTATGGATAATCAATAAGAAATTAATAATTTACAAGCGTACTAAATATAACATAAATTCCTATTTTCCTGTAGCAGCGATAAAACTTGTCTATAAGCCATCAAACACTCGCAAAAGTTCTAAAAGATTAAACAAGGCGATTATTTCTCCATGGAACTTTTCTTCCTTTACGATTCCTTTGATTCGTGATATTCCAGATAAATAAATAATTAAATAATGTTTGCTCAACGTTAATATATCGATAAGTGTATTTTACGTATGTTTCCGAAAGTCAAAAACTAATTCAATAAAAACGACACAGAAAACAAAATAAAAAAGCACCGGGTTTTGTTGATATAATTTAATGTACGTATCGATTGCATGGTTTATTCGATATAATTTACGATTATGATTGACATCTTCATTTGATTGTTTACTGGTGATGTTTGTGATGATGTAACCCAATTCGCTGTCCATCAGAAAGGACATTGAATATATTGACTGTATTGACAAGCATTGACACTGCGCATAAGATCAATACCACAACTTACGCATAGGCAGATTTATACCAACTAATGTCATTATGGATATAGGCTGATACCTGTGTAAAGAAGAAATAAATAACAGGGTTATGTCATGTTTGCCGTGGCAAAGAAAGTCAAAACATTTCGACTCAAACAAAAAAAGAACGAAATACAACTTTGATTTCTATCGCAAACTCCTGATAGACCGTAGAAATTGGAAAACTTCGAAAAGCTTTGACTCTCTGCTGAGAAATTCAACATAAAGCAAACTAAAAAAACAGGAAAATAAATTGAAAGGTCGTCCGAGTCAAATTTGTTCAAAATTAGCATCGGAAGACCTGGTCAGCTTTACGGCTCCGTCGACTTGCCGACGGACCTCACATGATATGCGCCAATAGTTGCCAAATACCACAGTCATACGCCTAATACGAATAAAAGGTGAGGAGTACGACTGTGGTCGTTATTGACTTCAAATGGACATTCAGTGGTGAGAGATGTCAATTATTCCTGGCCACTGGAACAATCAACATCACCGCTACGCTGTATTGTGTATAGCAAACAAAATGTCATCAATGAAATTAATTTCTAATCGACAACAATTGAATATAATATCGATGCCTGCAATTGACACCGCAGTTAACTAATTAATTAGCATCTAACGGATGAAAGTGACGTGTGTAATTAACCAAAACGGAAATTGCTGCTGGCGAAACTCGTAGTGAAATGTCAAAAGAATAAGTTAACTTAACTTAAACTAGGCGGTAGTGGAAAGCCTTCTGAGCGTTGTTGAGCGCAAACTTTTTAAAACATCGTTTAATATAAACTTCTGTGTGTGCACGATTTGTAAATTGTTTCCTAGCTAGTGCGTGCCGCAAATCGCTTGCCGCGTCGACTTTCTTTCCAGTTCGGAAAGCGTCATTAATGAGGGAGGCTTTGCGTGCGCGAAGCCCGAGCACGTCGTTACGGTTTTGTATCAGCGTGCGGCGTGCTGATCCTTCAATTTATCAACTTCAAACTTCATCCGAAACATGCGGCACATCTGAAGATGTATCGCACATATATCGATAGATTTCCGCTGCGATTTGGAGTTTTTTTTTTTACTCGAGAGACGCAGATGTTTCTGTTTTTCGCAAGTTTAACATGCAACAGATACTTTTGCTTTTTGTTTTCTGCTTGTTTTGGTTACTCGGCTGTAAATATTACGATGAGGCGTTTTTTTTTTTTATTCTCGGATGATGTCATGCCTAATTTTTTGTATTTTTTATGATGGACGCACCCAGTTGTTTCACGCGTAAGGACTCTGACTTTATACGAGAAGCTTGTTTATTGAAAAACATATTTTAACGCTTGAAATGTAATGAGGGCAACTTTTTACAAGCTGAAAGGTTGTAATAAAACGCCATGCAAATTACCCTCTCAATTTTCTGACAGTTTTAAACAAGGTCTATTGGATCGCAGACATTTTTCACAGACAAATTTCGAAATAAATTCCGAGATAAAATTCCAATACAATCCTTTGGATTTTCGATGTATTGAATTGTTGCGAACTGTAGGAAATATGCTACTGTCGCCGGCACTTATTTCCTTATACTTTGTCCTGATATTTTTACATTTTTATACCTCCAAGATTCAGGGCTTTGGTTAGGTGCATGCGAATCGGGTGATATACTCGTTTCGGTGAGTGAATAATGTATTATTCATATTGTGAGAGCAAGTCAAAGTTAAATGTATGGAAAACGCGATTTTCATTCTTTCATATTCTTTTTTCTACGTTAAATCTATAAAAATATATTTGAAACTAAATATTTCAAAAATAATAGATAATATTATTTGTAAAAATAAAAATAAAACATGATAGCTTCCTAGGATATAAAAATATAACAAAGAAACAAAGCAATTTCATGTATACCCTGCAGATCAAGGCGTAAAAAATATAATTTAAGAGATAAGAATTTCACACGCTTGAGTGGACGTTCGTGCCGTAAGAAAACGACGATAAGAAGCATGTTTTTTTTTGTTTCGCCCCGAAAACGTTTTATTTCAATTTTGTTTTGAAAACACCATTCCCAAAACATTTCACTCTCAAGAGAAAAAAAGTTACCAATTAAATTCAAACCAAACTTGAATATCCGATCGAAAATTTAAGACATTTGTTACATGTAACTTGATCAAATCATCAATTCAGGTAATTTATCGGCGCTTAAATTACTGCTAACACCATAACAAACTGCCCTGCTGACTCCTTTTTATCAGGCTCGTTGGTTTCTTATAAAAGAAGGAATAAAGCAAAAAACCTATAAAACGCTAGCGAAAAACGAGCGATAGAAACAACAAGCGGACAATATCGCCGCGTATGAAAATTTACGGCTGGAAAGAAGTAAACCAGACCGAGCAAAAAAGAAGCGTCAGAAGTTGCAGAAGAAAAGGAAGAGGTAGGCGCACAGGGTCCACAAATCGATACGCGCAGGTCGATCCCGTAGGAATTTTGCCCCATAAGTTTGATACTTAATCAACCTTTTATACGACGCAGCTACTAGAACGAAATACGAATGTAAAGACGAACGACAAATCCTTCCTATCGTGTTAAAAGATAAATAAAACAAACGAAAATAATGGAATAAATATATTTCAACTTAAAATGTAAAAATTTTAAATTGATTTATTGTAGATTTTTTGTGAACAAACTTTTACTCATCAAAAGTCTTTGTAACAAAAATGAGGAAATCGCACGATTGTTAATTCCCTTTGTGTACAAATTGTATTACCGCCTTTTGCCTTTTCCGTTTTTTTTTCTCCCCTTGTTCGCAACCTTCAAACCTGCCACCCTGTCTTCCCTAGAATGTTTTCTGCTACCGCCGCTTTAGGTGTGAGCTCCTCGACTTGCTCCTGGTAACTAAAAACGCTCTTGTTTCATCTCACGCTCCCCGCCTGTGGCAACTACAAGGGCGCTAAGGCCGCTAAGTTTAAGGGGATCTAAGGTTAAGTAGGAGCAGAGTCTGAGGGCGCGTCGCGCGAAAGAGAAAAGAATGACATCAGAAATGCGAGACGCGCAAATTTCATTAGATTACATCGCTTGATGCCAGCGCGCGCGCAATTCGCCACTCTCGACTTTCCATGTTCGAGTCAGTTGGTACCTACCTACACAAGTCGATTTTTCTTACGTTTTCTTTGCGTACAAGTCAAACGCGATTTATCATTCGACACTTTTTTTCGCGCAAACTATTCGACTGCTAGTGACTTATGATAGTGCAAAGCGACGTAAAGTACGAATAAGAAGTTGGTTTATCGCTGGCAGGTATTTGCGATTGAAAGTACGCGTATTCACAAACTCTATGCCTATATAAACGTAGCTAAACGTACTCAAACACTGTTGTATCGTTTTCAAGAAGAACCATTGAATAAAGTCAAGTAAAGTAGGAAGTAAAGCTTTAAAAGCACACTCCAATATCGAAAAGTCAATATCAAGAAGTAAAGTTTTGAAACAACTTCGAAGGATTTAAATTGAAGAATACTGTCAAATTCTAATTTTTGTGCATTGAATTTATAGCTATTCTAGCTTTTGCCCGCGCCTTCATTCCGGTAGTGTTTAATAAAAATGTAATTCGTTTTTACTCTCTTGTTCTAGACATAGTATGTGTCAATTCCATCAATAAATTCGCAATATTATTTTAAAGAAATTAATTATATAAAGAATTGCTAATAATGCACTTCAGCGCGCCATCTCGGATTCAACTATTTAACTATAACTATGATTGAATCTCAATGCCAACTTTAATCCTACAGAAAAGGGCTGCCTTTAAGTTTTTCCCGGCAATTATTCAAATTTTTCTCGCCGTAAAAACCATCCTTGGACTTCAACGAACATCTTAAAAAAAGAATTGGCCAAATTAGTACAAGCGTTGTTGAGTTATGCGCTTACCAACAGATTTTGCGATTCATTTTTATATTATACATTTCCGAAATAAATTATCATGTTCATGTCGCACCCACATTACTCTTCACCCTCATTCCGCAGCCTTTTCATCTATAACAAAGCGATAACGCGGCGCATAAAAAGCCTAATCAAAAATCGATTCTCAATTTAATAAGATTAGTTACACACATAATAATGATAGCGGTGCGCCCAAAAGGTCTTCCCGGCTTTTAATTCAGCGGGGAGGAGAAATTACAAGCTTTACCAATAGACCGACGCCGGTGTCCTCGTCGGGGGTGCGCACGTTGCGTTGCGTAACACCAAATTCGAATTGATTTAGGGTTGGAATTAGACACGTCGCGCGAGCTCCTGACCGATTAATTAACAATGGAGAAAAACTCCGATTGGGTAAACGCTTTACAATCCTACATAACCAACAAAATATACGTGCAAAACATAAAGAAGTGCGCAGACCGATGGTAGAGCTTAACCACGAAACACGACAAATCGATTAATTAAACACGAATTTTAGTTTCGAACAAAGAGATTACATGCACACAAACCACAGGCACTTTAACAGGTAAAAGTTTAGTTTGGTGAATTTGAGGTATGTCCGATATTAACGTTATATCAAAATGATATTGAAATATTTACATACCAGAGTAGATTTGGATGTTCAAAGTTAAAACAAATCAAATGAATTTTACATATTTTAATTGATTTCCGTAGTAAATTCAAAACGAGCGTGAAAATATTAACCGTAAAATTTCCAGTCAGTTGGCAATTAAATTGTTTTAATCATGCAACACGCCGAGTCGTAAAATATCTTATTAGCATTCCGACATTTTCCAACTGGTTGATGGCGAAAATATTCTTTACGATTTTCCTCACGTGCAAGAAAACGAAGCTGAAGAAAACGAAAACGAACAATTCACGAATCAAGCAAAGAATAGCGAAATAAGGAATAGGAAATAAAAATCCCCGCTGTATATAGCAGTATAATAAAAAGATTTCAGCATTGGCATTCACATTCAGTGGTGGTGACGACCAAAGGCCCAGAACAATTTTCCTCGCGCTTTATCACACCTCAACGCGTACATCGAGTTGTACTGTACTGTGTGGTGAAGCAAAACATGCTGCATATCGTCCAAGGTAGAAATTTGCAGTTAACGACATCCAGAAGCTAAGAATGAGGCAAAGTACAGCAAAAGCAAAAAGCCAAAACTGCGGCGGACGAGGATTTCGTTACTTTCGGAATGTTGAACGCTCAAAATTCAGCTCTCAACTTCACAAACCCACATCAAAAATGATTCCATATATCCGCTTCAAACACACATAACAAGCATAACCATGTTAAATGCATATTAAGCTGGTATTATTACAGAGCAGCGAGGAACGTTAATGCAAAAGTTTTATTCTAAAATGTGCAAACTAGGTAGCTGGCCATTTTGCCTTGAATACACATAATAGGATTGAAAATGTTACAAACAAGTTTGTTCTTTAGATACATAAGAGTATTAAGGTGGCTAGTATGTTTATAAGTTACAAACGCTTTCAATTTGAAATAAAGTGATTTCGCTAATAATAATTCTATTGAATTTAATTATATAAAGAATTGCTACTAATGCACTTCAGCGCGCCATCTCGGATTCAACTGTTTAACTATAACTATAATTGAATCTCAATGCCTACTTTTGTCCTATACAAAAAGACTGTCTTTATGGATTTCCCGGCAATTTTTCGAATTTTCCCGCTGTAAAAACCGTCCTTGGACTTTAAAGAACATTTTAAAACAAGAATTGAACAAATTGGTCTAGGCGTTGTTGAGTTATGCGCTTACCAACAGATTTTGCTATTCATTTTTATATTATAGGGGAGGGTGGGGCAAAGTGGGCCCCAAAAGCGAAAAAAGGGAATTTGTTTACTTTTTTTTACTCGTTACACTATTTTTTACATCCTTGTTCAGTATTCAATATTAATAAGACGTGTCTATCAAAATAAAAAAAAATCAGAATATGGGGCAAAGTGGGCCCCCACTCATAAAAATTAGGCTCTTACCTTTGTATCAATTTTTTGCTTATATTATTTTCTTTTTTTATTTCTTACTTCGAATTTGTTGTGGATAAGTTGTTCTTTCAACTTCATCTTATATATCAAAAATTTTAGGGGGCCCACTTTGACCCTCAATTTTTTAAGCCTCCAGAATTTCAGGGGGCCCACTTTGCCCCCCCTCCCCCCTTCCCCTAGATTTATTAAAATACATCGACAATAAAAGTATTATATTTGTCTACGATATTGTACCCTCTATCCCATTTGATTGGTTGTTAATTAAAGTTGGAAGAAAATTTAAATTCAACCCCAGGCAACCACAATGAAAACATAGACCCTCAAAGACAATCTCCCAAAATTGGGAAAACCGTCTCTTTAACGATCGCACGCACTTTACACTCGTACTGAAGCCGGATAATTATGTTCGATGCGCGGCATAAAATATGCTCACGCTTCGCACATTCAAGCACCGCGCACGTTTTATGGATGTCTTTCCGTGCACACTGCTCTCGGTGTGAGAGTATGAGCATAGTAAGAGCATGCCAATGATGGAATCAACGACGTGACGTTAAAGCGTAAACGAGGAAAATCGTTAGGCACCGCAGCAGTTGGATTCAACTTCGGCACAAACACGCAACAATACTCGCAGTAATGCGCTTTCGCTTCTTGTGGTTGTGGAGAGCTACGTACGCGTACCTACGAGTACACACCATATACTACGACGAAATTATTCAAATGGGAACGCAACGTGGCTGAGATGAGTTTATGTCTTTAATTCTGGCCTTCCAGGGCAGAATCACGTAATTATTTATCAAGGGAGATGTTGGAATGTTGGAAGTAATGCAAAATATATGTTCTTTAATATTTACACGCCCGTAACTACTTGAATAAATGACTATATTGGGATATTTTGTGAAACGTAGAAAACAAAATTTTATTCTTACTAGTTTAGAGTGTACGAGTAGTTATACTTGAACTCTTTTTCGTTTGGAGGTTAAATTTCAGGCGAATCCCTAAAGGCACCTCACTTATTGCCTCCTTATTCGTCCTTGGGCAACCGAGCATGTCCGGACGTATGAAGTTCAGTTACAGGGATCACTTACATTTTTCTATATTTACCCTTTTTCAGCACCCAAGCGTTGGCCTTTTTTCATCCCAATACGTTTTTATATCTTCATAAATTCGCAAATACCGAAAGCCTCCTCTCTCTGGCTTCTACAAATTCGGAACACACCTCTAAAAATAATAATTTCATATTTTTATTGTACGCGCTGACAAAAATCGCCCCAAGAAAACCAACTATGCCTAAGATATAAAAGAAGATTAAAACCATCTCCATTGCCATTAGATGAACACAGGCGGAGCAAAAAAATGTAAGAATGAAATAAAATTGCGAGTAATAATTACGTCCATTTTGATTATGATATATAACAAGCTATTTTATTTCGTCGTAAAAATAATACGGTGTACGATAAGAAGACAGCGCCAAGATGGAAATGGGAAAATATTTTAGGTTCGCTTTTTTTAAGAGCTACGTGCATGTTTTGAGAAAGTCGAGTCTTCGGAGAGATGACGCAAAAGTAAACGTTTTGCATCTGACATCGCAGAAAAACGTTGCAGGCGAAAGAAAAGCGAACGCAAACGCCAAGTAGGCATCATCTCGCATTCGGAACGAGACGAAGTGCCAGGAGACGTCATGAAAAACATGTTACAACATGCTTTGTCAGAAAAGAATACGGAATGTATCCGAGGTAGAAAAATATGATAATAAACGAATCACAACGTTTTCGCATGGATCAAATTATGCCTTGGAAAATGCAATATATGGCCCATCATTAATACTTATGTTTTAGAACATTAAAGTTGAATTATTTTGCAAAATGAGAAAAAGTATTAAAATTTCTTCATTCATCATCGTACATTTTATATCCTTTTAAATTACAAACATTATACTTCATTGTCTACTCGCATTTCGTAAAAATAAATATATTAATAAATAAAATGACAATTTTCAAAAACATTTGTTTCAAGTTTGGATTTATCTTTTATTCCGGTTTGAAAATTCCATGTGCAGATGGGTGTAAGTTCGGGACACTAGCAATGCATGAGCATGAGTACGCGTCTACTATATCTATGCGTATAAACGATTGTTGAATATAAAAGCAGACGTGCCAGGCGTGCGTTCTGAATTTTTGCACGTCCGCGCCGAACGCGCCCCATTTCGGTTTTCACGATGTGCAGGACGTGTGTGCCGCATACGGAAGTTCATTGCTTCGCTGTATCGACCCACCAGCCACACGCCAGAAATACACCAGACGGCGGCGCAGAGTTGAGCCGCCGTCGAGCTTAAACTGTGAGCGCGCTGATCTTTGCCCGGCGCCTCCACAATACCGCCAACTCGAATTAACCGCAAGAATAATTGCAGCCGCATTCTTTTTCACCGTCTGATAGTTTTAGTAATAAATCACCGAGGAGCATGCAAATTGAATCGTCCTATTCAAACCACCACCACCACCATCCCGTGCCAACAGTGAGCTAATCCGTTGCGTGTCCGGCAAAGTCCTAAAAAAAGGTTCGAGATCGTATAAAAAAAGGCCGGTATAAATTGCCTGGTTTTAACAAGCTTTTTTCTCGAGTGTATGTTCACACTGGTCACCTTAAGGATGAAAGGGTGTAACATATTAGAAAAACAAGGATCTACCCTTCGACCCAATATATTGCATGCGGTCGGACAAATAGTACTCTAAGAATATTTAAACAAAAAAAAATTTAAACAGATTTCCATGAATGTCAATTTAATTTGTCCCATTTAATAAATGCATGCTCTTTGAGCATGGAGCAATTGTGAGGTGATAGAAAGGCGCATAAAGCTGCGATTGTAAATGTGAAGCCCGCTCGACTTTGATTATGGCCTGCATGGGTCGACGAGGTGCCCAGGGCACGTCGGCTTCTCCATTTCAAGATTTTAATTAAAGCCGCGCATTACCGCATCGTCGGCGGAAGCGGCGGCGGCGCAATTCTACGGATTATGCAACGCGAGTTTCCAAATTAATAAGCGCCCGCCACCGCAACCGATACGACCGCCAATTTTATTATCATCCGTATTAGGTGGAGAGGACGCTCTGATTTATTATCATTTATTGCAAATGTCGATTTTAAATTCAAATCAAGATATTACAGCCTATAAATTAATTGAATTAAATCATTATTAATTAATATTAATCAGCTTATTACAAAATGTGCGGATTTGCAAAAATTTAAATACCTACATCAATATTTTGATGTATTAATTAAATCCATGATCGTTTTCGAAGTCTATTGTGCGGAAGCAAACTAGTGTGTTGGTAAACTGATCAGATTGATTATCTAACAGGCAGGTACAGCCTAAACAGTGGATAATAACTAAATTCGCATCGGCGTTGCTATGCATCGAAGCCCATTTGTGTTCTCGAATATGCTGACGGTTGACTTCGCCGACCTAAAGCACGGATTAAATTATTAGCGCCCTTGCGGCTAGGCATCGCGACAACAAGCGATACCGATGCCAAACGCTCGAATGCTATTATTTATGCTGCAATACTAATATAATTACTAGCGCATGATATAAGCACACTCGTTACCGAACCTAAAGCACACATTGTGTTACATTTCAAGCGTCGACATTTAAAATGCATTCTAAGGGCATTTTAATCAATTAAATCTAATTTTCAAAGATCATTACCTGACATTCACCTAACATTTCAATTATTCTAATTCAAACATTTAAAGATTTTTGTCGTAATTTCCGTTTTGTGATAATAAACTCTGTGCAATTACTTGATTTCAATAGCAATTAAAATTTTATGCCACGTTGCTTGTTGTCGTAAAACTCGCTTTTTCCGGCACGGAATGAATTTACCTAATTTCGTATATATTTAGGCTGTAGAGGCTGTAAACTCGGCGTAATTGCCAGGCTGCTCAAGAAAACACAACATATTACAATAAAGTGAACGTGGAATGGCAAAGCAGACACGAACAGATGCGACCAAACCGGAAGTAACCCATTTGAGTCACTATACGCTGGAGGATAGACGCCATTTTGTTTTCGATTTAAATTTACACCTAAAAGCTTTATATTTTCTTGTAGCCTGTTGAATCATAGATATTTGGGCTAAGCTTGTCTTCCCTCATCATAGCGTAACGTTTCTTGCTTGCGCCGGATAGACGAGTACATATTTGACACAGACTATTGTCGTGTATTCTATACACGCCGGGTTGTCTGCACATTACAACATTTCGCTCATCCATTGTCTTCCGGGAACGGGAGCGGAGCGCCGCGCCGCCATATTCATTGTCGCTCGTGTCGTAAACCCTTTCTAAACGTTTTGAAGGCTCCGCAGTTGTGGCTTTATGCGCGTATTGTGTGACTGTTTACTTGTTGACTGAATTTCAGCGCTTTAATTTTCAAGAATTGAGATACTCATCAATCATTTGCCTGTCAAGCGAGGTGCATATTAAAATAACATTACAAAATGAATCTTTTAGTCAAGTAACAAATAATAAACTAGTGTTATTTAGTTAAAATATTATTACTATTATAATAAACTATAAATTTAATTTAATAGAACTACTTTTTGTTAACACAGTGCAATTCCATTTAAATATCACGCACGAACATTAATTATTTTATTATGTCATAGGGTGGCAACATGCCGCTTTGAGTGACCCAGTTATGTGTTTAAATGCACTTCAGAAATTAATTATTCACAATGTTAAACTAAAGCACATAGCGTTTCCTTGTTCGTGCACACGCTGGCAACCGAATCAAAACGAAAATATTCAACATATGCAACAATATGTAACTATATGCTTATAATTTAGTTTTGTCTAGTTTTTTTACCATTTCTAGTATTGTACTTACGCGTACTTTCGCCCCGTACCGAGTGCCATGTATGCGTGATTAATAATGGCGGCCGAATTAAGCGATAATGGTCGAATGCTCGAATCGCGCGCACGCACATCCATAATGCCTGCTTTGGTGGGCACTCATAAAAACCAGGAAACATTGTTCGGATAAGAGCACAAAGATGTTGAACGGGGTAGTGTGGGGGTGTAAGGGGTTGGCTGCCACCGTCCAACGCCCAGTCGCGAATGGGGTGGGGCATTGTGTGTCGGGGTCGCGCAGGGGGTGTGAACGTACGCACGCTGTGTGGCAGAACAACGGCGGCGGCGAAAATAGGTCACTAGCATAACAACAAAGCACCGAGGAAAAACACAACGAGACGAAATAGAACTCGTGTCGGAAAAATGGTGCGCCACTGTAGTGCGATACAGAAATAATACAAGCTAATGCATTCAACCAATCGAATGGTGGACATGGATAACATGCCGGGCTTGCACGTGTTGTGAAAACAGGATAGAACACAAGATAATGTGCTAGACACATGGCCATGTTAATGTCGTGATAATTAAATTTAAATTGATCTAACAATTCCGCTATGAAATATTATCTATAATATAAAATGAATAGCAAAATCTGTTGGTAAGCGCATAACTTATCAACGCCTAAACCAATGTGGCCAAATCTTTTTTTTAAATGTTCGTAAAAGTCCAAGGATGGTTTTAACGGCGAGAAAAATTCGAATAATTACCGGGAAAGTTGGCATTGAGATTCAATCATAGTTATAGTTAAATAGTTGAATCCGAGATAAACTTAATTTCTTCAAAATAAAATTGCGAATCTTATTGATAGAATTGTCATATACTATGTCTAGAACAAGAGAGTAAAAACGAATAACATTTTAATTAAACACTACTGGGACGAAGTCTAGTTTATAATATTTATAATTATTTTTAATGATAATTTTCGATTAAGAAGTTCCTATGCTAAACAGGTCAGCGGAAAACTTATGAAACCACATTTAATATTTATAATTGGAATTGTAAAATCCATTTTCCGAATTTTAAAATTAAATTACATTCAATCAAACCGCCACAAATAAATTGCAGCAATAAACGCCGTGAAATATTTCGGTAATAACATTTTTCCCACCCCACTGCCACTGCACATTAATTAATGTTAATAGAACATTTAATCAAATAAAGTACTGGAATTGGTTGGCGTGTAAAATGAATTTATATATAAAAACTACAGCAACATAAATTTAAATATTTGAATCCGTTCCAAATCTGACTGTTGCTTCCTTCTATTATGGAAGTTCTATATGTGTAGCAAGTTTTGTAGCGGAACAAACCAACATCCGATGGATGCCAAACCAATGTGTTTTTTTCCGACACGAAAGTTTTTCCTCGACTCGGCAATTCGCAATCAAAACATACGAAGAAACCAAATGACCAACAAGTATTACCATTTGGCACGCACGCACAGACTAACACAATCACACAGACACTGTAGGGCGAGAGCGTTAAAACAACCGGAAGTTATACTTGGCAATGGCGGCGGTGTGTACTTTTGTACTTGTTGATATTTGGCGTCGACTTGGCGTCGAGTGGGTGTTAGGTTAGGAATATCGCCAATACATAAATGCCACTAGCGCGACCTCATTATTTACTCATTTGCTACATCGGGCCCACGCAATAATAATTTATTGCTAATTACCACCGATCGCAGCGCCGCCAGTGAGTGGACATAATGTTGGGCACGTTTAATCAATTTTCTACGCTAAACGATTTTCCCGACGCACGTCCCCATCAATTCAAGCCGGCGTAATTTATATTTATGATCATGAGGAAAATTCATATCGATTAATTTCCACCGAGGAAAATACCACTTTAACGCCGACATAAAAAGGCCAACACAAATATCAGAGACCAAGACAAATACGAGTGAAAATGACTCGAAAAAAAAGAGCTGCTCAAGTCAAGTCCATGCCAAGAAAAATAAAAGTCCGTTGAGGTTGTTCTAGCGATAATTAAAAGGCAATTATTCGATCAACACGCCCCATTCTTAAAACTGTCAACAAGTCCGCCATTATTCTCTACTCATTTATACTCGCTGTAATTTCAAGTCTATTTTTTTAATTTCACTTCTGCAGAATTATTAAATTTAATAACATATTTTGTACGCAGTGCTAACAATTCCAGCGTGTTTCTCGCGTTGAAATGTTGAAAACAGTGGGAAAATACAAAATATGCTATGAGGGTTGAAAAGTACTGAAAAAGTTGAAAAGCCCTGAGTGAAAACTTAATGCACGCACATTATACTCGTTATTATGTTTTGCGTTATTAATCACGTTGTACTTTTTTAGTGAGCTCGAGTGCTGGCGTTTGTAGGGCGCAAAAAAACTTACATTCTTTGCACGTTTAGCTACATAGAAAGTTGAAAATATTGATTTTTTTCTTCACTGTGACGAGGTTATAACTATTAATAACATAGTATATTGCTACTGATGCTTTGTATAAAAATAATCAACTCTCCACTGTTATGAAATGAAAGTAGTATAATGAATAAGTAACTAATGGCACATTATTAATTAAAATTAAGTTTATTGGAGAAACCATTGTAAAAAAAATTATTTTTTCTACTTCCACCTTTAAAGCGCCAGTTTTTCTACGGTTTTTTTTTATATACGAACAGCCAAGGTCGTGACTAAAGTACTTTAGTCACGGGCTTTAGTTACGGGGTGGAGCTTGCGCCTGCGCATAAGCTTGTTCTGATGTTGCTTGTGTTGGCGCGGAGCGACATAGCTTAATCTTCTATTGCATATTAATAATTTAATGGCTACGAAACAAAAAATGAAGAAAAAGCTGAGGTAATCAAGATATTATAAGTGTTGATAAAGTAATCATACAAATTTATGTCCGAAATTAATTTCCTCAATTGTATTCCACGTTAGTAAAACGCTTTTTGGCTGAATTAAACTTTGCATTTCGAAACCATCACATCCCGCGTTAATGACACGTCATTATTAGATACTATCGCGCAATAATTGATTTGTCAATTGGTTCGTTCCGTCGACGTGAATTAACACGCTCCGATGGATTCGATAGCGCACGCTTGCGACACTCGAAACGCTCCGAAATCGTGCCCCCGCCTCGCATCACTAAACAACAAACCCTCTTACCCAGTAGGTAGGTCACTGGTCCCAACACCGCTGCATTAGTTGACTCCTGCCCTATACTCATGGTCATTTCCAACCAAATCACGCGATTGCAATGCCTTCCAAATTGGAAACGCGACTTGCTCATTGCCATTTGCTTTGGTTGGGTTTCACCCCTCCTTAGCGCCACTCACCATTAACATCGTAACTAAACAAACGTTTTGTATTCTAATGTAATGCCAGGATGTAATTTACATTCTCGGCCCGGGCAACAAGGCACCGCGAGGGTTGCACCTTTCTGAACTCGAAGAGGTCTGGACTCCTGTTGAATACGCATCCGAAACGAAATGGGGTAGATACACATCATTGGGGTTCACACACCGAGAGACGAAAATCGAAACCGGCGCATAACCTCAACATTTCTTTTTGAAGAAGCCCAGCAATGGGGTGCTGAAAAAGGCTAAGAATTACAAAGCCAAAGGGGTGAAACAAGTGTGCGCCGATTGTTATCAGGATTAAACCGGATGTGTGTTATCTCGGCCAGCTACCTGCTGGAATTACACCCTAGTCGGTAACACACGTATTAGCATATTTAACCGAATCATTAATTTTCATCATCATCAGGGATTTGCGAAAAAGCGCACCGGGAAGAAAATTAACTCTGACCTTCAATAAAAAACGAGTCATTTGTAGACGAGCTGATGAGTAATTACAAACACACATACAGCGCGTAACAAAAATTGTAAACAGCCGATAGTAAAATGCAAATGAGCAATTTGATTACAGTTACATTTACTAAGTCAAGTTTACAACCCTTCTCGCATTTGAAAGAAGCTCGTAAAACGAGTAAATCCGCAAAATACCAGGCAACAGCATGAAATTAGAGCGAACGCATCATCGTCGATGATGCAGATTGATTTATTACGACTGACCTGCTCGCATGTCCCCCCCACATTGCAACCGCATCCAATTTAATTAATTTTATTAATTGAACGCAGTATTTTACTCGCTGACCAATCGCGTCGCACATTGACACACTTTGAGACACACAACACACAGACAATAGATTTATTCCGACCGTTAGTAATTAGTAGTCGAAGGATGAAATACGCTATTAAACATCACATTTATTTAAGCCATTAGAGGTATAACATCACAACAATTTTTATTCTCTTTGAAAGATTAACACTTGTCGATTGTTTTGTATATTATTACGTGGAAGTGTCACACCATTAACAACTGTAAGATAAAATTGTGTGAGTCAACGATAAAGTGTCGCAGATAAAATTCATGCTGATGCTGTTGATTTCGAAACAAAAGATGCTGTTCACATCGATGTTTTATTATGTTGGTCATTCGCGTGTGCCGATGGTGCACGCATGTAAAAAAGAAACAACAACAAAAACGTGCGTGGCAGAAACCAGTTTTTTACGAAATGCATAAATAAATCATAACGCGTTGGTTTTTTTTTTCTCTCAGGTAAAATTCACTCGTTTTAAGTGTAGTTGGCACAAATTCGTGCTGTAGTGGTGAGGGGTTATTTCTTATGTTTACGGTATTAAAGCACACGTCAAAAGCACACACATCCGTATTAACGGTAAGTCCGATTGCGCATATAGATATCCCTATAGTTCCACTGATACTCCTTTACACCGACTCTGCGCAAGTGGGTAGCTTGACCGTTTTGCGTGCACTTGGATAATCTCACGCGGACCCGCGCGTAGTGTGTAGTGTAGTGTTGTGGCGGCGGCGGCGGCGTGCGCGGTGCGTGCTGTGCGCCCGCGATCACCGTGTGGGCAAGACTGGCGCGAGCGGAGCGCTGGGCTCGCAGGGGGTTCAAGCCTGCGCCCCATCAAACTCACCCCTTATATTGATTTCCCCGTGCCGTGCTCGCGCCGCGTGCACCACGCCGCCACTCGCCACCGCCTGACCCACCGGCGGCACTCTCTGCTTCAGAAGCCGGAAAATGTGCACGGAACGCCGAAAAATTTTACAATTAAATATTTAATTCGTTTACACTTTTAATACTCGAAATGTAAAACTGCAGAATAAACGAAATAAAAACATAAATTTTATTTTTGGAATTTAGCATTATTATTATTATTTTTCACTCTGGGGATAGTGAATGAAATCGTTTTGGGTAAATATTATTCTTGTGCAAGATAAACATTTTAGTTTTGGCATCTTACAACTACGCCAGAAGACAGTTTTGGGAGTGCAGAAAATACGAGTAGCAATACGGTCGGTGCCCACATATAGTGAAGAAACCGCGCGGGCCGCCGCCGAGTGTCTCTATTATTAAGTAAATAAATCATTTTTCGGCCGGGACGCCAGCCGCCACGACGGTTTTACGTGTGTCGAGGGGTACAGACGGATGTTGCTCCGGCGAAGAAGATAACGCGTTATCGAGTTAAAAGCACTTTGCAATTTTTTTCACGCGCCGGCGTCGTTTTGCCGAAGAGAACTTCTCACCACATACCCACATACCCACATCCCCACCACATGTTTCAACATGTCCACAATCGTTACCAATAATATTTTTCACGTTTTCATTCATGATAAAACGAAAAAAACAAATAGTACTACATCCGGCATACTTTAAAGAAAACCTAATTTAAACTGCACAATTGAAGTGATATATTATTGTAGAAATGCGCGTCTGATATTGTAAATGTAAAGCGGAAGATGCGAATTAATAATGTCAGAGCATACACTTGGAAAAAGCAAAGGAGGCGCCCGGGAAGACGGAAGTGCATGAGGAAGTAGACAACGTCGGGGCGAATGCAGTCCGCACAATGCGGAATGCGACGCGTTTAAGTAATTAAACACCTGTGAACCCTTACATAATTCATTATAGCGTCGGACACGCTAACTCGCCAACTAAAAATAACATACATGTAATTAATTTTTACATTTTGCGCACAGAAAACCGTCATTTTTCACTCTTCATATAAAATGAGTTTGTTTGTACACAGTAATTAATTACTGGTATTCATATGGTAAATTTCCATGTTTTGTAATGAGATAAAATAAAAATTATGACTTACCCTAAACCCAGACGCACAATTTCATTGTTGAATAAAACTCAAGTTGAGATTTTGAAGAAAATGTTCAAAAACTTACCTAGAACAATAAAAACACACAATTAGTATATAATTATTTTTTAGTTTAGTTTTAATGTGAGATTATATTTGTACAAGCGCTTAATGCAACCCTCTGTACGCTAGATAAATGAGAGCATTGTTAGGAATAATGCTTGCTTTCTGATTCATGCGCCAGTTTGCTCCGGAGCGCTTCGATCCCTTCGATTGCGAAATTACGAAACTGCGGAAGCAGACTAATTGAGCGTCGTGCTCACTCAAACAAGTGCATACTGCATGCTTGCAGAGGAGCAAGTTTTGAGGTGACCCGGCGTCTTGGTTCACCCGTCGTACTTTGCGAAGACGCCTTGTGACACTAGATTACCGCGCGGTTGATAAATGTTAGTACTACTTGGACAAACGAGCTCTACACGTTTCGCTTGGAATTAGAATGTGGTTTAATGTTTGTTATTTTAGTCATGCCAAGATTTGATTTCGATTTTCTCATTCTATAACTTGCCTTGAACGATGAAGAATAATTTAAAATATTAATCACAGCGCATAAGAACTTTATAAATCTGTTCTGTACACACCTATAAAAAATAAAAAAAACTTCGTTTTAGAACTTTTTGTACTTGTAAAACCATAAAACTCGCTTCCGAGTTTATTTCAATGGCAGCTGTTCAAGACGCTGCAACTCATTGTTTTTCTTTTGAAACTATCCGTTTGATTAACACACATCCGAGAATGTCTGATTAGTCGCTTTCATGTTCGTGTCGTCCAACACTCATTTGCTCATTCAATGATACGAGGAATGTTCGTGTGCTAATTTTTTTCGATTCTCTCTTTTACCGGAGGGTTTTGATGAATTGATGTTGAAAAAAACCGACCCAGAGTCACAGAAATCATGAGAAATGAGTGTGAATATAGAAAAAAAACTAGTACGACTAACGAATGAAATACGAGATGAGCGCGCGTAAAAAGCAAAAAAAAAACATACTACTATGAGAGAAGAGAGCAAGGTTTTTACGTTCGGTTGCATTTCAGCGTGCGCGCTTTTTTTGCTGATGGCAATTATACCGACGAGAACAGTGGCGGCGAGAACGGAAAGCCGTTCAGCTATTGTTGGAGAGTTGAATTTTGAGAGGTGAAGAAATGGTGGAGGCGCCTGCCGCTTTCTCATGAATATAAGGAAAGTAATTAAACGACTCGGATTATGTCTTACTGGCAACTATAACTGCAAAAGAAAAACCCGCAAAAAATAAAAGTCGGATTAAGAAGATGAAAACTCAGACTGGCACAAAATCAAAAAGAAAAAAAATAGCAGAAACGAAAAAATCAGATCAAATATGTAAGCCTATTAATTCGCAAAAAAACTCTAAGCGATATATGATACATTTTTATATCTCCGGATGAAAACAGATAAATTTATCTGCCTAATGGATATTTGATACAATTACGTAAAATTAATATTTTTCCTCGTCCGCCTTGCTTAATCTACATAATCGCCTAAGGCTTCCAAAGGGTTAATTACTCTATTTACGATAGGACGTTGCCACAAGAGAAAGTGTCTCACAACCGAGTAATCATTAATCAAACGATGTTCCTGAGCACACTTTTTTCTTAAAAATCTCGCCTTCGTAATATTTAATTTACTATTAATGAAATCTCTATAATGCGCAGAAAAAATTAAGTAAATAATATTTGCAGCTTAAAATACGTAATTAAAAGCACAGAATTTTATTATATGTTTATAATAGCTTGTTCCAACGAACGTAAATTCATAATTTCGTTATTTATGCGTTAGTTCTGACCCAGAAAACTCGTCTCGTTACATTTAATCCGTCGTCTTCGTGCCGCCCTGAACATTAATATGCACGACTTGCGATGTAAACCAGCGTTGCTTCCCCCGGAAAGAAAGAAAACTACAAAAAGTTCTCGCGTATTCCCGTAACTATTGAAAAATAAAAGAATTTTTGATTTAAACTTTAAACAAACCCTATGAAGCATATAAAAGATTAAAGAGCAAGCCTGCGGAAATGAGCGTGGAACTGACCCGAGGGCAGGATATTGAATATCACATTCAAGCCGGCTTTGAGGTTAAGCTCCGAGCACTCCTAACCTAACTTCACAAGGGACAAAAGCGCATGGAATAATGATTTAAAACGATTATGCAAACTCTTCACTTTGCACGCCTCTATCGAAATCACCATACACATACAGACTGTGTTAAATGTTTATAATTTTCATCAAGTGAGGAAAATGTGCGGGGTCGGGCTGTCAGCCTGCTGTGGAAATGTTTTATCTAGTTTAGTTTAGTTGGTTGGGCGCCGCGCGCGACGAAAGGGTTATCGATGTGTCCAAACGGATTACGACCCGATCGGATGTGGAGCTTCTGCCGGGACGCTTGGAAACTATGTAACTCTGTGAAGGGTTTGGCGGTGTGCCAAACGCAACCCCGTCTGTAATAATCAGCCAAGCAAGCAAAACGCGCGCAGAACATTTCGGGCCACACAACAGAAAAATTGTGTGAAAAAGTTCAAGACGCATTTTTTTTGCTTTTTCACTAAGTATGACATTTTTCTTGCTGATAAATGTTTGTATCAACAAGTATTTTAAAGTGACAAATTCTGCTCTGGTAATTGCGTTTCATTTTCGACTCTCAAGTGGTGTGTAAGTATACCAATCAATTTGTATTTTCGTTTCGTGTTCTGCGCACAGCACACGCCATTAAAGTTGAAATTGCTGCGCGAAATGTGTGCAAAAGAGCGTCGGCAGAGTCACAACGAATGCATAAATATTTATATAAATTTTAATTAAATTCATCGGCACTCGAGTGCGATGCGGTGAAGGTGTCACACGCCGTCGTTGGCGTGGAAATGACGCGGAACCAAAACGCAGAGAACGATCACAAACAGTCACAAAAGTCACTAGCAGTCCTCTAGAAAAGCAGAAAATTTGGTTACACGTGTTGCCTGCACTCAAGACAAAATTTTACTATAAATAGTATAGAATATCGTCGCAAAAATGCATAACGACGATATTTTAAGGGTATGAACTCAATATCACGATAGATATAAACATGCAATAACGACCCGTCGCTGGCGCATGACACATGATGCCTCCCACATATCATCATAACAACGTGTCGCATGCATTATAGACGCATAGAAAATCATCTCGTGATATCACATTCCACTCCATATTTTGCCACAGTGTTAATGTTGGTGCAGACACCATCATTAAATGTTTTATGTGGCTTCAATGATGACTTTTTAGTGGCATATTCTACCATAAAGTAGGTACTCTTCAAAAATGTATTTAAAAGCATGAAATCACACCAAAAAAAAATCGGGAACATCGTAGATGCATATTAAAGACAAGATGAATTTCAGCAAAGTTTACCAAAGCAATGGTTATTTTTGAGGCTAATGCCTCAAGCTGCGTGGAGTGAACATCAAGTAAAGCTTACTTTTCGTATAATCTGCTTTATTCATTCCTTGCCGAGAAACAGGTAGACGCAATTCGCAATCTGTACAATGGAAATGTATTAAACGCTCAAAGTATCCGGTTTCCGGTGTCGCCCGGTCTGAGAAGTACTCTTCGCTCAATGTAGGATTTAAAATATGTTGAGACATCTTTGCTTTCGTACTTAGCTTGCATGAATGCAGCGGCAGGCGATCAGAAAAATAAAAAAGGACAAAGCGGACAAACAGAAGACGCAGAGATTCTTGAGCCTTGAGCGGATCTAGACTCAATGAACCACAAAGAAGAAAACACTAGCTTTTCTGTGATGTGTGATGTATACACGACCTTTTATCGCGGGTATGTTTGAAAGTCAATCAGTAGGAAATAGGCAAATATTGCGTTTTACAGAATAATCAAATAATCAGGATTACGTCCATGTTCGGAATAAGCTCTTGCTTGTGCACTTTTTGCGTATTACGGTTGTGAGCGGCCGGAAAGTGAAAAATCTACAATTCGTATCGCGTCACATGAATGAAAAATTTGCATTTTCAGCGCGCAGGTCGGGCAGTTGAGCGAGCAAATAAAAATCCCAGCAAACACACAGGAGTGAAAAAAAAAGTGAAAATCGCATTGAAAAGGGTTGATGTGATGTTGGAAACGCTAAAAAGTACAGTTGAATTTTTTTATAAAACTGGTGGGACACTGGAAGCAATGACTTTGTTTTGAAAATGTTGAAAACATTTAACGAAAGTGCTGCGTTTTTAATTACAAATGATGAAAAAAAAACAGAAATATAATTTGGAATTCATAAACGAGTCGCAAATAAAATGTGTTGAAAAAAAACTATCATCAAACATCGATTACAAATTGTTGTGGCTAGAATACTAGTCGAACAACTGGGAAATTAAATTTTCAGGATCGCATTTTCTCCGATGCGACGCGAGTATAATATTGACTGGAGAACGACAATAAAACAAATAAAATGTTAGTTTTATGAAGTGATAAATTATTATACTGCCTGATAATAGCATATCTGACCTCTTGGGATTGCATAACATATTTTTATAAAGCAATAAAATACGTTCCACTCTCAACATTCACTGAATAGTTATTATTCCCCGACAGAATTCAAACATATCATGGAAGCTACGATTGAAATACACCTAAGTCAATAAATACGCTTACGCATATAAAACTCACAGTATCATTATTTTGCTAAGGTTTGACTTTTTTCCTCCGTAAACGCAAAAAATCACTCCAAGGCGTGCGTAAAGCCCAAGATACAGAAGCTGAAAAACGTCGAAAACCGGTCCGTTTCATCTATATAATATATTCAAGGTTGCGCTTGCGGATTCTTTAGACTTTTAGAGGATTCCCAGCGGTTCGAACGCTTTTTATTGTAACAAAAGCGTTAAAAGCCTCGTCTGACACACCGTCCACAAAACCACGTCTGCAAAATGTCGCTTAAATACGCATGGCTTCAATTAGCCCCGCAGACAATTTTTTTGGATATTTATTTTGAACCGCAAATAATCCAAGCGTAGCGAAATTTAATACTAGCATTTTTTGTTATTTTAATTTTGACATATAGAAATAAATTTCGCTGGTCATCAATTAAAAGTTCACATCAGCTTAAATTTTAACCGTATTTTAGCGACTCGATATAATTAAATTTTCAACAGCGTGGAAATTGGAAATTCGCATGGTCAAAACCAGAAAGTGCTACGAGGAAAGTACATTGGTAATAGTTGGAACTAGCTTCATTATGACGTCCAAAGCGCACTAACTTTAATTCTATTACACGTGTGAACTCAACGCTTCCACGTCCTCCATCTTTCACCGCTGCTATTTCCACTCGGAACCAAAAAGAAGAAACTATCACGATGGCTAAGTTTAAAATAAAAATAAAATCAATGAAATAGATATTTTCGATTGCATTAGACTCTGTGAAAATGTCAAACATTTAAAGTTACAAATAAATAGAAAACTAGCATTTCATTCTGATCGTTTCCGTCTGTTGGAAACAATCAGCGTCGCTGCTCAAAACGGACATAAAGCCGAACGCAATCGAATTATTTATTTACGCTTCAAATTAGTGTTTTGAGGTCGAGCGGCGGCGGCAACGGCACGCTCACAAGGGAAATCAATCGGACGTCAATACGTCGACGATGGCACGAGGTCAGTCCCGCACCATCGACGCCCACAATCAATCCACGCGCGGGATAAAAATACATCAGATGAAAGGAGGCGATGCACCGCTGCTCAAAACTCATATGAATGAATGAATGAAAAATACCGATTTGTTTGTGTATTGGGTTTTGGTAATGTGGAAGTCCGATTTGTGGGAATGTCAACAGTCAAGAGAGGTGAAGAGAGGCGAAAGTCAACAACGAAGGAGCAAGCCAAGTCAACAATCGGCCCGAAAGTCGATCGAAATCCTTTTGTCGGTGGCCTTCTTTTGTCAAATGTCATTACATCAACAGAATGCGCTCGCTTACAAACAGAATAATCCGTTTTTAACAAGTGATAAAAATAATGTGATGTAACAATAATCGAAATATAATTTGTTTCGTTTCTCGCTGCGGTGAAACTTTTTACGTAAATAGGTACTACAAGTTTACGAGCGTCTTGTTTTATCTCGTTGTATATTTTATGCAAGTCGTTTGAAGCACTGAAAACTGCAAAGTGTAAAGATTGGCTCGCAGTGCTCGACGCCTCGGACGTTTAGCGCGTGGCCGGCATGAAAAACTCCTCGACATGGCGCATAACGTGAAAAGTGGAAGCGCACATACACACATACACAGCCGAATGGCGCAATTTACGTTCTATAAACCAAACGCCTTCGCAATGTTCGTGTACGACTCGTTCACTATCTCTGACGGTCTTTCGGGTTTGCCAGAGGCAAATAGTTGCAGGTCTGCAATGCGGTGGTGAGTTGAGTGGCCGGTCGTCAACCACCCTTACCGCAAATTTGCTAATTTTACAAATTTTATGCTTTCACATACTTGTATTTTTAATAATACTTCAACAAACACATTTTATAATCCACATAAAAAATTAATTTTAGTTAATTTTATTTTATTTTATTTTATATAAAACACCCTGTATATTATATTATTTATTGATTTATAGGTCGTGTCAGAGTAAATCACCTTATCAAAGCTAATTGATTGCTACCTTTACATCTCATCTCATGTTTTGTGGCCGTTTTAGGCTCAACGCCCAATCGACCATCATAATGTCCAAGCGATAAAGTTGCATAAAATGTCCACGGCATAAAATTTGCTCCATCGACTGCCATAGAGACCTTTGTGTCGAAGTGATGTCCGCTCAAGGCCATTAGTCTGGCTTATCTGGTTGAGACGCAGGTCGCCTGCAAAAGATCTTTAGACCCGCAGCCATGTTGATCCTTGTTTTGGATCCTGGTCCTTATCTACATCCCTTATTAGCGCACAAAACCCACGATACAATGGCACAACTATGATATAGACCGCATGTAGATTATAAACTATATTCTAGTATAGTAACAAAAACGTTGTTATGCATTTATTAATGCATGACCTGTTCTAGCATAAATCCATAATGGATTTTATTTTAAACTAGCTTTGCCCGCGACTTCGCCATGGTTGTGTTTAATAAAAATGTAATTCGATTTTACTCTCTTGTTCTAGTCATAGTATGTGTCAATTCTATCAATAAGATTTGCAATTTTATTTTAAAGAAATTAATTATATAAAGAATGGCTAACAATACCCTTCAACGCGCCATCTGGGATTCAACTATTTAACTATGATTGAATCTTTGCCAACTTTTATCCTATAGAAAAGAGCTATCTTTAGTGTTTTTCCGGCAATTATTCAAATTTTTCTCACCGTAAGAACCATTCTTGGACTTAAACAACACATTAAAACAAGAATAGGCCAAATTGGTCTAGGCGTTGTTGAGTTATGCGCTTACCAACAGATTTTGCGATTTATTTTAATATTATAGATATTTTAAACGATAAAAATTGAAAAACACTGAAAAGAATGTAAAGAAAGTTTAAACCATAAAACTGCATTAGTATTCAAGAGGCTGTAGAGTAAAATAAAGAGAAAAAAGAATTAATATCGTTCACCAGCAGGATATTATCCATTGTGCTAAACAAATAATAAAAACAATGCGTCTCATTTCAAAAACCGGAATAAAAAAAACGCGGAAAAATATAACTGGCGAAACTGAAATTGGCTTATAGTCCAGTATCCGCAGTGAAGTGCGCTGGTGGATAAAATATTCACCAAAAATGCCCAAATATCCCATTTCGCCCCGCACCACCAAAGAATAGCGCAGACGCGGACGAAGATTCGTTGGAAGATGCCGAAACGACCGACGCATACAACACCGCCTTGCTTTCCGCGCGCGACCAAACGCAAAAGGCTTCATTTCCATACGAAAATTCCCCGGCGGAATTTCTAAATGAAAAACGTGCCGTTTATTTTCCCAGCTTTTCTTGGGCAAACTCTAAGAGGGGTGCCACGCGTGGAAAGAATGAGGAATGAATAGTTGCCGGCGCTAAAAGTGCGCGCAATTTGAATTTAAGATAAATAGTGACTTGCGCTCACTTAGAAACTGCGTGAGAACGACGAGTGAACATTTTCATCGTCAACAATAAGTCAACGGTATACAAAGGCAGTAAATAAGAAGTTTAAAAAGTGATAAACTAAGGCCACATGTACCGCAACTCATTGCGTCATAATGTTTGCCTTATGCATATTCAATATCGATATTAATTAATGTTTGCAAACACGAATAATTACCCGATAGAACATTTCCTGCGCTGTGATTTAATATTTTACGTTTAATTAGCCATTGGAGTAATTTATTGACGCGTATAACGAATCAAATAGAAAAACTTGACGCCGCTCGATTTCCCAGAACTCCGGTATTAATTTTGTTGTTTGGGAGCAGCGCGCGTGAATGCGTCGGTGCGTTTCCCGAGGAAATCGATGCATCGATTACTTCCGTGTTCGCAACGAGCAGCCAACTGTGCAAAGATATTAAGCAAATCATAAAATATTTATATAAAAATTATTCAATCCGAATATAAAAATATTTTTAAAAATAATTTTGCACATTATTTACGTTCAAAGAATACCGCGACGAAATTCTAATTAAAAGTCATACACACAGGCCGCAAGGAACCTACGGAAATAATTAGCCGCGTCGAGGGCGTTTAAATTGATGATAAATTTTAATGGCGCATTATTTTCTATGGCGAACACGCTTTTGTTTACTTTGCACATCGTGATTGTGCCTGTAAATCACAAATTTTAATTTTGAAAATTGTTTTGCGCTGAAAATCGCTTGACGAATATATTTAGCCTGATTTACGATAGATGAGATGATTACGCATGCAAATTTGATGATAATAATATTTGATGCGATCGTGCAAACAAGTTGTTATGTGTTGTGATGTGGGCCCTCTTTTAATATGTATACAACAATAGCGTCGAAGTTTCCGTGGGAGGCTATCAGTCTTATCGCATCGCCTCCGCGACCTATTTAACCAACGCTGCCATTGTAATTTTCTTAATCATTGTGTTTTGTGTCAACGTCGATGGCACTGCGTTCAACTAGTGAATTAGTGAAATTAGCGCGCGTCTGGCGATAGACGCACAGCCACACTACTTCATTATGTTGAAGAGGCGAACAAAACAAGCGCACTGTACAAGTGTGTAAAGTTCACACGCTGAATAAAGCATATAATCTTGGGAAAGTGTAATTATTCTTGATTAGCTCATTCGGGCGAGCAATCGAGGCGTAAGTGATAGAATTGAACAGCAGCAAAGACGGAAGATGCAATTATATGCATTTGTGCATGTTGAAGAGCATTGTAATTTTATGACTGTTTAATAGTCTAAGAAAATATATTTCATAAACAAGTAATTAAGTTATCAGCTTATTTAACTATATTGAGTGGGTAGCTAAATAATTTTGTAGAGTTAGCGACTAAAATGTTTGATACAAAACTTGCTAAAGTCGGGAAAATTAAGTGTTGTGCCAAAATTTAGCGATTAATCACTTGAGTGAGTTTTCAAAATTTAATGGTCCACTTATTCCTGAGTACCTAAAAGGTGAAACATGCAAAAACGTAATTAAAGCACGATACGTCTAGAATAATATTTAAATGTGGCCTAAAATTTGATACGATTTAAGAATTTCTTTTATTCTTTTAATTTAACTCGCATGCAATAATATAATACGAAATTTTCATGACACAATTTTTAATCAAATCTTTATTTACAGTTAGCATTCTAACCTTAAAATTCTGTCTTTTAATAGACTACTAGCTTTTGCCCACGACTTCGTCTCGGTAGTGTTTAATAAAAATGTAATTCGTTTTTACTCTTTTTCTTTTAAAGAAATTAATTATATAAAGAATTGCTAATAATGCACTTCAGCGCGCCATCTCGGATTCAACTATTTAACTATAACTATGATTGAATCTCAATGCCAACTTTTATCCTCTAAAAAGGGCTGTCTTTAGAGTTTTCCCGGCAATTATTCGAATTTTTCTCGCCGAAAAAACCATCCTTGGACTTTAACAAACATTTTAAATAAAAAATTGACCAAATGGTCTAGGCGTAGTTGAGTTATGCGCTTACCAACAGATTTTGCAATTCATTTTTATATTATAGATTCGTTATTTATTTGTGAGATATTAATAAAACGTTATAACTTGAACAATTGTTCAAAAAGACAAAGGATTCAATAATACTAACGCGGGATTAAATTTCGAAATTGAATAAAATCTGAGAATGCGAAAAGTTGGTAGAGGTAGGAAATGCACGTGCGAATGTGCAAAAGTGTGCGCACATAAAAATATCGGATCTCGTGCATCTCATGTGTTCGAGAAGGTTTCATATAAATTTTATTACAATTCGGCTTTATTCAGCTATATTCAAACGAGTCACTGCGGTGTTGTACGGTGTCACACCCGCTGCGCATCCGTGTGTGTCGGAGTGTATGTGCACCTCGTGCGCACGATTTAATAACGAGGATTCCTTTTACAACGCTTCAATGCGGCATTCATGCACTATGCACATTGCGCGCGTCGAAAACTGAGAAACTACGCTGAAATGATCAAATTTATATTCACACCAACAAATATCCGCGCATTTTTCAAATGCTTTCAAAGTAACATTCAACCAGCAGCGAAAATAACATATACAAACGAACGCCATCTATTTGCAGCGGATTAAACTTATCAAATAGGTAATAAAATAGGTTATAATACCTGAATAAATTTTCCTCATGAAATGAATACTGAATACTGTCTATAAAATGATTCAGTTTATTGCATGAATAAAGATTTGTGAATGAATGGCGCCGTGAATGTTATAATGGCAACACATACTTTTACATAAACTTGTAAACAATACCGACGCGCACGTACGTTTGTTCTTTTCGTCCTTCGCATCTCTGTGTTCTGGCGAACAGCAGCGCGGCGAGTTCAGCAGGTAATGGAAGCGAATGTGGTTTGCATGTTTCGCATAATTGTTCGTAAGGATAATCTATGCTTCGTATCCTAGCAGCGCGCGCGTACAGTATGGGGAAATTGTATATGCCACCAACAAGGCTGCATCGCGTGTCGTATATAAGTACTGGGTATCTAAATGGCTGATTCGTTACAAAGCCTTCGTACCTGGGAGGCTGGTGTAATGCAGGAAACTTGAGCGAAATTGCACAAAATATTGTTGTTGTTCAGCGCCATGGCCACATAAAGTGTTCGAATACAAATGGACTCCAGTGCATAATTTCGTCGAGATTGCATCGGATGCTAATATTATACTCTTGAGAAATAATAATTTCAAACAAAGAGGACTTTATTGCTTCACTAGTTTTTGCCTGCGACTTCGTCCCGGTAGGGTTTAATAAAAATGTAATTCGTTTTTACTCTTTTGTTCTAGACATAGTATGTGTCAATTTTATCAATAAGATTGGCAATTTTATTTTAAAGAAATTAAATATATAAAGAATTGCTAATAATGTACTTCAGCGCGCCATCTCAGATTCAACTATTTAACTATAACTATGATTGAATCTCAATGCCAACTTTTATCCTATAGAAAAGAGCTATCTTTACGGTTTTCCAGCAATTATTCGAATTTTTCTTGTTGTAAAAACCACCCTTGGACTATAACGAACATTTTATAAAAACTATTGGCCAAATTGGTCAAGGCGTTGTTGAGATATGCGCTTACCAACAGATTTTTCTATTTATTTATATATTATATTTCTGATTTTTTTTCAAAATGGCGCTAAAGGTTAAAGAAACTACTTTTATCACTTGCGGATAAAGTTTTTAATGCAATGCAAGTTTTGCTGCATGTTTTTGTATTTCGTAAACGAGCTTAGAGAAACTACCAAAAAGCAAAGAACAAGAGCCAAAGGTTTATTCATTGCATCATATAACAACTCCGAGCTCAAGCTTGGCGGAATTATAGCGTGGCGGCCATAACAACGTAACAGCGTTACGAGAACACCAGAAAGGCACAACAGCCCTACAGCTGCGCATTCATTCCAGACGGGAAGTTGCTGTCTGCTCTGCTGACGAGCGCAAAGTTTAAACTTAAACAGAAAGAGAGTGCCACACAGCGCGCTACTAGGCATTGACATTGGCTTCACAGAATTGGGTATGGTAACGAAGTAACGACGCCACCACGGTCCTCATATCCAGCTCAGACACAGTCGCAGCTGCGACCCGCAAACTTCCACCAAAAGTGTTGAAAAGAAACGAGCCGCAGCAAAGCCAGGAAGGCAGCACCAGAGGCGCGCGCGAGCGTGTGGCAACATGGCAAAAGTCTCAAGAGTTTAATTTTCCGATTTTATATTATTCCCCGCGTCGCGTTTTGAAGGAAGCCCAACTCACACAGTTATGCAAACGTTACGCAGTGTGGCGATGACGTCGGCGGCTCTTCGCCCGCTTGATTTCCTCTCGAGCATGCAAACGCGGACAGGACATGGGAAACCTCGGCGGGTCTTTACGATTTGCATAAAGTACCAACCTACGAATGCAATTCGAAAGCATCTCTATGTGTGTATGTGAATATGTACGCATGTATTGATTTAGAATTGCAAATATCATTGCAATTTTCATCCACTTTATTTTCACTCCGCGCGTTTTTTTTTTGTGTTCATTCTGAAATTGTAATTTTCTTTGATCATGCTGATTTTAAAATGGCCGAGTTTTGAGGTCGGGCACGTGCGCTGGTAAGTAATAAAAAAATATTTAAGTAACAACATTTCGAGCGGAACGCAATACAAAGCAAACCGCCGATGGCGCCCGAACGGATGTAGAATTTTTACACAAACATTTGCCGCTCGTAATTAAACTGTCCCCGCGCACAATGCGAAAGCGCCTCGGCAATGAAAATCCAATTAAGTGGAAGTCGTTTTGCCCGGGTAGAGCCGCAAAACTCGCCCACATTCTCCGACTCTCTTCACAGTCTCATATTCATATCATATCCATATCATAATGGGCGCTATCGTACTTTTCGTACCGGATGATGACTAAACAAGTACGCTAATAATTCGTAAAAAGTAACGCATCTTCATTTATGCATCAAAATGATGAATTTAATACAAATCAAATCGGAGGAATAAAAAATTATAAAATGAATGAGAAAGATGATTAGAAATTTTATATTTTTAACTACTTTGCCCGCGTAGATTTGCAATTTTATTTTAAAGAAATTAATTATATAAAGAATTGCTAATAATGCACTTCAGCGCGCCATCTCGGATTCAACTATTTAACTATAACTATGATTGAATCACAATGCCAACTTTTACCCTCTAGAAAAGTGCTGTCTTTAGGGTGATCCCGGCAATTATTCGAATTTTTCTCGCCGCAAAAACCATCCTTGGACTTTAACGAACATTTTAAAAAAAGAATTGGCCAAATTGGTTTAGGCGTTGTTGAGTTATGTGCTTACCAACAAATTTTCCAATTCATTTTTATAGTATAGATTTATTACTACTCAATTACTATAGTGCAAATGAATATTAAAATGTAATTACTGTATCACCTTGTGTAGATGATAATTCTGTGCATTGCAGTGCTCTAAATACACTCTATTCTTCACTAGTGTTGAGTTTGAGGTTGAAGACAATACTCCAGGGCGTTGCTAGTGTCAGAGACTATCACGAGATTGTGTAACTCATCCGCCGGCATAAATTTGCAACTTGCACAACGCACAAGGCACATTCTCGCCACTTTTGCAGAATTGTGCGAACGCAGTTGCAAGAAATACGAAAATTACGAGTACTGGAGCGCGACTGCATTTCATCGAGATGCCCTCAGCGCGGAAGCTGACTTTACGAGTGGGAAATTCATAATTCATCAACTGGCTGTTACCGTAACAATGAAAATACACATTTTATACGCGCCTTCGTTAATCTTAACAAGATGTATATTGGAATCATAGTCATAATGATGCACATATCGAATACAATACACATATGTTTCGCTTCCCATTGTTGTTGTACGTTTGTGAATTTATAAAGTGTGTTTGTTAAGCTGGTAGCGCTTCTGCGTGTTGAGAGCCCAGCCTCCAGCCGACGGTTATTATTATGCACGACGTAATAAATTCAATTGCGTCCAATTTGGTTTCGTTTTGCGGACAGAGGCAGCGCACGCGCGCGCGCAAATAATGTTGTGATAATAATGTTGAATGTTGAAATGTAATTCGGTTAATGTGGAGCTAATTTACACTTGTTTCGCGTCGTGGACCTTGCTGGCATAAAGTTTAAAGTTTATAGCACTGGTAAAAGTGGAAAGTGTATATGCAATCTTGAAATTTCATTTCGTTACGCTTTATAATTGAATTTATTTGTTTCAATTACAAACTGAATGAAAATTGTAAACTTTAAGTGTATGGTACGAAGCTAATGATATTAAAATATAGTATTATGTAAGCTATTTTATTAGTTAGAAGAGTAATAGATGGAAAGTCATTAGATGTTATTTAAAAATTGATTTTTCTAAAAGCATTCCCGTTGCGCGGCATTAATCGCTAATAGCTTTACACTTTAGGAGGGCGGCAGGCACGAAAACATCGAGAGAAATTATCGGGACAGAAGTAAACAGAAGTTGTCCATTAACTAAATGATATACCAAATTATATTCGATATTTCCGCTGCTCGTTTGTGCCTTTTCACCCTTTCTACACTCACACATTAATGGGATTTGAATTAACTAACAATGACAAAGTAGTTTTTTTCTGCTACATTTGAAGTTTACTTTTGAAGTTTATTTTACGAAACTTACTATAGATTAAACACTGAAAATATAATTTGGGGGAACATATTATTGTGGATACCACATCTAAGTAAATAAACGATAGATATTAATATCGTAAGTTCTGTTAAATTACTAAAACAAAAAAAACTCGTTACGATTAATGTTCCGCGTAGGATATGCACAGACTAATAAACTAAATGCAGTTAATTATAAAACCAAAGCCCTGAACGATAGTCCTGCGTCGGCCGCACGTGCGAATGCCGTATCTAAAGCTTGAAGGATAAAGCTCGAGGCGTGTAAATATGCCCGGCTATAGCGCGGAAGCGAAAGTTTTTTGCTCCTCATTTGCGTCCGTACGTGCGCGCCTCGCTTTGTTTCATCTCGCCGGGTTGTTGCTCGAAATGGGGCACATGCCCATCGGGATAAACCTATATTATCATAGCCGCGCGCGTACAGCCTTGTTGCGCGAGATGGGGTCGGGGCCGGGGATAAAAACGGGCGCATCGCGTCAAGGATGCGAGAATGCGAGCGATGCCGGCGACGCGAAGGATGTCTAGCGAATAAGGACGAGGACATTAACGCAGATGGCGCCACATGTCGAGGCCCTGACTCGCGCGCGGCGCCTACGAACGGTATACGTGTCGCCATCTAACCGCCAGCTGCCACAGTTATAGCAACAGGTCTATTTTCAGATACAGAACCGAATGAATACTTATTTTTAAAATCAATTTTCTTCTTTAAATACAAACAAAAAATGGTATTATTTATATGTCATAAATAATAATAAACAACGTAAATATTTGATTGTAAATTACTTTGAAATTAATTGCGACCTTTGGCTTTGGCAGAGTAATACAATCAACAGGTGTTCCTGCCGAAAATTGTTTAAACGCTTTTATAACTGCTGCGGTTATTTGACTTACGTAAATTTTTTGCAAATAGCAATTAGTCAATCACAGAGACGTGAAAATAAAAGCGCAGCTGAATTGTGCAATCAGTTGAGCACGTAATCAACGTTTTCACATTCAGATTAGCGTGTGGCGTTCTCAGAATGAAGATTATCCACAATTATATAAAATACGAATTGCCATCACATCAGCACATATTATATTTAATCCATATTCTCATTGCACGTTACAATTATTAATATTCTGAAATCGTATAACCGAGAATATTTTTAGGACAAATACCAACGCACAAAACAACAAAATTCCTATGCGTTTTGTGTCAATCCTCTCATATTTTAATTAAATTTGTGAAAACCTTCAAAACTAAAGATATTTACGCGGATGACCTCCAGACAATGATAATAATAACAAAAGCGCATTGAATTGATAGTGACAATGAAAGTAGCACAAAATGTGGGCTTACATTGACTTTCACCCGCATAAATCATCAATGTCAGCACGAAAAAATTTCAGAGTAAAAATATCACATACCGCCATGTTCTTGCGAATAATCGCCGCCCGTTGCTGCTTAAGTAATTTCGCCAAGCGCTGCGTGCGCTGCGCAACAGTAAGAGGCCCAGCTAGCGAGTCCTCTTCGACTTCTTCCTCTTCAGGTGTAAGCCTCGTGTGTCCCGGTGGACTATGACGCGGCGTTACCGTACTGAGCGGTACCGTTTTCGCGATGAGCGTTTCACTGCGCACGCTCCACTGACTTGAACCGTACTTCTTCTGATTCATCAGATCGCCGATGCTTCCGCGCGTGAGATACGCGTTGCTGTTGATGCTGCGCGACAGATAAGGGCTGTGTGGCAGCGACGAAGGGCTCGCGGACAACTGATTATTTGCTGTCGTCGAGCGCACTAGGTACGGCAGCGGGACGGCGGCGAGTTTATCCAGTTCGCTCATACTGCTGCCGCGTCGCATGCGTAAACGCTGGCATTCCGCCACCGCCGGCTCCTTAGCCGCTTTCTTATGCTTGATGCGTTCGGCCGAACGCGCCACGTGCGAGGATTTCATTGCAAACAGACCGGTTTTCAACGGGAAAAGTAATGCCCATTCGGTTGAATGATGTTCTTCATCATCCATGGTTGATAATTCCAGTTGTTTTATTTTAAGTTTTCACTTCAAATTTCTACTACAGAATCAAATTTGTGCATGTTTTTGGTATATGCGCGCTGGAATTGTCATTGAAGATAACATTTATCAACATTAACACAATTTGTTGCTGGTTTTAGTCTAACACTAATATCACACAAAAACTTAATAGAATAGGAATCTGTTTATATTTTAATCGGTTTATGTTTACGTTTTTTTTATTTTAATGAAAAAATTTGGTATAAGTTATGCACGCGCACACCTCTCGGTTTTTTGTGTCCTCACCGCACCCGACACGATCGACAACTGTTGCTGGAAAAACGTGCGCGACGCGAAGGTGGCGATTGCCGCTATCGCCGTCAGAGACGCGAGGAGGCCGTGGAGCGTGTAGCGGAGACCCCGCCGCGGCCGACATTCGTTTATTGGTTACCCACTCAGCCGGGATCTAATGCTGTTAGCATTGCCCTAGTCATAACAGGACACCGATGCCCGCAGCACACATCTTACCGGATGTGTGTGCGTGTTTATTATCGATGGCGAAATTCGCGCCATGCGAGCATATATAATTCGAGGCGGGCGGGTGGACGCACGAAACACAAACGAATCCATCGTGCCCCCTCGATCCCTCCCTCATCTGAGCGATAGTGAGAGCTGTGAGCGCAGTGAACGACACCTCGTTTTATATTAAATATCAATACCCAAATTACGCTCGAGTGCACGCACACGATGTAATCTCCCAAACGAGGAAACCAGCCGAAATCAATTTTAGATTATGTCATCAAAATGGCGTCTATGCATTTAAAGGTCATATTACGAGCAGTGTGTCTTTTGTGTGGACATTTGTACTTGGTAATATGATATTAATGCATTTGGACCTCTTCAGACGTGTCAAGAGGTAACTTAATCGAGCTTTTTTACTCTGTTTGCTTTGTTTTTATTACAGCGGGTAAACTCAATCACACACAGGTCGCAAACTGTTCATTTGATTGGCGAATCTATAGACTAGTCAAGTGACAACGGATCCGAAATGACGGAAATGGCGGTGACACTGCAATTTAAGTTCAATGCATTTTAATGTACTATGAATTGGATTCGCCCTTTTACTCTACGTGTATATTTCCTGTTTTTTTTTGCTTTGAATACGCGCATTTTGCGCACGGCGCGTACGCGAAAAAGCTTTAAGGGTACGCCGCCAGGCGGTCCCCACACGCGGCGTCCGCCATGTCGATTGCAAGCTTTGCACTCTCAACAAAATTCACGCGTAATGCGGTCGCATTTCTCGTTTAGGACTCATTCCCACATTCAACCAAAGTCCATTAGTGTATCCTGCTGATACAAAACTCTCACCCAAAACGCGTTTTTTTATTTTTTAAAATACCAAGATAAAATCACTTACGTTTAGTTGCATGATGATCTTATTGTAAGCCCAATGCCATCTCTGCTGTGCGGTGACCTGTGGCCGTGGTGGTTTCTGCTCCTCTTCCTCCTCGAATGACACCTTCTTCTCCTGTGGCGCCATCTCTGCTTGGTCCGGACTGAACACCTCCGTCGTTTCCTGGCGCTCCAGTTGGCCCATCTGATCGGGTGATTGTCTGCCTGAAGTACGTCGCACACCGGTCGCCCCCGGCACGACGACCGCGTTCCCGTACGAGTCGACGGACGGTTTGCGCGGCGCGCCATACTCGTCATACATTTGGTTCGCGTCACTTAGCGATGCGCGATGATTGTCTGGCGCGTACGCATCCATCGCGGACGGCCGCCGCGAAGGGTAGTCCTTGGCGGCACCCGGCTGCGCCGCCTGCTGGTAAGGATCGACGACGGTCAGCTGCGACGAGCCGCGTCGCAGTGCCGCCTCGACGTGTATCACAGATTGCGGCGACTCGCGGTTGATTATTGCGTTGCCGGCGGGCGCGAGATCACCACCATTCACAGGTGTCGCCAATTCCTCTTCCTCCTCGAGATAGTTCTCATCTTCTTCGTAGTAAGTCTCGCGGTCCCCACCATACATGAGCGCGTCTCCTGGCTGCCAGCCGACATCGATTGTCTCCTGTTGTTGGAGGTAACCACGACTAAGACCGTTCATCTTAGCGGTACCATTTACCACAGCCCCGGAGGTAGGAATGGTCTGACCCGTCGTCGAATACACGGATTGGGCATACGACGTTGCAGTGCCGTTTGTTACTATTGCTTGTGTCATATTCGAGTCGGTTTGGTCCCGGTTGTATTGCGCGGTTGTGGTCTGAACACCAGATGTAGGTGTCTCATAATAATATTTATCATAATCTTCATACCCATATGAATTATCATACGTTGTGGACATTGTTGTGGTCATATCCATTCCCGAAACAGAATACTCAGGATACTGATTAGCAATTGAGGAGGATATTGAGGATATGGCTGTATCAAAGGTATTCTTAAACTCGTCATCGTGAACCGTCATACTGTCATAACTTGAGGTAACAGGCTGTGTATTGTATGATGATTGACTCACTTGCACCTGATGTTGCAACTGCTGACTTGCTGGTTGATTTTGTTGACTTGTAGGCGCAGGCGTCATTAACGATGACTTCAACATACTGCCCATTCCTGAGAGTGTGCTGCCGAAGAACTTTAATGTACTTGTTGAACCTTCTAACAGATTACTCGCCGCTTTGGCCACAGATGGCACTGCAGCCGATGCCAGATTTGAGGTTACATTTGCTGTTGTACTTGGGGCACTGGTGGTACTCACAGACTGACCTATCGCCGTCGACGTATAATCATAACTCGAGTTTGCATTCGATATAGATGTTGAGATCAACGATGAATATTGCTCGGTGTTTTTCGTGTTCGCTTCATTCTGATAGTAGTCAGTCCCGGTCAACGTCTGACTATCTTCATTATAATAGTAGTCCGACTGGTAATCCGTTTGATAATCCGACTTGTACTCATCTTTGTATTCCGACTGGTAATCGGTCTGATCGTAATCAGTCTGATAATCTGACTTGTAATCGGTTTGATAGTCCGTGGTTGACTTGAAATCGGATTCGTACTGCAAAGGCTTGAAATCAGCAGCCTGATAGTCAGTCTTGAAATCAGATTGATATTCTGACTTATAATCGGTTTGATAGTCCGACTTATAATCCAATTTATAGTCAGTTTTGTAATCGGCGCTTGTTGACATGGTGGTCATGGTGTTGTTGTAGTAGTTTTGCGCGCTCTGTGTGCTTGTCGTGGTGACCGTTGACACGACACTAGTGCTTATCGTGGTGGTCACGCTGGTTGTAACAGTTTTCTTCCCGAAGCCAAAGAATGCCGCCACATTGGTGATGGTATCTTCCTGTTCGGGTTGCGCCGGTAAATTATCCGTGCTTTGATATGCGTAGTTGTAGTCTTCATTATAATTGTCCCGTGCACTCATCGCGCCCGCACGTGTATAATACGGATCGTAGACGTCATTCGCGTCCGTATATTCAGCGCTACTCGTTCGCTTCATGAGGTTGGCCCGTCGGGACTTGGCCGTGCGGTTGTTTAGATTCGTAACGCTCGGTTTGGGCAATTGCCTACCAGGTGTAGGTGGTAGACTATTCGGTTGTTTGTTGGCTTGAGGTAGCAACCGCGTTTTCTGCGTTTTCGTCGGCGTTGGTGGCAAACTAGCACCGCGTGAGGTTTCCGTTGGAGTGCGATACCCGTCAAAGTCATCATGAATTGAACTTTGTCTGCTCGTAGACCTTTTGGTGGGTATCTGAGGTAGACATTTACGCCTACCCGGTGTAGGTGTAGGTGCGCCATAGGTACCATCATAGATCTCTTCGGTGTTGATAACAGAACCGCGTCGTTTCGCAACCGCCGATGGCAGAGTGGGCAAGCGCTTTCCGGTACCGCTTGCGTGTTTGGGTGCATATCCTCCCGAGTCCCACTGGCGGTCCTCTTCATCCTGGCCGTAACGCTCTTCTTGGAATGGGTATGAGGGTGTGTTGTAATAGTCGTCTGTGTTTTGATTGAATTGTTTGCCGCTACAAGATAAAGCAGGTATCAATAGACATTCGTGTACGGGTGGTTGGCGTCAGCTGGCAACGGTTACGTACCCAGTGTGAGCATAAGAGATTTCATTTAGTTGATTTGTTGTATACGTGTTGATGTCTGTGTATTCGTCATAAAGAGTTGTTTGTCTTTCCAGGCTTGGTCGGCGTGTGGCTAAAACAACAATAATAAAGCAACTTGACACACATCACAATCTAATGAGAATTCACGCAATTTACCTTTGGTTGTCCGCCGCGACGGTTGATCCGAAATATAATCGTTGCAACTGTCAAAGCTCTGTTGTGCACTGTAGTAATCATGACTGCTCCACTCTTGGCTACAAAATGCAATAACAATAAGTATCATCTAACTTTATGATTGCACAGTCTGATTGATGAAACATTTACAAATGAATGCCAATGAATGATCGATGCTAGTAGATAAATAAATTAAACAACATTCAATTGGATTTTGTTTGCTTTTATGTTGTAAGAGTAGGGTTTGGTTAGTAGGAGAAGGTTCTAGACATGATCTGATGCGATGATCCAATGAAGATTGTGCGCATTTCTAATCAGCATTAAATCATGTTTACCTGTCTTCAACGTCCCATGCATATTTGCGTCTACGGCTTTTACGATTGAAAGTAATAAAATAACGAAATACTTATATAATCTCATATTCTTGGATAACAATAACTAAACTACATCTAGCAGCAAACATCATGAACGTATCATAAAAATATCAAGATTATAGTTTTTCTTTCATGGATGATAAATATACAATACGTTCATGATATTCTTTGCAACGGTAGAAAATAAATTTGATATTTAGTGTATTTCTGTATCTAAATGTTGTAAACTCAGGGTATTCATAGCAAGGCATGTTTAGCTAGATGTAGGCATATCAGTGAGGTATCTATGTCAATGATGTCACCTGAATATCGTGTGATTATTAATCTTAGTCAACGTTTGACAATCGGCTACCAGTTTGCAATATACATACTTCGTGTACTCCTTGTTCCTTGGTCGACTGTTGTACGACAACGGCTCCGTGTCCGCATTGTTGTCACCGTAGTTCCGATTGTTGCTAATGTTTGACTGGCCATAATCATCATCGTACGTATTGGGCGAGTATCGCTAAAAATAATTGCGAAAAGTTATCAAAGAAAGAAAGCAGAAATGCGGGTTTGAGTGAATTTGGGATTAAGTGTAAATGAAGTGTTTGAAATGTAAATATCGAGCGTGTTATCGAATGATATTCACCTGTTGCATGTGGCGTTGGCGGTGCGTGCCCGGTGAAAGGCGGTTCTGGTGTGTGGGCGGCTGCGGTAGATAGTGATGGCCGACGCCGTCGTCGCGGTCGTACGAGTTTTCCCTGGACGTCTCCAACGACCGCTGCGGCGTGTGCAACTGATGGGCAGCGGAACGGAATTGCGACGCCGAGGAATTCGCATGCTGCCCCACTGGGTAATTCAAATCCGACGTATAGTCGCTGTCCTCCGAGTAACCAGCTAAAAATATAACCTCAATTACTAGTAATTCGCCACCTATGTTCGAATAGGATTACAATGTCCGAAGTACTGCATCTGCCTGCGTGCCTGTTCGGCTCTAGCTTCCGGGTCCATGATGTTGTTGAGCAGCTCGAGCTTCTTCTGCAGATCGGACGCCTCTATGTTCTCCGGATCTGTAATCACAGGGAAAGTAATTAACACCAGCTTCAAACGCTTGTAATCATCCGCCGTCAGAGAAGAAAAGAGACGAGGTAAGATACAGACAGACAATTGTGTGGTTGTAAGAACAAGAAGTACAAAAGAATCAGTAACCTTTTACAGTTTGCTGTGTTGTGCTGTCACACTTAAAACACAATTACAATTCACAATCTGGTTTGTTGAATTTGTGCGTTGTGGGTTGCGTTTGCGTTTATTACATTCACATTCTATTACACTGTAGATATATGTTTCCGGGGTTGTTGTAGAAACTGTGCACGATGAAAAATCCAGTGGCTAATTCGAGACAAATGGCTGGCTCGCGTGGATCGTGTTCATTTTCGGTTTGATTACAGCCGAGCGCGCAAATCAAATTTGCGAGCTCACATCCAGGACAAAGTGCAGATTGATGCGAGGGGTGTGTGAATATGGACTCAGAGAATCTAATTTAACATTGTCACTGTGTGCACTTTGCTATTACACAGCGGTAATTGCTTTTCAGCAATGTGATTTTCATTAATATCGATGCAATTGAATGTGCAAAACGGTCATCTCAAATGCATCGTGATAAAAGCACTATTTCCATTACCAAAATTTAATTATCTAATATTTTATACACTCTATATGTAATGAAAGACAGAAGAATCACAATCACGCCATATTACACAAAGAAAGCTATAGATTGAGGTTAAGTAAGAGTTTATTGAATTGAAAAAGTAGTTTTGAGAGCGGTGCCGGCAGAAGAAGAATATAGAGACAAGATCGTCGTGCTGAATGCCAACATCGTAATCTCAGTGCTGATGGAGAGCTGATGTTACCTATGGAAGCGCTAGTTTCGGGAACGGAGACGACGGCGGCGCCCCAGCCACCACCGGCAGGGCGCACGAGTTGCGCATCCGCCAACAAGCTGCGCCATCCCGTGGGAGGGTCGCAGCGTCCTGTGCAACCCACACTCAGCGTCAGCGTCAACAACAATGCAACTAACGCTAAGAAGTCACCGAGCTATCAACGCACAACACGCCACTTCGATCTAATGGTCACACAAATGTTATTTACAACTTCAACTACAACTACGATCAAATTACACAACACACAACTACTTCTACACATCAACATCAACAAGTACATAAGAAATAAATCATTCCAGAGAAAAGAAAAAGATTATTATTTGCAGAAAAAGTGAAACGTTTTGCGTTTTATCTTCAAATATTTATCATTTACTGCAAGACAGATAAAAACACGTCTTGAGTCGCCGAATAAAGTTTTACGAAAAGTAATATATTTGGCACAATTTATCGTATCTACGTGCAATTCTCTTTTTTTATTTCACATTCATTATTCATATCGCAACATCCAACGTTGAAAGTTAATGCAAAAAGAGCCTTAAAGTTACGTAAACGAGCTATTCATTGTTGCGGCGGGTTTTATTTCATGCGACATTTTATCAGAAAAACCTTAATCATACAATGTGCTTAAATATATTGTATGTTTTTATTGTAGCATCAACCAAACACACAAAATATTGAAATTAAGAAGAGCTTTCAAAGCGACACTCGAAAAAACTTTTTTCCTTGCAAAAAAATTCACGTTTTTATGAATTGGGAATTAATTTCTCTTACATAAAATAAGAATAGCAATAAAAATTACCAATTCTTAAATAAAATAAAATTAAATATCAGTTTAGTTGGTTGAATAAATACCGATTGGAAATCAATGAATTTAAATTCGCGATTGCTTAATACATATTGCCTTGAACTTACTCCCGCCGCCCTTTGACCGACGGCGGTGAATGCTGAATGGATTCCTGATAGATAACTCGGGCCAAATCCAGCCGCCGGCAGTTAAAGTTTAATCGAACGCGAATCGCATCACAATGTATCGAAGCAGAGAGTGTCGAACTTAGAATGTCGAGACGGCGGCCAGTAATGTTCTTCAACGCTTAGCGATAAATTGAATTTTAGTATCAAATGCCTCAATTTCATTCATCTCAGATATTAATCAATTTTATGCGTTGCAAACGTCTTAAAAGTTTCCATTTCCATTTAATTTTATTACCGTCAGACTTCGAGTACTTTGGGTTGCCTATCTGCCTCACATATAGGTAATACATATTCATATTTGTCTTCTGATGAATCTCGAGTTTGCTCAATGTGAACATAAAGTAGACTCGGTGCACACGTTATAATAATAAAATAGTTAACTGCCGTGCCCTTAAACGGTTTATTGGCGTTTTATTGACGATGCGAAATCACCGTCCGTCATTATCATAAAAACAAAGCAGACTAAGAAACAAACGTAAAAAACTAACACTCATTCAACTACAGTAAGAACACATCTAGTTCGGGATTTATAATTAAAGCGTTTGCATTTTCAGTTTTGCAAATTGATTGCTGACGTGTCATCACGTGTTTCTAGAAGGTTTTGACAATCACGGGTAACGATGCGTGTGACGGTGTGTGACTACAACCCTACGAGCATTTTGCGACTGCATATGATGTACTTACTATCCTCAATAGTAACACATTTCTGGCTATTAAAGATGCGAGAACCCCTAAACGAGCCCAGAAAAAGAAACTTTTGCTTTTCATTTTCGAATACGATGCGTGGGATGATGCGACAGACACGCACACACAACAAATACACTCGCACACGACAGGCATTGTATGATACAGATTTTATTATGTTACAGATTCGTTGTTGTTGATTGATGCTGACGAGATACAAGAGAGAATGAAGAGCGAATGGAATGTTGAATAATGTGTCAATGAACGAGAGCGATTAAAGCTGGAGCACATTCAGAAATCGTTAAGTTTGTCAAAAATAAAACGACTACAAAAATCGAACAAATGTGATTTGCTTGATATATGTGTTTGAAATATAGAGTAAATGATTAGGTGATTGATATTTGCACAACACACAATTAATAACAAACACGAGGTGAAGGTGGTGTGGGTGTGGGTGAGAAACGTCTAAGAGTGAGGAGACGAATACGTGTGTATTAATTAAAAAATCGAGGCGGCGGCTACTCACCGAAGGGCAACTCGAAGCGGCACTCGACTAGCAGCGAATTGCCTGTTGGATTCTTGGTACCCACCACTTCGCTGTCGCGCATCACCAGCTCCGCGTCCAGGGACAGCCACTTCGCCGCTTCCGCCTGCAAATACCGTGCACATTGACTACTACAACTAATGAGGTGGCTGAGATCAACTGAACGGATGAAAAACTCTTGATTCAATGCGGCAATGATGAAATGTATGAGAAAATGAACCTCATCCTGGGCCGTTAAAAGTAAAACATTATTCACGCGTTTATTTTGTTCCGGTTTTGTGGGATTGTTCTAACCGAAGTTTGGGAGTTTGGTGCACAGATACGTACTTGGTTGGTAGTGTACGGTATTCCCTGCAGAGGCAGCCAGTGGTAGCCCATAGCGCGATCCCAGATCATCCCCTTGCTCCAGACCTCGATCAGCAGGCCAGTGTTCAGATCGTTTGTTTCGCTAAACGTACACACGCATCAAACGCCGAATTAATTGACATTAAACAAAAATCCTACAGCGGAATAACCACAAATACATTTAGCCAAAAATTAAAGTATTAACTAAAAGTAACTAAAACTAAAACATTGATTTTTTCAATTTTTAGTTAACAATTGATTAGAATTTCAAAGGCATGCGATAACAAACTTCAAACAGGTCAATTTGTCTGAGAAAACTGCTGCATTATCAGTGCAAGACAAACAAAACGCACTGGAGTGGAATATAAATATTGGGGTGGGGGTAACTTACAAGAGAAAATCTTGTTCCCAGCATGGCGACGCACCCTTCACGGTCACCGTCGTCGATTTTACGTTTTGAAGTTTCAATGTGACGTATGAGTTAAATTGCGCTGCTCCTAAGATATAAATATAAGAAGATACGTTTTAGATTAAACTTGAACTTGTTTAGTTTATCATTAAGCCGTTGTATCAGGCGCTCATCACAATTTCTAATTTAGAATATTACTAAGCTATGGGCTAGTTAGTAAAGTGCAAATTTTATATTATAATTTATTCACAATTAAATATTAAAGTACTTACCGGGAGCTCCGACGTAGTGAGCCTTTTTAACTGCAACAAGAAAAAAATGTCGATTATTTACAAGAAGCAATATAAAACGGCTGCAGATTTGCGATTTATTTATCAAAGAATTGAAGTATTTTCATCCGTGCTTTCTTTCGTATTTCACAATCACATTTATTACATGATATATTATTTCTTATTGCGTTGTATAGCATTGTACTGGTTCACATACTATTTCATTTCAGTTTTCCATTTCGCACAAGTTGTACGTGACCGAGTTTACAGTAATATTTTTAATTTTGCGCTCGAGTTGAGCACTTGCGAACGATAAGAACACTAAGTATTGTTGCCGTCGCTGCCACATTGCAATGTAGCAAGTGCTGCTCAAGACACACAGTGCTATGCGGCGATCAAAACGGCGCACATGTATATGAAGTTTTCCGCAAGTCGCTGGAAAAGTTTTATGGCGTTGAAAACGGCGCTCACTTTTGAAGCGGAGCACATTCTCTAATTACGATCATAAATATGAACAAAATACAATGTGGCAACTAGTTTAACCACTTTTTATTTCAAATCGCACTAACAAATTTATGCGTAAACGCTTTGCGAAGAAATGTTGAGCGTAATTAAGTAATTTTCATCGAAAAACTTTTATTTTCGAGGTTAGACGTGAAATAAAATTAAATGTAACTTTCGGTTGACTTTGAACTTTACGCTCGAGAATAAGGAAAAATCGAAGATTATAAATTCGACATGGATCTTCAGTCCCGAGAATATATTCATATCTGATAAATCCGAAGGCAATCTCGACATCAAATACCTTCCTCTCTCGATGACAAATTACAATAATTTCCTAAGTCATCAAATCTCACGGAGATATAAACTTGAGGGTCGTAACTTTTTGAATCTGAATAATTTATTAGGTGGTTTCATATCACAAATGATATTGCAATAAGAAAACGTAATATCTCAAGTAAAGATCATCACTATCAGAGGGCGGTAGCAGCATTAACCTAAATATTAATAACTAGCAATTCTATCAATAAGATTCGCAATTTTATTTTAAAGAAATTGATTATTTATAGAATTGCTAGAATTCACTTCAGCGCGCCATCTCGGATTCAACTATTTTACTATAACTATGATTGAATCTCAATACCAACTTTTATCCTATTGAAAAGGGCTGTTTTTGGGTTTTCCCGGCAATTATTCAAATTTTTCTCGCCGTAAAAACCATCCTTTGACTTTAACGAACATTTTAAAACAAGAATTGGCTCTATTGGTTTAGGCGTTGTGGAATTATGTGCGTACCAACAGATTTTGCGATTGGTTTTCATATTAATATTAAGCAAATTACCGTAAAATACTAGTTGAATAATATGCCAAAACTTACAAATACTTATTTTAAGTGTTCGTAATTTATTTGTTTACTTGCACAATATAGTTAGTGTTTGTTTTCTACACTAGTTGTTTGTCGTTGGAGTGTTTTTGCACGTTCGGCGGTGGCGCTTTTATATCCGCAGGGAGTTAGCATAGAGTTGGGCACTGAATTAAGCGAATAAACATTATAACTTCAACCACAAACTTTAATTTCGTCCAAACTGACGACGCAAACACGTTTTGCATTTCGACACGTTTGAAGCTCTGCTCGATCTGGTCAAAACTTTTAAAACTTAATTATGCAGTTAGGTAAATTTGTATTGATTGAGGTATTGAATGTTGTTTTACACCTATTCTAAACACAAAAAGTTAAAAGTATTATTTAATAGTATATTAACTATTAAGAATATTGAAAACATTTTATATGATCTTGTACTGCACCGTTGGCAAATGCGCCGGCGCAAGCTCCACCCCGTGACTAAAGACCGTGACTAAAATACTTTACTCACAGTCTTGGCCGCCCTTGTTTAAAATACCACTTTTTGTGTCTCTTAGACATAAAAAGAGCACAAACAAACTGATTTATTGAGCAAAAGATAATTTTACTAAAAATTCATTATAAATTTTTAGTTTATAGTTTTTATTAATAAATAATCAAGTACAAGGTTTATGATAAAATTATGAATCTAAAAAAAATCCACTTAATATTACTTTACATCATATGCCGCTGTTTTATTAATACCAGTATAACTATAATTAAAAGCACTTCATTCCGCCCACGCTTGAGACTACTCTTGAACATATTCATTATCACAATCAAAAGCAACTAAAAATAGTTTTTATGCAGCTATTATACTCAAGCCACGTTTTATTTTTTAATAATTAATCGTTCTTTAAAACTGATAATAAACCACTAAAAATTATGTTATAAACACCAACGCCAGTTTTTATTTGCTACCTCATCGTGATCGCCAACAATAAATGCCAGGATTCATAATGGAAACCGCGGGCACTAAATCACGCTTAAATGCTGCGCGCCAAGCGTTAATATTGAAAAGATGAAAAAGTAAAAATAACCGATCGCCTCGACGCCAGGGAAAAACTTGCCGGAGGAAAAAAATCTAAAAATAAAATTAAGCGCGGAAAGAAAGGGGAGAATGGCGGAATGCCCGCGAACAAAAACTGGTATTAAACGTCTGAATGGTGGATGCGCCCGCTGCCGGCGAGAACTAGTCTCGCCATTGTGTTCTTTGTTCGGATTTAATTACTTGTAATCTAGTCAAATGTTTTTAGCGGCTGATATTTCTTGCGATAGATAATTTTTATTTATTGTTTCAGGTTCTTTTTAGTTAATATTTTATTACACATGTGTGTTGTTAAACCGTTGGGCGTACGTGTGCATTAAATCAGGCCTTGGAATAAAGGCAAAAATTTATGTGTTGTGAAAATTATTCACGCTCACAACTTTTCCCCTTTTTATTTCTTTCACTGAGACCTTGTTTTTAGTGAAAATACGTGTTTTATATCTTTACACACTAGTGCATAAAAGTCTTTTTATACACCAGTTAGTTGATTGCACTTTTATGGTGTTGTCACAAAATAATATTTTTTTAAACTTGCAAAATTACTTTTTTACGTTTTGTAATCCATCAGATGTCCAATGACCATTTTTTTCATTTTAAAATTTGCATATGGTACACACACATCACATTTGGCATTTACCTAACCTAAAAATGCATTCATGTAATTGTTTGACCAATGAAACCAAATGACTCACCTGGTGTGAATACAAAGCTCTTTTTTCACACTTATTCTTAGATGTAATCCAAATATAGCTCTATGAAATTGCCTTTTTTGTATAACAAATGCATTTATTTGTTTGTGTGAATTTCTGTCCAACAATTGAACAATAAATGAGTGCCATTATTGTTGCGCCCCAGCACCACATTTATGAATATTTATAGGCTATATTCCCGCCTGGAAACCCGTTACGCTCATTTCGACATTGAATAATTATTTGCGTACGTTTTACGTACCAACCGCAGCCATGAAACTCACATTTGTTGCCCGAGATAATATCAACATATTACGCTTGGTTGAAAATTAAAAGTAAAAAGTTTCAATTCTTTTTTTGGACAATAGTGCGTAAATAGAAAATTTTTCTGAATTTATCTGGTATTAAGTGTTAAGTGTGTCTAATTGATTCAGTTGATGCATTTAACAATAAATATATTCAATTTATTTAATGCTAGCGCTCATATTTTCTATTATATGTACTTTACTCATAATTCTAACTAATATTATAAATGCAATGGTTAGTTTTTTTCTTTGTTATTCAATCAAACAAAAATTACTGAGTCAATTTTGTTGGAACTTGATTCAATATTCAATTATTTTTGCAGAAATTAAACATGCTGGACGCAAAATCTATAAAACTAAGTAGGATTAGTTACAATTTTAATAACTAAAGAACGGCTAGACAGATTTTGATGATTCTAATTTTTTTAGATTTGTCACTTTCCTGAATAGCAGAATAACTATTAGAATGTCAAAAATTATGACTTATAGGGCATTAAAAGTACAAAACTTGAAATAAAGATTCCATCAAAATTACACCTAAATAATTTAATCTGATATTATCTTAAAATCTATTATTAGGACTTCTTCTTCTTTAAAATATATTTGATAATCTTATAACACGATTTGACACATATTAAGTTGAAAATAAATTAATAGAAATACAATATCATGAATTCTTTAATTATTATAACAAAAAGTACCGATACCAGAATAACATTGAATGCAGATTGCGCATGCAGGTGCAGATTCTCGTGTTATTTTCCTAAATGGACAGCGACAACATTCTCGGCCACTTGATTATCGAGTTAGCCATACGCGCATCCCAGCAACTCGCGTACATGCTATAATTGTTTTGACTACCCTTAATTAAATCCAAACGGCGCTGTTACCCGCAACATAGTAACCAACTCAACTGACTCTAATTTTGCTGCGCTGTCATCAAACCAGATATTTTACTTTTAAACCTCGCATATGTTTTATTTTAATTTATATGCATAAATCTACTATATTATATTTGATCTCTGTGATGCGTAGATAAAATATTGTTATATGTGTGTGTTTGAGAAGCGAGATACTGCTCATACGTAATTAACGCTGAACTAATGAGAATGACGCAAGTTGACTAATTGTTTAATTGAATTCGGCACGATAAGCACGCCCAATCATTGGGGCAAACTCTCGCACGTGAGTTTAATTTATTAACCGGATTATGTTTGGCGGGTGATAGGTGGGGATATTTTTGTGAAAGAATATGATAATTGAGTTTACCAGAAGAATAGAAGTCAAAAGTAACGTAAAAGTAAATTATTTACGAGTATAAAACCGTAACGAAATAGTTTTCAAAAATCAATTATACGCTGTTAAACAAATATTATAAGTAAATTTGAATATGAAACAGGTACGAAATGATGTTTTCATTATTAGTTGATATTTTTATTAGTAAAAAAATACTCTTTACCGCTTAAAGCCATAAAATTATGCGCAAAAAGTAAATAAAGTAATTTGTAATGTAAAGCTCGATGCTGGAGATATTTTTCATAGATAAATATGCATGCAGATAAAAATATTTGCAAATTAAAGTTTGTCAATTAAAAATGTAACAAGAAACTTCTCATGAATTCGTTAAATTTTCGTAGCTACTAGGTATTTGAATTATAAAAATAAATAATTTAAAAACAATTTTCTACTTCTCAAAGCAGTGACGCAATATTTTTAATTTGTAACAATTGCAGATCCCTGAGTTATCATGTTTTCATATTTCACAGCACTCCTAGACACTTTTTACTCGCTACTTTGATGTATTATATCGTTTTATTTAGACAGTTTAAGGTAGACAGATAGAGCATAGTGCAGCGAAGATAATATTAAGTAAGCCAAAAGAGTAACATGAAACGAGCCGCTGCAAAGTCGCCTAGCCAAAAGTGACGGCTTGACGTGCGCGCGAAACGCAAACGCGGATGTTTGAAAAAGATTAAATTTCTTTGTGTGCTCACGCGGCGAGACGGCCAACGCCTGCACTGACAAGGACTATCCAGGACTAAAATGCTTCGAAAGGTATAAAAATGAAAGAGAACTGCAAGTAGCGTTAGTGCTTTACTTAAAATTAAGATGCCAGGAAGAAAATTAAACTTTTACGTTTTCACAAACAAAAAAAATTCGTTTTTATTTTATTTTTTCAAGTAATTATCCAAAATAAATGAGATTTTTTATACGTCTTACAAATTCCACGTTTAATTAAACAATTATTTCTTCCGTTCGAGCAGATGTATTGTACTGAAATAAATTAACAAAATAAATCTTAACGGAATGAATTTCGGAAGATATATAAAAATATATAATTCAACGATTTTAAAAAACACAGTAATAAAACGTGAACGTTTGATGCAAATTGTCTGCGCATTTTTATCGCGTATCTCGAGTTCAAGCAATCGAATACAAATCACTGGATATACGACATCGCACACGCTTGCGCCAATAAATAATGCAATCGAGTTTTGTGCAGCATCAACATAAAAACGCCGATTGCATTTACATTCGTCCTTTGACGACATCGCGAATAATACTTTAGATTTGCAACCGTGAAGCATCAGGGTTAAGAGTTTCTAGGTTAAATTTTGTATCAACGATGCCATCTTACAGCTATAAAAGAAATTAAGTTAACCTTAACATCGCGTGCTCGGTGAATAAATAATATTGTAAGAAAATGAATGCGCATGAAAACGATGACATTAAATGACAAGTGTTTTATTTATTGTCAGGTCTTCAATGTTTTTCTTTTATTATTTTGCAAATTTTACCTCTTATTTTACAGTCTTTAACTTATATTTCTGTTATAATCTGTAATCCATATCCGAATTTATTAAATAAGCTTTGATATTGTAAATTTTAATCAAAATTTATTCAGTAATTGTAGTGTGAAATGGTAACAAACAAACATACAAACTCAAACACGCATTTATAATATTGCCAATTATTTTTTTAAAATGTTTGTTAAAGTCCAAGGATGGTTTTTACGGCGAGAAAAATTCGAATAATTGCCGGGAAAACCCCAAAGACAGCCCTTTTCTATAAGATAAAAGTTGGCATTGTGATTCAATCATAGTTATAGTTAAATAGTTGAATCCGAGATGGCGCGCTGAAGTGCATTATTAGCAATTCTTTATATAATTAATTTCTTTAAAATAAATTTGCGAATATTATTGATAGAATTGACACATACTATATCTAGAACAAGAGAGTAAAAACGAATTATATTTTTATTAAGCACTATCAGGACGAAATCGCGGGCAAAAGCTAGTGTTTCAATAAAAATTGGTTCAGTAGTTTAGGCTTAAAAATAAAAACCACCTAGTTACTATTGCATTTATAATTCTAATACAAATTCGTCAATTAAGGGGATTAGTATAAAGCGTTTCATGTTTGTACTGCGGTGTTTTGCTGTTTAGTGCTGGATGAAATCTTAATGAACCGCTTTATCATTACCAATTCGTTTAAGCGCTTTGTACGCTCTGCGGTGCGCTGCCCAAAGAAGCAAATAATACCTCAGTGAAAGAAAATATTTTTCATTCTCGTCTATCGCAGAGCAACGCGAGTATTATCGATCATTCCGGCGAGGCCTTTGGTGTCGGCGATGTGGCCGGTTAAGCTCTTCGCTTCGATGCCGTGGTTCCGGCCAAGTTCCTGAGCGCATAATTCATTCATTCGGCTGGGTGCGCGAATGCGCCGGCAGCATCGAGGAAAGTTATAGTCGAGCGACGCGAATTTAATTCCCACCGACCGCATTTTTCGACGCGAATTAATATCCGCGAAGGAGCCGAGGTGCTATAACCGCCTCCGTGTCGCATTAAACTTTACGTCCTCCCGTTGTAATTCGTTTTCTGCGGATTGCAGCAAAAAGATGCTTGTTTAGCAATGGCGCTGCGTTTATTTTAATGTTTTACATAAATGGCTCCTTGCTTAACCTAGAAATTTACTTCGACGAACAAAAATCTAATTACGTTTCACATTTAGCTTAATATAAAGTAAGCTTATAAAAAGTAATCATATTTAACGCCGTTATAACATTACTAAGCGAAAGCCTTGCATCACTGCTTCGAATTTCCCACATTCCATTTGTGGTGAGTATTGCGACCACAAGACCACGTAGGGAGCAAGTCTTAATGAATGCAAAAACGCTTCCTCAACCTCGTTCCACATCATGGCCGGATAGCGCATCCAGTTGGCTTTTGCGGTGTGGAACTTTAATCCGCCACAAACACCAGCAGACGAAATCGAAGCCAGAAGTTGGCGTAAAAGTTAGGAGGTATTGCTGGAGTTGGAGTTGTGCAATGTTGGAAGGATTGAGAGCATTTGTTCGGAGCACAACTCGGTCAAAGATTGCAAAGATGCGCGCCGCCGTTATTGAAGCGTGTGGGTGTGTTCGTTGTGGGTGGAAGGTAGTGGCGGTACTAATACTGAATTTAATTAGAGAGGACGCGCGAACCTCATCGAGTTACGTGCCAGGACCTTTTGCGAACCTCTTCAAACTCGTCGCGTAACACGATCCATAACAATTTATAATCAAATCAAGCAAGCGCTTGTGATTATCTCCTTGCAGGCAATTGCTCTTATAAATTTTGTAAAATATCTTTCATTAACTCGAGTAGATTTATATCAAAAGAAGACCTATATTAGTAACTAGCTTTTGCTCGCGACTTCGTCCTAGTAGTGTTTAATAAAAATGTAATTCGTTTTTACTCTCTTGTTCTAGACATTGTATGTGTCAATTCTATCAATAAGATTCGCAATTTTATTTTAAAGAAATTAATTATATAAAGAATGGCTAGTAATGCACTTCAGCGCGCCATCTCGGATTCAACTATTTAACTATAACTATGATTGAATCTCAATGCCAACTTTTATCCTATAGAAAAAGACGGTTTTTAGGGTTTTCCCGGCAATTATTTGAATTTTTCTCGTCGTAAAAACCATCCTTGGACTTTAGCGAACATTTAAAAAAAAGAATTGGGCAAATTGATGTAAGCATTATTGAGTTATGCGCTTACCAACACATTTTGCGTTCATTTTTATATTATAGATATAAATTTCTTAATTTGGTTATCTTTAAAGTCCATGAAATAAATTAAAAATATGTTTGCTTGATTTTTTGTCCACGTGTCGATATAAAATCTACAAAGTTAGATTCCGATATCTTAATGGAATTAAACGCAAAGAAGTGAATATTTTCTCGCGCTCGACGCTCACGTTTGATTTATGTTTGCTCTCAGAGTCGTGAACGCAGCGCGGAGTCGATGAAAGCGTGTGAAAAGTGGGAAAAAACCAACTTTCGTAAAGAAATCGGCGTAAATTTCTCCCGATTGAAATTTCCTCGGCTATTTTCATACCGCTTGGCCTCGCATTCCCTCAGTGGCGCTTTTCCGTTCAAAGTAATTCGAGCAAAAAAGGAGAATCGAACTCGGTGACGAACGAAAAGTGAGTAGGTATCGAAACGGCTCGTGCGCGCACTTAAAGTAAATTCTGCAGCGTTGCTTTGCGACGATGGCTGTTCATGCAGCGACTGCGATGCAGCACCAAGGTTGTTGTTCAAGTAGATATGATATTATAATACAATGAGGAAAGTTAGAAGCGCGATTTACTTGTCGTTCAGTGTTGACATTAATTGAACGATGTCGAGAAGTGCCGATAGATGTGTAGATAGGTTGAGTACTTGTTTAACAGTACTTGAAATCTACATTACCTACATTGTAATTAGTAAGTTTTAATTAACTTTATAGAGTATACACGTTTATTTTTATTTAAAAAACTAGCTTCTGCCCACGACTTCGTCCCGATAGTGTTTAATAAAAATGTAATTCGTTTTTACTCTCTTGTTCTAGACATGTGTCAATTCTATCAATAAGATTAATTATATAAAAAAGTGCTAATAATGCACTTCAGCGCGCCATCTCGGATTCAACTATTTAACTATAACTATGATTGAATCTCAATGCCAACTTTTATTCTATAGAAAAGAGCTGTTTTTGGGGTTTTCTCGGCAATTATTTGAATTTCTTCGCCGTAGAAACCATCCTTGGACTTTAACGAACATTTTAAAAAAAGAATTGGCCTAATTGGTCAAGGCGTTGTTGAGTTATGCGCTTACCAACAGATTTTGCGATTTATTTTTATATTATAGACTTTGAGTTTAAATAAACGTGGTACCTATTTAAACTAAAATAACACATTACGAGTATCTATGTGCGTAATTTTATTTTTGATCACATTACTCGAAAATATTCCTTTTCAGTTTATTTAAATTGACTATTTAGTTGAACATTATTTGATGTTTTTGCTCTATTTTAAACAATGATGGCTTTTCCAACAAATAAGTCAAATTGCAAAGCTCAATATTGTATTTCAACAAATAATCTCTTTGTTTTACATTCCAATTACATGTAACTTTTATATTATTTAGTACTTGATTCAAAAATAACTTTGATCTCAGCACATTTTCAAGCTAAAAGTCCCGTGTTATAACGCACACAATTCTCTTTTTTTTGCTTAAATAAACTCCTTTATTAATTCAAACGATAATAGTAGAAGGCGTCAAATCGAAGCCTTGCCATTATGTACAGTTAATAGCCGCTTTGGAAAAGCCCAAGAAATCATTATTAAGCGCCGGCGATGAAACTTTTACGCCTTTCATTTCTCATTTCTCGTTGTGCGTTGCGCGTTTTACGTTTGCATTCGTCCGCAGTGTTTGCTCAACGATTACCGCGTCGGTTGCGTGGGTCGTCATCGCGAGCTTACTGCGAAAAGTGTAATTATGTTATTCGCAATAAAAGTCTCCCGTCCTATTTATTTACCACAATTATTTGCATAAATTTCAACGCTACCACCATTATAATAATATAATACATGTATTTTCAAGGTGTAAAGGAACACTATTTGAATTTACACGTAAATAACAATAGCAACACCTCATAGGTGCAACATTGTAATTGTGCAGCCTAAATACATATCGAGATTAGGAATGCGTTGATAAATTAACACGTCGAATGCCGAATGCAATTTGATTGGAACGCAATATTGTTGATGATGATCCAGTGTATTTGCGTTTAGAGTTTGAATACATGCAAGAGTGCACACCTAATATGCTGCAGATTCAAAGCGTTTAGTTCACAGCTGAAAGCTCAAAGGTTAATATGCCTAAAGTGCTATTTTGGTCATGCATTCAGTGTAATAGAAACGTACAAATTACACAATGTGATATTAAACTCTTAAGCGATAATACTAAATACTAAAATTAAAAAATTACAAAATAACGATGATTTTCTAAATAATTTGAGCACAAGTTAGAAATTTGCATTTATCACAATGTAACAATATTATTGCATGCGTTATTATTATCTTTGTGGGTCTACTGCTGTTGCTTTTGCTGATTGTAGCCTGTTGTAACGCGCAAAATCAATATTGTTCTCTAGAATCAAGCACAGGAATATCCCAAACTATAGTGTCAACGTCGTGCGAATAAATTGCGCAAAATACGCTCGCCTCGTGCGAGTTACTCGCGAAAATATGTTAAAAAGCAACGTTTCTTATTATTTTAGGCGCCTGAAAGCTTCCGAAATAACAAGAACCGACACCAGCAACACAGCGAAAGCTGAAAATTCAATTTGTTGTAAATTTGCGCAAATTGGATGAGTTTTCGAATACCATAACATTACACATTACGTACTGGTGCTGGTAAACAATAAACAATGTTACGGTGTGAAAGTTTTTTAAACAATTTAACTTTGCCCAAATTCAATTTTATTTACTGCCAACCACGCTTTTTTTGTTTGTAAAGACAATACTCGTATAAGAGTCAAACATATTCGTTTTTTTACTTTTGTTACCTGAAAGGTCATAAGTTTTATCAAAAGAATAATAAAAAAGAAGCAGAAGCAAAGGAATAAGTAAATGTCTAAACACATACAGTATTATTCGTCTTTTTTTGTATCTGCGCTGCTCTTATTTTCATGTTTTCCTGTAACGTGTCTCGCTTTTCGTTTCCGTGCCGGCTGCGTCTCATTCACATTCAGATTCGTATTCGCCACGCTATTCCGAAAGCGATTTGCTGCTTTTACGACACGCGGAAAACGAGCACACGCTGCCCCCGCTCAAGGCCTGAGGTTGCCACATCGGGTTACTTTTATTTTTTATCGAGAAAAGTAGCAAAAGTAAGCAAAGAGCCGTCGACGACGGCTTGCAGCGCAACGTGTGTGAATCGGAAAAAAGCTTCCTGAATAAAACGCTTAAAAAAAGGTTATGGCCAAGTCTAACAAGATATCCTAGCTATGTACCGCACACCGGAAATAGGAATCGATTAGAGAGGCTTATAATGCAAGGTAATTCTATATGGATAGATAGTTAAGGTATAATTTAGTCAAAAATAAACTGCTATCATCATCACGCAATTATTTACTTCATGGCTTCATTTTGTTAGGCAAACAAGACACTTTTAACTGGAAATATATACGTTTTATTACCAACACTATACAGGAACTAACCTAAATGTAATACTATCACATAATCTAACTTTTACGTTTAACTCACAGGTCCATAATTGTAAACTCATCGTAACCTCAAAACCGAGGGATTAATAAATGTCTAATGTAGGTATATCTATAATATAAAAATAAATCGCAAAGTCTGTTGGTAAGCGCATAACTCAACAGCGCCTAAACCAATTTCGCCAATTCTTTTTTTTTAATGTTCGTTAAAGTCCAAGGATGGTTTTTACGCCGAGAAAAATTCGAATAATTGCGGGGAAACCCTAAAGACAGCTCTTTTCTATAGGATAAAAGTTGCCATTAAGATTCAATCATAGTTATATTTAAATATTTGAATCCGAGATGGCGCGCTGAAGTGCACGTAATATTATATAGCAAAGTATAAAATTCAAAACATGCGCTCGTAAGTTGATAATATTATAATCTCACATTGCGCATATTTGGCAACAGCGCGTTTATTTCGCCGATTTGTTCGCCAGCCACGTTTCGCACTCCAGCGTTTTGTTTTTATTATCTATTATCGTCGCAGCCTTCAACTCGAATCCAACGTTAAATAATTTATTCAATGAGTTCCGAAAATTTAAATAAGCCCCGAAGGAAGTTAATTATATTACAATGTACCTCTGAGAGCGATATTTTTTTTTCATACTGATTAGAGTCGAAACAAAGCAAGCAAAACAAAATTCATTCAATACAATGGAAATCAAGGCTAATCAAGCTTTCAATAAAGTCTTTTTAAATTGATTTTAATTTATTATGATAAACTGGACCTATTGATGTTTTGCTGGTCGTTTTTATAGAAAAAAACGTGTCTTTTTAAAAGTATAGGTATGGTATGTATTGAAATGCGTCTCTTCGATCAAATAATCTAAAAATAAATAATGATAAAGTTATTTCCAGTGCGAGGCGCACTTTGAGCGGAAAGCCGCACACAGAAAACGCAATTCTTGGCAGCGTACGCAGACTTTGTGGAGCTGCCTCCGACGAATGCTTCTACATTATTTTCCGACAAGTCAATTTTCCACCCGGAGCACAGCGGCACATTCATCCCAACTTTGGAAACATCAGTAGTCAAAGCATTAATTCTATTCTTTCTATTTATTACTTGAAATTTGTTAAATATAAGCGATTGAGTTGCGGTATAAGTGTTGAGCACATGAAATTTATCATGTGTGCGAAAATGTCGATAAAATTTTGTTGGTTTAATTATTTTTCGTTTTGTTCACCAAAATTAATAATTTCATAGTAGATATTTTTGTAGCCAGTGGGAGATCAAAAATTATGTAAATTTTAGGCAAATTATTCAAGTCACGCTCGTTTTATTTTTATTATCTATTGGGAAAACCGTGGTAATTATTTAAATGAGTACCTGTTACCAAATTGAATAAAACCGGGTACGACTAGTAATTAAAAAGTCAATATTTTCATATTAAAAATTTAAAAAAAACTTTTAAAACTAATTTTCTATAAAATGAATAAAAAAATATTTAGGATATTAATATAAAGAAGCTACGTATTAAAAATCCAATTTAACTCTATGATTTTAATTAAAATCGGATTAAATATATACACTCAAGATTTCAGGCAGGGTGAAAACGAGGTTATGTAATGAAATGTCTCATCGCCGCAACTTCGTACCTGCACTACCGAAGAATATTAATTAACGTAATGCGGAAACGTTGCGACTGCTCGGTCGTGCAACCAACCTCAACACCAAGAACAACAAACAACAAGCGCCGCCACCGACTGGACTCTGAATCGGTAATGTATCAGTATTACGTTGCGAGTTACGTGTAATTATTACCAACAAACTTTCACACTTTAAACTTTCAATGGTGAAATATTTTGTTTGGTATTTTTATATGAAACTTGAGTAAATTTATAAGTTTAAAAAACTGGATTTGTTGAATTGTTGAATTTTAGAATGCTGGACGTCCCAACGTCGAGAGCAACAAACGTCGCATGAATAAGAAATGCACGGAATGCGAAATTTATATACCGGTGGTGTTAGCCCACTCGACTCGGGGATCAGTTGAGACTTTTCCGGATGCCAGCAAACACTATCGCATATTCTAGCGCCAGTTTACCGCCGCCGGCCATGTTCTTTATGTTGGATCAACAAACTCCACTCTAAAATGTCGCAAACGATATTTTTCTACAAACTAAAAATATTTCACATAATTTTTATATTCATTTGTGATTCACTTTAATGAATTGCATATTCATTTGCATTTACATTCTTTATTTGTCCGCTGACTGAAACTGTGAGTTTTGCGAGAGTAAAAAAAGTCGTAAGTGATTGATGATAACGCATTCATTTTCGGTTAGTTTTTTTCCGGGATGTGTTCCTGCTTACGTGTCAAGCACTAAAAATAATGACAAACTGTGCTTAACGCTGCATAAATACTCCCCAATAATAAAAATGCAAATTCTCAACTTTTGCGATGTATAAATATCCGGTATCTTAAACATCGAATAGAAAACTGCGGAAAATTGAAAACAAATTTATTCATTCAGAAATGAATGGCCAAGAAACATCACAATACCCACGTTATATTTGCAATTCATGCGAGCGAAAAAAAAAACATATACAAGAGAAAAGTTCAAGGTGAAATGCTACTTAATTTATTACGTTATGTTATGTTTCGCGCCAAATACGAAACGCAAAGTGCGCGAAACGAGCAGCGAGACGTGAGCGCCGAATGGCGAATCGCGGAGATCGATAATTTCGGGTTGTACTACGTACAGCTGCCTGCCAAAAGCAACCAGCCACCGGCTAGCATGTGATATGTATGCTATGCTCCTTTATTCCGCCACCACTACCGCCGTTGCCACAGCCGTCGCCCCCGAAAACGAGTGTAAAGTGCAACTGATAGCACTGTTCACAACTATTTCCTCCGGGGCTCCACCGGGGTTGGAGTTGAAGCCAGTCATCAAACTCTTCGACAGCCCAAGAGTCAAAAGTTAATTTTAATGTATTCGAAATAATTTCGTGCATGCAACCGATGTTAAATATTTGTCAGCGCAAATATTTACTATGTCAAAATATAAACTGGTTGTAGGTGAAACTATGACAAATATGAGGCACGCGCGTGGCGCGCATGGCACTCGTTCGAATTGCGCGTGGCGGTGATACAGTGATAATAAACGAGATTAACGTAAACCGCCGGAGGCGCGCGCGTGCAAAGCGCCATCGTCGGATTGTCGTTGTACGAGTACTCGACGGCGTCACTGCCGTTTCGACATCCTGCGCGTACGAAACCGCAAATATGTCACATGCAAATTTGGCCCGAAACGTCGCGCGAAACTTATTAGCCTAGTCGTGTACAATGCCCAGCGATGATTTTATCACAACGTGTATGTGTGTTGATATGCATCGATCGCTGCATTATGCAGCGTGGAAACAGCGTGCGGATACTAAGTGCTTTTCGACATACGCACGAATTTAGGCATTTTCACGAGAACATCAATCATTATATATTTTTGCATAGATTTTATCAGCCTGTCAACAAAATTCTGATAAACTGGGAAATTATTAATTTTCTAGTATTTATAGTAATGAAGTTAGGTTATATTGGAAAAATTATAATTTAAATTTTTTTTTAATTTTTAACTTTATAGCACTAGTTTTTCACGGTTTTGAGACACAAAAAGTGGTACTTTAAACACGGATTGCTAAAGCCGTGACTAAAGCACTTTAATCACGAGCTTTAGTCGCGGGGAGGAGTTTACGCTTACGCAGTTGCCTACGGTGCAGCACAAGATCATAGAAATTGCCATGCGCCGTCAGTCAAAAAAAAAAAAAATGCCTTCTAATTATTCGAGTTGATTCAAGATATGATCAAATTATAACGAAACCAATTATCAATTTAATTTTACTTCGATAAAAACTAAATCAAATATTTTTTTAACTTGATTGTCTAAATTAATAGGCCAAGTTAAGCTACCTAAATACCTATATAACTTAGCCAAACTAAGGGGGTTCACTAAGAGTCGAATTAAATTTCGGCGAGTCGAACTCCGGCGCGAATCATTATAATCGCGTTTAATCCGGCCGCCGGCGCGCCGCCGACGTTCCGTTTAACGAGATGAGAGTTTCACGACTGTGCGCGCCACGAGACGTCTACTTCGGTCTCGCGATAAGATTACAAACGCGCGCGGAATCTTCTCGCTGCCGCCCATCGCCGCCCATCACAGCACCTCCATCACCTTTAGGCTTTTGGTTTGTAGATTTATACAGCACGCCGGCGACAAGCGAGACTTTACTGTTGGGGTAATCAAAATTAAAGATATCGGATCTTGATACAGAATTCACGAGCTTTACCTTCAAAATCGGATTCGTTAAGATAAATAACTTATGATGAAAATAATATTGTTTGAAGGCCTATAGCTTTAATGTATACAACCAGTCATACATAATTGTATCTATAATATAAAAATGAATCGAAAAATCTGTTGGTAAGCGCATAACTCAACAACGCTTAGACCAATTTGACCAATTCTTTTTTTTTAAAGTTTGATTAAGTCCAAGGATGGTTTTTACGGCGAGAAAATTTTAAATAATTGTCGGGAAAACCCTAAAGACAGCTTTTCTATAGGAGAAAAGTTGGCATTGAGCTTCAATCATAGTTATAGTTAATTAGTTGAATCCGAGATGGCGTGCTTCAGTGCATTATTTGTAATTTTTAAATAATTAATTTCTTTAAAATAAAATTACGAATCTTGATAGAATTGACACATAGTATGTCAAGACAAGAGAGTAAAAACGAATTACATTTTTATTAAACACTACCGGGACGAAGTCGCAGGCAAAAACTAGTCCTGAATATTTTTAGATTTTTGAGGTTAGATCTGTTGTAATGACTAGGAAACGTAAATTATGTTTATTCTAAGTTTATAATGTTTCTCCCTCAACTATCCTCTTCTGAATATTTTATCGTATCGAATTATTTCTAATAATGGTGTTTATCATACAACTCAGTGAGTGAAAAGACTATTATTAGCTACAATGAATTATGCAAATATCAATTTCAAATTGCAAGCGTGCAACAATGCGATTTCAATTTACAAACCGGTATTATTATTATTATGATTATTATTATAACGCATATTAGGTTGCGCTTTATGTGCTCGTCGCAGGCTTACACCGACATGTCGTTCATTGTGCTGCGAACGATACGAACGATATTCGCATATTTGCTTACACTCTCACCCAGCGGAAAATATACGTTAATTTATAACAGCACACATATACGCACTGATGCACCGTAACGTACACAATGTAATACAAAATAAAATTTAATCATTGTTGGCTTGTAGGTACGACTATGCAGCAGGTAATGCTAGACAAAAAACCCATTGCTGAAGATATTTGCATATTTCATATCGCATATATTGAACGCTATGTACAAAGTAGCATTAATTTGATGAGCGAATTACGTGCACGCTAACGATAAAATCCACCGGAATTTTAACATCCGGAAAATCCATGTGCTTAAATGCATTTATATTATCTGACAAGTTGCGAACGCTCTTACATAGCGCAACAATGGTAATTCAATTGTTTTAGTTATTAACTAATCATTCAAAAACTATTTGTGTTACAACCATAAAATAAACAGATATATAGTTTTAAATATATTTTACATTTATTAGAGTATTTATTTTGTGGGTTTTGCGAATCTATAAAGAGCTTATAAGCTTTTAAAATTGAATTTTATAAAAAATTTGTTTATAACTTTTGTAAAAACAGTATTTTTGTTAAAATCTCTGTATATATTTGTTCAGAATTTAATAATTATTATAATTCTAAAGAACTAATTCATATATCTTTAATTGTTTTTGAGTAATTTATGAAAAACTATTGCGTTTCAAACAGTTTTAAAGCTATCTCGAGTAGCGTGCGATTAAATGTGTGAAAGCATTATTATTTATTCATAATTATAAAAGTTTGCATGTTGTAATAATAAATCTATTATTAATATCACCGGAAATAACTTTGTCATTTCATTAATCAATACTTTTGGTATTAAGAATACTAGATTGAAATTTATAAATAATTAAAGTTGAATAAAATAAAATAATTTGATTTAAACAAATTAAAGTTATTAATGGAATAAATAATAAATATAATTATAATTTTAATTATTAATAAAAACTATAATGTTTATTGCACCAATGTTTTTTGCTCTAAATAAAGCACCGACTTAAATTTCATCAATTCAGAACCGTATAAAATTTACTTTCTACGTTTTCCAAAAAGTTTTATTGCACACCAGCAAGTTTCATCTTCTGAAAAAATGCTTCCCCAACTCCAACAGTTCGTTACACTCGTAAACTCCTCAAAAGTTTGCTTTCCTCTTGTGTAAAAATAAAACTTCTAACATTTTCCTTGCTCGAATTGAATTAAATCTAGCAAATTTACATTTTTCAGCACACAAATGAATTTATTTGTACGTATGCCGCAGATTGTTGACTGGCGAACGCAATTTCACTCAATCACAGCTCAGCTAAATCAAGCTCGAGTCGTGCGCATGTTGAGTCCTTTAATTTCGCATCGAATTGCGCGTAGTAAATCGTACATGGAAGCGTACAACACATACCACATTACACATGTGCATCATATCGTAATATCATCTGGTAATTCGATTTCGGCCTCGATGCCAACCTGTCGTTTGACAATTATCGGTGGGTTGCGTTTAATCAAGTTATTTATCTCGATATGCACGTGCGCGAGGCTCCAGCAGCGCGGTATTGATTTATCATTAAGAATGCACGCTGTCTCGTCGCTTCCGATTTTCAGGACGAAAAGGGGGCACGTGCGCCACTATCAACTCGTTTCGGCGTGTTTCGAGTATTTTCCGCCAATTTCATGTCATGTCATCTATAATATCTGCACATCTACAGGCTATGCGTGTTTGAAACTTCATGAAAGTTATGAAATTTATAAGAATCGCTAAGTTTAAAAACTTCACAGACCTATTAATCATTGTCGGGTCCCCAATGCCAATTAATCAATCCTGGCAGGACTTAATAATAACCTTTTTTATATAAAAGAGGTGAAAGTGTCCCAAGAACAGATTTAAAAATAAATATCGATTAATAGGAAAGTGATTAGTTATTATTTATGCATGTAGTTTGATCGTTTGATTTTGATGTGTTGCATTCTTGCACAATTTTGTAAATTTACTTTCATACACATACACAGAGATGAAAGTTTTATGAGGTCTACACGGACGCGGTATTTCTGACCGTTGTGACGTCAATATCAATATTCGATTATTGAAATGCTGGTCGATGGCGTGTTCCTCGAAACGTGAACGCCGCTATACAAACGGGGTTAACGCGCCGATGTGAACTCGGCGCGCATGGTGGAGGTGCCGGGCACTAATTGTGTTACAACTATAAAAATCACAACAAACATTATGATTAACTACTTTTCTTCTCTAAAAAATAAAATAAATAAAGCTACGTATTTAGTTTTTGTTTCTTTTGATACGCTTTAGGTCCAAAATTATTTTTAGTATTTTATCGATTCTAGTTTGCATTCTGTTTTTGAATCTGGCATATTCAATCTAAACCTGCGAGTTGAACCACAGTATAACCAAAACTTTGGTATAGCATTACCTGAAACATGTGCGGTATTCAATGCGAGCTTTGCGCAGAGTTTCCATTCAATATTTTCTATAGCCGGGTTGGTTCGGCCGGTCAACGTGTTTGTGCGCGCACGAGATATTGGATTATTTATTGGTTTTCACGGCTCGAAGCAAATTTCGTGAAAACGCTGCGTTGTGTGCCGCCAGTAAATTAGTAAATACGCGGGCTTTTTCATTATATTTATACATACACAGGTTATATTCAAACGCGGCGTGCACGTGCTCGGTTACATCGCAAATTAATAATGCATAAATACGAATGATTTCATATTGTTTATGAGATTAAAAGTTTTTTTTGCTATTGAAACAAGAGGAACTATGAAATTAAGTTTTTTCAATGAAGGGTAGACAATAACCGAGAATAAATTATTCTTTTAATACTTTTTAATTTTTGATTATATGTTTTGCCCATCCTTGACAATACATTTAATTCTAAATGAATTATGAATCAATTATACACATTATTTTAATGAATTTTATTATTAGACTAGCTTTTGCCCGCGACTTTGTCCCGGTAGTGTTTAATAAAAATGTAATTTTTACTCTCTGGTTCATGACATAGTATGTGTCAATTCGATCAATAAGATTCGCAATTTTATTTTAAATAAATTAATTATATAAAGAATTGCTAATAATGCACTTCAGCGCGCCATCTCTGATTCAACTATTTAACTATAACTATGATTGAATCCCAATGCCAACTTTTATCCTATAGAAAAGGGTTGTCTATAGGGTTTTCCCGACAATTAATCCAATTTTCCTTGCCCTAAAAACTATCCTTGGACTTAAACAAACATTAAAAAAAGAATTGGCCAATTTGGTCTAGGCGTTGTTGAGTTATGCGTTTACCAACATATTTTGTGATTCATTTTTACACTATAGATTAAACTGATATGATGTTAAGAGTGTAAAAATATTTACTTCTTGGAAAATCAAGGAAAATATGGCAAATACTCGATCGTGATACCAAAAATCAATTTATCAATATGAATTTTTTTATTGAACAAGATAAAGGTTCCTTTTCATAATAAACTCAACATATGTACGTAAGATATGTTTGTAAAGTGTATAATAGAGTATGATAGTCAATGTTATTACTTGATATGCATGTAGATTTACAGCAAATAGTACTTGAAATTTCTCATTCTGTATAAAGCTAGACAAGCACGAAGAAAGAAGCAAAGCGGCAAGTCTCGAATAGAAATGAAAAACTAGTTGACGCTTGGGTCATCACGCAAATTTCCACAATTGCAAGCACGCCGAGTACCAAGCTTCAAGCAGGCTCCATTGTGCAAATCACTTCTTTGTTTCTTTGTCTCAAAATACTCCAGAGTCTAGAGTCTTTGCCATATGAAACAAAACGTAAGTTTCAAGCAGTTATACATGCTCTATAAAAAAAGTTTTGAAAAATAAGTATGTAGTATTATTCCTCTAATAGCTACCTACTTGATGATTATATTTAAAATAAAGCAAAAGTGCGTTAATTGCGTTGAAACGAGTTGAGAGTGTCTGCCGCTGCGAGTACTCGTATCACACTCGAAGCGCCCGACCTACATACACACATGTTTGTGAATCCTGTAAAGTATGAGTTGGTATGAGTTGTGTTAGCAGTGAAAAGTCGTTCACATCATTCGACTTCCTCACACATAAGTAGGTTATGCGTGTTTGTGTGGGAGGCTGAAGCGGTGGCGCGGCTTCGAACGCAAGTCCTTCACCGCGCCGCCACTCCACTCATCCTGCCGCATGCCGGTCGCGTGATGTGACGTGCGAGCCATTCACAATCGCACCTCGAGCCGCGGCCGGCGAGAAAACGAGTTTTCCCCAGCTGCCGCTTCTGGCGCAATTCCACCCGCCCGGATGCATTATCTCAACGCGCGCGTACAAGAGAAGAACGCCGAACAAAACAAGAAAGCAGAGGTAGAGACGCCAAGCGTCGAAGTAGCAGGCGCATATTTCCGAACACCCAGCGAGATGTTTTTCAACATGCAGCATACACCTACATTAGACAGCAAATTTTACGCCGGCAGTGAATTGAAGAATGCAACAAACGTGTAAACGACGGAAAAATTTCAATGCTGTGATGGAAATATGAAATGGAAACGTTTAACAATGAGCAAATGCATATTGATGATCATGTGCACAGTTTCTACGTGAAGCATTCACGTTATTTTTGTGTCTAACGTTTGCCGAAGGAGATAACAATGTTTTTGACATGTGCTATTGAAAACTTCAACAAAAGTGTTTCTACTTTGGGTAATAATGAGAGAAAAAACACTTTTATTTATTATCAAACAACAAAACTGGCACTTAAATTTCACTTTACGTTCTAATATTAAAACTGTGACAGTTAAAAGTTTAATAAAACAGAAATTCGGTGCTTAGACTATAAATAAAAGTAATAATCATAGAAAAAACACTTTTATCTGGCATCACACAACAAAACTGGCGCATATATTACACTTTGCCAAAATTAAAAATTTGATCGTTTTTAGTTGGATAAAACAATAATTTAGGGCTTAATATAAAAATGAATCGCAAAATCTGTTGGTAAGCGCATAACTCAACAACGCCTAAACCATTTCGGCAATTTCTTATTTTTAAATGTTTGTTAAAGTCCAAGGATGGTTTTTACGGCAAGAAAATTTCGAATAATTGCCGGGAAAACCCTAAAGACAGCCCTTTTCTATAGGATAAAAGTTGGCATTGAGATTCAATCATAGTTATAGTTAAATAGTTGAATCCGAGATGGCGCGCTGAAGTGCATTAATAGCAATTCCTTATATAATTAATTTGTTTAAAATAAAATTGCGAATCTTATTGATAGAATTGACACATACTATGTTTAGAACAAGAGAATAAAACAAAGTTCCTCATAAATAAAAGCCGTTATTATGCGCAAAACTTTGTTCGACATTCAGAAATTTCTAATTTCCTTCCTTCTGATCACTTAATTTACATTTTAAGTAAAATGCAAATGCAAATTTACAATTAAATTGTAACTTAATAAGTTTAAGTATGATGGGGAATGGCAAGCGTTCAAGGTGAAACCTGAGTGACGCTAAAAATGTCGCGCAAATATTAAAAAAAAAGAACTTTTAATGAACTGTACTTTCTGCAATCGAAATTATACCCCAGTTGCTAACAAGCAGCATGTTGTGTAATTAAACCAATTACATTTTTCTGTTTTTTCACATATAAACCGTTCGCTAACAAATTGTTTAATTTAAATTTCGATCTGATTTTATTTATTTTTATTTCTTGTTTACAGTGCTTGTCAATTTAAGCTCGGGTTGAAATGCCGCATAAAGCTCATAGATTTTCAATTAGGTCAGGATAATTAACTAATCCGTTATGCGCTGAGCCGCCTCGCTTCCAGCAATGCAGCTTTTTTTATTAATTAATCCTCTGGCGACTACTCGATCTTCCGATACTTTTATCCTGTGCCCCGTTTTTTTCTCTCGTTTCAACGTTGAACTTTTATCATTTTTGGTTTGACAGCTCTTCAACAACAGATTTAATTTTTCATGCTTCACCACGCTGCTCTGGAAACAAACAAATTTATTTGATTATCGGTTGATTTGTTATCGTTGTCCTTGACGGCTTAACACGCATTGAGAATGAAAACAAAAAACCTAAAAGTCACAAAACAAGATAATTAAACGCACGTAGGTAATTTCAGTGGCCTCGTACACAAAGGCAAATTGTTCATTATGCTCCACTTCATTAATATTCATCGTAATAATTTGTTATTGAATATTATAGCAGGCAGTAAATCTACATTTAAATTATTCAATTTGTTTTGTTTGTATTTTGTAATTTTAATAAGCAGAAAAGAACAGTAGAATGACATTCCTTCTGTCAGTTTAGAACGCAATATCAAATCGTTGCGACGAACGTTTAGCCGCCGCCGTGCTGTAATCTTCTTACGGGCCGTTGCCAATTTGGGAGTAAATAAGATGTCGCAGACAGTGAAAAGCGCGAACCTTCATATATCAATGTCACTTTCGTCAGTTTCCTCTCGCCTGATACTACCACTAGAGAGAGGATATTGCGTTTTGAGATTACCCAATCATTTTTATTAAATGGACACTATTACCAGGAGACACCAATTTTAAAAGACAAATGTAACGATGGGTGACAAATAGTTTAAATTAATTGAATAATACAAATAGATTAATAGATATAGACAAAAAATGAATTTTTAATAAAGTAGAAAAATTATTTAATTTGACAACGTTTTTAAGAAGTTTGAGATGAATTTCGGAGAGCAACAAACGTACATAGTAAAATGTAGCTCTCGTACTATCTAAATATGAAAAGATCACATAAATAGCTAAAAAGACTTCGGGTAAAATCTCTATTTCTAGTAATAATTAATAACGATTTAGTCGGGCATATAATTGAAAGCAATATTTAAACTATTTTGCAATTGCAATTTTTAGAGTAAAAAATGTGTGAGGACGATTTGTATACAATATTGCAATTTTTACCCTGTATCTATAATATAAAAAAATCACATAATCTGTTAGTACGCGCATAACTCAACAACGCCTTGACCAATTTGGCCAATTCTTTTTGTAAAATGTGCGTTAAGGTCCAAGGATAGTTTTTACTGCGAAAACATTTCGAATAATTGCCGAGAAAATAAAATAAAAGTTGGTATTGAGATTCAATCATAGTTATAGTTAAATAGTTGAATCCGAGATGGCGCGCTGAAGTGCATTATTAGAAATTCTTTATGTAATTAATTTCTTTTAAATAAAATTGCGAATCTTATTGATAAAATTGACACATACTATGTCTAGAACAAGAGAGTAAACACGAATTACATTTTTCTTAAACACTACCGGGACAAAGTTGCAGGGAAAAGTTAGTTTTGTAATAAAACCAGTATATTAACAAGAAAATGCAAAAAAATCTCATTTCTTCACTCATTCACCATGAATAACTTTTTTGTTAACAAAGAAGGATTTTGGACGTATCTATAATAATAATATTATCAAGATATCTAACGATTTTAAGCTCTATACTAATATTATTATAACATAACCTCTATTTCTTGCTAATATAAAAAATATGTAGCAAAATAAAAAAGTGATAATTTCACCCCTTTGATGAATTCATTTGATCTGTATCATGACCTAGATAAAACATCAGCACTCCACAAAACTGCATCACCGCAAATCGTAGATTATTCATATCATAATCTCTATTGTGCGCTTAATCGCTCAATGATGCACGCCGCAAGTGATTCCCATTGAAGCATTCAACCGTCGGCGCGTCCGAAACACAATGATCCCAGCATTTCCCCCAACTATAAATAGCGCGTGTAATGACAAAAAACGCCAGATCGATATTATTCGTAGTAGGTCTGTGTGCTACGTGTGTGCTCTCCATCCAGCGTGTTCCGCAGCGGGAAAATTCGGAAAATCTATCACGCACACAATCGCACACGCACGGTCACGTTTTCGCCGTTATTAGGAATTCTTTTTCGAAAAATTCACAATTTGATCAACTAAATGTGGCCTGATTATTGCAGCAGCATTATAAAATATTTACCTCTGTGGTTGGGAACGTGTTTTGCTAGGTTATGAGTGTTCATAAAATAAATGCGATGTTTTAAATTCGAAAACATGTGCGCGCTTCACTATTAGAATAGTAAATTTGTGGGGTTTTATTATTTATGCATTCTTTGCGCTGCGTGGCAAAGGTTTGAAACGACTTGTCGGATAGGAAGCGACGCCACTGAGCAAGGATGTGCTTGCTGCGAGGATATGAAAGGTATCCGTAGGAAATTCGGGTTGAGTCGCAACTCAACTCGCCGAATATGCTAATGGCAATCGATTATCGCTTTACCTCTCCAACTTTTTGACTATCTACATCTAAATGTTATCCGACTTGTTGGAAATATCAACTATTGTTACCACCGGTAATATTCGCGTATTATTGTCGATTTTGAGGTTGGAATTTGGTGATTTTTGTGCAGAGATTATTCACTGACCTGTGACGCTTAAAAGTGACATTATGGTACGCGTATCCTGGTCGCGTGCAGCCGCCGCAAGCGAGTGTTATCCTGCCGAAGAAGGCGGTGGGAAAGTCACCTCACTTGGAGTCGCACCACACCACGCTTCACCAAAACCAGCGGCACTGTTCACCTCGGCGACGACGTCGGCAGCGGCGGCGGCGACGGTAAACTCGCGCGCGCCGGCTCGCATCGCGCGGACGACGGCATCACCGACGGCGTCGGCGGCGGCGGCCGCGTTACAACGTGGGGACCCCCGCGCGCTCTCGGTCTCGTGTGTGTGGGATGCGTGTGTCGCCACAGTCAGCCAGTCCAGCCTGACCGCACACTCGCCTGACACACGGCCAGCGGGAAACTGCGTGCCGCCGCCATCATGCTGCGTGCGGCAGCGGCGGCGGTTGGCGGTAGTGGCGCGCCGGCGCGGCACCGGCCGGGTGCACACACGCGGTGACGTCATCTGCTATGGCAACACCCCGACGTCAGCGACGCAGCGACCGCAGCCGCCCCGCGCGCTACCGCCACCGGCTCGATACTATACCACCACAGGCATTTCGGAAGCAGGACAAGAACCAGAAGCGATCTTTGAATTCTCCTCTAACCAAAAATATAATAAAAACCTACAAAACTATCATATTTAAATAATAAAAAACTCAAAAAAAATTTTCAAACATTTTAAAATTTCTGGTTAAATAACAATCCTCAGCGGTAAAGCCCGGCGCCTCCACCATCTCAGGTCATGTAAACCCCGATGGAGATTGATCGCAATGTGCAAATTGTTGCAGAGCAAAGCGCAAAGAGCACATCGGTGACTGCAGAGGATGGCAGCGGTAGTATGTGGAGGTCACGGGTCAACGGCCTGCAGGCGATACCTGCACGCCGCGCCGAGCCGCTTCCTGCAGCGCGTGCAAACGGCCCAAGGGGGCGGCACGTCAGCGCACTTTCGCAGCGGCACTAGGCCGGTCGCCCAAGATCAATAAAACGGTTTGATCATGCACCTTCGCGCGCAAAAGGGCGAAGGCACTCGGCACACACTCGAGACCCACAATTCGCGCACAACCTACCCTACTACATTTTCATCCCCTGGCGTACAACGTATTACATTACACCACACACTAACACAATAAGAAATTTCATTTTAAATTAAAATTAAGAATAAAAATAGAAGTGAATTATGATGTAATAGTGACAATTTGTATGTTTGTATAGAATTTAGATAATTTATTTATTGCATTACGATAAACTTGACACTTTCATAAATTAGGCTATGACATTGACACAGTCTGAATCATTCATCGTGCATTTGTTATGCTTATCACATATTTTAATCAAATTTAATGAAGTCACAAATCACGCCGAGATAAACACATAAACAGCTCAATCAAATATTCAAACGTAAATCGTAAAATTTATGGCAACACTTTACAGGATAATAAAAATTGATTGCTACAAGTTTAAATCATTCATTTTAACATACTGTATACAAAGATCCAACACAAATGATTAAACTGTAGTTTGACTAATAACATCAACATCAAAACATGTTATTCCTCTAATAGAATGTAATGGAATCAATTTTCTTGATGTATCTTCTCTTGTAGGAGTTTATAAAGTCGTAAATGTTACTATAAAAGCAATCTTAAACAATTTCTCGTGTGCTATTTATGTACTTGACGGCGTAAGCATACAACAATTAATTAAATCTAAATAATTGTTAATTTTAATTACAAAACCCTCAAGCCTTTGGAAACATGTTGCTGTAATTAAAATAACGAGAAGAAAACAAAGCATGAGTGCAAGCAGACAAAGTTGGAACGTAATTTTTAAGCGAAAGAAGAGTAGAGACTACAATCACTGATAAGAATACAATCAGTGTTAAGAAATGAGCAGGTGGTCGCATTCCCAAGCTGTCGGCTTAAATGAAAATTAATTAGCATCGTTTCGCTCATTAATCCATATAAAACGAGCGGAAACTTAAAAAATACATCAGATTGTTACAGAATTTCAAACATTTAAAAACCAAAATGTTGCAGAAAAATATTTTTAGTATTTTGGCAATAATTATTTCAGTTAATGCAATGAATAGTTTTCATCTTGAATATCTCATCAATGTAATGGAAAAGTTTGAGAAATTTTCATTCATCGTCCATTTTGATACTCCAAACGCGTTTATAGGTAATCATCTCCTGAGTGAAATCTCCCACTCAAAACCGACTTTTATCGCAAGTTACAATGCTTCGCACGCAAGCTATGCTTCGCTCCGTCGCCCGGCTGGGATACAATTTGTCCATCTTGTGTTACTCGACGATCCCTGTGAGTTCAGCAAACATCTCGCTGTGCACGGCAATGTTATCCTCTACCACACGGTCGTGTTTGTCGTCCAGCACGTGGAGAACTTTGAGTATGAGTTCTGGGAGTTGAAGCACTTAAAATTCGCCGGGAAAGTCCTCATCGTGAATATGTCCTCGAGCGAAGAGATCTCCGTGTACAAAAAGTGCTACTATTGTGGAGTTTATGCTGGTTTTCTAGATGCTATCGAATTTAAACACAGTAATCAACCGAATGCGTCTGTGAGTGAATTAACGCAAAAAACGATTAATCCGAGTTCTTTTCTGCGATTACATGGACAGTTTTTGAGAATTGGTCATAATGAATTTTTTCCGTATTTGTACTGTCGTGGAACTTATCATAATGATTCGTATTGTGATGATTTGGCTGGAGCTGAATGGAAACTATTGCAAGTATTGGCGCAGAAGTTAAATTTTAGTTATTCTATGGTTGGTGGTGAATATGACGTCTTTGAACATGTTTTAAATAATACTGCTGATATTATCATCGGTGGTGTGAGCATCAATTTTCATCGGTTTACACTTGTGACGTTTTCGAAGTTTATTCGATACGAAGATCTCAATTTTCTTTACTTTTGCCATATTTCCATCTGGCAGTATTTGAAGTTGTACTTTATTCCATTTCAATTCCTCGTCTGGTTTGCCGTATTTACAATGTTTCTAGTAATATCGTGTTTTATCAAGTTTTCGGTCCGAGTTGAAGGTATAAATTTTAGCACAAGTTTATTGGTGCGTATTTCAATAGTGTATTTGCGGCAAAATTTATTTTTGTGTGTTTTAGATTTGTTTGCAGTTGTTAGTTGAGCAAACCAATGCGAAAATTTCCAGTAGACTTCTGGGCCGTTATTACAGTCCGTTTATTTTGTTAACGCTGCTGTTTATAACGTGCATTGTGCTCGGCACGTCGTACAAGTCAATGTTGTCGTCGATTCTCACGAGACCTCCGCATTCGGAGCCTTACAATGGTGACCAGCTGGTGGCAAATGGGTATAAGATTGTTGTCAACAAGCGTTCAAAATTAAAACTCTTCACGGAGATGTTTTCGGAAACTGATGGGTTTCTTCTGGAACATGTCAATCGGTAAATATATATTCTTTCAGCGTACGAGCAGATTTTGAAGAAAAGTAGCCTAACCGATTATTTTCTTGTTTCTTGGACATTTTATATGCGAATTCTGCCAATAAGATTCAAAATTTATTTTATATAGATAAGATATGCCAAAACAAACTTTTGCGCCATCTAGGAGCGAATTATATAACTGTAATTTTAATTGAATCTCCATATCAATTTTATTCCATATTTAACACTTTGCAAGTTACATTTATGCGTTAAAAGTATCTTATATGCTTGCCCTTCGTCTAAAATATCTCTATACCAAAATTTATCAAAATTTGTTGATTGGTTTTCATGTGAAAGTGTAACAAACAAATTATTTTAAAAAAATAGAATTTGACTAAAGTATTTGTAGAAAAACTATAAACGAATTTGTGATAGTTTTTGTTAGAAATTGATGTTACACTTGATTTGGCCCCGCAAAGTGAACTAAACGAAGTACGAACCAACTGGCGGTAGAAATAAGTTTTCCCGAATTTTCTCGGCCATCTGTTACGCTCGTAAAGCCCGCCCCAGTCGCTACATGCGCGGCATACACGCTGTTTGACGTCGCGCTCCATAAGTAGCTACATAAGGCAAACATTTTTCCTCAAGTGGTGCTCGGAGAGAAGAAGAAAAAGTGCCCAACGATGCGCACGTGCATTTATCTTGCTTGATTTCGTTCTTGTCAGGATACAAACACTCCAAAAACATAAGACAACTCCAAACAAGCTCAAAACTCCACTTTTACAAAGTTTACTTTAAATTTAAAACATATTCAAAATGTTTTTGCAAGTTTCCACATACAGTAAGCGTATATTTATTGAGTGTAATCTATAATATAAAAATGAATCGCAAAATATGTTGGTAAGCGCATAACTCAACAACTCCTACACCAATTTGGCCTATTCTTTTTTTTTTTGAATGTTCGTTATAGTCCAAGGATTGTTTTTACGGCGAGATAAATTCGAATAATTGCCGGGAAAACCCTAAAAACAGCCCTTTTCTATAAGATAAAAGTTGCATTGAGATTCAATCATAGTTATAGTTAAATAGTTGAATCCGAGATGGCGCGCTGAAGTGCATTATTAGCAATTCTTTATATAATTAATTTCTTTAAAATAAAATTGCGAATTTTATTGATAGAATTGAACGAATTACATTTTTATTATAAACTACCGAGACGAAATCGTGGGCAAAAACTAGTTACAAAATATAATATGTACTTTGCTTGTTATCTCAGGTTGCTAGTTTATTTTTAGTTTGGGCATTCCCGTAAGTGGTATATGCAATCAAATTGAATACATCGCTCAGCACAATGCCGCCATTATGGACGAAAAAAGCATACTGCAGTACAAAACCCTTCACAAGTGCATCGACATGTTTGATGCCGGCGGATACAATTCGGATAAGCTGCGGATTACGATCGAACCGATCCGCTCTGCGCCACATGCGTGGGCCCTCACTCCGGCGACGCCGTTCTGGAAAGCGATCGATATTATGATTGGATATTTGCAAAACGGTAAATATCCCAAGCGTTAACTACATAAATAAATATCACGCAGATTTCCCAAATGCTAAAATTTTCTAATTTACGACTCACAGACAAGAGAAAAACCAATCCGGTCGAACTTAAGATTTTAAGCTTCTACTTAAAGAGCTAAATATACGATCCAATCAGGATAATGAGGCATAAATAACTTTTTCAGGCACTTTTTTTATGTCATGGTTTCGTTTATGTGTTTAAAGAAATAAGCCATAAATTTAAATTGAAAAGTTGGTTGCCTATAGTAAAAAGTATTTTGGGGAAAAATTAATCCTGCATTAATTAAACTTTTTAGGTGGTTTCTTAATTAAGTGGACACAAGATTCTCTGCTGGAAATTGGCACACGTAGGAAGATTGCCTACAGCAAAAACAATATGATCGAACAGAAAGAGTCTGATATTGTTCGATATGGCTGCAGTTTTTTGCTTTATATTGTTGGGAATTTTATTGCGAGCATAATATTTATCATAGAAGTTTTTATCAGTAAATACAAACCTTTAAATCTTGAAATTTAAAACAATATATTGTTAATGATAAGTATATTTTTTAGAACACTAAAAATATTACTCGATATATGACTTAATACAATTAACTTTTGTTTCTGCAATCAGCAGCCTACACATTATTTTATCACATATTATGACGAACATAAATCGATATTACAATGATGAAACAATCAAATAATATGTGTATTGTATAAATCGTGCGTAAATGCATCACTTTACGCAAAACATGACGACATTTCGTGATAATATTGCGTGTGTCTGACCTTTTCGAAGCACCTGCCCATCCGAAAATGCAAACAATGAGTAAACAATTTATTATTATGATTAATTGATTGAATCTCGACGCCATCAGCGTCATGCGTCTGCCCTAGGCAATTATTGTCCTACATAATTACATGTATTACAGAAACTTGTCTAGAATAAACACTAATTATAATTAGACAGATTGTGAGTGTTCAGATTGCGTATAGTTGAATGTAACAATTTAAATATTAATAATATTCAAGATTCTACAAAGGAATTAAGATCAAATGAGACATTGTATAGTTGGTTGCATATAGGCAACCAATAAAATTAACCTATTTTGTGTCTAAAAAATGTTTTTAAACGATGGGCATATTTATAAAGAAATAGTTCCATTAGAAACGCAAAGCTACTTATAACATAACCTCCAAATAACATCATAAATATAGGTTTGATATGTCCAAAGGTCAACAGCTTATTTTTAACATCAACGTCCAAGAAATCCTCTTCAGTGCTTGTATTCTTAAAACCACCAGTGAAATTCTTCTCTTGAAACAAATCCTGTTCGAATCTTTGAAGATAACCAGCACTATTAATGCTACTAATGATGTTGTCGAACTTGTGCTGTAAAGGAAATCCATGTCTCATATAGGCAACCACTGGAAAGCTAACAATCTGTTCCTGAATACAGAATAACAAAGGTAGACCTGTCTTTGAAATATAACTACTTTTTGCGTACTGAATGTACAAACGTGACGCGGCAATTACAGAGTCTTTTTTGTACGCAGTTCTTCGTAGACATTCATCAAGATCATTGCATACCTTCCACCTTGCAACAATTTCTTGCGATTGCCTGGTTGTTGAGGATCCCATAAAATATTTCATATCATCGGGTCTAAAGAGCACTTCAAGGTCACTGTCCAAGATGTCATCTACGGTGCGAATCTGAAAACTGTATTCTAAGTTGGTTAGCGCACTCATTAAATACGTTTGGTATGCGGTATCAAATTGTAGACTGAAGATAATCCACATCATAAGAAAAAATCGTACTTGGTTTGATTTTGGTTGAAGATTAACAGCGTTACCAATTGAAATTGCTAAAATTTTCATTGCAACATTACCACCATCAGCATAGATCGGCCTTTCTTCAGGATTAATTTTTTGGTGGCTTAGAAACTTGATTATTACTATGAAAACTGCTACGGTGATAATCACACCAAACCATATACTGCTATCCATGATACCACTTAATTTCTCCCATTGTGATGTTTCATCTGAATGTGGGACACAAAACCCAACCGAATCTTGAAAGTACGCTGAGGTTGAGTCTAGATTTAAGTGTCTTTGCCATGTGGCAGAAAGAGACGCAACAGCAATATCAGCATCACCACGTTTCAAAGCCCCCATCAATCCGGTAGATTGATTCGCAGGCCAGGCAAAGTCTCCTACGCTGTCATTCTTCACAATCTCATACTGCATGTACACATTGCAAGTGCTAGCAACTAGATTCATCAACTGCGCTTCTAATCCTTTACGAATGTGATAGTACGATGTGTTGCCTACTCTTTGCGGTTTTACAATGTAAGGTGGGTAGTCTAATGTGCGTACATGGATTGTACAGTTATTCATTTTAGGCGGAAGTTTATTCGGAAACCAATCGGTGTTATTGGTCATTACCCCATCGTAACAACTGTCGATGTGTAGCAACTTGTTGAATTTGTTACCGCAGGATCCATCTGAGAACGGAAACCATGAGTAAATGTTAAAATTTGCCGCTTTATTCTTATCTGCGAGGATGATAACCCCGTTCAAGATATCGCACCACCACATTCTACGTGTGATGAATTCCAAGAGATGTCCTTCGTTTTCATAGTACGAAGTGAGGATGATGATGAACTTTGCATGTGGGTTCCATGATGGATGGCGTTTGAGATAGTGTAATTGATTTTCTATTTTAGTGAAATCATTCAACTGTATAACATAGCTATCGGACTTTGTAAACGTTAAATATGTGTGGCTCTGAAACATAGAAGGCCGTCCCCAAGATGGCTGCTTAACCAAAAGAGTCCATTTATTCTTATCGAAAAGTTCCGGGAGTAACAATCCGTCTAATGCTGTTGATTGGTAATAACTAGTATCGTTTAAAATGGGCGCCAATGAAATAGTAATCACTTCAAACGGTTTGAAATTTTGATCGCTTGCTTCCGAAATGCATTTTGCTAGTGATATACGCATATCTTCCTCTTCAGCGGACAGTACAGGTACCAATTCGCCATAACTTTCAACCAAAGCACAAATTACAACCAAGAAAAGAGAAATATGCATTTTGCAGACTAGTTTTGTTCAACTAACGGATCCCGGTAAGAAGTCGCACCTTTTAAAGTCTTCCATCAACGATATTGCTATGAAATCGTGTTTATGCTTGTCAGTGCCATGTTTTATTGTCACCATTGTTCCGCTTGACGCTCTTTGCGTTTTGTATGTTTAATGGTTGATTGCATCGCATTACATTAGGAAGACTAATCGGAGAGAGTTCAATATATAAGTTGACATTAACTTGTCACTTGTGTCACGCGCTTTAACTTTACATTTATTCTATAATCTATTACTTTGCGAGATATGTTTTCATTTGTTTGTTGTGTGAAAGGAAGGAAACTATTAAAGTGATTAATGATAAATATTTTTAGATAAAATATGAACTAGTTGATGAAATAAATATGGCAGGTATATATAATGATTGATGAAAGATTTGATTCAAAAACTTCTTTATTGTTTTCTTATTAACGCCAAATTAATATTTGTATCAGTTTCGAAACTTTCACTGCTTACATTACATAAAATTAGACCTTGTACAACTCATAGATAACTTTCATACTACGTTTACTACGTCAACATAACCTTTGTACCTCACACATTATATTCGAATTTATATCATTTGACCAACTTTAATCAATTAATTCGAAACCTTAGCGTTAGTTAGCATAATATCTAAAATCTGTGATAAATGTACGTGAATTCTCGGCGAATTCAGGTGTTGACACGATGTATAAGAAAGCCTCAGCTTGCTCTGAACAATGTTCGAGCATACATTTCCTCAGATACTGTGGCTATTGGTAATGTTGTCAAGGATGTCAAGGAAACAAAACTGCCACAATATGTGCCGAAAAACTACTGTATGTTATTACTACATTTTAATTGTTGTCAATATGTTTTAATAAGAATTGTTGTAGATAATGATAATGTTAATCAAAGTACACTGCATCATTTGCGATGGATGATGCAGAAGGATATCCTCAAGCAGGATATATTTTTGTTGGGTCCTCCAGGTCCTAGAAGAAGGAATATTGCCTTACAATATTTAGAGCTTACAAACAGAGAACATGAATATGTTGCACTGAGTAGAGACACAACTGAATCTGATTTGAAGCAGCGAAGAGAGATTCAACAGGGAACAGCATTGTATTTTGACCAGGTACTATTGTAATTTATTATAAGAAGTATTTAAAATTATATTTACTTATTTAGGACTTAATTTATATTAGTAATGTATGATTTTTGTTATTATCAACTAAGTGTATGTTGGGTTGCAGAGTGCAGTAAGAGCAGCAACTGAAGGAAGAGTTTTAATCCTAGAAGGAATTGAAAAAGCTGAGAGAAATGTTCTTCCTGTTTTAAATAATTTACTGGAAAATAGGGAGATGCATTTGGAAGATGGGAGGTTGTTGATACCTGCAGAGAGATATGATAAATTATTAGAGGTAATTTTTCTTTGACTCTTTAAGATTTGAACTCACAACAATAAAATCAATGTTTTACAGAAATATTCAAAGGAAGATTTGGAAAAGTGGAAGTTAGTGCGTGTTAACGAAGATTTTCGAGTGATTGCTTTAGGTTTACCTGTGCCAAAGTATGAATCATTGATTAGGTGCTGCAATATGTTTAAAAATAATAATAATGTTATAGATATCGTGGTAATCCTTTAGATCCGCCTTTGCGTTCACGATTCCAAGCCCGAGATGTCAATGTTAATAACTATCAGGTGAGTGCTTTTTTTAATTTAATTTGTGCGTCTGAAAATATTATTTAAACTATGGCATAAATAATAAAGTCTATTTCTTCTCATTTTAATGCATCATACATATACGCATGTGCAAAATTAAGTTTAATATTTTTTGCGCGAGTTTAGATCCGGTAACGGAAATCTCTTAACAACTCGATGGAGAAGTCGCTTTATAATACACATGAAAAAAAGAAAAACAACTCTGTTAGCGTCGCGCAGGAATTGTTTTGTTCCCATACTCGTTCAGCGCGTTGTTGTTCCGACAGCGGCTCGTTTTTGTGAGACATTACCGGGTTTGCGGTCCCATTTCCTGGCAAATGTCCTTACGTATCGGTCGTGCCTGTCCCCGAGTGCGGCAAATCGCGTGCTGTTCGTTCGTCTCGCCGATCGCGGGACGCATTCCAAATATCGCTCCCATTCGGAACCTATCGTCTCCCGCTGCCGTGCGTGTGTGCCTGAATCCCGCATTGTTTGCTTGGCTTGCTTGACAATGACCGTGCACTGGGAGACGAGCAAAAAACCGTTGTTTGTGAAGACCATCTGGACGGACGGACATCACCACGCTGTCCTACATGAGCAAGACCCTTTTCACGACCAAAAACCAAAAACGCAACGAAACGCGAGTGCTGTTAAAAAAAGCCGCAAATTTAGTACAAAGAGTGCTCCGTTAGCGAAATCCACAGCAAAAAGTCCTAAACAACCCAATATTCATTTTAATGTTGAATTTGATCATGACCATGTTGAGGAATGTGATGAACTGACAATTTCAACTGTGCGAATACCTTTGACGACTTTTCGAAAATCTGTTCCGGCATCTGAATCACCTAAATTGGTGTATCAAAGAAGAGACACAAGACAACAACAAGATGATTCGTTATATTGCGATCGAGAACTTCGAAGAGTTTACACCATTGACGTGGTGCCAACAGACGTGATAAAATGCCAAGTGTTTGACCCTTTTCAAAGCTTCCAACAGGAAAACACCGAGCTACAAACGCATAGACTCACGACTCAGCAAAACTACGAATCTCGTTACAACCGTCAACACAACGCCGATTTTACTTGTAGAAAACTCTTCGAAACACCGAGAGATACTACGTTAACAGATCGTGTCCTTGTGTGGTTGGATTTGGCAAAAAATACAAATCTACCAATACAGAAACCCCAACATTCCAATGTGACAAACATTGTGCGTGTCAAGATGACTTCAAACTTAGTTGCAAATCAACCAAACGTTGCGGCAGCAATTAAAAATCGCTACGTCAGGGTCGATGAGTCACGCACCCCATCGCCCTCGACATCAGAAGACGCGACAAGTTCCGCAAACGATTACGCAAGGACAATCGAAGAACCGGCGTTGCGGCGCGTCGTTGAGCCTCGCTTGCAAATTAATTCGGTCGTCGAGACGGATTGTTATCCGCCTGTGCGGGCGCGTCCCGCGGGCAACGCTAATGGTTTTGCGCACGATACCATCAAACGACAGCTTCATATTTTCCTGCCGGATGTGATTAAAAAGCCGGATTGTGACAGCGCCAGCGCCATTAGCAGTCGGATATCTTCGATTTCATGAATTACTCATTCAAAAGCTTACAATATTCACATGTATTGTCAAGTTTTGTCAATAAATAAAATTTAAATAAAAAAATTGTTTGACCTTTGTTTCCTCAAATTAATTTTATGTGTTGCGGTATTATTAAAATGTACCTACCACAAAAACAATTTTATTATTTGAGTTTCTTGCGTGTTTGACTTCTGGTTGTCGTTTTCTTTTTCACAAAGTGCGGCGACAAACTGCGGCCAGGATAAAACTTGTTCATTTATCCCAACATTATCCGGTTATTGCATGTCTTGCCTTGCTATCCGAGTATTTATCTAGTTTTATTAGCCATGTTTTTGTTCATTGCTTAGTTCAGTGTTGTCTTATTTTGTATAAAAATTAATTTTTGGAAGAGTTAAATCATTATAACTCAAAAAATTAATATCCAAAAAGAAAAATTTGTTTTGTACTAGGATTATCATTCAATTCAGCTACTTTTTAAATTGACATTTTATGAAAATGGTAAATATGTCTGTGAAAATTGATATTTTTAATGTAAAACCCAGAAAATATTGTTTTAATTTTTACAGTTTATAATCTAAACTTAGTAAAACGAACAAGCTTCTATTATTTCTAAAACAATTGTGTATTTTGTAACCCGGTCCTGATTTAATGTCTAGATCACTAATTGTATGTCTTGTCAAAAAGTGCAACCGAAATGCCCTTTAGCTCGAATTTATTGTGCACGAAATCACGACATTTAAATGCATACCTCTTTACTACTTACTTCGTCGTAATGCCCGCGATTTCAGCAGTCGTCGTGGCAATAACTTTGCATAGTTCGCCCAGTCGCTATCTGTTTCGCGCCGGGCGCATGAAATATCGATGACATAAATAACGCCGCGGCGTGTCGTAGGGGTAGCCCCCGAATGATTTATTAACGTCTCGACGACCGTCGACCAGGAAGAACGTTTTTTTCTGGCCGGTTGCAGCCGGAAATCGATTCGCAGCGCTTTGACTCGCAACTTTGCCTTTTGTGTGTGTGTTTCAGTGCGGAAAAATGCCAATGTATACGAAATGAAAGTGTGAAAGCTTCCGGGATTGTGACACCCTAACTCTCATCGTAATTAAGTGCAATCATTCATTAATGACGCCGACGCATAAATATTAAAAAGTCATCAAGCTGAAATGTTGTAGTTTTTGTTTCTGCTTCTTTTTGCAACTTTTGTGTAGGTACCGCTTTGTTTAGTCAGATTTATTTTTAGAACTTTCTGCTTTATTTAGCTTTATTTCCTATGCAATGTAAGCCGGAACGAAAAGGGAGAAAATTATATATACAGCGTGTGGCATACAAATAACATAATTCTATTATATACCCGCTTTGTATTGATTGTGTTTCTGTGATTCGTGAATATGTGTGAGGTAAATGTTGCGGTGGCATGTTTGGCAGCCATTATGGCATTCGTGTTGACGGTGATAATCATTGTAACATTCAATTTAACTTTGTGCCTGATTGCACGGTGTGCGCGGAATGCGAACGAAGAAGTGCGATGTTATCTTGACGATGCTTATATTTATTGATTACTTTTTCCTACGCAAAGCAGCAACTTTTGCCCTGGGTTGGAATTATCCACTTGACATTTGCACACCCGTTTATTTTTTTATTTGTGGCGTGTTTGCAGGAGTGGCTGCAGGAATTGAAGACGTTGGCACCGAACGCCCCGCAAGATAAAATCGAACAACTATTGTCCGTTGCATTCGGGATGCTTAGCAAGGAAGCCAGTACTTTGGGCATGCCAGATTTTCCAATTGATAACTTGCCAAGAATTGCAAAGATTTTAGTAAGTTTTATAACCGAACAATTTTATTTGATTTTTTTTCATGATTTTTTTTTTAATAGGAATTGAATCCAGATTTATCTGTTTATAATCTACTATATCGCATTTATCCGTATCACATTTTTATGAAAGACGGCACGAAACAACTAGAGGATCTTTGGCAAAGTTTTCAAGTTACACCCACAGCGGTTGAGCCACCATCAATTACCGCGAAGCTGAGGGATTTCTTTAATAAGGCGCCGAAACATGAGGGCATAGGTGAAACTTACATTCCAACAGATTACCAAAATAAACTTCTTGGAGAAATGCTTCAAACGTATGCAGTTTCGGACTTTTGCATCGTCGGTTCTCGCGGATGCGGAAAGAGCATTCTTGTGAACCAGATCGCTGAAGTTCTCGGTAGGCAAGTTGAGTCGATTGTACTCTATCAGGATATGACGTCGCGGGATTTAATTCAACAAAGGACGACGTTAGACAATGGCGATACTATCTGGAAATTATCGCCATTGATCGAGGCAGCTCTCGAGGGTAAAATTGCGGTGTTAGATGGCTTGCATCGGATACATCCTAGCACACTTTCGGTTCTTCATAGGTAAGAAAGGGATAGTATTATATAGAAAGAAATCTTTTTCGAACAATGAAAATCGAAAGTTTCCGGGATTGTAACTAGCGTTAATTGTTGGTCCAAACTTTAGATTGGTGCATGATCGGGAAATTCAATTGCACGACGGCAAGCGACTCGTTAGCGCCGAGCGTGCGGAACTTCTCCGGACGCAATTCGGGCTCACAGATCAGCAACTCAGCGAGTCGGGCGTGCTGCGCATTCATCCCGACTTTCGGATAATTGCCATCGCCGACCCGCCGCAACTGCATGCGGGTGTAAATTGGCTGTCGCCGGAAGTGCTCAGTTTGTTTGTGTTCCACGCTGTTCGCCCACTGAGCATGCAGGAAGAGATGCACATTATGACATCCAAAGTAAGTTTTATTGCCCAAACACCACTAAAACAGATTTTAAGTTTGAATGTTTTTTTTTTTAATTTAGTACGGGCCAATTTCAAAACCATTGCATCAAATTATCACACTAGCTCATGTTCTTCGTGAGAATCCAGATCAGACATTGAAGAACCTTGCTGGACACCTGTCGACTCGACAATTGTTGCGGATTGCCGCACGTATGGCAAAATATCCCACTGACGATGCGTATGACACAGTTGAGAAAACATTTATGATTAAATTCTTGCCTTCCTGGCCCGTGACGCCCTTGAAAAGACCATGCTTAATGTTGGTATTGAACGCGCTGATGACGCTCTGGATAAACCAATCACTTGGAATATTACTGGCGATGTAGTTACTATCGGTCAGACTACGGCGAATCTTTACAAAACCGATGCGCACACTAAAGTCCCCAACGTATTATTCTATGATGTTCCCCAACACATTAATCTAATGGAACGCCTTTTACAAGACTTTCAACTTGGGTATCACTTACTCTTGGTGGGTAACCAAGGAGTGGGAAAGAATAAAATAGTTGACAGGTTTTTAGAAATCCTAAACCGTCCACGAGAATACATACAACTACATCGTGACACTACTGTGCAGACATTAACGATTCAGCCCACTGTTAAAGATGGTCTTCTTGTTCATGAAGACAGCCCGTTAGTCAAGGCGATTAAAAATGGCCATGTGCTTGTGATAGATGAAGCTGACAAGGCCCCTACACACGTAACTTGCATTTTAAAGACTTTAGTGGAAAGTGGTAGGATGATACTCAGTGATGGTAGACGTATTGTCAGAAGTAATGAAGAATCCTTACCAAATTATATTAGAACGCATCCGGATTTCCGAATCATTGTCTTGGCGAATCGACCTGGTTTTCCATTCCTTGGTAACGACTTTTTTGGGTCGTTGGGTGATTTGTTCAGTAGTCATGCGGTTGATAATCCTTCCAAACAGTCAGAGATTGATATGCTGAAGCAGTATGGGCCGGCTGTCCCTGTGGATGTCGTTAAAAAACTGGTTGCGGTTTTCGGTGAGTTGAGAACTCTTGCTGATCAAGGACTAGTTAACTATCCGTATTCTACGAGGGAAGTGGTTAATATCGTTAAGCACTTGGAGAAATTCCCTGGGGCGGACTTAGAGGACGTGGTATTCAATGTGTTTGACTTTGATCGTTACAGTCCTGAACTGGTCGACACAGTAGGACAGATTCTGCACAAACACGGTTTTTCTTCTAAAAATGTTTTTACCAGCGAGTATATTAAAGCTAAACGTGCCAAGGAGTATCTTCAAGTAACAACAGAGCGTAAATCTGGGCTGGACACTAGCGCGCCCAAACACGGCAAAGTTGATGAGAAGAATGAGCCTCATGTAGGTGGAAATACTTGGGCGGGTGGTACTGGCGGTCGCGACACAGCAGGTCTTGGTGGAAAGGGTGGCCCTTATCGATTGGATGCTGGTCATGAGGTACATCAGCTTTCCGACGAAGAAAAAGCTGCCGTTCCTGAGCATATACAAAGAGCAGCTCGAGAAATGGGCAAGAAAGCATTCGAAGCAAAATTGAAAGAAATTGGCATGACTAATTATGATGCAAATTTGTACGGACAGTTTTCGAATGCAGTCAAGAGACAGGTGCAGTCTATGCGCATGATTTTGGAGACTCTGCAGGCGAAGAATAAAGAAAGACAATGGAACCGACATCAGACTACAGGCGAACTAGATGATATCAAGTTAATTGATGGGATTCTAGGAGAGAAGAACATTTATCGTCGGCGACGAGAAAATGATCCGGAGTTGGGTACACCACAAATGAAACCGAAACATTTCAGGTTGGTTGTGGATGTTTCTGGGAGTATGTACAGGTAAATTTTTACTATATCTCTAACAAGATGTATTATTAACAAGCGAGTTTTTAACTTCTGTTAGATTCAATTCATACGATGGAAGATTAGATCGGGAATTGGAAGCGGTTGTGTTGGTAATGGAAGCATTCGAAGGATTTGACGATAAAATACAATACGACATCATTGGACATTCCGGAGAGACCGACAAAATTGATTTTGTTAAGAAAGGAGCTCCTCCCAAGGATAATAAAGAACGTTTGGATATCATACGCGTATGTTACCTGTAGGATTCCCTGAATATGTTTATAGTTTTATGATATTTACAGGTGATGCATGCTCATGCTCAATACTGTTGGTCTGGCGATAACACACTAGAAGCAACCGAGTTAGCAGTTAGCTCATTGGTGGACGAAGATAGTGACGAGAATATCTTGGTGGTGTTGTCCGACGCGAATCTAAGTCGGTACGGTATCCCAGCTGCAAGATTAGGAAAGGCACTGACTGCCCAACCTAAGGTCAACGCGTATGCTGTTTTCATTGGCGGTTTGGGCGACCAAGCGGACCGGTATGTTCACAACTACTGATTTTAATCAATAATTAGACATATACATATTTATAACATTATTATTGTTTGTAGTTTGGTGGCGAATTTACCTGCTGGTCATGGATATGTTTGCACCGACCTGGCCAAACTACCTCAGATTCTGAAACAGATCTTTGCATCGTCATTGATGAGCGTCTCGGATTCATAATTAGCTAATTTGTAAAATACTTTTATAGGATGAAGTATTCAATTGTTCTAGTTCGGTTAGTTTTATATTATAAATAAATTAATAGAATTATAACCATCTTGTTCTATAAATATAGTCTGTATAAAATTGAATATCGTTTCAAGATTTAACTTAAGTAATAAATGAAAATGGCCTTGAAAACCTATCATTATTTGACATTAGTTTAGAAAGTAAGATGCGAATCCGAGTTGTGGTTCAATTTACTTAATTATAAAAATGATTACGGATAAATTGGTAATACGGAAATTAATAAGATTAGTGAATAAATCACACGCAACAAAACAACAGCAAGTGTACTTTATTTTTATTTTACCACTGTTCACTAATTATATTAAGTGGGTTTGTGAGTGAAACTATTGAAATATATTTTAGATGAAAGATAATTCTGTGTATATATGCTATTGCAAGGAAATAACTTATCTTACTTAAATTTATAATCTACGCTTCTTTCTGAGTCAAATTTATAAGACACATTACAATTGTATACGTCATTTTGAAAGTCTATAAAAATTAAAGTAATTAGTATTGTCCAACAAATGTTATCATATATTCTTACCAATAAAACTTGTTCATTTGAATGAACTGCAAAGTTAACAAGAGGAAGGGTGAATACGTTATGTAAATTCATGTTCATAAAGATAAGAAACTTGGCGCTCTCCACATCCCCATCCCAAGGTATAGCATAAAACGTAGCATGCCTAAATTCTTCACTCTACAAAGAACTAAACATTAGCTATTCTTTGGAGTTGATTGTTTAATACACTGATTACATATTGTTCCATTTCCGTTGCAAAAAAGCCACACGTAACTGTCCCAATAATATGAACTAAGAAAACCGGAACCAATGGTAGATTATAATGCTAAAAATAATGCTGTCTTGTATTTACTTAACTATGACTAAATTTTGCGTTAATTACATTTATTTCTGCGGTAAGAATTAAAGCAACCGTCACGCCACTTGTCAAATATTGTAATAATAATGGCCATTTAAAAAGATCAGTAACTTTATCCCATCCTCTAAAATATAATACATTGTAAAATATACTAACTCCAATCAGTCTGTGGCATACACACATTTTTATATTCTGTTGTAATTTGTATGCTTCTATTAATTTATTCAATCGCATTTCTTTATTTTGTATGTCTTGACTTTCCTTTAAAATTAATTTGAATTTTTTCACACAAACTTCGGTCAGTAACATTAAAGTATGTAAAAAACTACAACAAGTAATTGTAGCTGCAAATAAATACCAATATGTGATCCAAACAAAAATGTGGTAAACCTCTCGATAAGGCCGTTGACTCAAATCAATAAACAGATTCTAAAAATATAATTTTGTTAGTTGCCACTTAACATTAAACAATATTTAGTACGGTGTAGCACAATATAATATTACACTTGGATATATAAGTCCGCAAACGTTTTTCCGAGAATTTTCATCACAACTTTCTTGTTCTCTTGCAATAAATGCACTAACAAATCCCAAAAAACCCAATTTTAGACCTGACTTAAAAACCGAATTGGAAATGTTAACCATATGCTGCAAGTCACTTTGCAAATCCACGAATAATTGTGTTTCCATTAAATACCAGACATAGTTCCCAGTCTGAACAGCAAATTTGAAATGAAGCATTATTATTGTTCCAATTAGTGTTGTACCAAGCCACGATAAATTTAAGACAATATCTGCAAACTGAGCTTCCACATCTTAAACAGTTTTAATTAATTTGGCTCTTTTAATTTGATTTTGGTTTAATGTTGTTTTACAATAAGCTGTATGCAAGTAATTCAAATTGGCAAATGTGGTGATCAGAGAGATTAAGATGTAGGCCCAACTCAATAAAGTTGTCTTGTAATTATTTTCGGTGAGCCAAAAATACTTGTCAGCGACGTAATAGCTCAGAAAATCTGCTCTAGTAGGCGTCATTTTTGGCAGGAATTTGGATTGGCAATAAGTTTAATTGATATGACTTGTTCAACCACCTACTCGTTGAAGAGTGAGCCGTACTATTTTATTGGTAATAAAAAAAAATAATATAGGTTTATTTATTTAATCATATCGTACATTATAGGTGAACTGGAGGTCATTTTTGAAGATTGATAAGTATCTATCATCATCAACTTTACATTAAGTATTAGTCATAATTATTTTTGATATTTACTGTACTTGGAATGATTTTATCGCTAAAGAATAACTTTCTTTTCACTTCGATTTATATTTTACAATACTGCATAATTTGGGCAACTTACTACAGAAAACATAATAAGGAAACACAAGGTTTTATTGTTTATTATCAAATGACATCATTATATAGTGTTATTATTTTAATGCATAATTGTCTTCAGACAGAAAATTTAAAAGATATCCAACAAAATCGGTTTATGTAATTTTAGAACCAATATTATTTTTTCAACCCAATGGTGAAAGCATGTTAAAATATTTTTATTAAAAGATATTATTCAAAATTCATAGTTTGTTTAGAATTCGTAAATAGGTTTTTAAAATTCCAACTTTAGTACTAGTACAGTCATTTGGTGCTGAAAACGTGTTTGCTTGGAAAATAGTGCGGGATTGTTGAAAATTAGTATTTATATAGATTTCGAGGTGCTCTTTATGAATTTCAACTTTGCCACCTTGTATCTTGTTCGCTCGAGCCACCATCTTGGAAAAATGGTGTCAAAAAACAGTTTTTTGACCATATTTCCCTTCCGACTCATTTTACGATAAACATATCTATATAATAAATTAAACTAGAGAAAATTTCCTATAATTTATGTAAGTACCTTTTTCTTGTAAAATTAATAGTTTTAGCGTACGGGCGCCACAAAGTCTACTTCAACATTCGTTTTTGTCAAAAACTCATTTCCAGGTCATCATGACTGCTATTTTTGCTTGCTATGATTTGAGGGTGCTCCTGCTCCCCCTCGCTTGTTTGAAAGTTTCGCCGGCCGAGTTTACTTTTGTTTTATTAGTTCTTCATTGAGTCATTATTTGATATTTATTGTTCTGAATAGTCGTGTTGTTAGCAGTTTTGAAGCCATGGTTGATAACGTAAATTGTTTTATTTGTAAAACTCCATTGCAAGATAGTGAAGTGATTGAAGTGAAAGAAAAAGGATTTGAGACCTTTCGTAAGTCAAGCATTAAAAGAAAGGATAATAAGGGTAAACTTTTAGAGGGGTTGAGATCGGTAGTTGTTCACGAGATATGTCGGAAACGATATAATAATGAGAAACTAATCATTGCGTTTAAAAAAGGAAGTGTTGTCACGACTTTTCAACCACAACTGCGATCCACGTGCCTAACATTCTAATTTAAGGATCATTGTTTTTTGTACGCTGCTGAAATAACAGCAGAATTTATAGCGAAATAAAAACGACGCATTTGAGTGATCGAAATATTGTGTATAGCGTACATAAATTATCGATGAAAAACACTATTTCAGAACGTCCTAGAGCACGTAATGATGATTGGGGTAGAGCGATTGTTGAATATCTCGAGCGTGTTTATGATTTGGTCGCAGCCAATGCACAGTATCACAATTCGTGCATGTTATCGCCGAAGAAGTAGATCTTCTTATTCTTTTAACGGCGCTATCAATGTGTTCAAACATATATTTGCTAAAACCAGAAAAAGGAAAAATTTTGCAACAGATCTATTCAACCAAAAGCATCATCGATCAAACAGCGGCAGATCACATATTATTCTTACACGCTTTTAGTGGCTGTGATACAACATCTGCACTCTTTCATCAAGGAAAATTAAAATATATTAATGTACTCCGCAAAAATCCAGATTTAAACGAAGTTATCCAGGTATTTAAAAACCCAAAGGCTGGCTTCCTTCTTAAATTATACAGTTACAGTGATATGAAAACTATGCAAAATATGTCTTCAAACATCTTCAGCTTCACAAAATCAGCATTCAAAAATAAATCACAAGATAGCGATGAAGAGGGAGGAACGATTACCGTTTTTGAGCACACGTACGATGAACTCGAGAACCAAGATAGCATTGAAAATGATAATCCCATCGCGGATAATATGGAAGAAATTTTTACCTGTGATATTTCGATCGGTCCTGAAGACAATAAACGCAGAACACTTGGTCTATCGCGAAGAGCGTATCGGAAGACAATCCATTAAATTTTGGAATAGTGCGTGTGGATTAGGCCTACTGGGAATACCCCGATAAAAAAACAAACGCGCCACGTACTCTACCTCATGGTGGTGTGGAAATGAGTTTTTGGCAAAAATTAATGTTGAAGTAGACTTTGTGGCGCCCGTACGCTAAAACTATTAATTTTACAAGAAAAAGGTACTTACATAAATTATAGGAAATTTTCTCTAGTTTAATATAGATATGTTTATCGTAAAATGAGTCGGAAAGGAGATATGGTCAAAAAACTGTTTTTTGACACCATTTTTCCAAGATGGTGGCTCGAGCAAACAAGATACGAGGTGGCAAAGTTGAAATTCGTAAAGAGCACCTCGAAATCTATATGAATACCAATTTTCAACTATCCCGCACTATTTTCCAGGCAAAACTACCAAATGACTGGGCTATTCTAATTTTAGAAATATCATAGAGTTGCAAAATTCATTCAACATTCAAGATTGGTAAATTAGTGAATGAGATACCGAGTATTTCTAATTTCATGTTTTTCTGGTGTTAGATATTATGTTAGGTTAGGTTAAAAACACTTTTTAACGGTTAATTGTATTAACTAATCTTGCTAAGTTAATTGCACTAAATTTTAGATTTCTAATTAGGTAATTTGTAAAATATTTATATGAGATGAACTAATCAAGTATTTTTGTTAGGTTATTTTAATGTCATAAATAAATTAAAAGTATTTCAAAAATTTTCCAAGTTAGATTATGCGGTGTATTAAAAACCATTTTCAACATTCCTTTCACCTTCCTGGCCGATAAAAACTTACTTGCACTACTAGCGTTCGTGAAGGCTGAACATAAAGCATTATAATGACTACTACTAGAACATTGATAACCGGAATCAGTGGATTTTTGTTCATTTGTTGTGTTTTCATCCAAAGCCAAAGTGCACAACAATGTGGTAAAATAATGACTCGCCCGAATTCCGCCAAACTTCAGGCCAAAATCATCGGTGGCTATGAAGTGGGCTACTTCAAATATCCCTGGTTCGCAGCCCTGCAAATTGATGACGATACGTTTTGTGGTGGTGCACTAATAGGACCCAGTATTGTACTCACAGCAGCGCATTGCTATAATGATGCTAGAGGAAGGTATCGTTCAGAATTCAATTAGTAACACAATATTTCAAATTATCTGATGATCGGTAGGAATTTAGAAAATTATTACCAAGTGAAATTAGGCATCTATCGCCAATGCAGAAAGGAACCCACACAGAAAAACTATAAAGTCTCCAAGGTGTGGATTCATGAGAAATATAAGGATAACGATCCATATTATGACATTGCCTTATTAAGATTAGCTGGCGATACAACGCCATATATGCCAATATGTCTTCCACCAAAGAGTGAATATTACCATGAATCAGCTATTCCATTGCCTAAAGTAGAATTTACTGTTTTTAGTATTAAGTGATATTGAACAAGAATTAGAGGGATGGATTGTTGGTTTTGGCACAACAGTCGAAGGTAACGAAAACTCGTATCCATGCGAAATGCACGAAGGCCGTATTTTATTGTATAACAATGCGACTTGCCGGGCAATGGTAAAAAGACAAACGACGGATATTAAATATGTTCGGTTCATCAAAGCACTTTGCGCTGGATATCAATCAGGAGGGGTAGACACATGCCAAGTGAATATGCTAATCCAACCTGAAAGAGAATAAAATATTCATAAGTAATATTTATAGGGCGATAGTGGTGGTCCTCTAATGACGTTTAATTCATTAAGAAATACGTGGCAAACAGTGGGCGTCACTGCGTTTGGCTGGGGATGTGGTGAGAAAAACCAAATGGGCGTTTATACAGACGTTTCGCGATTTCTCGACTGGATTGAGCTGAAATCAGGCATCACACCTTCGGATTATCAAAATTCTAGTGATAACAAAGACGAACCTCCGCAAAACAATCAAAATCAAAACCCCAGCACCTCAAATGACATTGCAAATACATTCATTAGTGTTTTCGGTGCGACTTTTATTTATTACTTGCTAAAAATTTAAGCTACGTTTTTAATTACTGTTTGTTTTATAGACCACGTCATGAATAGTCCACATCGTCCGGTTGAGATTACGATTCGATTCAAAAATAAACCGCATGCGGATAATAAAAGTCGAGGCGAAATTACAAAACCGAAACATAAGCGAAAAGTGAAAACAAAAAAACATTAAAGTTTATTGAACAAAAAATATACGATAAATATAATCGCTTGATATGTAATTTTTTTATTACCGATCAACTTTCCTAAAACTTTTCGCGCTTTTCTATAACGCGACATTTACTTCTAAAATATATTTTTATGATAGGCTGCTCATATATTTAAAACCAAACTTTTAATAGTTATTAAATCGTGTTTGTCCTTAACATTCCAGTTCGTTTGTATATTACCAATGTACTTGACACAAAATGCAAAACTATTACCGATATTGTCGTGTGCAATATGATAGCGTCCAGACGTGCACATCAAAGCAATGGCTGTTTATATTTTTACGTCATGTTTGTGATAATTATTGTTATTTTATGCGGGTGTAGAACGAGTGTTGGTGAAAAACAATGCGGCAAATCATTGTTACGTTCACATACCAACAGACAACCGACCGGAAGAATTTTCGGAGGGTATGAAGTTGGTTTTTTAAAATATCCGTGGTTTGTAGCCCTTCAATATGATGAACAAACACTGTGTGGTGGAGTTTTAATAGGCCCCAATGTTATATTAACTGCAGCGCACTGTTTTGCTCCATTTAGCGGCCATGGGTAAGTAAAAGTAAAACCAGCACAAAAAACTCAACAAGCAACCGAACAGTTTGTTACAAGTCGGAAACCAGAAGATGCTTTCACAGTAAAACTCGGAGTGTACAATCAATGCAAACGAGAGCAGACACAATCAGTCTACAAGGCGATTAAAGTGGATATTCACGAGAAATACAATGACTACAAACCATACTACGATATTGCTTTGATGACCATATCTGGGGACACATCAAATTATTCTTCTATATGCCTACCATCAAAACGTACCTTTTACCTTTTTAGAATAAAAGTATAAATTGTTACGGTAAATTAATCTTGTAGCATTAACAGATAAAGAACAGGAACTTGAAGGAAAAATAATCGGCTTTGGTAGCATGATTGACGGTGGTGGTCCGGATGCATACCCATGCGAAATGAGAGAAGGACGAATCCTCATGTATGACAACGCCACCTGTATTGCGATGGTTCGGAAACACACAAGTTTGCGAAAAGAATATGCATTCACGAATGCTATCTGCGCGGGATACAAAACTGGCGGTGTAGATTCGTGTTCTGTAAAACCAAAAACATATATATTCTACTATAAAACATAAACAAAATATTTATTTGCAGGGAGACAGTGGAGGACCTTTGATGACACTTGATCAAACAACAAACACATGGACAACTGTAGGTAGGTTTATATTCTAAACTTGCTTCTCATAAAACAAATCTTCTTCCTGCACTTCTTTACGCAACTGGCGGCCATCTTGACGTATCTGCCTTGCAAATCTAAGCATATTTAATCCGTCCGCATAGAGACCTTTAACCGCCTGCGTGCGAGTTCTCCCAATTGTTTTTAAACGTATTGCAAGTTCAGGACTAAGTTTAACAACTCGATCTAAATCTAATGCGTCCACTTTGTAAACCTCTGTGATGGTAACTGCGGTAGTGGTGAAAAAATTAGTGCCTAAAAAATATCCGGTTGCACCAATAACACCGCCATCTTCCAAATGTTGCACTTCCTTGCCTTGATCTGTGTAGATTGCAACCGTACCATAGGATATAATGTATATACCATCAAAAGTACTGTGCCAGTTGAAGATTACATCATTGGGAAGGTAAACGATCGGTTTAAACGACGCAACGATTCTTCCTACAACCACTTTGGGTAAAGCACTCAACAGAGGCGTATTTACCATGAGATGACTACATGCATGTAGCTGGAATTCATACTGTAGATGCTTCGACAAGCTCTTGATGATAAACTCCTCTTCAAAGAATTTAAACTGGAATTTATGCTGATAGTACGTGAAGATCTTGTAACGCAGTTTACCACTAATATTTCGATGTTTGAAGAAGGCCTGCACATTATTCCACATAATACTATATTTGTATTTTGATTTGTTGGTGTTCCTTGCTGCGACAAGCACGAATACCACGACGTACACATGAAGAACGGAAACCACCACTGAAGTGATACACTCGATGATTTCATAGTAATCTTCTTCTACACGTTGGAAAAATGGCGCAGCTCTGTACAACTTCATAAGGATAAGATGAGTATAAGTCAGATAGTCTTCCAGTAGAGTTTTGCTTGGAGGTGGCATGTCACCCCAGCATACCATGAGTAATCTCGGCATTCCGTACCGGAAACAAGACAAGTAGTGCACACAGATTGCAATAAATGATAGAAAAGAGACATAATCCAAAGTCATGTGACTCATGCCAAGCAAACTGTGGAGAAGCGCTCCTACTGAAAAATGTCGACTGATGAAGAAGCGATGAATCACCGAAATCATAAACATGTGAAACACGATGTATTCCAACCATATTCTCACTGGCTGATAGGGGATAAGAACAAATAATATTCGGCACAATTCCAAGACGTCCAGAAACAAATATCGCTTGACATTCCATACGGCGATCTTTTTCAGGCAAAGTGTAATTGTCACTTGCTCGTTTTTCGTCTCTACATACCCGATGAGGAATTGGGTTACAATGAAGAATCCCATGATTATTTTCAAGAAGATATCAATCGTCACCACGTAGGGAGGCATATAATACAGTCGGAATGTATGCATGATGAAATATATCAACATGAAGAAAAACATTGACAATAATCGTATCATAGCCAGCATACCGTAGGGATGCAAGACGAAGGGGCTGCATTGATAGATCATACGCGTCTTCACCGCACGGAATGAAGAGATAGATCGGTAAACGTACTTGGTCTGCGGGTGTATGTAGCTTGGCAGGGTGTATATTTGCAGGGACCGGATGATGCGTTGAACAATATTCGCACGTGGGGTCAGACATGGCCAGCAATCATTTGGGTCATCCACAGGGGCTGCTATTTTACACGGGTGGTCACCAGCACTTTTATAACGGCGATTCATTGAAGAAATTTTTGTTGTTTGTTTTTACTTATAGAAATTGATTAATTAATGAATTGTTTTGATATTGATAAATTGTCTGTTGCTATGTTACCAGGTATAACATCTTTTGGTTGGGGTTGCGGTGAAAAAGATGCAATGGGTGTTTATACAGATGTTTCAAAATATTTGGATTGGATCTTTGAAAAAAGTGGAATTACACCTTATCAACCAGATAGAATTTCAACAACAGAAAAACCTACAGCTAATATTGCTTCTAATGCGTTAGCGGATCAAATAAACAGCTTATTCGGTAAATAATTACTTAATATTGCATTTAGAAATAAAACAATATTAAATTATTGATATTTTTGCAGATCAGCTGATGAATAGCACAAAAATTCCGCATGAAATTGTAATTCGATTCAAGAGTAAACAACGCGGTTCATAAACTAAAATTTATTTGTTTTGTTTCATATCGATTGTTGTAAATATAATTAAGATAATGATGATGATATAAACACATTAAAATAAATTGATACTAATTAAGATAATATTGATTGTTTTATTTCGTATGGCAAGCTGCAAGCTATGGCGTTTTAGTAAAAATGAGCTCCTCGAAGAGTTGGTACTATTTTAAGCAATGGCTTTACTATCTGCTTATATTCCCCAAATACAATCAAAAAACAGAATCGTTCGAATACAGCCGCTTGAAATTGTTTTTCCTAATAACACTGTTCATATCGTTTGAATCTGCTAAACAAGCTGGAAATTATTTTTATTCGGACGACTCTTCTCTTTATATCATAATTGGAGAGATCTTACTGTACTTAATGATACTTGATCATACATCGACCAACACACAAGTCAAGGTTGACAAATTAACCAAATTATTTTATAACTTGGAGAAATTAAACTATGATCAGAAAAACAAAGATTGGCGATTGAAATATTTCAGTCTGATCTGGAATTTATTTTTTGCTGGTGGTATCATGGGAATGGGTCTCTTTTTTGTCGTAAAAGTATCCATAATATTCGCAATTCAACGTGTGGCGGAGTTAAGTCTATTGTATTACATGCAGTCGATGATGATATGGCGCAACTTATTTTGTAACCGTATGAGGTGTCAACTTCAAGGACTCAACACTAAATTGAAACGAATCAATGTTGTGGGTGGTTGTTCGACGAATGCGCATGGGTTAATGGATCAGTTGACTATACATCACAATTTAATCATGAATTGGGTGGACGTTTACAATGCTCTTTATGGACGCGCGATTTTTTTGGTCAAAATTTTCGAGACGTATTATGCGCTTGTCATTATGGAAATGTACCTGAGTCATTATTTAAGGAGTTACAATCTTGAAGATCAAACTGTTTGGCTTATATGTGCAATGACTTTCGCGGTATTAGTAAGTGCTTAAATGTTTTTGATTTTTGAATCAAACTTGTCTTGATAGCAATTTTCTAATTTTAGGGGCAAGTATTTATTACAGCGAATATTTGCGAAAAATTTAGTAACGAAGGCAAAACAACAATGTGTATCGCTAATAATTTAATGCTAGCTTGTCATCCGAAGGATTTCATGGCAAAGAGAAAGCTGGAGGCACTGTGGAAACAGGCTAATGAAAGATGTCCTAGGTTTTCAGCCATGGGATTCTTTGATGTTAATCATGCCTTGATTTTCACATTTGTGAACATGACGATTTCATATGTGATCGTTATTATTCAAACGCATCAACATTCAGATTCTTTGAGTTATTTAAATGACACGTGCAAGAATTGTACAAATTAGTATCAAATAAATCAGTTTTGCAAATAGTATTTAAATTGGGTAGTAAAATTCACATAAAATGAACATAAATAAATTATTTTGTTACAAAGCAAATTACATGATAAAAATTAATGACTTTTGAGGAATTCACGGCAGAACTGCAAATTTATATATAAAATGGGTTATATTATTCAATTTTTTATCCGATTCGCCAACAATTACGAAATAAACCCGAAATAATTATCGCACAAGAGGCACCCACGCAGTGTAGTCCTACAACAGCGAATTATTGTCGTCAGGCACGAATTACGCTATATAAAGCAGCTTCTACTAATCAATTTTCCGTGTGCCATAAAAATTTAATCTCGTATTGTGCGACTGCATACCGTCAACTCATGTAGATAAGACATTGTGGGGAATATTTCCGATCACTCCCAAAAATGCAGTTCAATGTGGCAGTACTAATTTATTGCGCTGCCCTTTTTCAGGTATGTGAAGTCAAGTTAGAACATACGGGACAATAATAATGCTGCGATTTGTTGTTTTAGGGCGCCATTTGCGCAATTCGACGAGATTGCGGTAAAATGCTCACTTAAAGTCATCTACAGACAAGTTTACTCAATTATATTGTTATTATAGAATGTGGAATTGGAAATGAGGAGGAGATAGATACACGAATTATCAATGGTATCGTAACCTATCCCCATCAGTATCCGTGGATGGTGTATTTGAAATACATGGGACGCGTATTTTGTGGCGGCGCCATCTTGAACGACCGTTATGTGATCACTGCTGGGCACTGTTTGTACGAGTAAGTATTGTGTGAGAAACACTTGTTCAGCATACTTGTATAAACATGGTTTACTTTAGCATGCAACCACAGTACATGCAAATCGTTGTTGGTGGACACGATTCTGAAGTTGAAGACGGTATAACCGTAGATGTTGAAGCGTTGAAATTGCATGAAAATTACACACGTTATGCAGCCTATGACGATAACGATATAGGTATAATCAAATTGAGTAAAACATTGCATCTGAACAATAATATCAACCCAATTTGTCTGCCGAATCCGGGTAATCATAAAAACTACAACAAAAGTATACATTATAAATTAAAAATTACGTTATATTATAGCATCCGACTATACCAGAGCAAAAGTGGTGATTGCCGGTTGGGGTATAACAGAGAAGAAGCAGATGTCTAGGTACCTCCTACACAACTCTGTACGCATCCTGTCACAGAGCGACTGTAAAAATGCGAATCGTATTGGATCCAAATTCAGAGTTTTGGAGAATCTGTGCGCATACGGACATGCTACAGATACCTGTCAAGTATTTAACAATTGATTATAAACACTAAACAATAATAATGATTCACAATGTTTGATTTCTTAGGGAGACAGTGGTTCTCCATTGGTCTACGAGTCCTCACCGTTCAAGTATGAACTGGCTGGTGAGTAATCGCATACGGATAGTTTAATTTTGTACTGAATAATCAACCACAACGTGTAACAGGTATTGTTTCTTGGGGCGAGGGATGTGCTCCTAAAAATACACCCAGCGTATATGTAAGAGTTACCCACTATTTGCCGTGGATCGAGCGTCACAGCAGAGATGGCCATTATTGCCTCGCCCAGCGCAACTAAGTATTGTCTCACAATAAACACTGTTGAGAACGCACTCAGAAATAAAGAAGTCTTAAATCATATTATATTTTCAAATTTCGCCATCAAATTAAAAAAGAAACATACTTCTAACGATAACATTGAGGTTATGAAGAAAAAATGAATCATGACATTAATATATATGAAAAGATAAATTAAGTAGTGTTTTGTCCGTCTTTCGAAAAATGAACCGAAAATATATATCACACAATCAAATCAATTTTGAATGCTTTAAATGCATTTCGCTCCTCAATGAATTCATATTGCGCCGGGTACCAGGAATGAACATTACCACATAATATATATACAAGTACATCAATTATACTAGTAAATCACGTTCGACGTCGTCTTGTCGCACGACGAAGTCACCGCCTCTTCGAGATTACTATCCAGCTTGTGATAGTTGGCCGAGTTCGGGCGACGACGTGGCTGCCTTCTTCCGCGTCTTCCTTCCAGGACTAAAGCTAGGACCTACAGAAACCAGAATATTATAAAATCGCAATTTTTTAATTTCTAATTTAAAAAAAAATGCATACCTTTTGTTTGTTGTGATACCCAACATAGCCCATCACAAACAAAATGCAAAACATCATGAAATACGAAAAGAAGTACGAATCATTGGTTGACAGATCATCGTTAGTGACGCTACGATTGAAATCTTCGTCTTCATTAGTACTTAACGGTTTTTCTTTGGGTAGTGGTGGAAGGTGTTCTTCATCACCAACGGAAAACGGTGGATCATCGTCATCCATTTCAACTCGATTGCCATACACATCATCATCTTTTTCAACGGGTTTAATGGGCTCTATCTTGGAATCAACCACCACGTTGCTCTCGGCTGGTTGTTTTACTTCCGGTTCATCAACCACAGGTGGAGGAGCTTTAACTTCAGGCAATTGAGGCTCAACCTGTGTTTGAGTTGCCTTCGTAACTTTACCCGGCGGCGTTTTATCCGCGGTATCCATTATATTCTCAGTGGGTTTCGGTGCAGCGCTTGGTTTTACAGGATTCCACAGCTGGCGCTGATTGAGAGCCTGATGCTGAAGCTGAAGGAGGCAATTTGTTTGCAGATTCATCTGTTTTCGTCTGTTTGATGGAGCTGTCAGAATTTGATTGAATCTTCTGTTCAACTTTGAGTTGTTGAACATTTGACTGTGGAGCTTTATTAACTGCAGCAACTTGCACCTCTTGAGAGTTCTTTGTATTCTTCTCTATATTCTTATTGGGGACAAGTTTTGGTGCATCTGTGACTGTATTAGAAGGTTTAGGTACAACCACTGGATGAATTGCTGCTGTGTCAGCTGGTTTATGAACATTTTTTGTCATGTTATTCACCTGTAACTTGGCAAATGCCATCAATGCAGAGTAACTGCATGCTTTCACCGAATGATCATCAGAATTCAAATCTATACAAATCCGTTCACAAATATGGTTATTTAACATTATACTTGCAGGTTTACTTAAATTATATATGGTGTAAAAAGCGCGTAGATCTTTGCATACATTTTCCACAGATGCATTGTCAGCCAGTTTAATAGCTGCCGGACTGATTAACTTGGTCACAAACTCACCATTTTCAATCAAACACAGCTGCTCAAAGGTATCATAGTACAGCAAACAATGCAATTTTTCAATGTTGTGCCACTGGGTTAAGTTTGCATTGAGGGCTTCATCATAGCTGCCACATTTTTGAAGAAACGTTGGAGTGTTTACTTGAAGAAGTGTTGTGTTTTGTAAATAAGTGCACTTGTTCTGAGTGAGTTCAATCAGCTTATCAAGCACACTCGTTTGACTGGCTGGCGCGTTTTGCACAAACGTGATCAGCAACAAGAGCAGGCAGGATACAACTAAGCAGTTTCTCGGATACATTTTGTAGTTTTCGTTTCGCAAAATGTAGAACTTCGATTCGCAACTAGGTTAGGTATCGGTAGTTTAGTATTACGTGCTCTGGTCCTACATTGGTGATATTTTACGTAGTATCTTGAAAGGCTTAAAATCTACGTGGATAACAAAAGTCTCAGCCGATCTAGCGTGATGTAGATAAAATTTGATATAAAAGAGTATGCGCTTTTTTTTTATTCACTGCGTTATGATGACAAAACGTATTTGACCAATGCCATTGCAGCATTTATCCGTGGCAGCCGAGGCTTTCTAGATTTAAAACTAGCAATAAATATCGAAAGTTTAAGCGTTAATTACGTTAAATTTAATAACTGCTGTGATAAAGATGTAATTTTTTACTTGATTTTAGTAATAGGACTCTTTAGTCACTTTGGGGAGGCTCCGATTTGAATTTAGCGCTCAATTAGTTATAAAAATCAGCTGTCAGTTATTTGACATCTATCATAACCTAGGTTTATATTCAACAACGTGTTTTTGTGATTTGTGGGTGAAGATCCCGGATTTTACAAAATAAAAAATCCAGTGAGACAAAATGGAATACATCCAACAAACGGCACAATTGCAAGATGCAAAGCGAATGTATTCATCGCATATCTCAAAATAAACTGTCTTCTATTAATCTTTTTATGTTTTAGATTATGTTGTGAATGTGGAATTGTCATTGAGCCCAATCCATCAAACATGTGCGTTGGTTGTCTTCGCTCGCAGGTGGATATCACCGAAGGCATTCCGAAACAAGCCACACTTCATTTCTGCCGCGGATGCGAGCGCTACCTGCAGCCTCCAAATGAATGGATTCAAGCAGCATTGGAATCACGCGAATTGCTTTCGCTCTGCTTGAAAAAACTGAAAGGTTTGAGCAGAGTTAAATTAGTAGATGCCTCATTTGTTTGGACTGAACCTCATTCCAAGAGGCTTAAAGTCAAGTTGACAGTGCAGGGTGAAGTGGTTGGTGGAGCAGTGCTTCAGCAAATATTCATTGTTGAATATGTGGTTGCACATCAGATGTGTGATGAGTGCCATAGAACTGAGGCACAGGATTATTGGCGTGCTATGGTTCAAGTCAGACAAAAAGCTATTAACAAGAAGACATTCTTTTATCTTGAGCAACTTATCCTGAAACATAAGGCTCATGAAAACACTCTAGGAATTAAACCAATTCATGGTGGGTTGCCTAAATTATATTTAATTATAGTTGATATTATAAAACCTTTATAACTTTTAGAGGGTTTGGATTTTTTCTATGTGTCTGAATCGCATGCGCGTAAAATGGTGGATTTCGTTTGCGCAGTTTTGCCGTGCAAGTATCAGCACTCCAAGAAGTTAATTTCGCATGATATCCACAGCAATACTTACAACTACAAGTTTACATATTCTATTGAAATTGTACCCATTTCTAAAGACAGTGTTGTATGTTTGCCCAAAAAATTGAGCAATCAACTTGGTGGAATTGCACAATTGTGTTTGGTTAACAGGGTAACCAATGCTATTCACTTGATTGATCCATTATCTGGTCAAAGTATGATATATTATATTAATCTACGTTTTTTTCTTATATTTAAATTACTTTTGCTTTTGTTTAGTGGCCGAAATAAACAGTACTCTATTTTGGCGCTATCCATTCTCCAGCGTTTGCAACCCAAAACAATTGGTAGAATACATTGTGATGAACCTAGAAATTCTTATGGATAAGGACAGAAAGACTTTCCCCGGCCAAGGCGCAGTGTCTATGAAGCATGTCATCGCAGATGTGTGGGTCGTTAAAGCTTCAGAACTGGGCTTGAACGATAACCTGATACACACGCGCACTCACCTGGGGCATCTCCTCAAGGTGGGCGATTCCGCGTTGGGCTACAACTTATGCGACAGCAATGTGAACGACTCTAACTACGAAAAGTTAGATAGCAGTCGGGTTGCCGACGTTGTTCTGGTGAAGAAATTCTATCCGGAGAGGGATAACGCCAGGAGGAAACGTGCTTGGAAGTTGAAGCATTTGGCCGAGGAGACGACAGCGCTCAATATGGAAACTAAGTTAGATATTTTGTGCTTTTAAGTGAATTAATAAATAATCGATGTTGTTTTTCAGTGATTATCATGAGTTCTTGGATGATTTGGAGGAAGATCCAGCTATGCGACAGAACGTGAATATTTTCAAGGACGCTAGCAAGATGATTCCAGTTGACACGGATGATGAGTGCGATCCGTCCATGCCGCGGATTACGTTAGAGGAAATGTTGGATGACTTGGTGATCGATGATGTCGATATGGCTGAAGTTATTGAATAACATATTCAAGTCATGAGCGGAAGCAAATAAAAATTCATTTTGTTGGGTTTGTAATTAATGGTTTCTATAGGTTTGTAAAGAGCAACCTAAACCTTACAACTGTGGCTGTCAATTAGTAATTGGTCATTCAAAAGGATGTAATATTGTGAGACCTGTTTATTTTAATGATCCTGTATTCGTCAGGACTTGACTTACTACCCGATATTCGGTCTGATAGCCAATTTGGTATGGAAGCGCCGAATACCGCGTTATAATCACAAATTCATTCAATCGCTAATATGTACATTACTACTTTTTCTGAAGTGCCTCCCAGTTGATTTTCTTTTGCGAGAACAATTCATCATGTGAAATGTTGTCCAAATATCTAACTTGTTTTCTAATGTATTTCACCATACAATCCAGATGCTCTGGATTGGCTTCCTGCTGCTGGTAGAGTCTTCTCCAAATCGCGCCAGCAAGAGTAATATCGTCGCTTTGAAGACCTTCATCGTATGCAATTAAAGCAGCTTGGAACTGCTCGGAGAGTTGCCGTATTTGTTCTCGAACTCCGGATGGATTGTGAGCCTTACATAAACAGTTATATAAACAAAATGCAATTATTTAGCAAGGTAGTTACTTACTCCCAGTTTTTTTGCCCGCAATGCGACGTCCGCCCACATGGCTTGCACAACCGAGTTCCTCATAACGCGTCCATCTTCGCCCTCTGCCATACATCGCACCATCAGCATCCATACATGAATCTCGGTAATCACAAACCAAGAGTAAAACGTGTCGGGCAAGGCAAACTCGTCAAAGAATTCATTATAATTAATATTATCTGCTACAGATTCATATAATAAGTAACCAGACACACCAAGTTTCTGAAACAAATGGATTTGGTATTTGGATTTTACTGGCAGATAATTGAATCAAACTTACATGCCTTTGAAGATTTATAAAAGGGATTTTCTTAAGGACCTTAGATATTAGTGACTCATTATTATTTGTTGTAAGAAATTTAGCATCTTCTCCAACTTTGATACTAGCACAACTTTGTGTAGAGGTACTCAAAGTTCTTTGACTACAAGGAAAATTTAATTTATATTTTGTTCGCAATACGCTGTTGCACCAGTAGTATTTACTACAATGCAAGATTGATATCTAATATAAAAAAAGAATGATTAGAGTAACATTTATTGTAGTTGTGTAATCATTAAAAGTTACCTTGGTAAGTTGTAGACTTTGCACAAGACTCATATTGATTTAATTCTTTAAGCTGGAGGAACTAGTGTTAGGTCGTAATTCACGTATTAGTTTTGCTACATAGCCGCATTGTTATGTTTTAAACACAACAAATTTAAGTTCATGCAGCACGCACTTTATTTTTCTTAACTTAACCTATTTTCACTGGGTCGGAATAATAGAAATAGCTTCAAATGTATTTATTATAGCATTCGGGTATATAACAATAATCACAAAGAACATAATAAAAAAGTTAAATTCTCATATGTTTATAAAGAATAATTTTATGTCATACACATACTAGAGCATGTTATTTCGTCAGAAGAATTAAACCGGTCCTTACCAAAACCAGTTAAAAGACAGCTGAAAATTTTTGAAAGTAAAAAGTTGTTTAGAATTGATTTTAACGAATTTTTGTGTCTTAAAGTACGTATTTTTAGATATAATTGGGTAATAACAGAAGTAAAAGTATCAACCAGTATCAACATCAACGTGATTAAATTTACATGTTCAATATATCGGGGGTTCAGTGAATAGTAAACAACAAATTAGTGAGTGCACTACCCACATAACCTGAAACTCGAGTCTACAGTTGGTTTCTGGCGTAAATCTCGAGCTATCAGTCGGCTACATAGGTTACTTGATTTATTACGCTCGTAATTGGTGGTTGTTCCTTGATATCTGATAAAAACGCTGCGTTAGTTAATTATGCGAGGATTAACAGCATTACGGACATTTTGGCTTTCATTTATCCGAAGATACAAACGTCTGCCATGCCTGTGGAACACCAAGCATCCTTTATATAGGGATGGCAAAGCAAGACAACAAGCTATACAAGAACTTATAGATCTGTGTCGTTCATTAAATCCGAAAGCTAACCGGAAAACGGTTCTAGGACGTTGCCGCTCTTTTCATCAATACTACAAAAGGGACAAAATGTTATCTAAAATACATGGGGATTGCCACAAACCAAATTGGGCTTATCCTTATTTGAAGTTTTTATCTAGACATGTGGATGATCCAGATCAATTTAAAAATACTAGAGTAAATTATGTGAAACGGCGAAAACGATCACATAAACGTCACCATAAAAAACTCCACATGAAGAAAGAAACTGAAGCCTATATTAAGCCAAAAGAAGAACTGGAAACTAGTGAGACAATTGAAGATGCTGAGAGTATTAAGACAAATGATGAACATGAAACATATATAGATACACATATGGATATGATTGAGCCTGAAATACATATTGAGGAGAATAGTCTTTTAACACGCATTAAAATAGAGCCTGGGCTAAATGATAGTTTAACTGCAACCACAATTGCAAATCATGACCTAAGAAATGATTTTGTAAGTACAAATCACTGTACAGTACAGTTCTTTGAGTAAATTATACATCTCACAATTTGTTCCAGAGTATTACATTAATGGATCCTGCTGATGTACCCAATGCCATTGAATCACCAAGTCCTTCCTCACCTACCGATGGTACACAGGATTTCACAATGTCACCCAGGAGTAGCTCACATGATTATTACTTTCCAGTTGAAGATGATGAATCAATGACGCTGGCAAGGGGTTATGCCACAAAACTACGAAAATTGACAAGAGAACAACTAATTTTTGCTGATAAACTTATCAATGAAACATTATTTAACGCGCAACTGCAACTTTTGACTAGAACTTGTGTGATTGCTGTGTCGGATAATACCCAAGACGTGTATGATGTAGTTGAATCTTCATGCAATGACAAAATCTCAGAGATTGAGATTGAGACAGAAAACTGAAGGGGCAATTAAGTACTAACATGTTATTTATAAGTACAAGTTTAATATTTTAGTACATCAAGTATCAAGTGCGCTAAATGATACTTTTACCACGTTGTGTGTGTTTAATATCGTTTAGCGACGTGATGCTTACGCTATTTTTTCTACTTCCACCCTATTTTCCATGTTTAGGTTTTTGTATTTCAAAATTTCGAACTTCGTTCGCATACTACTGGAAAATGTAAGAATACCTGGGTGTCACTCTGGGGGCAGGTTTACTAAGGCGCATATAGTCTTGTACTGCACCGTACGTATACTTTAGTCACGGTCCGTGATTAAAAAACCACTTATCGTGTCTCCAAACCGTGAAAAAAGTGGCGCTTTAAAGGTGGAAATGGAAAAAGGCACTTTTAATTCCTAAAATGTGCTGCCTGTACTACAATTAATTTAATTAATCAAGTGAATTATAAAGATGTGATTTTATATTTAAGTTTTCCACAACAAAAACACCCAATATTTAAATGCAATCTCCTGGCAATTGATTTGAAAATATTAATCATAAAAAATAATTTTATATGCGGTTGGATTAACTATGTTGGTATTGACTCCATTCTAAGCTAGGGCTATCCGCTGGAAGAACCCACCCAAGCGGAATTTTCGACCCAGTGTCCGTATTGGGCGTTAAAAAAGTGTCCCAACTCTTTCTGATTGCGATGAACTTCTCCATATCATGTTTCGCTGAAGTAAGCGCCCAGTAAAGTGGTGATGGTACATAACTAGGACCGAAAAGCACTTGGTCCCATTGCTGTGCCACTTCTTTCTCTTTATTTGCAATCGTTTGTTTATTATCTTCGGACGCGTTCCGCTCCAACATCAGTTTCAGCCCTTGCTCTTCAATACTGTACGTTTTGGACGAGTTCTCCCACATTTTGATCAACGCTTCGGTAGTTTTACAAAACGCGGCATTATCTTCGGCTGGAATCTTCTCCCCTCGAGCTTTTGCTGCAGTTTCACGGACATTCCGCAGTTTAATCAGCGACGCCACAAGCGATAGTTGTTTCCGCGCTTCAGTTTTCTTCTTGGTAACTTCAGCAAGCACACAATCGGCGTCTTTCTTCATAATCTCTTCAGCTTTCGCTCGCTCGGCTTCTTCCTTCTTCGCGACAAGCCAAGAATCTATCTTTTTATGTTGTGCTAGGTTCTCTTCCTTTTTCTTGGCCATTTGCAGCTGGTTTTCGTATCTGCGGCGTTTCTGGGTCGCACGTTTTTTGGCCCTCTGTGCAAGTTCGTATTTTAGTGTTTTTAAGGTCTCAGGATTTTGATACTGCGCCATTAGCACAGTCAATTCATCTTTCAACGAACCAATCACGCTTGTGTGTCGCTTCCATTCATCGGTGCTCATTGTGGACATATTTTCTTCTAGAATCTTTTGAGTGGCTTCAAGACGTTGTGTTATTTCTAAACATTTTTTCAATCCTTGTTTAGCAGCGTGAATACTAACATGCCCTTTACTTTTCTGAGGTTTTATCTGGGTTGTTTTAACTTCAACTGTGGTTGATTCCAGGTTCAAGTTGATTTTACCGATTTTCGACAGCCAAGTTTCAACGAAGAGCTCGTCGTCTGTTTTAGCATCAAGTTGTATAGGTGGAGGAAGGCTTAGATCATACCTGAATGGAACTATTGGTGGTGGTGGTACATTTGGAACCATTATTGCAGCTGTATTATAATAGTTTGAACTGTATAGTCTTGGATCTTGGACAGACATTGTTGCTTTAGCTGGTGCACTATTCATCTCAAATTATTTGAATATACTTTTTAATTAATTAATATTAGATCAGTAAAATTATAGGTAGTAAGGCGGTCTTAACACATTTGTGCACCCTCTTCAGGTTTTGGTAACTGTGCCTTGGCCTCCTCCAGAGTAGTCAACGCAGTTTGATAATCTTCAGATTCTTTGAGATCTGTCTCCGAGTTAAGAATTGTCTGCAATTCTTCATATGCTTTTGCAAGACGACGTTGGCAATCCGGGACCATCATCACAGACTCTTGAAGGACTTCCTCCTGTTTACGGATGTCATATTCATCCTTACCTTCAATACAAACCAAATGTAAACGATTTAAAATTTACAAATTTACAAATAGAGGTTATATAAAGAGAAGCGAAAATTATTCTAAAAAAATGTAATATATTGCATGATCATACCTTCAGTTTGGTACTTCTCAATGCGTGTGCGCTGCTGATCAGCCTCCTTTTCGTATGTGAGCTTTTCTTTTGCCAATCTGCGAACAACGCCGGTCTTGATTTTCAACGTGCGAATGCGAGGATCGGCCATTATGGGATAAAGTTGATTTGAAGTTGAATGACGTTGTGAAATTAAATTTGCGTATAAATATAAATGTAGAGTAAATGCGTTGCCACTGCTACGTGTCGAAAATAATATTTGAAGAGGTATACTAGTTGATAATTACGGATTAGTCATTCGCGTTATTATATCCTTTTATGATGAGCGATGATTCACGAACAAGCACGCCACTTTCACTTTTTTGCAATTTTCTTCAATACAAACAGAGAATATCAGAACAACTAAACTCTAACTTGTTTGTATTTTTATGCAATGACTAATTTGATTATTTTAAAATTCAATTCTTACACATTTACATTGAACTTCTATTATAACCGGGGGTAATTTCTAATTAAGAATCGCAGTTGGCCTTGTTTATAATATTTGTATTACCCGCTCTTGAAATCAAAAAGAAACCAGCAAAAGTCCCTAAATTCCCCTAAATATTAAATCCGTGGCGCCATCTTCAAATTTATCTTTGAGTTCAACTGTGGTGTAAACAAGTTCTTATGAAGTCCTGCTTGCGGTATAATAGTGGGTTTAATCGATCGGTCATTTTCATCCCAGCAACTTATTTTATACTAACTTAAATTAATTTTCATGGCAAGAGGAAACATGCGTGGACGCGGCGGAGTCGGTAGAGGCATCGGTCGGCACCCATTTAAACCAAAGATTTTCCTGCCGAGGCACCCCTTCGACCTAACCTTAGCGGAGGTAACTTTCCCCAAGTTAAAACCCTCTCCAGATGAGACTATGTTTACGAACGCGTTGCTCAAACGCAATGCTGACTTGTCTCCAACGGCCGCCGAACAAACAGCTATTCTTAACTTGGTAACAAAGATACAAACTGTCTTAGATAATTTGGTTGTTGCACCAGGGACATTTGATGCTTGTGTAAGTACACAATACTTTTAACATAACTAAAACAAATATTTATTTTATTATTGATTATATAGCAACTGGAAGAAGTGAGGCAAGTGGGTTCCTTCAAGAAAGGCACAATGGTATCTGGCCACAATGTAGCAGATATTGTTGTAATTCTGAAAACATTGCCAACAAAAGAAGCTGTTGAAGCGCTCGGCAACAAAGTGCGCGACGATTTGAAAAACCTCATGAAATCTGAGGTGATCAACAAAGGCGAATCTCTAAATCATGCGATAAATGAGCGTGGCATTGAAATAAGTAACTGTTTTGCAACGGTACGGGTAATGGTTACTACCGTCCATCACAACATCCGCAAACTTGATCCGGAAATTCATCTGGATCCCAAAATCATGATGAGCCACTTAGCGGCAATCCGACACAGCCGCTGGTTTGAGGAAAATGCGCATCATTCGTCAATCAAAGTACTTATTCGATTATTACGTGATTTACGCTCGCGATTTGAAGGTTTTGAGCCTTTAACACCGTGGATGTTAGATCTTTTAGCGCATTTTGCGATTATGAATAATCCTAGTCGGCAGGCAGTGCCGATTAATCAAGCCTTTCGACGTGTTTTTCAATTGTTAGCCGCAGGACTATTCTTGCCTGGTTCGGCGGGCATTACTGATCCTTGCGAGGGTGGCAATTTACGTATTCACACAGCGATGTCTTTGGAGCAGCAGGATACTTGTTGTCTGACTGCGCAGACACTTTTGAGAGTACTTTCACACGGAGGCTATAAGCACATTCTTGGCCTGGAGGGCAACGCGACGATTGCTAAGGAAATGTCGATTTGGGACGGCGTCGTTGTTTCACCCTTGGAGAAAGCCTATGAAAAACCCTTAGAGAAGAAGGACGGCGAAGAGGGTGAAGATGAGGACATGGAGGGTGAAGGCGAAGAAGGCATGGAAACAGCTGAGGTTTAATTACTTTGACTTTTAATTGTTAACGATTTTTTTTTTGTAGATTTTTCGTGAGGTTATGTTCGGAGCTGTCAAATCATTTTTTGCGTGATTGTATATTATTTTACTTTTCGTACATTAAGTGGCTGTAAAATGAAGAATAATTGATTTACATTCAGGTTGTGCTGAATATGTGCTCAAATTCTGAGCAAGATTAGCGTAGAGAAGGTGTTTTTGTTTGCTATAATAAACAAAAACAGTAGTTTAGTAATGTGTCAATCCAAACAATGAAGTTAGCAATATGATCTGCTTTGATTTTGACACTGAAATAAACACTGTGTTCACTTTCAAGATATTATAACTTTTTTTATTCAATAATTATTCAACAAAGGAGAATTGCTTACCACTAACAAATTCTAAATATTTTTTACAACGAATTGTTTACATGATATGATTATTCATTTTCTATCAACTACATTAATTATCAAATATTCATAGTATTGTCGGTTAGTCTTGTGTTATATGTTTATATGCATGGATTAAACTGCTGCATATTGATGCGATCGCAGTAAACTCTTGCGTTGTCCCTTGTCACTGGAATCTTGAACAGTTTCCCCTGCGGCATGCACACGCAAACTTTGTATTGCATTGTCAGCTTATCATTGATCTTCGGCAAGAATATCGGCAGTTTCTTATGATCCAGTCGGACGCCATCTTTGCCAACGAGTACAATCGATCCGTTCAACGATTTGATATAAATGTCGCGATCAGCGGTTATTACAAGGTCGCGGCCTTCCAGTGTCGTCCCTTCTGATCCTCGCACATGTACACTTTTACCCTCCAGTAGCAAATCATCTTTTAGCGGCGCGACAATACGATTGGTATGTATTGTAGTGGTGTTTAACTTTCGCATTGCATGCGGAACATTGAAACTCGGCGCGTTTGTCGTAAAGATCTCATTTTCTTCATCATCTTTGACAAGAAAGTTGTTAGTATTGTTGATGATGGTTCCGTTCTTGCTCATTTCTAGTTTCTGCACGGTGCGTCCGTACTTATTAGTCAAGTTGAAAACTAGGGGTGCATCAATGCCGTCGATCTGTATCGGATGGTCCATGTAACTCTCAAGGCGTCCGTCGCGTTTATAAATATCATTGAGATCGGTGTTACCAAAGAGCTTGATGGCAGAGTACTCCGGAACTAGTTCCAAACTTTGCATGCCTTGTCCTAATTTCAACACTCCAAGGATTGTCATCGTCAGGACCAGATTACCGACGGCTAGGACGAATAGCAGTCCTACCAGCGTCCAAAATGCAAAAGTTTTACGTCCACGCAGTGCGGGCGGCGCTTGTAAGTCGGTATTATGAGTGTTCACAGGAATGTAACTGGCGGAATAGTTATTGTTTTGATTTTTGGGAGCTGCACGCTTGGCTGTAGATGAGATGCCCTCCAAACCATCTTGGAAGACATCCGGCGGGGGAGTTGCACGTACCTCCGACATAATAATCAACTGTATGGATATTAATAGTGCTATAAACACTGTAGCAGTATGAAGCGACGTCGGAGGCGTCGTACTCGATATTCTACAAACGACGCGCGTCGCGACGCATGTGCAATGCCTAAACTTAGTCTGCCTACAGTCAGTCCACCGAAATTCATAACAAATGTCTTGTTTTTCAAAACTATCAAGCTACCTTTGCATTTTATCGTTAATTACGAAGGAAGCAGGCGATGGCATTAACAAATCAACTGTAAAGTCGAACATGTTGATTTTAACAGAGATAATATTTTTGTGTGAAATATTTTCTTGCTTGAATTATGTCAGTTGCGGTGAGTACAACTCCTTTTAACAATTTTTACCTTAAATTAACTTATTGTTGCATTAAAGACTGTGTAATTTCTACAAATCGTGATCTCACCGAACTGCAACCGCTCCTCTTGAAACCCGGCACTTGGTCCACGTTCGGTAATGATCCCTACTACCTACCCTCAAACCGTGAGGGCGAAATAATCTTTAAACCTGGCGACGAAATAATACTTCACTGTCCTGGTACCACGATCCGTGCAGACGGCGTTACAATCAACTCCGGCATCCTTACAATCTCCTGTGATTCCCATAAAACTTTCAAAATTCACCCCGAAGGCAACATACTCCCTTTTAAACTAATTGAATGTACCACGCCAGCGAAACACATCGTTCGTCGAACAGAAGAAAAGTGCAATACAAACAACGACCTCCTAGAAATTGGTTTCCCTTTAAACGATGGCAGATTCATAACGCAAATCTCCGTCTGTTTTGATTCCGAACAGAAACGTACATTCTATACCAAATTCCAGATGACCTCTAGCATAGAAGGCTTTCAAACTCATGTCGCTCGTCAGATGTTCAACGAAGGCGGAAGTTTCTTCAATCTAGGGGTACCTGTTGAGCAATGTTACTATATCCCGAAGCAGAGGCACACCATCAATCGCCAGTTGAATCTTGCGGAAAATTCTATACAATATATTGACAAAGGTACAACTATTTTTACACGCGGACATTTGGCTGCAAAAGGTGATTTCGTGTTTGGCCCGCAACAGACGGCGACGTTTTACTGGGTAAACGCCGCGCCACAATGGGCACGATTAAACAACGATAACTGGAACGAGCTGGAGAAGAGTCTGAGACAATATGCGAGTAATATTCATAGTGATTTTCTAGTTTACACCGGTACACATGAAATTGCTCATGTGGGCAATGTGGACCTGTTCTTGCATTGTGATTCAGTTAATCACATCCCTGTGCCGAAATATTTCTGGAAGGTGGTGTACGAACCGCAGTCCCAGGCGGGTGTAGCGTTTATTGGATTGAACAATCCGTTCGACCACAGTGAACAAACATTCTGTAAAGATGTTTGCGATCAATTGCGATGGCAGATAACGTGGGAGAGGAAAAATCGTAATTTAGGATTCTCGTTTTGTTGTGAAGTCGACGATTTTCGACGAACTATTGAATTTCCTAGATTTACAACAAAAGGTCTATTAAGTAGACGTGATTATTAATACTTATTATAGTAATGAAATAAAATTAAATTAAAATACTTTTAAAACACATTATTTTGATGGATCTGCAATAGCTTCTAGAATCCAAGGATGCGACATAACTTCAGCCAATGAAAGACGTTTATCTCCGGTGGTTTTCAGCAACTAAAATCATAAGCAGTTATTTTAAATTGAGCAGAAGTAAATTTTATGATTGTTACTTACCCCACTAATCAATGCCTTAGCGGCTGAAGGGATAGACGACGGATACTGCATATGCACACGCCGAATTTTCTCTTGGGTTTCTTGGGCGGTTTCGCTCTCAAATGGCGGTTTTCCCACTAGAAACTCATAGCAAAGCACGCCTAAACTCCACAAGTCCACATGGCAACTATATTCTTTCTGTTCGACCATTTCCGGTGGGAGATAATCCAACGTACCACACATGGTCTTGCGTTTTAACGACGGAGCATGCACCGACCAGCCAAAGTCGGCTAACTTCACATCACCGGTGAATGTTAACAGAAGATTTTCCGGTTTTATATCACGATGAATGACATGATTGCGATGGCAATAATCCAGGGCATCAGCTACTTGATATGTGTACTTAGCAGATCTGAAAATACATCAGTGAATTAAAATGAATTTTTTTTGCTAAAAATAAATTGTATGTAAATTTTTTTAATTACTTACAAATGTTCATTGAAATGCCCTCCTGGGCTGCTCTTTAAAATAGTATACAGTTCTCCACGTGCGGCATATTCTAACACTAAATAAATTCTAAAATCATCATGGAACCATGTGAGAAGTTGAAGAATATTAGGATGCCTGAAACATTCATAATATGAATTTTGCACTGTAGATTATGTATGTATAATAATTACTTGAGATGTGTTTGAATTTCAATCTCACGTAAAATCAGTCGTTCAACCCGCTCCTTTGCAACCTCATATTTAGATAAAGTCTTGAGGGCCACAACATAATCAGTGTTCTTAATTTTGGCAGCATATACTCTTCCAAACTTGCCACGGCCCATCCGCTTGCCAACGTCAAAGTCATCTAAACTCCATGAATAACTTGGAAATAAAAACAAACAACATATTTTTTGTTCTACGGGCAATAGAAAAAAATGACTTACTCTTCATTGCTGAATGCTGGATGATTTACAATATCTGTCATCAGTTGCTCGGTACGTTGGTAATATTTGGAATCTATTACATTTTTCTTCTCGGTCATGTACCGTTGCACATATTCATCGGACATTGTGATTTAAAAAATATGATGGTTCTTCAAAGCTTCGTATAAGAATGAGCGGCAAGGTGCTCGACGACACCACCAACGGTTTTTGTAAAATTTCAAAATTCTAGGTTGTGTTGGTTCAGTTTAAAACGGTTTGACAAGTGGCGCCCCCAGTAAAGATCAAAAAAGTTTTAGGCGTACATTGATGCATTTTAAAATGAGACTTTTAATAAATAAACACCAAGTATCTTAAACATATTATTTTAAATTAAAACTATAGTTTAACACAATTATTATATATAATACTTTGTTATTACGTATAAATGTTTATTGTTATTTTAATTTTTAAAAAGTTGCTGGCAAACAGTGCCCTCTTGTGGATAAATGTCAAAAGAACCGCCATACGTTTTCAGAATGATTTGCAACCATTTTGTAATTTTTCTTGTCCGCTTCACAAATCAAATCTCGTGTGATCCAGAATAGAAAGGAGCGCCATCGCCAGTGTATGATTGCGATTGTGAGTATTGTTAATAATCTAAGATTAAGATTAATTATTGAGCATCAACGATTGAGCATACAAATCAAGATTAAGACTGGCAATCAACAACGATTGTTGCATTCGTACTCTAATTTACTCGAAGATAAAATCAGGACAAGGGCATTCCATGTAGACATAAACCAAGATGAAAGATTTACATTGTTAGAAGAACACAGTAATTTATTTATTTGTTGTTCGTGGAAAATTTCTTTATTCAACAACTTATAAGTATTAACATCAAACATCTTAAACGTATTCTTTGCACATTCTTTCAACACAGAAGTTCAAAAACCGAAGGAAGCATCTAAGAAAGTGGTAAGTTCAGACCCACCCGACCAACCACTTCTTTATATCGCTCGATATAACCACTCCGATTGGTTTTCGAATCGTTCGTTTTTTCATCACTCCTCGTTTTTTTTTTCTCTTCTTCGACTACGCGCGCGCCGCCGCATTATACTTGAATGCATCAACCATCAAAGTAATGCCCTTTAAGCGTACGAAGAAATCCGCCACGATAAAACGATTATGGCGTGCGTTGTCGCCGACTTGTCGTCTTCACGGTCTTCATCCGCGGTCGTTGCGTCTTTTTTCTGCTTCTTTCCCCTTTTATACGATCGAAGTAAATGGCGATTTAACATCTTGCATCGTTTCCTTTGCTTTTCTCAACTGCGATGCCACAACAAAACGGACGAGACGACTTAAAACGACATTTTCGTATAAAATTGCATTTATTAGTTGTGCTACGGCGAGAATGAGGAACTCCTCAACCGCTGGCATTCGAATTCACGCCAACGGTGGTGGAGTTACCACTTCTCACTGTTTTTCATCCAAAACCCAATCGGGAATTGTTAATTATGTTTTTGTGCGTTGAAATTACATCTTGTAACATGTGAAATGCTAAAGTACTGACGACCATGAAACCGAGAGCCTCCTCTCCTTTCTATTACACAAATAAATCTCGTCTGACGGTAATTAACAACACTTCTACACTTCTCTGAGTCGCTGACGTCGGCCAGATGGATCCAACGTCTTCACAATCTGTGAAGAACAAGAAATACCATTATTAATCATGAATTCACCGCAACAAATGTAACAATAAAACTGATAATTTTAGATAAATCAATTCAGTCGTCGCTTTGTGTCTTAATTACGCGCACATTCAAATAAAAATAAAAATTGAAAGTAATCTATCTGCAATTGCCCGTAATGTCGTAATTACATACAGACTGCGCGGCGTGAATATAAAAATGGCATTGACAATGATTGAATTACATTGAGTTACGAATTATGTACGTCTCCGCAAGACTTCGCACGGCTACTAATTATTGCTAACATAATGGAGCAATAGACCAGGATAACACCACAACACAAGAAATAAGAGCAATGAGCGTGAACAAATACGTTGCGCATTTTTTTATGTTGAAGCGACTTGAAAACGGCGATAATTATTTGCAAACATTCGCACGTCGATTGGCATATAAGAAAAAACCTGCGCGGCTAAATCAAATGTCAAGACTATTACAGTTCGATTACCTTTTGGTGTGTTTTTTTTTTCTCGCTGCAAAAATTAAAACAATAAAAAGAATTTTTGGAATGTTTTAAATTAGAAAAAGAAGGATAACTGGTTTAAAAGGTTTTTCTCATTAATTGGCTAAGTAAATTGTAATTTTCGGTAAAGTCACTCATGCAACGCGCATTATTTCGAATAAAAATTCCCACAACCGACACAATGTGATTCATTGCGCGGGTAGCATCATCGCATGTGTGCATGCACGAACGGCAGCCATGAAGGTATTCGTGACAGGTGAAAAAAATCCAACCATCATACACAACCGGGTATCTTCAAACCGTGTGCGTCCCCCTCGCGTTCCTCCTGGATAGCGATAGGTGGAAAAGTAAGCACGTATGCACGTAATACCTGGCGAACATATTTTTAAGCGCACGCATAATGATAGGAATGTGTTACTACAGGATACTTCGTAGGCGCATGTGAATGCAGACGCCCTTTTGTGGCTGAAGACCCTGTGCGTGATGGTATTGTGTGTGCGTGCTGGGCATGGGCACGCTGCTATCCCACGACAAAGTCCGTAAGTCAGGCGCGACGCGCAAGCGAGAGCGCCGACCGGCATCAGCCCCCCTTCGACCTCCGGCAGGTTATTGCCAGCGCGCACCTGACCTTGGGAGGCCAACCCCACCTGTATGCTACTTCTTCGGCGTCTCGTCTCTTCGCCGCGGCCGGCGCTTTTGTCGGTTGGCTTCGGCGTTTCTTTTTTTATTAATAATTCCATAAATACGTTACACCGGTCTTTTTGGAAACTACCAACGAGTGTATTCAAGCCGAAAACGTTAAAAGTTACGCCGTCGTCAATAAGCGTCGTTTTATATATGAATAAAATTACCATTTTAAATTTGCGACGTGTCCTCCAAACTTGACTTATTCCAGATGCAGACAACAGAAAAATAAAATAATCGCGACACTTGAAAAGTTGATTCATCGAGAATAAAATGACGCTGGGCGACGAGAGTATTTTAAGAATTTTAATTTGTGCTCACCCTCTTTGTTGTGGATTTAATCTCAACTTGAGTAATTTCGTTTCCTTTGTGCAGTTGAACGTGGGAGCACACTTAATACACTTGGATAATTTTTGTAATGAATGAGATGTCCAATTGGATGTAGATCGTGGTGGCTGGCGTATCGAATGTGTAACATGGACGCCGCTGATGAACTGAAGTCGACTGTCCGGCGCGATCCGCCGCCGCTAGACTCGCGAGCGCGCGCGCGCCCGACTCAGCCGGAGCGCGACCACAAAGCCGAAGAAGTGGGGCTGAAAGTCGCGTAACTGTACGCGCCGGAGGAAAGAACCGACGCGACCGCGACCACGACCACGACCATGGCCGCGACCGCGCGCGCGCCGCGACCTCGCTAACGCACTTGCGAAGGGAAAATAAACGACAGACAGACAGACACATATCCCCACAACCCCGTGACGTCGCGTCGCGTCGAGCTTGCGCATGACTATCATACACAAGGCCCTAAATCTTGAGCCAACTCTGATAGCACACACGACCATTGTGTGTACTCAGCGCATTCTGATAGATTAAACACCCAATTCATGAACACCGAAATGCTTTCACAAGTCTACTGGGGTAGACACAAAGGTACCACCAATTTTCTACCACCAGGTCATATATCCACGTCGATCCTAATATAAACCGATAAAAGTCGGGTCGCCGCTTTGCAGAAAGATACTCGGATGCGATTATAAGTTTTATATCGCGGCGGCTGTTCGGGAAAAGGTCGTGGTGGAAGCGAAGGCGACGAATTTTCTACCTGGTGGTAGGTACACACGCGCGCGCGCCACGATGCCATCCAGGCATGCTTTTTTTTTATTGCGATCGACACAACACGACTGAGGGGTCACAATGCAACAAATTGTGACCCGAGAAACTTTAGATTTATATACTTGGTAAAATCCAACAAATTCATCAGAAATATCTTACGAGTAAGAATTTTCCTTATAGGCAAACGACAACCTGCGTTTAGAAATTATTACTGGTAGTAATTTGGTCGTACATTAATTACTGCAATCATGTGTATTGTTTTAATAGCCGTAATAGCGTCTAATGAGTCTCGCTGGTTCCCACTGGTGGCTTCTCATCAAGATGCAACGCGCGGCGCGTCGAGTGCGAAAAACCGGGAGTCGTTCTCGATTGTAATTTGACTTCTTCGGCCAAGTGCGCAACCGGCCCGCGGCTATTTTATTTTTGTTATAATAACACCGCGCGCGCACATCTTCGATGCATCGGCAATGACCAATCAGCGCGTCGGTAGTCAACAAGCAGCGCGTTGTGAAGAGTGCCCCGGCTAATTTGTACATTTTGAAGACCTGAAAGTCAAGGTAATATCGCTATATGTACAAAGAGCACAAAACCAACGGAAAAATCATCGCAGACAGGCGCAGAGGGCCGACCACGCAAACGACTTGAACAAATTTCCAACAAGTTGATCCTCTCGTAAGAAATAGTGTTTAGACGCAGACCAAGATCAACACACACTCATGACACACAAGACTAACACCAAGGTGCGAGTATTTAGATGCTGTGGATGAAGAATTGACCGGCTTGGAGGCCAAAACGGCCGTATGCATATAGGTACCCGCGGACCGGTTTACAAGCGGCGTGCGCGCGCGCGCCCCGCGAATGCATTCACGCATTGTAAAATGTATATTTATGTGCAGGACGAGGATGCGATATAAAATACATTTAATTAATTTCGTTTCGTCTGGTTGCTGGCCGAGTCCCTACCCTCTGGATTTAATTACATGCAGGTTGAGTCGCCATCGCGACTAAAAATAACTTTGTCGTTATTAACGAGTCGTTAATAGCCCTTCGATTAATTCATCCGCGGGGCTTTGAAAAGTGAACAAATGTTACATTTTACATGCGTCAACCATGCGATACTGCATTAAAAGGCTTTAGAAATTTAACTTTAAAAGAAGAAGAATGAAAAAAAAACACGAAGAAAGAGGCATTTCATTGTTTTTGATGAATGCTGATAGCACCTGCTACAAAGTCACAAAGAAAAAGAAGGGTTAGCGTTGCTAGGAGAATAAAAATGAGAAGGTCGGCATAAAAATGGTTTTAAAGGCCTCGGATTCTCATCTTGGGCGTGTGGTAAAAAAACGAGGTAATAAAAAGACCACATCGGGTAGACACACCACCAGTCCAGCGAATGACTCAAAACTTCTTGGGATTTCGTTGTTAGTTCTTAAGAATTTTAATCAGAACGAAATTTTTCGTAAATTTTGAACTCGCTTTATGGTTTTATGTGCACTGAAGTACTTTTTACTTGGAAGTGTTTGATGAATAGTTGAATAGTGTAGTTATAGCGTACTGAGAATCTATTCAAACATTTTTCTCGGTTCTCATTGCATCTTAAAGTAATGTGCGTGGTTTGCAATGCTGTCGGAGACGACAACGCCAGTTGTGCAAGTTTTTTAGCAAGCGCGCCGCAGTTTTTAGCAAAACTTCTTTTTTCTCGTTGAGTCCGGTATCTCCGTTGGTCTTCAATGTGTTCGATTGCCGCTTGAAGAGTTGAAGCTGACTTTTCTAATTCGCAAAAGCGGAGAAGAAACAAAAAATAAAACAACACACGCACACGAGACAAATATGTGCGCTATGAGCTTAGATGCACTTTGGTCTTGTGGACTCTTGAAGCATCCAAACGTGTGTGCCTCGCGCGCTAAGTACTAACAACTTGTAAGTACTAAGAAAACATTCCAAAGACAACGTCCGACGTTCAGCGAATAGGGTGGTCGTTATGTTTCTACCTTTGTTCAGGCAGGAATTTTTCGTCTTCTAATGGCGTACGCACAGAAGCAGACGCAAAGACAATGCAAAAAAACAGAGGAATAAATGACGTGCCCAAATGGGTTGATGTGAGCGTATGCGTTTACGTCCTAAATGGTAACGAAGAGAAAAATGCAAGCAAGACCAGTAATTATCATCCTGCCGGCTGCTGCTGCCTGCCATCGACATCTTGAGACGAGCAACCAGTTATGTCGTGCGCGCGGCCATCGTTCATCGCTATTTGGATGCTGCGGCTCTTCGGCGGACAGCAGCAGGAGGAAGGCATATGGCTAGTCGCTAGATGACTCGTCCGTATTTTCCGCGCGTCGGATGAAAGTGTTGGTGCGCGTGCGGCGGCGCGGTCCGAGTTGATTCTTCAGGTGTTGTCTTCGGAGCGCGAGCGCTGGACACCGCGCGGATAATGCGATGCGATGCGCGCATAGCAACAGACTCACTTTTCTGCTTTCTTGATGCGAGCGATTCCAGTGCGAGTTATAATCTTGACTTGAAAACTGACCACAAGTCTGCCTACAAATGCAGGCGTACAATTCAATAAACTAAAATCATTCTAAATTTAGATTTAAAAGACACGCATTACTTATTACATCTTTCACTACATTATTTTTATCTGCACAATTTTGTTGAAAAACACTTTCGAGGAATTCTAACAAAAGTGTCTATAAAAATGAATGTATGTTATTAATTAACTTAATAATAGGTGTAATTGTACTGATATTTTCTGGAAACCTTCAAATTAGTCCAGCGCATAATCCTGTAAAGTTTAGCAGCGATAATCCAAGTTAAAGAGAGTGAAATATGGGAAGAAAGTTGATAATGAATTTCATTCATTTTTAAGTTGTATAAGTCTAATCTAGATGGCGCTTAAGTATTTGCATAAAATTCAGAAAAAATGTATATCTATCAATATATAAAAATGAATCGCAAAATCTGTTGGTAAGCGCATAACTCAACAACGCTTAGACCAATTTGGCCGATTCTATTTTTAACATGTTCGTTAAAGTCCAATGATGGTTTTTACGGCGAGAAAAGTTCGAATAATTGCCGGGAAAACACTAAAGACAACCCTTTTCTATAGGATAAAAGTTGGCATTGAGATTCAATCATAGTTATAGTTAAATAGTTGAATCCGAGATGGCGCGCTGAGGTGCATTATTAGCAATTCTTTATATAATTAATTTCGTTAAAATAAAATTGCGAATCTTATTGATAGAATTAACACATAGTATGTCTAGAAGAAGACAGTAAAAACAAATCACATTTTTATTAAACACTACCGGGACAAAAAATCGCGGGCAAAAACTAGTTGTATATAAAAATCAATGTATGTTATTAATTAACTCAATAATAGCTGCACCAATTGTAATGAAATTTTCTGGAAATCTTCAGATTAGTCTTGCACATAATCTTGTCGAGTTTGGTAGCGATAATGCAAGTTAAAGGGTATAAAATAAAGGATGAAAATTTATATTGAAATTCATTCATTGTTTTAGTTCTATAATTCTAATCGAGATGGCGGTAAAATCCAATATTTGCATGAAATTCAGAAAAATAATTTATATTACCAATAATTTTGGTAACACCCGGCACAGCGCTGTCCTTAAACATTATACAATAGCAAATTATTGTTGTATAGAGTTTATAGACGTAAATAAAACACTTTACATAGTTCGGGTGGAATATTAAATGATATTCTAGTATAATGAAATATTTTTGGCGTAAATATTCATGTAAAATAATAAATTCTCTTCATAATACCCCACAAAACTGTGCAAATATTTCAAATTAGCATTTCATTTCATGCATTAACTAATTCTTGTTGAGTGCAGCGCCGTGGTGCACTTTGCTTGTCTTGAATTAATGCAGTGATGCGTCTGTTGGTTAAATAGTAGTTACACAGTGTAACAATCGCACTCAGCCCGACGCACTCAACTATGCAACGGTACAAGATAAAACGCTAGATAAATCTAAATTGGTTATTCTTATGCTAATTCACCTGTCTTCCACGTAATAAAGTACGAGCACGTCTTGAACGTAACAAACCAAAACCGTAATCAAACCGAACGCACCATGCTCATTCGTTCGATCCTTATTAAAATCTACATTAAATTATTAGTCAAAACAAAACACTCTTGCTCAGAGTCTCACATATCAAGTAATGTTAATGACGTCTTTATTATAAATTGCGAACTATCAAGGTGTACGCTAATACCGTCTTCTCTCGCGTTTGTATAAATTTTATAGCTGGGTTTGGGTCATGTGAATTGAAGATTTTCCTGTTGAATGGTGTAATAAAAGATGCTTTGTGCAAGGCGTTATCAAAGTTTTGTAATGAGTAAAATTTATGTGCGTCGCAAAGGCGTTGCAATTTACGCCCTTCGTCGAGTGTGCATTCGGCGACGATTGATGTGTTTTACGTGCGCATCGCATTTGCTTTCTCACTAATCAATCTTTCGCACTATGGGACTGCCATGGCGCATTAGGATAAGTACCAAGTACAAAGGTAAACGTAAAAGGATGGGTTATTACTCATTATTTGCAAGCCATTGTCGCGCCAACAGTGCCTTCAGTCGTAAACGTTGAGTCAAGTTTGAGTTTCATGCTTTTTGTGACGAAGATGTACTAAATTCTTTAGCCCAGACCTTGGTAAAGTGCATAAATATTATATATGTAAAAACTGCACAGTGTCTTATCTTGAGATTATAAAATAGCAATTTTAATGCAATAATTTAAAATTAGAAGCAAGGGATTATACTCCATCTGACGCCATCTGATGCGGGGAAACTAAAGGTAACACGGTTAAGCACGCTGTAAAGGTAAATTGAGTGAAACTGATTACAGTGGTTTGCTATTTAGCTTGTTTCTACTGA